>NC_140585.1:812526320-813126320 GCF_964204655.1 Triturus cristatus | reverse complement strand
GAAGAGAAGCCAAGTCAAAGGACAGACTGTAAGACATACAGAAGTGTTCACAGCCTGAAAGCAAGGCACTTCTAAGCCTTAGTGATGTGAAAGAGCACCTAGGCCTTGTTAACATATCCACTACAAGCAAGAGACTGAGTTGGACACTTCAGACCCATCATGCTCCCTCCACAACTAAAGCAAGTTCTTCAGCGCCATTTTAAAGAAACTCATTTTTATGTGCTGCATCAACGCACTGTTGGGCATTTTACAGTGCTCCATTTCAGGTATGTTTGAAATATACTTAATGCCAAGGCGTTTGCCCTCTGATTGCACACAATACATCATGTTTCTTAAGATGTATCCTAGTTGTAAGATTAGCGATCAAAAGAGGGAACTACATTTCTAATGCTGTCCACTTAACTACAATGTGAGATCTTGGGCAAATCTTCTATTCTACTGGGACTACTTGAAAACACAACACCACCATTTTTAAAACATTATTTAAATGGCTTTCTAACCGAGAACTAAAGATTTTCAGCATATGTCCCTGTGAGGATTGGGAGGCGCCTATATTGACAGCAGCGGTTTGTTGCTGTCCTTCCTCCACACAAGTATGCTCAGCACTGCACTGAAACTCCTACGAAGCCCCTCAATGTGTTGAATACAGGGCATTAATGGAAACTGTACTATCACATAACTGTCTCCAAGCAAACCTGCAAAAGTATGCGCTGTCTTTTCATATTTTCTTTAGCATACCTTTTCTTCATAGATGCTGCCAAAGTACTGCCGAGCAAATCGTTCTCACAAAAACCCCGATTTTCTGCCGATTACACTCACTGTACAAACACAGGCAAGCAGGAAGCACAAGAGGGTAATTGGAAGCATAGTGTTTGCCTCAGACATCAGCTCAGATGTGACGTCCACAGAAAGTAAAAGATAACGGAAATGCCCACTATGAGAAGACTTGTGTGGACTCCAAGAGGCCCAGGGAGCAAAATGCCAGAGACATGCCCAACTGGCAGACTTTGATGATTCTACAAGGCCCAGAGGGCGCAAGGCCAAGAGACAAGGCCCAAGGAAATGCACCAGGAGGCAGCACAGCAAAGGTAATCTGGCAGGAAACCGATCGGCACAACTGAGAGGGCCTCCATTACTCTCCTCTCCGCTCTCCAGTCTTTTACTTGGCAGTCTGATGGGAGCTGTGCTATCCTGCTCCATGACGTGTGATTTAAAGTCTGCTGAAAAAGCCGCCTGACTTTGATTTCAACATTCTCAATTTCTCAAATAACTGCAGCCTCGAGCCCGTCCAGATAGTGACTACAGCCAGTGGATTTTAGCGAATCATAGGCCTTTAAACATTTTAGTTATTGAAGGTATCTGCTTCGGATTTCTTGATTAGCTGTTAGCCGGTGGAAGTAGCAGTTCTGTCCCTATTTTAACTATTATCATGTCTGCTTGTCTTTTGGACAAAACAGACATTAAAACATATTGCCCTTTTAATAAATCTAGATGTCTTGTGCGTCGGGCGATACAAATTCCTAATTCCTGGTCAAAAGCATATAGGTCCACATGTATCAAGATTTGGAATAGCAATTACCCAATTGTGATTTTCAGCTAATCTCAATTCGGTACTCACTATTCCAAATGTACGAAACTCCAAGAGTTTCATTTAGCTATTCGTAGGGGCTCGCAAATCGACCTACCTTATTGTTATTATTGAGGTAGGTCGCAATTTGAGACCCCCTAGGAATCGCTAGACTCACGGGGATGGTGGCCTACTGGGGTCAGCAGACCACCATGTCCATAAAAGCTTGTAAATAAAGCAGGCTTTTTTTTTCCCCAAGTACAGTCCATGTTACTTAAAGGAAAACTGGTTGCATTTAAAAACCAAAAATGAAAAGTTTTCTTTTCATTTTTTAAGAACAGGCAGTGGTCCTTGAGAACAATGCCTTCTCTTAAAAATATGTTTTCACCACCATTCCCAAAGGGGAAGCATTTGCGAATGGGTTACCACAAACTTGAAGTTTGTGGTAAATGCAAATGTTTTGCAACCGCATTCACAGTCACAAAACATTCATATATACAGTTAAGATTCGGCATTTGGAAGGGATACCCTGAACACATCCCTTCCAAATGCCAAATCGCAAACCAATTTTGTGATTCGGTAACAGGTTAACGAATAGCAAAATAGGGCTTGTTGCATGTGAAAAGCATTTTTTGCGTTCGCAAATGGTCCAATTCTGATAATCGGTCCGGTTGTGAACGCAAACAATGTCTGATCCATGTGGCCCTTAGATATAATCTATATAAATCCAGGAGAGAGCGAGGAAGTTATGGGAAACGACCCTATCCCCAGTTCAAATATATGCAAAACAATGTGGACAAACCCACTGTGAAGGAAGTAGGCAGGACTCACCGTTATGATGAACAGTGCCAGGAAACCATTAGGTTATGTTAAAAGACCCCTCACACACCAACCTGGTTGGTGTCATTGGGATCCCAACCAGGTGGCCAAATGCCCCGCGGTTGTGCTGCGACGCCTGATTACAGCGGAGCTGGTGTGGTGTACTTATGTGAAGTGGTGTAGTGAGGATTAAAAGTATCTCTGGGAAACCTTGCCTAAAGTGTTCATTAGTGGCGGCCCAGGACACCGTTAAAATCAAATAGCGCAACTACTAGAGTGAGTTTACTCTTAGTTGTCTAAAAAGTGGTCTGCATGGCACAAACTGTTGTCACTGCTGTTTGGTATCACTGCCTGCCTAGAGAGTCGATCTTTGTGCATTTCTTATCATGTGTAGTCACTAACAAACAAAGGACCCTCATATAATGAGCAACAAATTAAAAAAGTAATTAAACTTTTGATCAGTGGGTTTTTCCCTGACCTACTACATTATGCCTACCATTGAAAGTAGCATAACATAGTTCGCTACGGGTTTACTAAAAGACTTTTATTCAGGTGCCGTCTTCAAGCAAAATGTGAGCGACAGGTTTTCTTCAACATTCAGTCAAATTAGAAACTGTTACTCCATGTGAATGAGCACTCAACTGCCGTACACCAAGAAAATGGTGCACTTTATTCCCAGCTGTGGTTTTAAAAATTTAGGTTATGTAAATAATATGAAAACTTCAAATAAAGAACACAACCTTATCAATAGTACTTACCGCTGGAAGCTGGAGGGAGTTCTCCAATCACTGTTTTGAGGCCGATGCTTGAAATATCTCGCAGCTGTTCTTTATCGGAGAGCATGTTCGTACACAGAGTATCTACTATTGTCTCTACTTGGTACTCCTTCACCTTACTTACCAAAGGGCCAAGACTAGGAGGGAAAAAAATATATATATATAGATCTGACCAAAGGCTAATACATTACAAAAGTATTCAGTTAAAGTCAGGAGAAAAAAATATTTTGAATAACATAACTTCCTTGTTCTCTTAGTACATGCTAACACAATGTAGAACAGGCAATTTGTTTTGGCCTTCAACTATTTTAGGCCAATTTTATAAAAGAAAATGTTCTTTGAGTATTAGCTACATACATTTAATATTGTTGCGATACTTATTGCTAATGTGCAATAGGCACTTGAATAAATTGCGCCCTATGTTTCCCGAGGTGGTCCAGCTTGCCAATTAAATTTTGCCCTGCTTGTACTGGAGCAGGTTTTTATCAATGCTACCTTTACCACAGTGAAATTAACTTTTGGCATGCGAGGGGGAACGCACAATATAGACACGTTCCCACAGTCTAGCTGATGTACGTAAATATTCTGTATTTGCATACAAGGCAAAAGCATGTTTTCTGCATGTAAATGGATGGGGTAGGAGTTTACCTCCACCATCTTAATCAGTCATATCTTCAAGATAAGAAAAATATTACTCACCCAGTAGGCATCTATTTATTGCATGTAGTGCTGTAAATTCACATGCTTAGCACAAGTCCGACATCTAGTGTTAGGCTCAGAAGTGAGCAAGTTGCTTTTATTTGAAGATGTCTTTAGAGTCACAAGGTATGGAGACTTCTCCTCTTGCTTGCAATGTGCATCGTCCACAACTTCATTGTAGATTGTTTTCCACATGGTGATTCAGGATGGAGTGTGAGGATCATGTATCCTAGTGAGATGACCATGCAAGATAATGCAATGCATATATATTTGTAATTCAAGTCTACACAGGTATCCGGGAAATAGGATGTGTACATGTGAATCTACAGCACTACATGCCATAAACAAATGCTTAGTAGGTAAGTAACATTTTCCGTTTGAGACACATGTGGCTGTAGATACACATGATTAGCATACACTGAAGCAGTTCTCATCCATATGCGGTGGCTAACCTGTGTGGGTAGCAGTTGTTTCAAATAACGTTCTTAGAACTGCTTGACTCAAATTCGCTCTACACAGTAATGTTTTGGAAATGTATGCAGTGTGGTCCATGTGGCTGCCCCACATACGTCAGCCATGGGTATATTCCCTGAAAAAGCCACAGAAGATCCCTTTTTGCTAGTGAAGGGAGCTTTTGGAGGGATAGGTAGATTTTGTTTGGCTTTAGCATAACAAGTTTGGATACATAGCATAACAAGTTTGGATATATTTTACAATTCAACGTGAACTACCCAATTTTGAAACGGCTTTTCCTTTGTGTGGTTTACAGAGCGCAACAACGAGTTGTATATTTCTAAACATTGTGTTCTGTCAATATAGCACACAGGAGCTCTTTTGAAATTGAGCGTTTGTAAAGCTCTTTGTGCAACTGAGTCAGGTTATGGAAAGAACACTGGTAACTTAGGTCTCGTTACCTCACGGAAAGACGGAGTAATGTTACTCAGTCTTTCCGTGAGGTAACGAGACCTTCTGATCAGCGTTCACAGCACATTGCGCAACTAGGCCCTTATCAAGGTGGCCCATGCGCTATACTGTGTCTACTTCTATTTTTACCTACTGTTTGGATACTGTCAAGAGCGCCAACCTTGCCCTGAAGAAGTTCATTGTATGAACGAAACGCGTTGGCTGGCTAAAAAATTTTTTGTCTTGGAAAATAAAAGAAACTTATCACCTACTTATTTGTTTCTTTGATTGTCAGTGACGTTTCATTAAGCAGTGCACCACTCCACCAAACTATTCCCCTAGCCATCCGAAAATGCTTTCATTACAGGAATTGTAAATGTAGAGGTGTGTTCTCTATTTTGCAGATATGCTGTTACTGCTGCTAGATGTAACCTTAAGGAAGTGAATGCTAATCTAGAAGTATGTAAGTGAAGTAAATAGCAGACAATGTCTTGAGGTTTAGCTGTAAAGGGGTAAATTTGTTTTAAACGCAATAATGAACGAAACGTTTCCACTGTGCCACATAGCAGGCCCTAGTAGTGGGACCTCTTGCTTCTTTAAGAATATCCATACACTGTTCAGGTAGCTTTAAGTATCCAAATTCTAAGACCACAGGAGCCAGACTGCAAGATTAAGAGATCATGGGTTGGGATGCTTTACGGCTCCCTGGTGTTATCAGAAGAGTTTGCCAGTTAGGAAGTACTTGGTGTGGGACTACGGAGAGTTCCAGTAGTATGAAAAACCATGGTTGCCTTGCCCATGTGCAAGCCACTAGGATGAGGACTAGAGATGTCTGCCGAAGTTTGCGAATTACAAAAGAAAGCAGTGGGAGAAGTGCAAAAGTATAGACAAATATCCCTAACCTGCGCATCCATAGTGCATTGCCCTTGGGGTGTGGGAACTTGGATGCAAAAATAGGGCATTAAGCGTTTTGTGATGTGGCGAAGAGATCTATGTCACCTCATTGTTTGAAGAATGGGAGGAGTAATTGTGGGTAGAGTTCCCATTCATGGACTTGTTGACACATCCAGCTGAGATCTGCAAAGTTGTTCTCCACTCCTGGTATGTACTCTGCTAATATGTGAATGGTGTGTTGACGAGGCCATTTCCAAATGGTCTGGGATAGATGAGATAGTTGAGGTGACATAGTGCCCCCCTGCTTTTGCAGAAAGCACATGGTAGTCACGTTGTCTGTTTTGATGAGAACCACCTTGCCAATAAGGTGAGGAAGAAAATCTTTAATCGCTAGCAGCTCTTGGTGATTGATATGGAGATGGGTTTGACTGGGTGTTCAGGGACCCATCCAGTTGCCTTTTAGGAGATTGTTGGTATTCCATCACTGTAGAGTGGCAAGCTTGACAGCGGTGCGGCACTAGATATTCCTGTTGACCCTCCACTGGAGTCCATTGATGCGCTAGGCATTCCTTCAAACAGCACATATAGAGAGTCTGGGATGAGGTGATATGGTTATGCATGATGCCATGGTGCCTAGCAGATGCATTACTGTTTACTGTGATCTGCAGAGGAGCTTGAAATTGTGGAATTAGTGTTTGTAAGCATTTGGGTACGCTGTCTGAGTTGAGGATGGCTCAGAGGTAAGGTTGTATTTAAAGAGTGAAAATTGAATACACTGACTGTGAAACATAGTCGATGAAGTAAGTTTATGGTAGTTTGAGTGTGTTGAAAACAGCTCTGATGGTTTGTTCTTTTGATGAGCTAGTCGTCCAGATACAGGAGGACACAAATGTTTTGTCTGTGTAGATGAGCTGCTTCTACTACTGCCAGGCGTTTGGTGAACCGCCCTGGGAGTTGTAGTGCTCCCAAACTGAAGTACTTTGAATTGAAAGTGTGTTCTGTTTAGTACATATCTGAGGTACTGTTGATGTGCTTGGTGAATTGGAATGTGGAATCAGGCGGCCTTTAGGTCTAATGCAGCCATGAAGTCACCTTGTTGTAGTAGTAGAATGATATGAGTGACCATATAGAAGTGCTCTGAGAGAATGTACCAGTTTAGGGAACCGAGGTCTAGGATTGGCCTTAGGGACCCGGCCTTCTTGTGAATGAGGAAATACAGTGAGTAAACTCCTGTACCTTGTTGGTGTAGGGGCACAGGCTCTATTGCTCCCTTTTATAGTAGAGCTATTACTTTCACTTTGAGCAGTTATAGATGGTCTGTTGGCAGTCTGTAATGTGTGGGGTGGAATGTTTGGAAGTGTTGAAGTGAGCTCCAGGCAATAACCAGGTTGGATAATATCCAACACCCACTGGTCGAAGGTGATATTCCACCATGCGGGAAAGTACTGGTGGAATTTTCTCCCGACAGGTGTATTAAGATTGGGGGTTAGCTGATGGTTTATTGAGACCGTAGCTACCTCGGGCTTGGGAATCATTTCCTATGTGGGATCCTTCATAAAATCCTCTCGGGGTGGGGAGGACACTGATATGAGGTGCAGGTGTTTGCAGATGTACATTGTGCTGCTCCACGATAAGGGGAGCAACACACATTACCTCTTTGCATCGATGTTTGCAACCTCCCCATAGATTCGCCCATTTCATTGTCCTTCCTAATTTTCTCAAGTAAAGTGTCTACTTGAGGGCGAAAGAGCATCCCCATCAAAACAAAGTGCGGGATTTTTTTGCACTTCTGGCTTGAAGCCTGAAACTTTGAGCCAGGCATGTCTTCCTATGAAGACACTGGTTTTTATGCCCCAATCGTAAAGGGAAAGGAGACCAAAGAAGTTGGCTTTCCTCCAATGGCTGGCTGATTGTGCAGCTACACTCGTCCCAATTTGCGGAAGATCTTTTACTGATGCAACAAGCTCCTCCCCCACACTGTTTATATATAAAGAAAACAGGAAGGGGGCCAGGAGGCAACCCTGTCTCACCCCTCTCCACGCTGAAGGTTTCGGTGCATTGTCTGCTTACACCAAATCTTACCTTGGCTCTGCACCCAGTGTATAGGTCTCTTAGAAAACCAATAATTGGCGTTTCCACCCCCATATCTTCCAGTTTTAACCATAGTTGGTCGTGTATCACTCAATCTAAAGCCAATGAAAGATTGACAAAGGCCAAGTAGATCTGCCCCTTTTTGATTTTAACATATTTGCTGATAAGCAGGCTTAAATTGAGACTCTGCTCAACTGTCCCAATCCCAGGACGAAAGCCGTATTGTAGATCTGACAGTTTAATATGCAGTTACGCTCAGTGTTGTAATCTATCAAAGATGATCTGTCCCGCTACCTTTACTAGGGAGTCAATTAAGGAGATTGGCCTATAGCATGCTGGATTTAAATGGTCTCCTTTTTAGGTCTCGCGCCTAGCGTTGCAGTGCACAACACTGCTCACGCAGCGCAAGACCTCATGTAGGGGGTTCTGAAAGCTAACCACACGCTTGTGTGTGTGGTTTTGCTTTCGCGGACTGCCATTGGGTTTAGCGTTTTTTTTTCCAAATAAGGCACGCAATTGGGTAAAGGCGGGCGCATGTCCCGCCTTTGCTCCGCCCATTCCCAACAGTGTCTATTACGCGCAGCAGCGCACGTTCGTCTCGCTGCCGCGCTCCCTCGCCCCGCTCCTCTGTGGTGCGCGTGCAACACTAGTTTCAATTCCCGCCCGCCCCTCTGTGTTTAGACTTCTAGTGCACAGCGCTCCCTTTCATCCCCAACCAACGTAGGTATAGTCGACTATATACATTATGCAATTGGAGGGGGGGCGTTGTTCTACAGTCCTTTGCTGAGGGATGTGCTCCACTCTACCAGTGCCCTGCACCTGAAATCACATGCTAGGGGAGGGTTGTGGTGGGAGCGTGGTTAGTTGCAGTTAATCAGAAGGTTTTTTTTCCCCGATGACTTTTACATATATTCAGTTTATCGCTCTATGAAAGACGAACCAATGAGTCATTGCCCTTTGGATCATTCTGCAGCCGGTGCTTTACCCCCTAAGTGATATTATCACTATTGAGCCCAGACACACACAGATCTCTGCAGCAGGTGCATTACCTCTCTGACCTATGTTTTGTTTTACCAGATATCTGGCCTGCATTTACTCCCCTGAGGTATTCAGCTCGGCTGTTACCCTGTGACTAGCTGTTTGTACATGGATCTATACAATAGATGCATTAACCCACCGAGCTATCTTAATGGGTTTAACACCTAGACCATCAGGGTGCATGCGAAACAGGCCTCTGCTCTGCTCCAGACTTGTAAACTACGATGCAACGTTACAACAAGCACGCGGAGCGCGCCCTAATCTCTCGTAGCTCTGTTCTTCCCCGTTTAGATGGTGTGAAATGTCCACCTCCCACAGGCACGCAACGCCCATTGGTCTCAAAGGGCATCCCGGGCACACACACAGCCACACCCGAGTACTTCACAGGTCTTTAAAAGACCATTTGCTTTGTGGTTTTTCACCCCTTCTTAGAACCCCTGCATATTGCTGAAAGAGTTAGCCCCCTCCCAATATTTTCTCAGACCCCCCCTCAACCCCACCCCGCGAAATTTGACTCTAGTTGCGCCTCTGACCTCCCACGCCGAGGGAGGCTGGACGCGGCAGATATCAATCACACGGGGCATATTTACACAAGAATAGCCTTTTCGAATTTCCTGGCAGTGTTTACTTTGGACATAGGCCGCCAAGAAGCTCTGCTTTCTATCAACACCCAGCAGTATTCCACTATAATGCCCACACTTGAAAAAATATGCTGTCTTGCAAACACACCGGAAATACTAATAGTACCAGAAGGCAGGGGCGGACTGGCCAGTGAAATCTGGAAATGTACCGGCTCGTGAGAATGGGGCCTCTACATAGGCCGGGTGGATGGCAAGCACAAGGACTTTTCAGGGACAACTGTGCGCTTTGTAAATTGACGTCCAGGTCAGTACTACGTCAGGCCAGTGTCAGTGAAAGCGGCCGATTGGGCTAGGACAGAGTCAGTAATACATAAGACACACTTATATTGTCTGAAAGGCGGGTACGGCTGGGAGTAATATCTGTGTGTGACAGAGTGCGACATTTTGAAATGCCATTAAGGCTGAGAAAGAGCCACTCACCCAACCAACAGACCACTCCCCAAGACTTCACAGAGATAGTCACGTGAGAAACAGACCAGTATCTTTAACAAGCATTGGCATAGCCAATAGGTCTTGATTTTGGGACCTTTTAAGTATTTTTTAAACAACCACTTACCGAGGATTTAATAAGTCCAACAATACATTGTTCGAATGTGATTGCACCCCTCATTGAGCTCCACTCTGCTGGTGACCCCACTTCCAATACCCTCCTCCTATCTAGAAAGGATAGGGGGTTTTGTAAACCTTTTAGTCAAGCTTAAAAATTACTGTGATCACAAGCGCCTTGAAATAAATATTTTAAAAATAAAATACATGGCCCTAAACCCCCACAGGTCCTTTAAGGGTAACATGTATTAGGCACCACATAACTTGAAAAAATAGAGAGCTTCGGCTACTTGGGCATAAGGGTGCATAGCAGATCGTCATGGGGATCACAAATATAGAAGTGTTGATCTATTCTGCAACTGTATCAACGAGAGATGTGTAGTTCCTACAGGATGGGAAGTCGAAGGGGAATAAAGTATTCCATACCCAGACTTTAACCTAGTGAATGTAGGTGCACAAGGGAAGGGAATCCCTTAAGGGTGGAACTGAAACCCTCACACACCCAGCAAGCTAGGTGTCATGCTTCATCATCTGGGTTTTGCTCCTCGTCGGGTCGGCGGTGCAATACCCGACGGGCACCCAAACAGGGGCTCTTTGTCGGAGATCTTTTGTTCCCTGCCGTATGGTGCATGCGTGTGAGGGCCCGGGAGTGTAGATGTAAGTGACTTAAAAAGGTTGGTTAATCTGAAATATAATTTTATTGGCTCAGTCAACCACCTAATTAAAAGGGGGGTGAGTGGCGTAAAAGCTATATATGCTCACAAAGGAGGAGTGGCTAGCTACGCTCTACTCTTCTGGTCAACATGTTTCGCGCCCAGTCAGTCAGAGGGATCTCATGGCGCTTCGTCAGGACCTATAATACTAAAGTGAAATGTGCTCAAAAACTATCTACAGTGTGGTGTGAAAAACAAGGGTGAAACCTAATATGTTAGTCAACCCTTAATAGGTGCCCCTACCTTATGTATTGTTTTAAAAAAGGGGGTCACCTAGGGAAAGAAAAATTGGAAGAGATATGAACCAAAAAGCCACCCTTGGCATCTGTAAAACATTATAACACAAAAGTTAGTCAATCACCACTAGTCTAGTAAAGCAGTGATCCATTTAATATACTCCAGACTGTAAATTGTACTGGACTACTACCTGGTTATTGATCAATTAACCAATACATGACGTAAGACAAGGTAGGACAAGGTAAAAACGGTTAAAACAAGCAGTATAGCAAGGCTCTGGTTGGAAGCACAACCATTGTTTCAATTGTAGAAAATAAATCATGGTTACGCATGGACTCACCATTTCACATTATAAAAAGCTCATCATCAGGTGCATGGCGCGTCAACAGGGGGAGAAACACATTCGTTCCCTATGGTATAATGGTATTGTAGAGAAAAGAAGTAGAGGCATAGGAAGATATGACATCAACAAAGTCACAAGAGAGAGATCTCCATCTCTGGTGTCTCATAAACATATTATTTGAGCGTGTAACACCTCTCGTGTGCTATGATACTCTGATCTATAACGTGGTCAACCAGGTGCAGCTAACCGGAGGTGGGGCAAAGATGTGCATGTCCCGATTGGTTCATTAAAAAAGGCTATGATCTATTGTAGTGAGTACAAGTAGAAGATTCTGACTCAGTGTGTGCCCGAATTAGTCTTTGCATTCCTTAGCGTAATGACCCTGTGCAATTGTGCGTGTTGAAGGAGTCGCGCCCACAGAGTGGAGAAGTCCCGCTCATGGATCCGTAATGACCCTGATAATGACCAGTACAAGGTCCTATGAGAAAGAACAGCTCAACGGAAATGCATGTGAGCAATCCAAATGTGTCCCGGTGATGGACAGAGATCCGAAAAAGGTGCGGATATACTAAACGTGTCTGGAGTGCCCCAATGAGTCTCTGGTGTTTGGAACCACCCCTCCGAATTGATCATCGAGACACCCATGGTGTACTTACTATGCAAACTTCCCCTGGAGGTGAGTAAACCTGCCCGCGTCGCCGAACGCGGAAGCTGGACAGTGGGTCGGTGACGCTGTTATTTATTCAAACCAGGATTGGTTGGGAGCATGACACGTGTGATGATATCACGTCTAACGGACCAATCACTGACTTGGTAAATATTCTGATTGGCCAGTGGTTGGAACTGTGTGACGTTGATACGTCTGTAGCAATAAAAAGTAAAGTAAATGAGTGTATATCATGCCGGGATGGAAAAGGTCGTTTATCATGGGCGCCATTTTGTAATGGGCAAAATGTGTTACATACTACGTAGAAGGACTTAAATAATTGCCCATTGAGCGAAATAATATCGACAGGGGCTAGTCACGAGAGTATGCTGTAGTGATGAATGTCGCCCAGATAAGAACCCCATAGATAATGTCTTTTGTAGGTGGTTCTTACCCAATCTTAGTTAGTAAGGTGACCCAAACCGGGGGCCATGATGTAATGGTGTGGGTCTATAATGCAAGGAAGGCTGATAAACGGGTTTATGGCTCTATTGCTGTAAGGAGCAAAGTAAAAAATAGTGCTGCACGCATCCATCTGTGCTATGGTAGCTGAATCTCAGGCTCATGGTAGGTCGTACAGAGGTAGGTCAACGTTAAGGACCAAGTATCAGTAGGAACATCAGGTGGTACATGTGCTATCCTGCCATCTCAACATTCTCGCCAGTAAAGAGTCCTATCGATTAGATATCGTTGACCAAGGTATGTCATCGTTGAGGCCAAGTCTATCCAACGAGAGGCGATGTACCCAGCGTTGTTCTAGCCTAAACAAGGAATGTTGAGACATTCCAGGCTGGCTTTCAAGGACAATCCAATGTAGATCAGCCGGGCTGTGTTTACATGCAAGGTAATGACTGTAAAGTTTCGTGTTGGCTTTACCACATCTAATGTTGCTTTTATGTTCGGTGATGCGTGTTTTCACAGCTCGTGTCGTCATCCCTATATAGTGGAGATCGCATGGGCAAGTTAGTAAATAGATACAGTTAGTGGAATTACAATTTGTATGTCTTTTGAGGACCCATTCGAACGTGGCAGTGAGGCGAATAGATTTTGCCACAATGGTTTGTCCGCAGCAAGAGCATCCTCCGCAGGTGTAATGACCCTGTACAGGGGGAAGATTCCAGAGGGTGTTATGTGCTGAAGTTATTTGTTTCTTTGGTCTCGTGTGTATCAAGGTGTCCTTCAGATTGTTGGTCCTTTTGAAAGCGAAACGTGGTGGGGGAATCATAAGTGTACCTGCGGATAGTATTCCCCAATGTTTCTTTATCACTTTAAGGTTGTTGGACTCTGGTGTGAAGGATGTTACACAAGTAATGATTTCTCTGGTGTCTTTTGTTCTCACTTCCAAAAGTGCCTCGCGGTTGTTATTTCTGGCCCTCTTCATGGAGTTGTAAATCACTCGGGGAGGGTAGCCTCTTTGAGTCAAATTCCCTGAGAGAATGTTGGCCTCAATTTTGTAGTCTGTGACAGAACTACAATTTCTCCTAAGTCGAAGGAATTGGCCAAAAGGCAAGTTATCGCGTAGGGCTTTAGGGTGGTGACTGTTGTAGAGGAGTAAACTGTTCTTATCAGTGGGTTTTCTGTAGAGAGTAGTACTTAACCCTGTGGGTGTCAATCTGATGTTTAAATCTAGGAAAGGGATATCTGAGTCAGAGATATGACTTGTGAATTTCAAAAACTGATTTTTAGTATTGATCCATTCACAGAATTCGTTACAGGTTGTTAAATCCCCTTTCCATAGGATCATGACATCGTCGATGTATCTTTTCCACAGGGTTAGGTTCGGCCCAAAGGGATTATCCACGTTCATTATCACTGCCTCTTCAAAAGCTGCCATATACAGGCAGGCCACACTGGGGGCGAAGGTACTCCCCATCGAAGTACCTTGGGACTGATGGTAAAGGTTGTCTTTAAATGCAAAATAGTTCTCAGTTAGAGCTAATGTTGCCAGATCCATGATAAATGTTATGGGAGTAGGAGATATCCATTCCCTTTTCTGTAGGGCCGCCTCTATCACCGTCAGAGTAGCTTGTTGCGGAATGTTGGTGTAGAGAGCCTCTACATCAAGGGTCACTAGGAAGTCAACATTTTCGGTATTCTGTATTCCCTCAATCATATTCAAAATGTCAGTTGTGTCCCTGACGTAGGAAGGTGTCTCTTTTACCAAGGGTTGTAGGAAGTAATCACAGAATTTAGATAAAGGTTCCAGGAGGGAACCAATACCAGAGACAATCGGTCTGCCAGGGACAGGGGTGATGCCTTTATGTACCTTAGGTAATGTATAGAAATAAGGTACGACAGGTTTGGTAGTGATAAGAAAGTCTGCTTCTTTTTTCGTGATCCAGCCATTTGCTTCGGCCTCCAAGACCTTACTAGCTATTGTTAAACTTAATCTCGGCGTGGGATCAGTGTCAATGGGTGTATAATATTTTCTATCCCCAAGTTGTCGTAAGCATTCTGTTTCATAATCACTAGTAGACTGGATAACTGTCGCCCCTCCCTTATCAGCCTGTTTGATGGTAATAGTGGTATCAGCTGCTAGTAACCTGGCCGTTTCCCTTTCTTTGCAAGTAAAGTTGTTGTACACAGTATTTCTGCTCTGTATTTTATCCAGGTCTTTTAGTACAGCCTTCTCGAAGGTAAGGACCTCCGAGGGAATCATGCTGTTTGACGGGGTAAAGGTGGAAGCCTTATGTAGGCCAGTGTCACTGGGTTCAGTAGCAGGTTCGTCATGAAAGAATGCTTTGAGGCGTATTTTTCGAAAGAAATTCTGGACCTCGCAGATCAATTCGAATTTATCTACTCTAGGAGTAGGTACGAAGCCCAGACCTTTCTTTATTACATCCTCCTCTGTGTTGCTAAGGGGTCTATGGGAGAGGTTGATGACTAATCCCTCTGACCCCTCCTTTTGCTCCGAGTTTCCATTTGTGGCTGGGGTTGAGGTTGATCTTGCCACTGGACATGTGGTGTAGTTTGCTGTTGTCCTCGCCTTCGCCCTCTTCCTCTGCCCCAACCTCTGCCTAAAAAAGGTTTCGGGTTATTACCAGGATAGAATTGTGGCGGGTACTGAGGAAACATGGGATATTGCCAAAACGGAGGTTGAGGGGGGACAGGAAACATGGGTCCACCTTGGTTTTGATATGACCGTGTGTTGGTCTTTCTCTGATTCTTGTTGTTCCAACTCCCTGTGCTGGAATCACTAGATGAACCTCTTCTGCTGTGATTAGAGTCCTCATCACTTGAATAGCCTGTCTTGTTGGAAGTGTAATCTGCTTTCAGGTAAGGAAATACTCTCTCTTCTGCAACACAGGACAGGCACCCTTTTAAAGTTTAAACTCACATCAAACTCCAGATCTGTGTCCCTAGCTCTGAAGATTTTCTAAACCAGAACTCAGGCAGCAGCTCTTTATGGGGCTGAGATATGGGGTTATGCCAACACATCGAATTGTGGTCTACAGAAATCCTAACAAATTTGTTCAGAACTATGCTAAAACAAGCATTTACAATGCAATAGGTCTCGCATTACTGAAAGCTTGAGCGCTTGGCATTGCATTATAATGTGCAACGCCAATAGCTAAAACTTTTATTAATGCGAGACCTTTTGCATTGCAAATGCTTGTTTATATATGGGGACAGTAATTGATTCTCCCCAAGATGGTAAAAATCCCATTTTACAGCTAGCCCTTAAAACTTGGGTCAACAGTGGGACCCACAGATTGATGTTATTTTTGTAAAGGTCAAAGGGAATGGCATCTTGTCCAGGGCCTTTACTGCTTTTGCTTACTTGGATTGCGCCAAAAACTTCCTCCAAAGAGAAGGGAGGGATGGTAGGGGTTTGAGACAAAGCTACCCTCTCATTATTAGTTCGTACCTGTTCTTGTAAATTAGTTGAGGAAGGTGCTGAATAAATGTTAACAAAGAGATAAATCCACTCTTCTTCCAGTATTGCTGCCTCGATTTTGGGGTGCCCCTCAGTGCTCCATGGTGTGAAATTAATTATCCTCCAAAACGATCTATCGTCTTTGCTAATACTGGCCTCCTGTAAAGTATCCCAGGTGATCTCCCTTAAATATTGTTTCCTCCTCTTGACAGCCATTTTATACTCTGCTTTACATTGGTGGACCTCACTCTTGCTTCTTGGTGTTTTATGCAAGGCGCTTATGTGCTTTACTGCATACGGTATCGAACAAGCCCTTTTCCACCATTTTTGTCTTTCCTCTCTTGGCCAACAGGCTCTCTTTCACACCCTGTGTAATGTCCAAGAAAGCCGTGATAATTTCTCTCGGAGGTGTGATTTCAATTAAACATAAATTAAATTGTTCTTTCTTATTGGATATTAGCTGATTAAAAAGATCTTTTGGGTTTGAGTCCAGTGCAAAGTGTAACCATGAAAACGGGAAGTTCAATCCTCTCTACCTGAGGAATCACTTTATCCTTCACTTGGTTAAAAAACGGCACCATCGATAGTTGCAAACTCTTATAATAATGATCGTTTAAAGATATTGAATGAGTTAGAAAGTTAAAAGTATACCCCATGCAGTTGTTTGACAATAGGACATTATCAATGATACTGTTATTCATTGTTCCATTAAAGGTCCTCTTACGGGTCACATAAGGTGTTGAGATTATTAGCAAAGGAAAGGTCGTATTTACATATTACTTCATTAAACTTATTGCCATATGAACTGTGTATAAAATGGGTCTGCTCTACGTCCTCATTATCACTCTGCGTGTGTTACCCAAATGGGCCTTACAGAAACGCTTGTTAAAATAGAATTGTCACATGTTTTTTATTACCCACCACAATACTTTGTAAGTCATTATTTATTTTTTAAACGACCTCCATTATCCCTATCATGGTGGCATTATTATAAAAGTCAATTATAACTAGAACAGCCTGTCCTTTTGAGTTACAAACCAGTATTTGGTAGTATGGGTTGTCAGTGGCGGAAGTAATATTAGTAAATTATAAAGTATTGGCTACGTAAGTGCACAGACCCCCTTTTGCTCTCCCATGGTTTGATGGAACGGCCGAAGTAAAGTATGTCCTGTAGCTATTTAAATGGACAATCTCTGTGAGCCACATCTCTTGGAGAAATATAATTTGATATCCATCTACAAGCTCTAGCCACTCTGTTCTGTATTTTACTGCGTAACCCTCCCATATTCCAAAACAAGCATCCCAATGTTTTAGCTTCTTGTTGATCCAATTTGTATGTATGAATGTCTGTGGGTGGGGGTGGGGGTGGGGTTGGGGTGGGGGGGTTCTCGCATTGCTATTCACCAAAAGGGAGTTTATTATAGTTTCTGGGTAATTTTCTCATGGTGAGTTTTGACATTAGTGCTTTTATCAACGGTCACAGAGTTTTCAGTGCCATGCCTTTTCTGCCCATTCTCCTCTCCCAATGCATATAGCCCTGCGTCAAGTCAATCTACACCACCCAACAACAATAAGCATTGAAACCTGTTGGAGGTTGGGATTGTTAAATTTGAAAGTCTTGGTCTCTGCTGAAAACTTGGGAGTGGGCACATCAACTTTCCTAAATATGGAGGGTGATAAAAGTAGCCCAAAGGTCGAGTGATGATACCACTACCACAGCTAGCCGATGTCCCTGACATACAAAGGACTTCATTCACCAGCTGAGGATTTCTAAAAGTCAGGACCACACAGTCGCCACTCTGTTTTTTTGTTTCCTCTCCCTACCCACTTTACTCTTCTGGACATTTTTAAGTAATAGGATAGGTCATCTGTTAAACCGTTCTGCCACCCAACCAGTTTAAGGATTTATTCCTCTGCGAGATCCGGTTCTCCATACTATTTGGGGGGGGGGGAGGGGGGGGGGGGGGCATGAGTCAAAACTATTACGTATGGAGCTGCAGCTGGTGGGAGATCCAATCGTCTTCTCCTGGCCCAGGCCTGTCAGCCTCCCGTCCTCTTATGGTTTTACCTCCTACATTGCTGCGGGAGTGAGTGATAAGTTCTTTAGCAGTGGTATTACGCAGTAAAGTCTCAGCTAGGGGTTCAGTGGGTACTCCAGGTAATGGGAGGGCCAGTGTTTTTTGGCCTGTAGACACGATTGTCAACAGTTCCAAGCAAGAATCAGTTCTTGTTTCGACTTTCGCCAGTCTAGATTGGATTGTTTCCATTATGTCATTCACATGGTTATGGAGACTTTTAAATGTCTCGTTTAAGGCATCTAATTTTCCAATAATTATATTGTATTTGGGGACTGAGGTCATTTCCATTATGCTAGATTCTGCTTGGAATAATCCCCGCAAGTGAGTGTTACCCTTCTTGAATTAACTATATTTTTGCTAGCGCGGTTGCCTGCTCATCGTGCGCGAGGTTTTTTCGCCCGTTTAGGTGGGGGTGGAGGGGGGGGGGGGGCAGGAGTTGGATTTATCGGGAGAGACATGGTCATCTTCTATGTATTGAATGCAACCATTTACTTTATTAGCCCTTCCCCCTTTGTTCTCCCTTTGTTCACCCTCCGCTTTATTCACCCTCCCCAATTCCTTCAGCACTGCTGTTTCTCCCAAGATAACACAATCATTGATGTGGATGCAACCAGTTGTTTTAATTGGCCCACACTATACTGTCTCTGGTCACCTTTAACCTATACATAGAGCCGCTTGGTGCTATGCTTAGAGATAACAGCATCAAGATTCATCAATATACCGATGATACACAACTCCACTTAAGTGTCCGCTGCTTCAGACATCCAAAGGTTTAAACGCTACTTGCACATCAACCAGGCCTGGACGTCCAGCACCTAACAGAAGCTCAAACCAGCCAAGAAAGTACTCCTATTTGCTATGAACAACCAACAAGATAAAGTGCAAACCAGGCTCAATGTCATGAACCTTTATCGCTTTGAACCACAACACTCACCGAATGCCAAAATTCACCCTGCATGCCAGGCTCTACTTCAAGGTACACATTGCCAAAAAAGTAAACATGGTTAATACCAGCTCTCTTTTCTAAAGAAAGACAAACTATTATTTCCAGACATAAACTTCAGCACAGCTGTTCAAGTCTTTGTACTTTTGCATCTTGATGATGGTAATTCCCTACTTGATGGCTTTCCGAACCGGTCACTGGCACCCAATTAGGCTCATTCCTACAAGCTACAGCACATCTTCTCCAGAACCTGAAGAATTAGGTGCACATCACACTATCCTGATGGAACTACATTAGCTCCACTTGCTGGCCAGCACCATCTTCAAAACCAGCTGCACTGTTTACGAAATCATTACGGCCAGCAGCCCCCCACCCCCGTTTACAATACAGACAAGCTCACCATCTCTGTTGTTTCTCAACACACCAATAGTCAAGACAAAATTAGACTGCAGGCGAAGTGTAAAAAAGCACACAACAAGCCTTTTCCTTACACGCACCCAGGATCTGGAACAACATCCCCTTTCCCATCAGGACAGGCCAGACTCTGTTCCAACTTATGAAAAGGTTGAAGAATCACCTTCTTAAAAAGAAGACCACTACATCACCAATGCATGAACCATCCTCAACTCGGAGTCCTCTCCCTTTACTAGTTAACTTTATGCTTGCCTTGGACCATGTACAACTTTCTGCTGCTTTTGTGAAGCATGTATAGGGCACATCCTGCACCATATTACCTTGCTGTGTTCTCAAACTGGTCAAAGAAATGAGAAACTGAAGTAAAAAATATGCATGGCATTACACAATATGGTAAACTGAGGGATCTAGGGTTAGAGATAAAAATGTCCTTATTACATACTGTGGTACTGAGCCTATGACACATATCGACTTCAATGTCCCTTTTAAAAAGTGTTTTAAGAAGCACGGGCAATGAGCAAGAGGTAGTAGCTTCAGCCCTGAATGCCGGATCCCAAGCTCACCTTGCAGTTTCCGGATAATTGCTAGGCTAAATGAGGCAGATTCAATTCTGTGGCATTGTTATCTGATTATTCTGCCATTTTAACACAATGACACAGATAGCGTCTCGGTGCTATCATACAAAGTTCTTAATTAAAAAAAAAAAAACTCGACAACGTGCAGACAGTAAGTTGAGATCACCTACAATTGTTTTTTTAACACACACGCGTATTCCAGAGGAGCTAATAGGTACTATAAATGAAACTAAAGTGAACGTGGATAACAGAGTCAACAAAAATCAAAGTGGTCTCATTGTACAAGTTATGCAGCTTTTGATATCCTACATGTGTGGTACATGTATTTAACTGTGGGCAAATATGGATGTGCGTGTGTATACATACTGACATTTACATAAGTTTCCTTTTCTCATTGTTTGACATCTTCACACAATTTTATCAACCACTTCATTGATCTGGACTTAAATATGAATAAATACATACATACGCATTGATGGACTAATGATATGCAGGGATAACTGGATTGCCTTACAATTTCTAGCACTTGTGATTAATTTTGTCTCACCTAGTTGTGTTTTTAACTCAGGATCTATTTAAAGTAACTGACATTTTGTGAAATAATGATCTTACAGAGTTCGATACATACATGCAGACATTATATCCACGCCATAGTTTTTAAATTTGGCTTTTGCAGAATTTAGACATTTATTTTTCCACTGAGTTATCATTTACCTTTGATAGTAGTGATGCTTGACTTTCTCATCTTTTTCAATATAGTGCCCATTAAGAGACAAAGCAATCTGTTCAGTCCCATGCGATGGTGAACGTGTATTGGGTTTCACGCAAGTGGCTGACAGTGAGCACACTGCAATTGTGCCTTAAAAAGCTGGTTATTTCATCGGTATGTCCTTCAAGCTAATTTCCCAGACAATGGATCTTTTTCACGCAGCTTTTGACAAAATTACCATGGAAGTAAGTGTGCCTGATGTGGGGATGGAGTTTGTGATTTTTTTGACTGATCCAGTTTAATTCTACAATAATACTCCCTCCCTGCAGGCTTCAGTGAAATGGATGATTATTTTCTCCACCCAAGAACTACCCTGACAGAATTTTTATGTTTCCTAAGCGGGGCTGCAGTAATCTTGTACTTGCTCTTGATTATTCAGTCACTTTTTGTTCACTGTGCATAATTTCGACTGCATCATATTCTCTATATACATAGTATAACAAATAAAGATTTACATATGTGTTGCAAACTAGCAAATTGGGACTCATTACTCTTATACTGAAATTTGATCATATATTCATTAACTTACCTTCGTGGCCCAGACTGCAGAAACAATCCTTGGTTATTCCCTACAAGTGATATCCAAGGAGCAATGGTTTTTTGTCTTGTGTGAAAGCACCAGGGCACCTTTTATTAACTATGTTCACAGCAAAATAGATTCTGTGATAAGTACTGTGTTGTACTCAGCAGAAAACAAGTCCGGGTGTGGAATTCCTATCATCCTAGACCTGAGATATATTCTTTGGTGTGCAGGATAACAGGTTTTCATGTTTACTCTGTTCATGGGTGGCCCACCCAACTGCAGCACAAACCCTTTGGCTGTTTATAGTACTACAGTATGGATCAGTGAAAAATGACTTGACTACCACAAAGACAAGACGAGGATTCATATTTCTAAAGTTGTTCAAGCTTGTACATATATGATTCATTAATACAGAAGTCTTTACTAAGGAACCTCGTTGAACTGTTAACTCAGCTTGCATTGCTAAGTGTGGTTCCCGTATAAAAAAAAGTGTATATATGTTCACAAAACGTAAAAATGTAAAGCTACTTTTAAAGATCCCAGCTAGCCCCTCGATTATATGCAAGCACATGCATAAACTTGAAAACAAGTTTATGGATTGCTTTTAAAATAAAATGTATACAAAAAAATGCAACTTGAAAAAATGTTTCGTTAAACAATTGTGCAACCTTAAATAACATTTCTCTGAGCTATCATTTTATTAAAACATGTTTGATGAATGCAATACTTAAATTTAAAGAAAATCACCCATGTACAACTGCAGGTGTATATTCTTGTATTAGCGCAGATTTACGACTTTCAGCAATGCAAAAGAGTTTACAAAAAAGCCTGGAAAAAGGAATTGTAGCAAACGTTTATATAGGTAAACCAGGTGCTGGAACAACAGGCCAATCAAGACTGAGTGGAGCAGAAATCAACTCATAATTCAAAGCTAGTTACATGGCAAAGTCGAAACCAGACTGGAACCAAACCCTGATAAAACACAAGCCCTACATAATCAGTTAAGAGATTTTATATGAGAAAGCTGGCATAATTTGTTACCCATTTATGGCACCATTTTTATTATTTTTTTACATTATTTTTTACAGGACAACTAGATTTTGGAGAACTTGGAACAAGTGTTCACATGAAACTGATTTTTAGGCAAAACAGGATGACAGAATTTCCTGTGTAGATTTAAACTAAACCAACATTTACATTTCTATTTTTCAGCAGACAAAGTTCTGTCTAG
Source organism: Triturus cristatus (assembly GCF_964204655.1). NCBI lineage: Eukaryota > Metazoa > Chordata > Amphibia > Caudata > Salamandridae > Triturus > Triturus cristatus. The sequence continues at coordinate 813,103,937 of NC_140585.1, read as the reverse complement.
ACAAACTATGCAGACATTTGATTTAAAAAAAAACAAAAAAAACACAGTATCTTGTAGTTAAATCCGATTCAAAAGCATAGAATTTTATTTCATTCGGAAAACAATCTTAGCATTTAGCAAGTATGTGGAGGATGAAAGATTTTTTTTTTTTTTAAATAGAAGAAAAGAAGAGAACTACCCCAAGTGTAAAAAAAAACAGAACCAAAAAGAACACAGTGGCAAATTGTAAAAGCATATACGGTATAGTGGTTATTTTATCAGTAAAACAACCAGATCGGTTCAATAAAATGAAAGAGATAGAGAGAATTCTCAATGCTTTATATAAACAAAGGTCAGGCCTGTCTATTTTGTATCTCAACGGCGTTTCAAATCTTTATGCAAATACTAGGGTCTCATCAGGACTATGATGAACCTGGGAACTAAAGAAATATGCATAGTTACCCAACTGAAAAGTATTAAATGGTAAAAGCAAAGATGTATTTAACACGCAACATAATGGTGTGAGTTTGAAGATGTCTTAACCATTAATTACATGACCACTAGGAAGTGCAGCAACAGGGGTAGGCACAACGTTGAATGGTCACTAGTGTGCTTGACTAGCAGAGTGGTTTAGTCACGACTAGTGGCAAAATAGCACAATCAAGGAAGCATAATGTCACATACACAGCCCGTCAATAGAAGGAAGGACGTGTGTAATAACATTCAATCAATCAGAGGGTTTACAGAGCACGCTACTCACCCGTGAGGGTCTCAAGAAACTGGGGGTGGCAGCTCCAACTCAGTCGAAGAGCAAGGTCTTGAGGTCCTTCCTGAAGTCGTGCAGGTTCGGGGAGCGTTTGATGCTGATTATGGCTTGTTCCAGGTCTTGGCTGCGATGTAGGAGAAGGCCCTTCCTCCTGTTCTGCTTCCGCGGATGCGGGGGATCTCTGCTAGGGCGAGGTCGGCGGATCGGAGATTCTGTTTGGGTGCGTGGAAGCAGACTCTTTCGTTGAGGTATTTGGGACCGATGTTGTGGAGGGATTTGTAGGTGTGGGTGAGAAGTATGAAGGTTTTTCTCTTCTCGGAGGGGAGCCAGTGTAGGTCGCGGAGGTGTTGCATCATGTGTTCTTGCCGGGGAGTCCCGAGCAAGAGTCTGGCCACGGCGTTCTGGATGGTTTGGAGCTTGTGTAGGAGGGTCTTGTTGATGCCGGCGTAGCGGGCGTTTCCGTAGTCCAGTCTGTTGCTTAAGAGTGCGTGGGTGACAGTTTTTCTGTGCTCGGAAGGGAGGGGGGGTCCATTTGAAGGTCTTTCGGAGGATGTGGAGGCAGTTGTAGCTGGTGGAGGCGACGGCGTTAATCTGGCGGGTCATGGTGAGGAAGGAGTCAAGGATGATGCAGAGGTTCCGTGCGTGGTCTGTCGGGGTGGGAGAGCTCCTGAGGGCGGAGAGCTACCATGTGTCGTCCCAGGCGGAGGTCGAGGGTCCCAGGATGAGTACCTCTGTTTTTTCCTGGGGTGGGATCTGGAAGTGGAGGTGTTCTGTGTTGGTGTGGAGTCACTCGTGCTGGAGGTGGAGAGTCGGAGGGAGGTTGTGTGCGATGGCGGAGGCTGAGGTCCAGGTCTCCGTGAAGAAGGCGATGTCGGGCGTGAGGGTGTCAATCAGGTCCAAGATCTCTACGGCATGTCTGTGGAGAGCATGCACGTTGGGGAGGATGCACGTCTGGGCTTCGGTGGCACGGGCGTCCCGTGAGCCTGTGGCGAACGTGGGGGCGCTGTCGGCTGTGCAGGAACGTTGACAGTGTCTGCAGGTGAAGGGTCCATGGGTGGTGTTCGGTGAAGAGCTCTGGCAGTCAGGATGTCTTCCGGGGTTGACAGCGAGGAGGGTGGCAGCATCATATTGGTGGGCCCTGGTGAGCCAGGGTTCCTGGCGCTGGCCGCAGTTGGGTCACGGACAGGCGCAGACTGGCTTGCCTTTGACGCAGCCATGGTCATTATGCAGGGGAGGCACGCTCAGCTGGGAGGCGGAAAACGGGCGAGGGCAGGGGCCGCTGGTCAGCAGTGGCGGGCACAGGGAGAAGGGAACGGCGAGGGGAAGCAATAGGGGCAGAGAGAGACAGCACAACCAGGGCAGAAAAACAAATACAGGTACAAGCCCAACAATGGGGAATGAAATGAAATAAAAAATGAGGAGGGCAAATGAGAACAGAGGCACAATACTAATAACGATTTACCGCGAAGCGGCAGGCGGGCAGCAGCAGCCTCGAACACCCAGGTGGGGGCTCAGCGGCAGAGATGGAGCTGCCGGGGAGAGTGTAGGCTTGTGACCGAGGTCCAATTAGAATGGGAATAATATTACAAGTAGAGAAGGGGTGGAGACCTTACAAAAAAAAGCCAGAGTTTGGACACTTCTAGGCAGCTATTTAAAATAAGGATTTGTTCAGCCCCGTTAATGAAAAGTGGGGCATTAAGACAATTACTGTCCCATTTGTGGCAGTAAGAATTTGAAAGAAACTATGCTTTACACAGTGAATTGACTCACCGTAATAGAAGACAAAATACTCCCTGAGAAGTCCGTTCAGCGCAATCTCCTGATCAGAGATGCACTGATAAAGCGGCAGCAGCACCCAGCTCATCCAAACAGGAATAGATATAGGTGAACGTCCATCCGCGCAATGTCCTCGAGGGAGAAGCATATCGGCAAGCATGCTGAGCGTGTCAATATTGATCTGAGAGTCTCTGTGGAAGGCCACAGGGCCATAACTGGCATAATTTTGTGTAAATCACGCCAATTACTCAAGTCCAAAAAATGTAAATGGGGAATGAGCACCGATTCAAAATTTGTATGGTCAGTGGGAAAACTAATATTTGATTCAATTGCAGACCCTAGGTAATCGAACCCTGCACGCACAGGCAAGTGATGCCTCTCATGTGCCGGGAGGCTACCTCAGCACGTAGTACTACCTTGGCATGGGGGCGCGTGTGAGGGGTTGATCATTTGCCTGACTTTGTGGCTGCCAGGGAGTGCTACACACGGTAGTGATAAGTTACAGCGCAGTTTCAAGGGAATTAGCAAGGATCCATTTAAATCAGCCCACGTGTTACATCAAGGGGAGGCTGTCATTGATAAGGATCCTATTCATCACCTAAAGGTGTATCAGTCAAAAATACGTCTTAATATAATTATTTAGCAAGGGCTTATTGAAAATTCTAAACATGGGCATCAGTCTAAATGGGAACTCGAAGACGAAGCACATATAAGCAAACAGAGCAGTCAATGTGGTATCGTATAGAACAGACAATTAGAACAATGTAGACCGTTTAGACAATGCAGGAAATATTATTCTGAAAATGGCTTCCAGAGGCAAAAACGTATCATGTTGAAGGAAGCAGATCTATCAGTTCATCAGTGTAATGAATTTGCACCACTCTCATCGTATTCAAACCATTTCTTATTGAATTGTATTTATCAATCCTTTTGCATTCTAGTCTTGGAAGCGTAAACGCGATGCCTCTACCTTTAGGGGATAGTATGGCCTTCTCTATGACTTGCCATCTGAGGTTATCCGGTGTGTGCTGCTTTTACAGAAAATGAGGTACCATAGGTGCCGTTACAATAGAGCAGTGAATCCTGCTCCTATGTTGAGATAGTTTGGCCTACATTTGCGGGGACGTCTGTCCTATATAGATCAGATCACAGGGACACCAAACGCAATAGTCTGCCTCATTCTATTTTGCCTAAAAACGAGTTCCATGTGAATGCTGGTTTCAAGTTCTACTTGATACCCATGTTCAAGTTGAAATTATGTTCGCTCTAGTTTTTGTTGAATTGAACAAGTTACTTACCTTCGGTAACGCTTTTTCTGGTGGATTCAGTATCTGCCTGTGGATTCCTCACCTTGTGAATATCCCCTGCGCCAGCAACATTCGGAAACTTTTGTAGCAGTCCACGCCGATTAGGTCGAAGACGGCGTCACAGAAACACGGCTCCGCTCGCGACTCCGCTGACGTCACCGGCTCCATAAGAAGACCTCGTCGGCATAATGACGTCAGTTCCGCCCTTTTTTCCGTGCCTTCGAGGCACACGGACGGACTGACAGCAATATATACACAGTACATAATATACAAATCAACACACACAGTGTGGAGAATAAATAGAAAGGCAAAAGAAATAACACAATGCCTTTGACAGTAACAAATACATTTTGAAACACCATTATCAGAATTGTAGGTATACAAGGGTGGACAACGGGGAGGCGGGTGGGTCAGTGAGGATTCCACAGGCAGATACTATATCCACCAGAAAAGGCGTTACCGAAGGTAAGAAACTTGTTCTTCTGATTGATACATCTGCCAGTGGATTCCTCACCTTGTGAATAGATTCCCACAGCAGTCCCCACTCCTGGAGGCGGGTGTCCACCCTTCTATACCAGAAAGTCCTGAAGGACGAAACGAGCAAATTGTCCGTCCCTCCTCACCTCGGTGTCTAAACAATAATGTTTTGCGAAAGTGTGGAGGGAGGCCCAGGTTGCCGCCCTACAAATGTCCTCCACAGGAACACCCAGAGACAAAGCAGAAGTGGAAGACTTCGGTCTAGTGGAATGGGCTCTTAAACCCTCTGGAGGTTCCTTACCAGCCAAAGAGTAGCATATCTTGATGCACAAGACAATCCATCTGGAAAGGGTGCGCTTGTGCACTGCTCTGCCTTTCCTGCAGCCAACAAAGCCCACGAAGAGCTGGTCATCAACTCGAAAGTCTTTTGTCCTGTCAAGGTAGAACCTCACCGCCCTCTTAGGGTCAAAGCGGTGAAGTCTCTCCTCCTCCTTGGAAGGGTGATGGGGAGGATAGAAGGTAAGAAGATTAATGGACTGCCCCAGATGGAAAGGAGTTACCACCTTTGGCAGAAAAGCAGCCCTGGTCCTGAGTACCATTCTTTCAGCATGAATGGTCAATTACAGGGGTTTTGAACTTAGAGCTTGAAGCTCACTTACCCTCCTTGTCGAGGTGATTGCAATGAGAAAAACCGTCTTAAAAGACAACAGTCTCAAAGGACACTTGTGTAAGGGCTCGAAGGGAGAACCCATAAGATAAGTTAAGACAAGGTTTAAGTCCCATTGAGGCACAATAAAGGGAGTAGGAGGATTTCTTAAGGCCCTTAAGAAATCGTAGAACAATAGGTGATTTGAACAATGACGGCTGATCCGGCAAACAAAGGAAAGCCGACGACGCCGATAAGTATCCCTTAACAGTAGCCACAGCAAATCCTTGCTGAGCAAGAGAAAGGGCAAACTGCAGAATGTCAGATAAGCGAGCCCTCAAAGGATCAACTGACTTCTCTCCACACCAGAGTACAAATTTAGACCACCAATAGGAATAGATAGATTTGGTGGAATGACGTCTGGCAGACAAAATTACATCTACAACATCTGGCGGGAGAGAAAAAGAATTAAGGTTGACCCGTTCAATCTCCAGGTATGAAGGTGTAAGCTCTGGAGGTGGGGGGTAGAACCTGCCCCTCCGACTGCGAGAGGAGGTCTGCCCTCAGAGGGAGACGGAGCGGAGGGCACGAGGAGAGGTGAGAAGATCTGTGTACCACACCCTTCTGGCCAATCCGGGGCAATCAATATGACTTGGGCCCGGTCTTGGCAAATCTTCCTCAGAACCCGAGGAATTATGGGTATGGGAGAAAAAGTGTAAAGGAGTTGTGAGCCCCAACTCAACTGAAACGCATCCCCCAACGCTCCCTGCATCGGATACTGGTGACTGCAGAATGAAGGGCAGTGAGCGTTCTCGTGAGTTGCAAAAAGGTCCACCCGAGGAGTTCCCCATGCCCGAAAGACGTGACGAACCACCTCCGGATGAAGCCTTCACTCGTGGTCGTCAGAGAACTGCCGACTGAGACTGTCTGCACGTACGTTCAGATGATTTGCCATCACACAAATCTGATGATCCTGAGCCCAGGACCAGAGACGCAGAGCCTCTCTGCAGAGACAATGAGACCCCACTCCTCCCTGCTTGTTGACATACCACATTGCGGTAGTGTTGTCCGTCAGAACTTGAACCGACTGACCGCGAAGGGATGGGAGGAAGGCCTTGAGCGCCAAACGAATCGCCCGCAATTCCAGAAGGTTGATGTGAAGCAACCTTTCCTCTGGATACCAAAGACCCTTGATCTCCAGATTCCCCAGATGAGCACCCCACCCTAAAGTGGATGCATCCGTTATTACTGTGGCCACCGATGGAGGTAGATGGAAGGGCTTTCCTTGCGACAGATTGCCCTCCACGCTCCACCAAGACAGATCCGCTGCAGCTTCTCTGGAGATCCTCACAGACTCCCCGAGATCTCCTTTGTGCTGATACCACTGCCTGCGGAGGCACCACTGGAGCGCCCTCATGTGCCAGCGTGCATGGTTGACCAACAGAATGCAGGAAGCAAACAGACCGAGCAGGCGAAGGACCTTCAGGACTGGAACGACCGCTCCATTGTAAAATAAAGGAATCATTTCCTATATGTCGAGAATCCTTTGAGGAGGAGGGAATGCTCGACACACAGTAGTGTCCAGTAACTCACCTATGAACAGGTTGCGCTGAGAGGGCACCAGGTGAAATTTGGACACGTTTATCGAGAAACCCCAATTTGTACAACAGCTGAGTTGTATCCTGCAGATGATGTATCACCTTCTCCAGCGACTCCGCTTTGATCAGCCAGTCGTCCAGATAGGGGAAAACTGAAATCCCCGACCTTCTGAGATGGGCTGCCAACACTGCCATCACCTTCTTGAAGACTCGGGGTGCAGTAGTAAGACCAAACGGAAGGACCGCAAACTGATAATGTTGCGATCCTACCGTAAACCGGAGATACTTCCTGTGTGACTTCAGGATGGGGATGGGGAAATACGCATCCTGCAAATCGATCGACACCATCCAGTCCTCCTGATTCAGCGCCTGAAGAACCTGCGCAAGGGTGAGCTTCTCTTGCTTCAGATAAAGATTCAAGATCCTGAGGACCAATATCGGACGCAATCTGCCGTCCTTCTTCGGAATCAGGAAATACCGGAGGAGCATCCCTGACCCCTCTCCTGCTCTGGAACCACCTCTATCGCACCTTTCTGTAGTAACTTCAGGACTTCCTCCTGTAGGAGAAGACGGTGATTCTCTGAGCAGGTCCCTTGACAAGGAGGGTAATTTGGAGGGAATTCCCGAAAGGGAAGGGCGTACCCATTTTCTACAAGATCTAGAACCCAAAGATCTGTAGTAACAGATTCCCAATCTTGTAGAAAAGGGGTAAGCCGGCCCCCCACAGTACCAGCATGATCCAGAATGGCGGATCTAGGGCTGCTTTGCGGTGGTAGGAGAGGCTGAGGAGGAGGAGGAGAGCTGACGGCCACGTGTGCGACCCCTGATTCTGCCTCTGTATCCCCTATACAGAGAGCTCTGCTGTTGTTGCTGCTGTGTCTGCCTGTAGGAACGAAAGATTGCCCTTCCGAAACCCCTATATCTTTTAAACGATCCCCTTGACTGGGATTGAAGGCCCAAAGACTTAGCCGTAGCCATGCTTTATTTAAAACGTTCAAGTGCAGCATTTGCCTTTTTGCCAAAGAGTCCAGAGCCATCAAAAGGCAAGTCCAACAGCGTTGATTGTACATCAGGGGGAAACTCTGAAGACTTAAGCCACGCACTCCTCCTAGTGGCAACAGAAGACCCCCATGACTCTTGCTACCGAGTCAGCTGTGTCCAGTCCACTCTATCACCTGACGCGCTGCCGCCTGGGCATCCGCCAGGACCTCATTAAAACCAACCCTATCCTCCTCTGATAGTTTTGGAGATAATTTCTTTGCAGAATCCATGAGCGCATGAATATAGCGTCCCAAAAGGCAAGTGGCATTCGTAGACTTAAGAGCCATGCTGGCCGATGAAAAAACCTTTTTAGCCGATTGATCTAATTTCTTGGCCTCTCTGTCACTTGGAACCTGGGGAAAAGCTCCTTTAGATTTCCCTGAACAAGCAGCCTGAACCACCAGGCTCTCAGGCGACGGGTGAGAACGAATAGTTTCTTACCTGTCGGTGTAGTTTTGCAGCTTGAAGATCTTTCTGGATTCACTATGCTGTGCATTATTCCGCGATCTTGTGGTTGGGTCCGGATTCGTAGTCTTTTCTTAGTTTTTTTTTGTTGTACCCCAGGTGGGCGTCGACGACCACCATTTGGTGCACCTCCCGTGACGTCGTCGTGCTTCCTGCGGAAGTCCCACCTTTGGGGCGCCATCTTCGGGTTCTTTTTATCCCTTTTTTTTGTTTTTTTTTTAACCCTAGGCGATTGATTAATTCTTCTTGTCCATTTTTCTGTAATTTTTCATTCCTTCTGATCTTTTCCATTTCACCCCCTCTTCCCTCCAGCCTCATCTTCCTGGCAGAGGTGGGTGGGTTCGCTAGTGAATCCAGAAAGATCTTCAAGCTGCAAAACTACACCGACAGGTAAGAAACTATTCGTTTTGCAGCGTGAATCTTTCTGGATTCACTATGCTGTGCATAGACTTTGTAGCGGTTTTCCTAATTTTGTGGCGGCTGGGTGGTAGATGAGCGTTGGTCGTTGAAAATGTGTTGAAGCACCTTCTGTCCAACCTGTGCTTCCTTGTTCATCTGAATGTCCACGCAGTAGTGTTTCGTGAACGTGTGCACAGATGCCCAAGTTGCCGCGAGGCATATGTCCTGGATGGGCGTGTTCGCCAGGAAGGCCACGGTGGCCCCTTTCTTCCTTGTGGAGTGAGCCTGAGGCCCCTCCGCTAGCTCCTGTCCAGCCTGTTTGTGGCAGAATTGAATAGTGAGGGCAATCCACCTAGCGATGGTGCCCTTAGTCACTGGCCTACCCATGAAGCTAGTAGCAAAGGACACAAACAGCTGCTTTGACTTCCTGAGTTCCTTGGTTCTCTCAATGTAGTGCATCACCGCTCTTCTTGCGTCGAGGGTGTGCAGGGCCTTTTCTGCGTTTGAAGTCGGGTTTTGGAAGAAACTTGGTATCTGAATACTCGGATTCATGTGGAACGCCGACACCACCTTGGGCATGAAGTGTGGGTCTGTTCTCAGGACTATTCTGTCCTTGTGAATCTGAATGTAGGGTTCCTGCAGTGTTAGTGCTTGAAGCTCGCTCACCCTGCGTAGTGAGGTTATGGCCACCAGAAAGGCCGTTTTCATCGTCAACATCTGCAGTGTGGCCTTGTGAATGGGTTCAAACGGTGCCTTCATGAGCTCCGTCAGAACCACGTTCAGATTCCATGCCGGCGGCGGCAACCTTTTCAGGGGGGCCATCCTTTTGGCTCCTTCCATGAATCTCTTCACCACCTGCGAGGTGAAGAAACTTCCACCCTTTTCACCTCTGGTGTAGGCCACGATTGCCGCTAGGTGTACCCTTAGGGAGCTCGAGCAGAGGTTACTCTTTAGAAGGTGTGTGAGGTACCTCAGTACTGTTGCGTCTCTTGTCATTCTGTTTTGCAGGCCCTTTTTCCTGCACCACACAGTGAATCTCTTCCATTTTGCGCTGTAGCATTTTCGTGTAGTTGGTTTCCTTGCCTCCCGTAGCACTCGAATAGTGCTCGGAGGCAATCTTAGGTGTGCGAACTCTAGGTCTTCAGGAGCCATGCCGCCAGGTTGAGGGTCTCTGGCTCTGGGTGCAGGACCTCCCCGTTTTGCATTGAGAGCAGGTCCTTCCTCCTCTCGAACCTGTATGGATCGCCTTGTGCCATTTCTTGAATTTGTGAGAACCATGTCTGCCTCGCCCACTGCGGAGCCACTAGGATCAGTCATGTTGCTGGTTCTGCACTTGTCGAGCATTCTGTGCAACAGGGGTATCGGTGGAAAGGCGTAGGCAAATGTCCTCGACCAGCTTATCCATAGGGCATTTCCCTGGGATTGCTGATCTGGTTGCCTGGACGCGAAGCTTTGGCATTTTGCATTGTGGCGTGTTGCAAATAGGTCTATTGTGGGAGTTCCCCATCTCCGGAAGAGTTTCTCCGTTTCCTGGCCATTGAGCTCCCACTCGTGCGATGCCGAGGTCTGCCTGCTTAGCCAGTCTGCCTCCACATTGTCCTTCCCCGGTAGGTGAATTGCCAGTAGATCTATCCTGAGAGGTATGGCCCATCTCCAAATCTCCTGAGCTAGAGAGGAGAGAGGGAACAACTGTGTCCCCCCTTGTTTGTTGATGTAGAACATTGCCGTGGTGTTGTCTGTTTGAACCAACACCCTCCGGTTGTACAGGTGCCTCTGGAATGCCTTCAGGGCTAGCAGGATTGTTTTCAACTCGAGGTAGTTGATAGGGCGAACCGCATCTGCTGGAGCCCACAGACCTCTCACTCTGAGGTTGTCCATGTGCGCTCCCCATCCCTTTTGCGATGCGTCCGTGGTAATGGTCACTGTTGGGATTGGTGGTGTCAGGCTTCTCCCTGCTGTCATGTTGTTTCTGTTCCACCAAGTTATCTCCTCCTGCACTGCGTGCGTAACAACCACTAGATCCTCCTAACTTCCGTTTGCTTGTGACCATTGCTGTTGTAGCCATTCCTGGAATGGTCTCATGTGCAGGCGTACATTCGGCACCAGCTGTATACACGACGCCATCATTCCCATCATCTTGCTCACAGCCCTCACTGTCAGAGCTCGCCCCTTCTGGTCGAGCCGCGTCTCCTTCAGTAGTGCATCTGTCCTCCTGTCGCTGGGCACTACTGTACTGTTGAGGGAGTTGATTTTCGCCCCCAGGAAAATCTTCACCTGTTCCGGTTCCAGCGATGACTTGCCCCAGTGGATCGAGAACCCCAGATTCGTGAGGGTGTCTGTTACGCGTTTTGCGTGCCTCTCGCACTTCTCGCGTGAGTTTGCCTTGACCAGCCAGTCGTCTAAGTAGGGGTAGACATGGATTCCCGGTCTTCGTAGGTGGGCCGCGACCGCCGACAGGCATTTTGTAAAGACCCTTGGTGCCGATTTTAATCCGAAGGCCAGGGTTGTGAACTGGTAGTGTTCCTGTTCGATGTTGAATCTTAGAAGGCCCTTGTGTCTTCTGTTTATTGGGATGTGAAGTTAGGCATCCTTGAGGTCCACGGTGACCATGAAGTCCCCGTCTCTTATTTGGGGCAGTACCTCCTGCAGCGAAGTCATTTTGAACTTCTGCGTTCTGATGAACTTGTTTAGGTAACGCAGGTCCAGGATGGGTCTGAGGTTTCCATCTACTTTCGGGACCACGAAGTAGTTGGAGTAGACCCCTTTGTTGCGTTCTCTGAACGGCACTGCCTCTATGGCTCTCTTTTCTAGAAGTTTCCGTGTTTCTTCTCTGAGTAGTGCCAGTTCTTGGGCCGATCTCTGGTCTTCCCTTTGGTTTCCTGTTTGGAGGTCTTTTCTCCAACTCTACGCAGTATCCGTACTGCATGATGTTCCGTATCCACTTGTCTATGGTTATACGCCGCCACTCCTGAAGGTAGAACCTCAGTCTTGCGCCTACTGGTGTTGTTTGTTCGTAGGCTTTTGAATATTCTCTTCCCCCTGATGTTACTTTTTTGCGCCTCACCCTTGGGGGCATGACGAGGGTAGGCGTCCTCTTGCGTGCTGAGTCACTTTGATGAGGGCTGTTCGCCCCCTCTCCTCCTTTGGCCACGTCCGTTCCCTCTCCCGCGAAAGGACTGGCCCCGAGGTTGGTACTGCCAGTTTTGCTTCTGCTGACCTTGTCCGTGACTTTCACCCTGCTGACCCTGCTGGAACGTCTGGTGCGACGGCCCCTGCTGGCTTCCTCCCCTACCGTAGGGTCTCCGAGGGATTGCCTCGCCTCATTCCCCTCAGCTGTAGGGCCCCCATGGACCTCGCCGTTTCGTTTTCTTTTTTCAGCTGGGTGAGCTTCTCGTCCACTGTTGCTCCGAACAGTGTCTCTCCGTTGAAGGGGGTGCCAAGGATGTTGTTCTGCACCTCCGGTTTGAATCCCGAGATTCTTAGCCATGCATGCCTTCTCTCGGTGACCCCTATGGCCATGAGTCTTGCTGAAGTCTCTGCCCCGTCCAACGCCGTCTTTATACAGGAGTTGGCGATGTTCTTGCCTTCGTCTATCAGGTGTGAGGCTCTCTGGAGGTATTCTTCGGGGAGGTGCTTTACTAGCTCCCCCATCTCGTCCCAGTGCTGGTACTGGTGTCTATTGAGGAGTGCATTGGAATTCGCCATGCGCCAGTGCATCGCGGCGTTCCTCTCGACCTTTCTTCCTGTGAGATCTATCCTCCTGCTCTCCTTATCAGGTGGTGGGCCCGAAGTTGCTGGTACGTTGGCCCTTCTCCTGGCCGTGGAAGCTATGATGGAGTCGGCGGTCACGCTACCCTTGATGTAAGGGGGGGGTCCAGGGAAGAGTGCTTATATTTCTTCTCTGTCCTGGGCGTGATCGACCGGCAGGTCGCTGGTTCCTTGAAGGCTTCTCTCCCCTGATTCATCACACTTTGTAGCATGGGGAGGAACTGGCTCCTTGTCTGGATGGGGAGCAGGGTCTCGAGGAGAAAATCGGCTTTCGGCTTCTCCTCGTCGAGCTCGACGCCGAAGGCTGTTGCTGCGCTCCTGACCACCATATTGTACACCCCGATGTCGTCGGGTGGCGAAGGCCTCGAAGGGTACGTGTCCACGGGCTCCTCCGGGTTTTCGGTGTCGAGATCCTGCCATTCGATGTCGTGGCTGGTAGATGGCACCGAGTCGTAGAACGACTGTTGGTCTTCTTCCTCGGCTTCACCATCATAATAGGGCTCTTCTTCCTCTTCGAGATCCCTTGTTAGTCCTTCGGTGTCGAATTCGTCCTCGACCACGTCCGCCGATGAAACCGTTGGAATCTTGAATTCCTTCATCTTGGCGTCGAACTCCTTCTTCCTTTGAAGGATGTTCTCCATTTCGGCCTCGAGCCGCCTCTTCTTTTTCTCCATCTCGGAGATGCTTTCGGTGTCGACCGCGGGTCTTTTCGATGAAACTTGCGTCGACGTCGACCGTTCTTTCAGCGTCGATCGGCCCGTTTCCTGGGTTGTCTTCGACGACCCTTGTTTTTCGGCGTCTTTCGGCACCAGGGAGTCCTTTTCTAAGGATCCGCTCGGCCTCTTGTCCATGGTTCCCCCTTTGGTCGTCGAAGTTTTCGGCGCCGGGGCTCCCTTCGTGGACTTAGACTCAGATTTTCTCGAGCCACCCTCGGGTTTGAGGTACTTTCTGTTTTGCGCTCGACGATTCTCTTACCTCGTCTTCTTTTTTCTTGTCGGTCTCTACGACCGTGAAGTTTTCGGCCGTCTCGGCGACGTTGTCCTCGTCGTCCGTGGAGAGGCCCAGATCGTAGAGCGACGGGGCCTTACCCTTGCCATCCATGCTGCCGATCTCTCACCCTGAGCGTCTTTGGCGCGAAGGCTGAGCAGGCGTTGCAGTCCTTACTCTGGTGTTCGACCGGTAGGCAGAGGTTGCAGACCGGATGCTGGTCCTTCTGCGCGAACTTGTGGTGGCAGTTTGGGCAGAACTTGAATGGCGTCTTGTCCATTGCGCTCAGGGCCTCTGAGTGCGCATTCTCCAAGGTCGTCGAAGAAAAAGGGCGCTGAACCGCCTTTCTTCGCGCTCCTGATGAAATCTCTTCCTTTCCTGTGATATCCTCTAGTATTTATCGATGAAACTCGCTTTTCTTTCTTCTTCCTTCGAGTGTAATTCTGGAGCTTCCCGATGACGATCCAGACCCAACGGCGGAAAAAAGAATCTGAAGATGGCGCCCCAAAGGTGGGACTTCCGCAGGAAGCACGACGACGTCACGGGAGGTGCACCAAATGGTGGTCGTCGACGCCCACCTGGGGTACAAAAAAAAAAAAAAAAAAGTAAAGACTACGAATCCGGACCCAACCACAAGATCGCGGAATAATGCACAGCATAGTGAATCCAGAAAGATTCACGCTGCAAAAGTTAAAAACTCAGGGTCCCCCGGAGCTGCCCTATACCTCCTGGCAACTGTTTTCGAAACTGCGGGAGCAGAAAAAGGCTTACGCCACACTTCCATCACAGGATCTACGATGGCCTAATTAAAGGGCAACAAGGGTCCTGAAACAGTAGTGGGAGAATGCAGCACCTCTGTCAAAATGTTCGACTTGAATTCAGTAGAAGGCAACTGCAGATCTAACAGCTCAGCTGCCTTCCTTATGACTGCATGATATGGTGCCACATCCTTTGAGGGTTCATCAGAAGGTGGAGTAATTTCACATTCAGGAGATAAATCCAAACCACTAGCCTCCTTAAGCTCTTCAAAAACATCATCAGACTCCACAAGCTCTCCTTCTTCTGCCTCTTCCAAAAGGTACCTTTGCTCATCAAGCACCCTTTGAGCCTCCCTCCTAGACCGGATTCTTACAACCGGCGTCGGTGGCACCGTGTTCGAATCCAACGGCGCCGAACGTGGATCCACAGGAGCAGCCGGTGTCGAACGAGGACGAGCCGGCGAAGAAGGGAGCGGCGTCGATGTCCTCGGCGTCGGTAGATGCCAAGACGGCGTCGCCGGAAAAAATGGCATGAAGGGGGCCTGTGGATAGGCTTGAGGCACCACCAAACTGAAGGCCATTGGACCCATCGGACCCGAAGATGCAGCAGTGGAGTACATGGCTCTTGAACATACCCCGTACATTGCATTTAGATAATGCGTGGGGTCCTGACCTGGTCCAGGGAACGCAGGGTACTGATCAGGCATCACCGGACTCGGGCTAACCGGCGCTGACGGTGGAATTTGCGGGATCGAAGGCTCACCCGGTACTGGAAGCTCCTCAACCAGAGCCGGAGACGAAGCCGGAGCCGGAGATGGAACCGGCGTCGAAGATGGAACCGGTGCCGGAGATGAAGCCGGAGAATGAACCGGTGAAGCCACTGGAGAAGAAGGACCAACAGGTGAATACAGAACGGGCGAGGGAGATACAGAATCCTTACAGCGTCGAGAAGGTGACTTTGACTTCGGAGCCATACTCTTGTCAGAGTGACGTCGAGAAGAATGTCTCCTCTTCTTTTTGTGCTTCTTAGATCTTGAAGCATGCCCCGAAGTCGACTTCGGCGCCAACCTCGATCTCGCCCTCGATCTTGATTTTCTCCTACCTCTCTTCTCTTTTTTCATCCTCGCGATGAAAAGCTTCGCTTCTCTCTCCTTGAGAGCCTTGGAGCTAATCTTGCTAACAGCAAGAGCATCCATCCACATCATGGTCCGAAGATAGGCACCATACGCAGTCGTCATGTGGATCCGTGATGGACATATGCTTTCCACATTCGCGACAGGGCTTGAACCCCGAATTCTTTGTCGACATTTTCACAAAAAAAGGACAGAGAAATCCAGTAGAAACACAAAGTAACAGTGAAGCTACAGATAGAGAGATTCCCGAAATCCGTTGGCGTCGACGGCGCGGAAAAAAGGGAACAGACGTCATCGCGCCGACGAGGTCTTCTTATGGAGCCGGTGACTTCAGCGGATTCGCGAGCGGAGCCGTGTCTCTGTGACGTCGTCTTCGACCTCATCGGCGTGGACTGCTACAAAAGTTTCCGAATGTTGCTAGCGCAGGGGATATTCACACGGTGAGGAATCCACTGGCAGATGTATCCATCAGAAATGTAGATTTTGGAAGCATCCTGCCATGTAGACAAAACTATTCTATAATCTAACCTCCCTCGAAGGCACGTACTTGTAATAAAAGGTAGGCCTCTTCTATTCTGCATCCCAAATATGTTTTAATACTAGCGTTGAATTACAGGTTTGTGTGTCCACACTAAAACCCTCTGGTAATACATCTTTGCAGGAGAGCAACATTGTACACCGGGCCAGCCCTTGCTTGGATAGCGCCCTGGGTGGAAAGAAATTTGGCACCCTACCTACAGCTAGTGAATAAAATGAAACAGCAGCGTGCCCATTTTGTGTCACAGGTCAGTCACAAATTAAAACGGTGATCGGTCTCTTAGCTCGATCAGTTCAGTGACAAGTTGTTGGTGGTGGAGAGAGTGGTTGGTGTGGGGTAGCAAGGTGTAAGGGCAGATAGGAAGGGTTTAATAAAGCATAAAACAGGTCAAATAAAAGCTATTTAATAAGAATCAGTGAAAACAGGTAAGAGGGTCGCTGCTGTCTGCAGGACTTAAAGGAAGACTGCTCCATACAGCAAGATTGGTGCACTGGGCCCAGACAGCCCACACCAAAAGCCGGCCCCAATTGTACATTCCAGATGTATTTCCAGCAAAAACCAACAAAACCCCAAAACACTTCAGCTGGCACACCCCATAGCTTAGAACCATCATATGCAACTGCTACTAACTCTAGAAAGGAACCCAACCGACAGAGCCGCTCATAAAGCAGCCCTCAGCAACTACCACCTATGTGTCAAGAAATCCAAGAAAGCAGCCATTACAGCCCGCATTGACACAGCGGTCAACCACAGAAAGTAACTCTCCAAAACAGTCAAGGAATTCTCCACCCAGACAGCCACAGAGAAAACTATCCACCCCCTCCCAAGAACACTGCAACTCCCTCTCCGAATACTTCCACACTAAGATGACCTCCATCTACAACAATTTATCTGAATACTGCAATAAACAGCAGAAAGGTGCAGAGCTATATTTTGCAAAGATGTGGTGGTTGGCTGCACTACTAGACAAGCCTACTTTTACTAACTATCGATCCGTTTAAGTTTCATGTAAATCTTTGTTGAAATATGCAAATTATGCATTTGATGATGGATTATGTGGCAACTCCGACAAATCTGTAATTATATGGAAATAGCACAACAACTAATTCAGTAATTTTTCTGCATGTTTTCTGTTGTGTTTTTAGAATAAAACTTCAGGGTTCCTTTTTGGTTCACATGCTGCCAATGTTAAAAGGATAAATAATTCTGCCTGCAGCCTACAATTAGACTAGATTTGAAGTGGCAGTGTGATCCTCTACAATACAGATTTCCAACATTGTAAATTAAAGTCTAACCTACGCTTTGTGTCAGCTACGATGGGCAATAAAAGATTTTAAAAGGAGTGTACATAATCAGTGGGATCACAAGCCAGAGAAGCACAGGCAAAAAAAACACACACACACGTAGTTGAGTTTTATCACCCCATATCCATGCTTTTCCTCAGACTAATACATACAAATCGTACTTGGCTGCAGTTCTCAATGTCAGTTTCCACATCTGTAGTTATGTTCATCTACCATCATCAATACTTTAATTCACAGGGGATCATTTGCAGGGACTCTAAACATATTTCCAGTATAGGCTGACCACACTGCTGTTTTCTCCAATATATTCAACAGCACAGTTTGTTAGTGGATGTTTTAGCACCCCAATTGTGCATTACTTAACATGCCCTAGCACTAAATGCGCCCAAAACGGTCACTGCAATCTGAAGAAAACGTGACCCCATTCCTTTTTAGGTCTCGTGTGACATAAGCAGCGCATGCGCTGCTCTCGTCTTACGAGGCTTCGTGGAATCGATACGATTCCAGAAGCCTTGTCCTAGCTCTGCCTTTAGCTTTAATTCGTACGCGTCGTTGGACGTCACGAATTATGCAAAAGGCAGTGCAATGATTGCACTGAAGGCATGGCAATCAATGCTTGTTGCCACCCTGTCTCCTTTCAGCCACGCCCAGCGGGATTGGATCTCTTACCCGCAGCGTGACACAGTAGGGATATTAGCAGCTTGCCGCACTTTTTTGGGTAAACTTGTTTGTCAAGCAGACCACTTGCCAGAGGTAATTACTCTGTGGCGTAACATAGACTCCCGCAATGCGCGCGTGTGTGTGAATGGAGCTTTTTTTATAGGGTTCTGGAGTGAGTTTACAGTGGGCAGCGCAGTAGCCCGCACCGCAGACAGGGAAGGGTGGGCAGCCCCGACACCATCCATGCCGAGAGCCCCACTGCCCCAGTTACAGGCGGGACAGCAGTGCGGAGGTAGTGCAGGAGACTCACCTGGACAGTTCCAGAATTGCTGCAGTGGCAGCGCATACACCACCTACTACCTGCGCTACCTACTGAGCCCTCCTCTTTCCTCCAGAGCAGGCAGCGGTAGCTTTGCACTGTAGAGTCTGCGGGGTTAGGGCATCGCGCTCTCCCGCTGGAGCCACCATGGATCCTGCTGCCCTGCCACTCCGCCTGGCACCACACAAAGAGTTCTCAGTAACTCTTCTGCTCCGCCTTGCTGAGAGACAGCAACCCCAGCTCCTATCCATGAAAAATACACTTGGGTGCTTCTTGTGCTTTGTACCCCTTTGCGGCATACCATTTAATAATGCCATGAACACCCACCCAAAAATAGTCGCATGTAATTGCCATCCCATTCCAAAATGGCCACTGCGCATGGGCAACGCTAGACTAGACAAACCTCAAACTTCCAAATTTTGAATCGGTTACTGTGCCGCCTGTGGTTTTGTGTAACAAGACGAGGGAGGCTGCATCCACTCCAGGCGCGCGCTTGTTTTGTTAGGCACAGGGAGATTAGGTGATTTGCCCATACTCACAGGATGTTGAGCGTCCTTGCCGAGACTCCAACCCCCAGCTTCAAGGTTGATCGCTCTAGTCGTTACGCCACATCCTCTGATAAATGTATGTGCACCCGTAAGTCTATGGAAATAATCGATATCCTGCGTGAGTCTGTCCGCTGCTTTCGCAAACTCGCAGAGATGTTTGATGCACCTAGTTCTGCAGCCAAAGAATCAGCGGATGTGAAATGATAAAGTTCGCTCAAGAAAGATTGGAATGAACCTTTTATGCAAATAAAAAACTTTCCCGTTCTTTTAATCAATTTTAAAATGTCACCAGGAGTCAAAGAGCGCAAATATATTTCCATCAGCAGTTTGCCCATGCACAATTTCACTGTGCACAGTTTGCTCATGTGCTGCAAGCCTTTACGCACAGAATGATCAGAATCAGTGCTTTTCATATTTGCATTCCGCTTTACACATTTAAACTTGGCGAATCCGCACCATGGAGCATTGCTCCCAATTGAACACAAATTAACAATACATAGTACTGTGCTAAATAGCTCCACAATGATAATTAGCAGCACCTGGCAGTTTATCCAATCCGGCCCCAGATGTACACATCGCTAAAGCAATTATAAGGCTTGTTCTCTTCCTGCCAGTGTCAAACGGTGGCAAGGATTGAATGGGCATAAAAAGTGAAATAGGTTCTGACACACTATAAATAGTTGCAGACCTCCGTGGCGATCAATATTTAAGCGATAGCACTGCTGTATATTCCCTATTGATAAATGCAGGAATTTCATTATTAGCACAGGCCGTCACAAGCACCATCTACAAGTATAGTATTATGTGTGGACAGAGATCTTCTATTCAATAGAATCTGCTATCAGTTCAAGGGCGTGGCATATTTTCTGCTTTGTATGGGCTCTGAACAGAGTTTTTGTGGACATTAATCACATTTACAGGACAAATACTGTACATCGGTTGCATTGGATTTTTGATGGCTGGGTTCTCATTAGAGGGGTAAGGTCCAGTGCCACTGCACAAGGGTTCTGGTAAATGCAATAGGTCTCGCATTTACGCAAGTTTGAGTTATTGGCATTATAAATGACAATGACTTTTATTAATGTTTTGGTTTTAAAAACAAATAAAAGGCATTGCCATTTACAATGCCAATAGCTTAAACTCGCGTAAATGCGAGACCTATTGCATTGCAAATGCTTGTTTTCAGTACATTTTCGGTGATATACCCCGTATGCAATTCTGAATGAGAACAAACAAATCTCAGTGCAGATTCATTGGCAAAACTCACCATTTTACAGCCAAGTTTTGAACTTCACCATTCTTGTCTTCCAACAACTTCAAAATCATTTTTACGACCTTCCTCTCGCTGTCATCATCCAACTTGATGGAATCCTTCTGTAGCTCAGTCATCAAATCATTTGTTGCCATGAACCTAAAAGGCAAATAATTAAACAGGTTGTGATCTAAATTATAAATGCAATTAACAGTAGGTGTGGAAGAACAGGGGAGCGGGAGACTAACTAACTAGTACATCTGAAGTGTTTCACACAGTTACCGTGCTGAAATACTTTAAAGCATGGCTCCCCAGCGTTAAATGAACATTATACACAAGTAGTCCCAATCTAGTTTATCCATCATTCTCTTTGCACTACCAGCTAGCTGAAAGTCGGTTATTAAACTACAGATTCATCTTAAACACCACTTAATACGTGACGTCAAATAGTGCAGTGCTTTGGGGTATTAAAAATGCCTTAGTTAGCAGATTTGACATTATTAGAGAAACCTGCTGGCAAAAGGGGATATACAAGACAGAGGGAAAAAAGGATGTATGGGGGAGTTGGGGGAGTTGGGCCAACGAGTAGACAGCAGGAGAAACAGCAGAAAGAGGCAAAGAGGGCTGCATGATTGAGGGGATGGGCCATGCCGAGTCAAGAAAGGTGCCTTTATTGAAGAGGTGCTGAGAGCAAACAAAATGAGGTCAGATATTTTCTGCCGTTTTGTTTAAAGCGAACCAGGAATACCAGTTGCCGCAAAGCTTTACAGATATCAGGTAGTACAAAATTTGGGTGCATAACTCGAGTTTCTACTATTAACCTGGTACAAGCCTTGATGACTGCAGGCATTTCGACGGACCAGATGAAAAAGTTATTTACCTTCGGTAATGTCTTATCTGGTAGAGACAATATCTAGCCGCAGATTCCTTACTGACCCACCCCTCCTAACCACTCTGCGGATAGATTTCTAGGGTCAGAGCTGATCCGTTTCAGGGCCCTAGTTTGGGCACATCAGTGTTAGAGCACTTCATGGCTCTGTGCTTATGTGGTGGAAAGTCGTGAGAGGTAATCAACGTCAGCACGCCAAAGTGAACAATTATCAATGATTAAACCCAATTGTCTGTAGTTATCTGGATTGTGAAAGGTTTTGAGATTTTTAACTAATTACATGATTGTGCAGGCTTAGGTTCCAGTTTGCTTTGCAAGGATGAGAATCTATTCAGTTTCCCAGGGAGTTAGCCTCCTTAGCCAAGGTGGGGAAAAAACAATCACTGCTACGTTTTGTAAACCGGCCCTCATTTATTTTAAAGGTCTGAGAGAATCTGATAAGTAGGTATCCCATTTTCTCAGTGTTAAGACTATTAGTCGACTTCTAAGATAAAGCTTGGGAGATGTATTTTAAAAGTGGAAAGTTCTTGTGAATTGGTTATGATTAAACAAATCGGGGTCCCATCAGCATATTGGTGGAAGGCCTCCCCGTGTCGGTCATCAAGACTTTCAATGACTCCGTTGTGCCCGAAACAAAACCCCTGTCCCATCTCCCCTTCCACGCCAACAGCCCCAGGTCATGCTGTCCTAGCCAGTGTCTGAATTTATAAGAGTATGGAGTGTGTTGTGCCAGTGAGGGTAGGGGTAGTGGTGAGCAGTGTTGGGAGTATAGGGTGCACCTATCTGGGTGAGTGGCGTGCCTGTAACTGAAAGGTGAGAGGTGTCTCAGTGAGTGCTGGTTTCAGTAATTACTTGGCATTGATATTCTGGAAATTGGAACCACTCTCTACTTATACAAATAGGTACTATCAACACAAAAATCTTATCTGGGGAACGATGTCAGAATGAACATTACAAACACAGGCCAAGAATTGGGGAAACAAAAAAATCAATATATACGATCATTCAAACCCCTTCCTTGACAATATCACTTTGGAAACAATATACTGATGATGTGTTGATGATTTGGACTGGCACGGAATAAAACCTTATAGATTTCAAGACTTGGCTTAATAGACATTCTTCAGACATCCAGTTTACGATGACATACAGCAATGCGATGATCTATTTTTTGGACCTCACACTGGAAGTAGAAGAAGCCAAAATTGTCATGACCCTCTACCGAAAACCATCTGAACGAAACACCCTCTTGAAGTATGATTCTCATCACCTGAGGAACTTAAGAGACAACCTACCATATGGCCAGTTTTTAAGACTCCGACGCAATTGCTCGCGGAGGGCTGATTTTTTCAAATTATCAGACATCCTGTTATCCAAAGGGATTGCTCAAACGAGCAAAAAAGAGGGCTTGGTATTGTCCTCACGAACCCCTCCTTGAAGTCCAACCAAAAGACAATCAAATGACTAAACTTGTCTGTGTAACAACTTTTAATACAAGGAGTCACAAAATCAAAAAAGTGATCAAGAAGTATTGGAATCTGGTAGGCACAGAAATCAACATAAAAGATCAACCTTTGTTTTCCTTCAAACGAGCTAAGAACTTTAAAGACTATGTGGTCAGCTCATATCTGGAAACACCAAAAGCACCTGACATCAGACAACAGCTGAATTTGCCACTGTTAGTGGGTCATTTTAAATGCTATAATTGCAAAGCTGTTCGGCTCATCATTTGTCCATCATGGCTAAACATATTACCTAACACATCACACCAACTGCAATAGCTGTAACGTAATCCATGCTAGAAGATGCCCCTGTGAGAAGATATATGTGGGCCAGACTACACAAAAAAATCAAAACCAGAATACTGCAGCATTACAGTAGGATCCTGTGCAAAGTTCAAGGGGCACCTCTTGTCGACCACTACTCTGCTACTGGTCACAGAGCAGATAACCTACAGTAGTGGGAGCTGGAAAAAAATCAGTCTACATCCTAGAGGCGGTGACATACTCTCGGCCCTTAGCTTTAAGGAGTCCAAGTGGATTCACACTCTGGACTCTGTAAATCAGGGACTTAATTAACAGAAAGAGACATATCGACAGATGGCCATGTTGTAGCTTACTTGGAGTCCCACTGTTACCCCATTCTGAAAGTTAGTATCCCTGTTATCGCACTCCCGACTATCCTGTGTATGACAAGAAAATGATATTTAAAGCCTCCTATTCCATACATAGAGGCTTATAACTCAGGTGTATTGTCGACCCATAACTTTGTACATAGACATGTATTTACTTTTGTAACAGATATACTTAACGTAATTCAAGTTTGTTGCCAATCCAACTCTGTGCACAGAAATGTGTAACTACATTTCAAATATGTACTGAACCCACTGTAATGATGGCGCAGAGGCAATAGTAATTCCAAGGATTTATTTCCAATGTGCAAGAACAGGCGAGCGCCAGGCTACACAGTCTCCCTTCCAGGACATCAGTCAGCATCTGACGTTCTGGACTGGAAACTGTCCGGAACCCACAGGGATTCCACGCCACGCTGCACACATATATTAAAAGAAAGCAATACTGTAATAAAGGCATACACTACACATCCCCCTCCCTTGTAAAAAATTTAAAAAAATAATGAAGCTAAATATAAAATAACAAACTGTAAGGAACTTACATGGCAACCATAAAAAGGTAATAATAAAAATGGAAGGAAGAACTTTTTAGGGAAGAAGGGAAATATATCTGTAAGCAATACAATCAACAATGAGAGTATATTCCATAACACATTACTTGACATATTCCTTAAGCCATGCAGGTAAAACTCTTCCTTTTTCCACTGTCCACACCTGTGTCCCCACCTTCTTTTACAACCTCCATATTAATGCTAGAACTACCAGGAACCAACCCCCCCCCACTCCTTACGGTGGGAAAGAATTCCGGAAGAATGGAATTCTTTCCGTGGTGACTTGGAGCTCCTTGGATGCCCCATTCTGTTCCTCGATCTCTTTAGCAACACTATCTTCACAACCCAAATCAGCTTGAATTTTGCTGCAATCAAAATAATCTTCCACCCATTCAAAATTAGGTGTATGCTCAGAATTGGGTGTATTCTCACAATGCATCTGATCCAAATCAAATGTGACATTTTTCATGTTCCAAACCCTTCCATCTCCAATGTCAAGGTCTTTAAGCGCCGCCACAAACACATTCCCATCGCTATCCGTGGTTTTCTGCATTCGCAAATATGTTTTTAAACCCACAGAACCTAAGGAGTGAAGTAGTAGTCTTTTTTTTTTTTGGTCCGGTTTCATCTTTCCTTCCTCATCAATGGCCTCAATGTAATTCACAAAGTATTCTTCCCATCCCACCGTCGTCGCCAATTGTAATGACGGCGCAGAGGCAATAGTAATTCCAAGGATTTATTTCCAATGTGCAGGACAGTCAGCCAGCATCTGACGTTCTGGACTGGAAACTGTCCGGAACCCACAGGGATTCCATGCCACGCTCCACACATATATTAAAAGAAAACAATACTGTAATAAAGGCATACACTACACCCACTTATCTTATTTTTTACATGCTTATTACTTTGCATTGCTACGTTCGTTATCTTGGCATTGTTAAAAAAATGGCTGATTGGCTGCTAAGAATTGTACTTTATAAATTGACATGCAGCGTTCTTTGCCTTAATCTTGTACAAGAAATATATGTCACGTTTCATGCGGCTGAGAATTGCACACTATGAATTTATATCCAAGCGTTCTGTGCCTTTAATCATATACGAGATTTTACAATATATATTGTATCAGGTCTACTTGAAACATCACGTAAATGTGTCATATTTCACATATAAATGCAAATTAACAGTTGAAATGAGTTATGCAGGTTTTACTTTTAAATGTCGCCAATGTATTGATGTTTACGAACACTGCATCGCTCCAAAGGGGCACATTTACAGATAGGTTAATCAAACCGAAGCGCTGGGACTGACCGCAATGCCTTACGTAAGCCCCATTTAACTGCTGCACCTTAGTGTGCACGTTACCCTATCCAGCTTATTATTACGTCAGTTAGCCGTCATAAATCAGCGAGCTCCACCGCACTTGTGTGAAATCGCTAGACGTACAGCGGACGAGAGACTCAATCTGAAGGTGAGATGGGTCACTTGCTGACACTCGTGTCTTGGTACACTTTTCCCCAGTAACCGGGTTTTGACAGTGTTCTTTTTAATTCTGTAATACCGGACGTCTTTTGGCGGCACTATTAAATCATCGCATATTGGACTTCAACCGGCTGGTGGAAGTTAACTGTGTGAGCTACGGTTCTCTTTTTAATGTATGCTCCGTTTTGCAGCTCTTACACGTATTTAAGAGTATTAATTAATTCACGCAGCACTTGTCTAAAAGCGACCTTTTGCTCATTTCCGTTTAGAGCCCAACCTGTCGGTGGAGGTGGCCCATAATCTGTGAATTTTACGATGAGGTATGTTTTCATTTTGAGTCACTCAAATATTAGCTCAAAGGGGCCTTCCTCCTCTAATAAGAGATTGTAAATTATTTCCTAGACTCCAACCGGATGGTGGATGTCCATAGCTAAACAAATTGATTTTCTCACTCACTTCCTGATCAGTCACAGGATTTCTAATAAGGCTCCCTTCCCACTAAAGCTTTTTAATGACCCAGAGTGGAATTAGTCCCCTCTAATCGGTTAAATTAATCTCATGACCCGAGTGGAATTAGTCCCCTCTATTCTGTTAATTTTATGCTAAATCTACACTACTGGTTAGCCACATATAAAACAAAAACACACCTTGACTCTTCACTTATTAATGTCATAGGCTGTCCATTTCGCCCTTTACAGTCCTGAGGAAGACCCGTTCTTGACGCACCATATTTACGCTGTTACTAGGGTCGAAACGTCGACGTTACCATCATACCTGTCTATACGGCCTCCTTGACCCCAATACAGAGTCACCAGTGTGCCTAGGATTCATGTAAAACACAGGAGACAGTACATGTATAGAAGAATTGTTTTGGATCGAATTTATCTAGGTTCACTGATGTACGTCTTGTATATAGTGCACCACTATTTCACTGATCACCATACGTCACTTATTTTCACTATTGTCACAATCTTTTCATCCATAATTTAAATGTAACTGTGACAGCCCTTCCTTGAAAAAACAAAAAGTAAAAAAGACTATCTTTGCAAATTTCCTTCTCTGGTGTGTTTTTGTCGTAAAGCTTAAATTTCTTTTCTGATGTGAAAATTATTTTTCGTTTGTTGAAAAATCAATTGAGACACTGTTTTTTCTCTTAACAATAATATAAACTGATCACAACAATTGTATTATTCCCCGACAGGACCAATTGCTTTCTGTATCGTTAATACCCAGGTCCCGAGGGACATAGGGTCACCCCATTAACTCTAAAAGTTGTAGTAATGATCATGGCAATGAAGACTACCTGAGGCAATGAAAAGGGAACCTAGTAGCTTAATGAAACCTGCAACAAGCAACTCTCCAAAGCCATACAGTGTTTGCACGCAAATAAAGTTATTATATTCAGAAAGTAGAAAAGAAGCAACCAAAGATAATAAAACAGTCAAACCTTAGGTGTGAAAGTACTCCACTGACTGGGCTTTTAAAACAAACTTCATTAACATTTGTCTCTCTATTGCACACTACACTCATTGTTCTTTTCCCCTGTGGGAAGCAGGTTAGCTACACAATCCATTAAGTTATACTTCGCTTGAGCACCTCCTGCCTGGAGTATTCTTTGATCACCCGCTTTCTACATTGATGGGATAAAAGTTTCAATTAGAGGATCCAAAGAGAGAAGAGACCAAGAAGTGTCTCAACCATACAACATATACAAAGCAGTTAGATTATAACATTGTAAGGATTTTATATATTCACTGGGATAACTAAAAGGACCAGAAGCTAAATAAATACTCCCTTAATGGTTAGAAGATCACTTATGAAAGTGAAGATGGTAAGAAGCAGCACATGAAGCAAGTCTGGCTTAATAAGGACAACCGTTCCTAATACATTCTTCTAAAGAAGATTGGAAAAGAGACGTAGGTTGATGTCGGTGGCTTAGGTTGAGCTTCAATTTAGATCAAGTGAAAATAGAGCGGTTTAAATGATGAGGACTTCAACTCTAGTGATTCAATGTTTAAATTCCAGCTTGGCAGTTTTAAAAGAAGTTGTGAGAGGAACACCTTTTCACTCTCGAAAGCATATATCTCTTGGAAATATCCCTGAATAACACAAAATAATGAAACCATACTGCAATCTCCAAACTGATCATGAAAAGCTTTTTAAAAATGATTACTTAAAAGCACCCCGTTACATTGATGTGGTAGTTATAAAAGCAAAGAGAAAACGTGGCACTAGACTTGCAAACACATTAAGACTCCATCTCTTACCCAAAGATATGGCAGAGACCATTTACATTTTTTGAAAGCAGGCAAAAAGAACAATGCAGATATACCTTATTAATTAAATCCTAATGACATTTGAAAGAGCAGTTTGCTAGGGGTGTGGGGCTGGTGAATTTATCACAAGCAATACTTTATTCAACATTCAATAAAAATTTAAGTGGGGATATTTATATACCATTTCACCATTGGGTTTCTTTGGGGGAGTAAGAAAGCACTATAACAGGGGAGGAATTATAGGCAGACTGCCTGCTTTGAATTTTTAAATTTTTATGATTCAATACTACTCACTTTTTGTACAGTTATTAATGGTATAGCTGCCTATCACTCCAATATACAGCACAAAAATATTAGAGCTAAACAGAATGAATCGCATGATTTAACAGCATATTTAAAAAAACACTCGTCCCTAGTGAGTATAAATTTTAGCAAATAAAATTCTATTCCTGATTTTGTAAGCATCAACTGCAATCATATCTGGATTGCTAAAAACCCGCAGCATCAGATTGCTAATCTTATCCTTGTATCATCTTCAGGGAGACATGCTGATCAGAATTTCCCCTAACATGACCCAAGAGGAACAAAATCATGGGCTGGTCAGTTCATTTGGCCAGTAAGCTCTCCAGTATCAGGCGACTACATCACTAGTGAAACCTGGAGACCCTGAAAATCACAAGTTCTATTAAGAGTGTAATGTGATTGATGGCATAAAATTAAGGGTGGGCAATCAGCTCTACTGCACCAATGGAGTTTACAAAGCTTTGCCCGCTACCTGTCCTCTTGGAACACAGAGTTCCTGTAAAACTCTGCCAACCGCTGTGTGGCAGAATTTTTTCTCTCACGCAGCTCGCCAACATTAGGTTGGCAAGCGCAAGCTGCAGCTCGAGGGGAAAATCTACTTGAGCGGCAGAAAGATGCAGCGTCCTCTGGCATGCCGGGTGGTGCAGTTTGCGCTGATTTTACAACGCGGAACAAGCTTCCAGCGCTAGAAATCAGTGCAAGTAGCACAATGTAACGAATTCTGCCCGCAAAACTCTGCGGAACCTTGCAGAATTTTTATGCAACTCCGCAGAGTGAAACTCTGCGAGTTCCGCCCACCATATAAAATTCTACAAATTCTCTGCATTACTTCTTGAAGAGAGTACCTCATTGCCACCTCGTTCTTTAAAATTTTATCTGATACGTCAAGCTGGCATTCAGCAATTTTGACAAACTGCACGAATCATCTAGGGAGTGACATCTGTGCACCACTAAGTCACTCACACTTACAGCATCTGAATTTGACCTACTTACAAACTTTACAAAGTTGGTGTGGAATAGGAATTCCTGTATATAGTGAACTAAAGTGGAGGTCAGCTCAACAACAGAAATTGGTAAAAAGTACCAGTAAGTGTGTAGGATCTGCACTTCTGTTGCCCCCAATTTTTGTCTGATGTTAACACTGGTTTCTGGCTATAGTCTGGCTGGGTCCCTGCTACTCAGGGCCCCAATCTCTCGGTTCTCTCTAAACAACTTGGAGTGCATACTAGATGCACTAGTGATTGGATACTGTGGTACCTTATGAGCCCCTGGTATATGGTACCCTAGGTACCAAGGGCATAGGTACTTCACAGGCCTACCAGGGGCTGAAGCATGTATTATGCCACCCCTGGGAAGCAGACTAAATCGGACACCACAGGCCTGCTACTGCAGCCTGGGTGAGGCAGTGTTAGCACTCCTCACTGAGGTATAGGTTCCTATATCTCACCATACACACACATATAATAATAATAATAATAATAAAACCACTTTTAGAGCGCCTGGTTACACTCAAGACGGTGTGTCCCCGCGCATAGAAATGCTACTGCTCCCTGAAGAGGCCGAGGTCCGGAACAGGTCTGGATCCTAGGCTACAAAGAGACAATTATTAGCTTGGGAAAAGGTAAGTTTTTAATTTAAGTCTGAATGTCATTTCGGAGGGCTCCATGCGCAAGTCAAGAGGGAGATTGTTCCAGTGCTTACTCACTAGAAAGCGAAAGGAGCTAACCCCCATCCTAGTCTTGCGCACGCGAGGAAGCTGAAACAA
Organism: Triturus cristatus; assembly: GCF_964204655.1. Classification (NCBI taxonomy): domain Eukaryota; kingdom Metazoa; phylum Chordata; class Amphibia; order Caudata; family Salamandridae; genus Triturus; species Triturus cristatus. The sequence continues at coordinate 813,074,822 of NC_140585.1, read as the reverse complement.
CATCGCTCCAGCAGATCTGAGGTTCCGGGTGGGGCGATGGATAGTAAGAAGGTTTCGCAGGTAACCTGGACCTTTTCCCTGGGCAATGCGATGGGAAAAACAGAGTGCTTTAAACTTGATGCGCTCCTCAATAGGGAGCCAGTGAAGTTTTCGTAATGCCGTTTTTCCAGATGCCCTGCGTGGAAGGTTGAGTACCAGGCGGGCGGCAGCATTTTGGACGCACTGCAATTGGTGCATGCCTTTTCTGCTTAGGCCTAGGAGTAGGGCGTTGCCGTAGTCCAAATGTGGGGTGACTAGGGCATGAATAAGTGTCTTCCTGGCACCGATGAGGAGCAGGTCGAGGACTTTACGGAGTGTTTTTAATATTCCAAAACATTTTCCCGTAATTTTGCTGATCTGTTGCTTGAAAGAAAGCTCCGCATCCAGCCAGATTCCTAGATTTCTAACGGAGTCCGCCGGGAGGGGGATCGCACCTAATTCTGTTGGCCACCAGGCCTGCGACCAGGCAGAGGGGGACTTTCCAACCACCAACAGTTCTGTTTTATCGCCATTAAGGCGTAGGCAGTTGTTGTTCATCCACCCTGCCACAGACCGCATGCAGTTGGAAAAGTTAGTGGCATCCTCTGCTTGATTGTGGGTAAGTTTAATTATTAGTTGGGTATCGTCAGCATATGTAACGATATCCACACCGAAGGCTTCCACAATATGGGCTAGGGGCTCCATATAAAGATTAAACAGCGTAGGGCTCAGACTTGAGCCCTGTGGAACCCCATGTCTCAGCTTGCGAAGAGACAATTTGTGAGGAGGGCAGTGTACCTCAAAACTCCTGTTTTCTAGAAAGGATTCTATCCATTTCAGGGCTGATCCTTCTACTCCAAAGTCTGAGAGGCAAGACAGCAGCGTTGAGTGCAGCACGGTGTCAAAAGCTGCACTGAGATCTAATAAAACCAACGCTGCCGCCTGCCCCTCATCTACAAGTTGTCTCAGACATTCTGTGGAGAAGAGAACCGCCGACTCTGTAGAGTGAGCTGCTCTAAACCCTGACTGTGTGGAATGGAGAAGAGAGTTCTCCTCAACGAATTTCATGAGTTGACTGTTCACTACCTTCTCCACAACTTTCCCACAGAAGGGGAGGAGAGAGATAGGGCGGAGATTTTGTAGTTGGGAAATATGTATATTGTTTTTTTTTTTCAGGGGTATAACCGGTGCCGTTTTCCATACGTCAGGCACGTGGCACTCCTGAAAAGATAAGGTGATCAGGTGTTCAATCTGCTCAATCATACAATCAAAGACTCCCTTACAGCGATTGGGAGAGATCACATCAAGGGGAGAGCCGGACTGGATGCCATTTACGATGGTAAGCAGATCTAGCCTCTCAGGAACTATAAAGCATGTCAGATGGGACTTGGTAGCAGCATCACTTCTCACTACAGAGTATTTAGTCGGCATGCTACCTGTAAAGGTGGCGTGTATTAAATCCACTTTTTTTACGAAAAAATCTGCGATGTCATCACATAGTTCATTAGAGTAGGTATCTTGGGCCTCAAGTCTGGTTGGGACCGTGAGCTCTTTATAAAATCGAGAAGAGTTCCTTAGTAGGATTTTTAGCAGATTCAATGCGTTCTTTAAAATGAGCGCCTTTGGCTGCTCTTACGAGTTTGTGATATGTTTATAGTTCAGCTTATCCTCTGGATTATAATTTTTCCTCCATCCACGTTCAGAATTTTTACATTTGGCTTTAGCTTCTTTAAGTTCTTTGGAGAACCAGGGAGCAGTTTTAGTTTTCCTGGCGGGGGGCTTGAGTGTCCATGGCGCTACTGTGTCCAGAGCCCTAGACATCCATTTTTCGTGATCAGCCCATGCCTTAATCAGGGTGTCGCTGGGAAGAGGGGATTCTTTAAGAAGAGCGGATTTAAAGTTTTCCTGCGTGAACTTCTTCAAGTCTCTACGTTTCTGAGGCCTAAGTTTGGTCATACTGCAATCCTGGGGGCCAATTTCAACTTCGAATGGAATAACAAAATGATCTGACCATATAATTTGCAGTGGTGTGGCAATTTTAATACCTTCCCAGTTAGCAAAAATGGGGTCTAAAAGGTGGCCCAGTTGATGCGACGGGGATGTAGATTGTAGTTTGAGCGACTGGGATTTCAGAGCATCCACCACAGCCTGTGCCTCCTTACAATTAGGATCCTCAAAGTGGAGATTGAGGTCTCCTAAAAGGAGAAATTTCTTATACCGAAGTGCATGCTGAGTTATCAGCTCTGTCAGTTGATTGCAGAACTGTGAAGTCTTACCTGGAGGCCGGTATAAGAGGAGTCCATTAATAATATTTTTTGGGTTGGCTTTTATCGTAAAAAAACCACCTTCACTATTGGGCAATGTAGCCTTCTCTAAGGTACAATGTAGGTCGCTTTTATAGATCATTGCCAATCCCCCACCTTTCTGCCTTTATCTGTCAATTCTGAGCAGGCTGTATCCTGCGGGGACAGCTTCCAGAGTTTCAGGAGTTGAGGCTTCATCTAACCATGTCTCTGTTAGGTAGAGGACATCAAGATTTCCCTCTAGCACCAAGTCATGTATCTCTAATTTGTGCTTTTTGAGGGATCGACAATTTAATAATGTCAGCTTCATATTTAACGGCATCAACTCATCCTTTCTCCCCCCACCAGTGGAAAAACGGCAGGTCGCACGTTGTGGCATTGGAGGGTCCATTAACATGGTATGGCGGCAGCTATCTTCCACATTGGAGTGGAGGGCAAGTAGGTCACTTGTAGTGTACCTAATTTGTATTTTATTATTTCTATCATTGGAGATAAAAGGGGCAGGGGTACTGGCCCCGTGCCCCGGTCGGCCGCGGACGGGCTTGCCTTTGGCACGCCTTCGGCGCGCCCGCTGCGCCCGCCCGCTGCGCGGACGGGGAGGCGTCATCTTTTTATCCAGTGGGAGGCGGGCGAGAAGCGTCCAACTACTGGACCGCTACTGTATTCCTTCCCCCAAGATGGCGTCCCTCCTAGCCTACCGGCATCAGCACCTAAATCGGCTGCACCGGTCAGGAAATGGCATCGAGGGGCCTCGGAGCAATGTAATTCTAACACCGAGGGGTCAGTAGTGCAAGCAGATAAAAATGAACTATTTAAAATATTTTACAGTTTAAAAAAAAAAAAAATTCTGCAAACAATCGAGTAGGTGCCCGTGGGCAAAAGGGATAGCAAGAAGAGAGCCCCCGGCTTCCGCCTCAGGGGTGAGCAAAAGCAAACCTGTCAGTCCTCCCTATGGCAGGCCCCATCAATCCTGAGGGCAGGGCGCTTGGTTTACAGTGTGAGGGGGTGCCTCTGCGTGAGCAGGGCCCCTCTGCAGCTGGCAGAGTCTATTCTCTGTGGCTGTTTGTGGATGCGGTTAAACCATATACACTTAAGTGCATTATAAATGCTAACTTTGGAATGACTGCATCCAAACATGTCGTGTTTGGTGTCAAACAACTTGGAATCATACCCCCACATCAGTCCATGATGTGGGAGTATGATCCCACCCTTCTAGAGGGGACGACATGTACCTACTGTGGTAACATGGTAGAAATCTGAAAGAGCCCTGGCATCACAAAATGGGTGCCACCAACATAGACACTGGGCTGCCCTCCTGCTGCCGACTGAAACTCGCAGTGGAGGAGGCCCAACAATAGGCATCCTGTCAAAGGGAGGTGTCACCACCTTCCAGACCGGATTTAGTGTATTGGGGCTGGGTGGGTGCACTCCTAGAGTGCTTTGAAGTCCTGCACTGGGGGAGCAGTAGGCTCCTCTGTGCATATGCCAGCTCAAACCGGTTCAGGGGCTACCTGTCCCTGCTGTGGCGAGAAACTGGACAAAGGGAAGTGGGTGTACCCACCCCCTATCCTGACCCTCCCAGAGGAGTGGTCATAAAGCTAGTCCCTCCCTTTCTTTGAGTACAAGATAGGGAACCCTTGCCATTGGAAACTAGATATCCCTGGACGACGCTTTACAAGAAGAATCCTGGCCCTTCGACGTTCCACTACCTTTGGAAGACGGAAGAATCTCCCTTGGAGTCAAGGAGTGACTCCCCTGCTTGGCAGGCACCAAAAACTCTAATCCATAGTCGCAAACTTTCCCGCTCCCGCCGGAGTCCAAAGTCCCTGCAGCCCCAGAAGTGGATTTCCTGACTTCGACAGCCATTGTGAGTCCCCAGCAGAGCTGAGGCGAGTGGACCCCACGAGTGACGAGGAACAGCAATACCCGGGTACCGTGCACTATTGTCCAGTGCAAGCCTTTTACGACGTTCTACAAACTTGTGCATTGGACCATTAGTGGCCCAAGCCTCCAGCAGGTTTTGCAGCGAAAATCAGAGGCCTACCCCGTCCCGAGTGATCAGGGGCTCCTGTGAAGCATTTCCTCACGAGGCGTCTTCGCGATCCCCTTGCCCGTTGGCTTGTGGGTCCCCTGAAGACTGTCTGATCTACCCAAAGTGCTCCCCTGGTTGCTCCAGACCTGCCCTCACTCACCCTCGCCCTCAGACCTTGCTGGTCTGCACCGCTGATTTTATTCACTTTACACGAGACTTGCTGTTGCCAAGGCTTGTTGGCTCCAATCCAGTTGCTAACACCTCAGCAAGCTGCAGACGTCATGGGACACTCCGAAACCAGCTGCTGGTCATCGTCGATGCCTCCTGGTCTTCGTGAGCGAAGAGTTAAAACACCCTTGATCACCTGAAATTACCAGACTTCCGTGGGCATCCATCTTCCTGGCCCCGGGTCACTGGCAAGTGACTGAACACTGTCCCTTCTGCTTTCAGGTCATCTTCATCTTGAATCCAGCCTTGGATTCCACCAGACACTTCTCCAGTCTTCGCAAGCAGCAAATTTTCTTTGGCTTCCATAGAAAACAGCGACGCGACCCGACACCAAAAGAAACATATGCACCTGGCTTCCCTGGGTGAGGTAACTCGTGCACTCCGGTGCCCTAGTGTGTGTTGGCCCTCGAACTACTCACCTTGTAAGTGGCTTGCTTGTAGACTTCCTCGAAGTACCCTAAAACTTTAAAAATCCAACCACAACTTGCTCCATTGAAATCAATACCCGCGGCTGTGTTCTCACACTGCACGCGTCTCCCGTGGGTCTTTTACTTACCTGCTTTTGCTGCATTAGTGAAGCCCTAGCGATTCTACAGGCCCTAGGCCTTGTCCCTCTGCAAGTCGACTTTCCTAAACCTCTTTTTTAGTATATGGTCTGGTACGCCCCTAGGGCCCCAGCCATATTTGTGCTTAACTTATTGTGAAACGTTGATATTTGAATGTGTTCCTGACTTCTAATCTCAAAGAGATTAGTAGAGTGTGTCTAGAAATAAATACATATATATTTGATATATATACCTGTGTGGTGTCCTTTCATTTGGTAATTCAAGAGATTATAAGGTAAAACAAGCTGCTTTACATTACTCAGAGACTTAGCCTGAAAGCTGCTCTCCACAGGTACCACTAGGATAGCTTTCTTTAAAAGGTTGTCTTAAACCTATCTACCATAAGAGTCAAATTGGACTGGTGCAAGGTGGCCACTATAACTAGTGACCAGCATATGCCAGGCCAACTTCTCACAAAGGGCACATTATAAGATTTGAAAACTTTTCATTTGAGGTCAATGACAGTTAAAATAGCTTTGCTTTAACCTATCTGAGAAGACCATATTTTATGCACATCAACTTCTACCCTTTCAATTTAATTTCCTAATCCACCATCAAACACTGCTTTACTCCATACAATCTTAATTCCTCCTAATGTTCTTAGAATGAATTTCATAAATATCCACATTTTTCTGCCCAAAGCTATTAAAATGAAGAAATCCTAGACACCTCACATGTTCATGTACTAATTTTCAGTTTAGGAACACAGAAACATTGGTGAAAGTTAAAACTTGAATAAGAATTATCACCCACAATACACCATAACTTGAATGTCCTACAATGGTTCGCCTCCTTAGACAGCCAAATACAAAGAATCAAGCTCAACCAATCGATGTCGACCACCACGGCGATACCCTTAGGAGTACCTCAAGGTTCCTCCCTCTCGCCTACCCTCTTCAATCTATTCATGGAGCCCCGAACTGAAATTCTGAAACTCTCCAATGTTCACTACCACATATATGCGGATGACACCCACCTTTAGCTAAAAGTATCATCACCTGATGATATCCGCTCACTCAATACAACTCTGCAAAAAACACACAACTGGCTAACCAGAAACTACCTCAAACTAAACGCGCTCAAAACCGAATTCCTCCTAATTACCCCTCCACAAGGACAGGTTAAAATTGAAGACTGGATGAAACATTTAACAGCCTTAAACTGCAAACCACACATCCGACTACGCAAAATCTCTAGGAATAACAACCAACAAACATTTCAACATGCAGGATCACATCAGTGCAGCCACCAGAGGAGCTAACTTTCACATGAACATCATCAGAAAACTAAAACCTTTTCTTCCTATCAACGACCTCAAATCAGCAGTGCAATTACTAGTAATAGCCAGACTAGACTATGGGAATACAACCTTATGTGGTCTGCCGAGATCCAGCCACTAAAAGCCTCATTCAACGAGGCTGCAAGACTGGTCATCGGCTCCAATAGGAACAACCATATCACCCCCGATCTAAAGGCACTGAACTCGCTCCCTTTCGAGGCATGATCGCAGCTAAAAATTACCTGTATGACACACAAAGCCCTGCACGTCAGCACACCGAAGTATCTAGCAGATAAACTGGAACTATCAGGCGGTGGCAGAGCATCAAGAAGCACCAGCACCTGGCTACTGAAACAACAAAAATTCAGAGAAAAAAAATACAACCCTACTTTCTCTGGACTAGCACCTAGAATCTGGAATGCCCTGACCCTGGAAATTAGAATGAACCCTTCGAGCACCTCCTTCAAAAATGAAGTCAACCGGCTTTTAATGAGCAAATTACTACGTAACCCCCTCACTTAACTTGCTCTCCAAACAGAACTTACAGTTGATCTTCAGGACCATTGACTATCACTCTCCTGAGTACCCCTGGACCCGCTACGAATGTTTGACATCAAGTTTGCCCTCACTACTCTCATTCTGTTCCTATTGTATTCAACATCTGTGTGTTGTAACTTTTGTAAAGCGCTCCGATACCCTTCCAGGGTCTAGTCTGCGCTATAGAAAACTTTTCAAATAAATAAATAAAAAAACAGCTTCTTCCCATCCCACGTTAAGATTATATCATTCACATACTTTATTCTATGCATCTTTCACCTACTTTAGTTTCCTGTAGGTCTTATTGATATGTAATCATTTGCTTTCCTTTCTCAATAATTCTACAACCATGTCAACAAGCCTACCTCCAAAGAATCTGTCCTCTAATGTGTTTATTACCTGCTCCCTATCTTCTCATGCTATACCTTGCTGGAATCCCAAGCTATGAATTGCACATCCATCATGAGCTTTTTGAAAACATGCATTGGCAAACCCAACAGGTCTCGCCTATGCAAGATCTATTGGCTTTCTATCTATTTTTAGTCAATAACCAAGTTGAACAGCATCACAGCTGATGTATAGCAAGGCCAAAAGTAAAAAGTTCAAGCACTACGTCACTGCCGATGCTGGACTCTGCATTGCGCTTTTCCCCCCCTTTTTCCTTTCCTCGTAACGTCAGGCACTGCAAAACAAGCAAAGTCTTGCGGGTCTGAGAAGTCAGAGTGTGATCCCAGTCTGACCCTGCATGGTGCCTTCATGAAAGGAGGGAGTGGAGAGGGGGGTGGGGAGGGGGTTGGTAGGGTAGGGAATTGGGGGAAGGGGGCAGTGGCAGATCCTCCAGAGTCAAATACCTTCTTAGATAGATGTTTGTGCAACACTTTGAAGACTGTAAAGCTAGGTTCATTTTTGGGACAGATTACCTGTGCTAGAATCTGGGTCCCAGAATTGTGTTTTTTTTGTTGGTTTCTGTTGACATGTATATGTTCAGTAGGCTGACCCGGAGTGGAGAGAGTTGCCCTTGAATTTCAGGTACTGTTCTTAAAGCAGAACCACGATGAGTGATGTTCGATGAGTGAGAACTGACATTCCCTGCTAGACTAATACTGGTCCTTATTGAATTAATACATGAAGGCTGAAAGAATGATTGGATGAATGAAAAGATGCTGAGTGGGTAGATGAATAAATGTATGACTGAACCAAGAGTGAATGGATGACAATGCATGAACAAATGAACATTGTTATGCCCCACTGACAAGTGGAAATTACTCAAAATATACAACTAAGACAGGAGAAAGATAAATATTTAAGAGGGGCGAGACCCTCTCAAAGGGATGGCATTTCAGAGAATGGGTGTATACACCATAGACGTGTCTCTCAGTGGCAAGAGCGTGCAAGGCAGAAACATAAGAATGGGAAGAAGAAAACAACAAAGAGGTTGGAAAGAGGAAGCAGAAAGCGTGAGGGGCAGGAGGAGGTGGAAAAGAGGCCTCTAGGTCGGACACAACAAACTGCTCTCTCTCGGCACGATGCCCGAGCCACCTTGGAAAGCACTCTCGCCATTTCTCTGTAGGGACCCCGTCTAAAAGTCTTCCGCAATAAATACAAGTTAGGACGGGAAGGTTAGGGGGGCAAGCAACAATGTAACTAAACTTTTTTGTTAAGGTGGGTGGGGGTGGTCCAATTTATACAGCAGTAGGAGGGTGGAGGGGAACGGAGCAGCAATGTGGGGAGGGTGGGAGAAGGCCTGCAAACATACACTTTTATGGAATGCTACAAGCGGACAGAGAGTGGAAGGACAATAGGTGCTGAGAGGAAGCAGTACTTGGTCCATGCTCCACAGAGTGAACACACACACCTAGAAAAAATGTGAAACTGGCAGACGCTGATCAATGAGAAGGGAAATGAGTCACAAGAACGCCTCGTCAGAGATAGTAAGCGCTATATAAACGCAATTACAACACAAACCAAACTAATGTCAAGTAATGGTTGTGCTGCAAGTCTTTTAAAAAATTTTTTTTTTTTTTAAGTTAACAAAAGTGCAAGTGAAAATGCATTCGCTGCCTCGGGCGAGCCCTAATGACACCTTCGGGTGACAGAGAGCTATGCAGCAAGACGGTGGCGTAAACCGAGAACTCCAACACCACAGGAATTGGTCTTTACAATCCTGTCGAGCCAATGCATACGTGGCCACAGAAAAGCTTATATTATTGAGAGAAGCTGTTGTACAGCATGACTGTAGTGCAAAGCAGTTGAAAAGTGAACCTGGCGCACCATGCTCACACGGTGAGGCCTGTGGCAGCAGCTCAAAAGGAAGAGCAGATGCTGCGCATGAGCCCATCCCTCGGCTGATACAGAAGAACGCACTGGAGAGTCGGAGACTATCTACAAGATCATGTATATCAAGTGAGGATTAAACACATACATTTCACATTTTTAGGCGAAGGGACATTAAGTGATTTGCACAGAATGGCATGGTGTTGAGATCATTGAACACAGGTACCAAGGTTCCAACGTCAGCTGCTCTAGCTAGCAGGCCACTTCTCTCATGTCATGTCCGCATACCCAAAGGAGTGCAGCAGCTTAACATGGACAGCAAAAGAACAACGCCCACCATAGGAAAGATACTCTGCGAGGATGACCATAGCAACAATAATATACTTCAAAGGAAGGGTGAACCACACCAGACAAGCTGCATATTCAAACATTTCATTTCAATTTACAGCAAAAAAGGGCGCAAATGGGACTAGGTTCTTGGCGTTAGCGATCAGTTGATTGCACCACAGCAAATAAGCTGAAACTGACATTGGGCTAGAGCACACTAACTACCAATAGATAGTGGCAGGAACCATCGAGGAAGAACTGTTCAGAAGTGTAATAGATAAAAGACAGATTGCTAACAAAAATGCTGATGCCCTTGCAGATCACGGATACAGATGATTCAGAAATGAAAACCTTTCCCAAAAAATGAAAATCAGTATGGTCATGATTGATAGTAAAGTCAACTCCATGACCCTGGGTCTAGATCACATGAAGGAAACCTCGATAAACACTCAGTGAGAGTGAATTAAGTAGAATACAAAGTATCCACACTGGAGCATGATAACGTCACCATTAAGAACCTAACTGGATAAACTATAAAGAGCATTGGAGTTAACAAAAGCAAAAAAATTATTACCATGAATGCCGCTCTCGAGAAATAACAGAAGAATAACTTGGATATTGGTGCTTATGGAGCCTGGGAAGATTGAAATATCTGCAGAAAAACTCCCGATATTGCCATTGGGTAAAGATGCATTCTCTCCGATGTTTATTATTGAGAGAGCTCACAGTGCGCTTATGCCTTGCACCAAACCTGGTAAACAGCCAACACTAATCAATCATCGCCAGAGTCTTAAACTGTAGAGATTGGAACACTGCACTATGTCTTGCCACTATTGGAAACACAATCTGAAGTAACGCACATCGCTAGCTTTCAAGAGTGGCAATGGACTTACAAAGATGTAAAAAAACTCATGAGAATACCTGGCTTCAAATATGATGTGGTATAGCCAGACAAACTTCACATGGAATTGAAAGCTCCTCTTCTTTACAACACCAAAAGCTTTGACAGTTACTATAGGATTATGATGGTTGTGTCGACAGAATGAGGGGTCTACCAAAACAGCCACTGGACTGACCGTGTCAAGCAAAGAACATATACTCAGCACTAGAAACGACTAACACACTGATTGTACGTACAACCATGAGCTTACTTTAAACACTGACTGGCTGTCGCTGAAATCTTATTATTTGATAACTGTTTTGATTTATGCCTGGTTCAGGAAGTAGTTACCAGAAAGGGTTGACCCAATTTATGTCCCTGGGACCTGGGTATGAGACAGTACAATATGGGATTGGTCCCAGTAAAAGTTATTCAACATAAATAGACCATAAAGAAATAAAGAACATATAAGACAGCCATGTTGTAAATTTAGAGGTCCAATGTTATTTAATCACACTGAACACAAGATTATATCAAAAGCATTAGCATAAATATGTGCCCCAAATAGAAAGGGAAGGGGGGTTTAAAGTAAAAAGAGGGTGTGGTGATTGAAGTGAAGGTAAGAGGGTATATAGAGAAAATATTGTGCAAATCTCATTTTTTTTTTTTTTTTTTTTTTTTTTGAAACCGTTTATTGCAATCTCAAATATATACAGGTATGGGCCTACAACCTTCCGGCCGGCCGCTAGAGTGACGATAACAAATGACATACATACAATGAGGCACTTAGCTTTACATAGACACTAAGGCAGGAGGTATCCACAACGCGGGCCATATGGCTCTGAGCCCACAATACGGTTTCATTTTATACAACACAACAACATAAATAAACACACACCCGCAAGGCAACCCACGATCGAAAGTGGCAGCACGTGCTCCTCAAATGGGGGACCCCAAACCATCCACTGAGAACCACCGAGAGGGGAAGGGAAACAGGTCCGGGACTGGGAGAATACTGTGCTCGGAACTGAGGGAGGGAGTAAACTAGGGGGATGGAGCTGGTGAAGCGGGAGGCAACAATGGCGGCTCGCAGATATCCCCACGGTAGGCGTTCCAGGGGCCCCATATCTTCACCCATGCCCCAGGCTTACCCCGCGCCACATACACCACCTTTTCTCGGAACATGCACCAATCCATGTGTTCTTTCCAGGCCGGTACCGCCGGGGACCTCTGGGATCCCCACAGCTGTGCAACGTCCCGTTTAGCCACCATATAGCCCAGAGTCACCCATCGCGTCTGCGGAACCGAGTAATCGGTCGGTTCCCACACATTCAGCAAACATCTCCTCGCTTCAGGCAACAGCGCGACACGCGTAACCGCTCGCAGGACCTCATGCACACCACGCCAGAATCGCTCCACCCTCGGGCATTCCCACAAAATGTGCAAAAAGGTCGCTGAAGCACCACACCCACGCTTACACAATCCGTCCTCGGCATAGCCCATACGCAGAAGCCTTGGCCCCGTCATGTACACCCGGTGGAGTATCTTAAGCTGGACGAAACGAAGGCGAGCCGGGATGGCCACCTCCTTCGGAGAGGCCACCGCGGAAATCCAATCCTCGTCGTCCAACTCCAGCCCATCGGCAACCCAGGCCTCGCGGAGGCCGGTCAGTAAGCCCGAGCGATCATTTATCAATTTCTTGTAAATGAGGGAGATCGTGCTGTCTGGAACATGGCCATCTAGCACTCGATCCTCCAGGGGGGAGGACTCCGGGATGGAGGCCACGTCTGGGAAGACGGAGCCCAGCGCGTGACGGACCTGCAGGTACCGAAAGTATTCACTGCCCCGCAGCTGAAACTCCGCCTGCAACGTCTCGAATGTTTTAAATCCTCCCCTCGTCCAGAGATCCCCCACTGTACTGATGCCTATAGTGTCCCACTGCTCAAAGCCCTTCGAGGTCCACAGAGAGCCCAACCTCTCGGACGCATACAGCGGTGACGCCCGGGTCAAACGGTCCTTCCAGCCCATAGCTGCATTAGCCGCGTGCCATACTCGCACCATGACACGCGTGGGTCCCGTCAAGCGGGAATCGGGCACACTAGCGTAGAGCGCTCGATTGTAGTCGCCACCGGGCAGGAGCATCTTGTCCATTGCAAATGCCGGGTTTAGGGCGGGCCCATAGAGGCCCTGATTAATTGCAGCTAACTGGGAGGCCCAGTAATACCGTTTAATATCCGGGAGGGCAATCCCTCCGTCGTACCACGGGAGCGTCAACTTTGCCAAGGCTATACGCGGCCTCCCATCCCAGAACAGGCGGCGCTGTAAACCTTCCACTTCACGGAAGTAGCGCGCTGGGACCAAGTCCATAGTGTTCTGGAGAGCGTACAGGAAGCGCGGCAGTGACATCATCTTGAACAACGCCGCCCGGCCGAGCGGCGAAAGTGGCAAGCGCCTCCAGCGCGCGACATCCTCCTTCAAGCGCTGGAGGGGGGGAAGCAAATTTCGCTCGTAGCGGGCCACCGGGTCCAGCGTAATGTAGACACCCAAGTACCGAAATCCCTCCGAGGCAATCTGGATCGGACAGCCCCGCGGGAGGACAGGAGCCTCCCCGGAGAGCACATAGACACAGGATTTGGCCCAGTTGATGACAAGGCCTGAATTGCGGCCAAAAGAGTGCAGAACATCGACCAGGACAATCAGTGATTTGCGCGGGGAGGCTAAGTACAAAAGGACGTCGTCTGCATAGAGAGACACGCGGTCTTCATACTCAGGGGTCCAACGGAGACCTCGGATAGAAGGGTGCCACCGCAGCCACTCCGCCAGGGGTTCCAAGGCCAAGGCGAACAGGAGCGGCGACAGGGGGCAACCCTGTCGCGTGCCTCGTCCCAGCACGAATGGGGCCGAGACTCGACCATTCACCACCACCTGCGCAAGTGGGTCCGAGTACAACACTTTGACCCAGCTGATGAAACCCGGCCCAAAGCCAAATTTCGCCAGCATCGCCCAGATGTACGGCCACTCGAGTGTGTCGAACGCCATAGTGGCGTCCAAAGACGCCAAGATGGCCGGCTCTCGCACGAACGGAACACGCGCTAGCACGCCGTGCAGGCGTCGCAGATTAAGAGCCGTATTGCGATGGGGGATAAACCCGGACTGGTCTTGGTGGACCAGGTCGCCCACCACGCCGACCAGCCGGTTGGCGAGCACCTTGGCGAGGATTTTAGGTTCCGCATTCAAGAGCGAGATAGGCCGATAGGATGTGACCCGATCTCGAGGCCTCCCCTCCTTGTGGATGACCACGATGGTAGCCAGACGCTGGTCCGGCGGGAGGGAGCCCCGCGAGTGGGCCGCAAGGAACATTGCGCGGAGGTGGGGTGCCAGTACATCCGGTCGCAGCTTGTATAACTCGATAGGAATGCCGTTCGGGCCCATGGCCTTGCCAGAAGCGACCGAGCGGATGGCGAGGGCGATTTCGTCCGAGGTGGGGGCGGCATCCAGCAACTCCCTGTCCTCCACAGAAAGGGAGGGGAGCGCGATGTCACGCAGCAGGGCATGGGAATCCTCCTCCGAGCAGGGAGAAACCAGGGAATATACCTCGCGGAAATAATCCGCGAAGCAAGAAACAATGCCTTCCGGCTCAATGACACGCACGCCATCCGTCCTCTCAATCAGCGGGACCACACGACTCGCTCTCTCCTTCTTATCCAACCACGCAATCAACTTGCCCGCCTTGTCACCCACATCATACAATCGCCCCTGTTGCTCTCTGCTGAGGCCCCTGGCCGCCTCCGTGACGAGGGCCCTATAGGCCGCCTGCTTAAGGTGCAGAGCGTGGAGCGCAGCGTCAGTCACCCCCCTCCCCAAATCACCCTCCAATTCAGTAATTTCGGCCTCCACCCGGGTCACCTCCTCCCGTTCGCGCCTCCGGGCATGGGAAATCAAGGAGAGGGCCTCCCCTCTCAGCACTGTCTTGAAAGCCTCCCACAGGGAGATAGCCGACAGGACTGACCCCACATTCTCCTCGAAATACCGTTGCAAGGATTTAATCAAGTCAGCGCGAATAGTGGGGTCGCGCAGGTACCAAGCGTTGATTGGAGCTACCCTGCCCTCCCCCCTCGGGAAGACACCAAAGTGCAACAGGAGCGGGGAGTGATCTGAAATGCCCCTCGCCAAATGGCGCACCTCCCCCACCCTCCCGGCATAGGCCGCAGGGACAAGGATATGATCAAGCCGCGAAAGGCTACCATGGGCACCCGAATGGAAGGTGTACTGCAGCTGAGTGGGATGCTTTAAACGCCAGCAGTCCACCAATCCCAGTGTGTCCAAAAGGCCCGACAGCCACGCCTGTGCCCGGGGGAGGTCCCTAGGGGGATGACGATCCATAGTCCCAGAAACCACCGCGTTGAAGTCCCCCCCAACCACCAGAAGCCCCCCGGAAGGGCAAGAAGGAGGCGCCCCAGGTCCGCAAAGGTGGTGGACTGTAACCCCGGTGGGACGTACACTGAGACAAAGACGACTACTTTGCCCTCCATTCTCCCCACCAAAACAGTGTAGCGTCCCCTCTCATCATGGCGCACCTCGTCTATTTCTAGCGGGAGCGAGGTCTTAACCATAATGCCCACCCCTCGTGAGCCTGACGTAAAGCCCGAGTGGGCCACCAAACGATAACCACGTCGATTCATGGCACAAAAGGAGTTACCAATAAGGTGTGTCTCCTGCAGAAAGACCACATCAGGCGAAATCCGTTTCAGATACTGCAGGACCACACCCCGCTTAATTCTATCCCCCAGCCCGTTAACGTTCCAGGACAACAAAGTCAGGTCCCTACCCCCCATCACATACAGAAGCCATCATTTGTCCCCCCGAGAGCAACTCAAAAACACCAGTACAATAAAGGGTTTGCCTTGCGGTAGAAACGAACCACACCCCCCCCCAACCCACCCATCCCAACAAAACTCCCCCCACCCTGCACCCCTGCATGAGCCCAAACAGCCCCCCCAAAGTGCAGTGTGCCTGTCGCCTCATAGAAGAAAACTAACTAGTCCCCCAGAGGAGGAGGGAGATCCCCCAAGAGACCCCGCACGACCTCCACAAGAGGGGAACTTACCCTAACAGTCAATGGTGACAGTAACACAGCCCGGAGCAAGGCCTACCATTAGTCCCTTAGTCCTGATCCGGCGGGCCCTCCCCATCAACCGCCCCCCCCCCCGCCCCCCCGGCCCCGATCTCCGGGCAAAGTGTCCAGCCAGTCCCCGGCCGCCTCGGGACGATCAAAAAAGTGCGTGCGGCCATCTACCTCCACCCTCAGCTTAGCTGGAAAAAGCATCGAATATTTGAGATTCAGGTCTCGTAGGCGACGTTTGACACCCAGAAAGCTCAGTCTCTGCTTTTGGACAGCCGGGGTAAAGTCAGGATAGAAGTTAATATCCATGTTGTCAAGTCTGACTGGCCCTTGGAGCCTAGAAGTCTGCAGGATAGCGTCTCTGTCCCTAAAATTGAAGATCCGGGCGATGAGAGGCCTCGGAGGGGCGCCGATCTTAGGCCTACCCCCGGGGACCCTATGGGCTCGTTCCACTGCAAAGAATTTGCTCAGCCCCCGAGGCTGTAGGTGGGTGAGGACCAGGTCCTCCACGAACAGATCCGCTGCCTCCGCCTCTCGTCCCTCCGGCACCCCGATAATGCGGACGTTGTTTCTCCGGGCCCGACCCTCGGAATCCTCCAGTCGACGATACATCAGGGCGCTCGCCTGGCCAAGCCTGCGCACCTCCTGTTGGAGGGCCGCCACGTCAGTTGTGAGGCCCGAGGTAGAGTGGGCCAAAGAATCGACCCGGTCGTTTGTTTTAGACAGATCGACTCTCACGAGGCCCACGTCCACGAGGACCGAGTCGATCTTCTGCGCCAGAGTGTCAAAGCGCTGGTCCACCGAGGCCTTCATCTCGGCGATGGCGCCCATGACGTCCCGGAGGGTCAGGTCCGTGGGCGGAACAGGAGCATCAGTCGGGCCCGTGGGGGACCTACGCGGCACCTCTGGAGATCCCTTCTGGAGGGTGTAGCGGTCCATGTTATTGGATTGTTGGGCCGTGCCACGACGGGTCGACTTCACCTTGGCCCGGTCGCCATCTTGTTTTGTGGCCATGGTCGCAATCCCAAAATCGAGCCAATCTCCTCAGAAAGGGGGCAGACAATCCCGTTCAAGGGCTCCGGGGGGGGGCGACCACCGACCCTCAGGACGGATCGCAGCCGGCGGGCCGGCAGGGCAGCCCAACGAGGCCACAGCACCGCACACCGCCCCGCAACCCAACCTCGCCTGGCAGCAAGGAGGGCGCAAAAGCGAAAGTGAAAGTGCGGGGCACGCGAGCCACCCAGCCTTGCCCGCCGCTGTTGTTCACTTTGTGTCCGGATCGCCCCACAACTCCAGTACGGGGGGTCGGCGTGGAGAAGGCCACCAACCTCAATCGATGCTCCCGCCGGTGTCCAAGGTCCGATTTAAAAACGGAAAACGGGCGTCACCTCTGCTCGGGCTCACAAATACAGTCCCCTCATCTGGGACAGGATTCTGTCAGGATTAATGCTGGAGGTCGCGGAGGTCCTCGGGAGCCTCGCACCTACGCGGCCATCTTGGTTGCGCGCTAGGCTCCTCCCCCAAAAATCTCATCATTCTTGACATGAAACAAACAATGGCTCAACCTTAAGCCACATGAATCAAAACAATATCCATATAATGCGTAGCCATGCTTGCTCAGAAATAGTATCACAGTGCAGAATCACTGTTTATTAAGCTGGCGAGCAGTAAAGATGCTGCCGTTTCGACCCCAAACACACTGTAGGTTTCTAAGTTCCTTACGGGGGGGGGTCTTCCTCAGGACTGAAGTGAAAGGGAAAAAGGAGCACCTAGGATTTAAACGCTTAGAGACCGAACAACTCACATAGAAAACTTCACAACCACAATCAGTTTTAAACTGAACATAGCTCATAACATGTAATGGCAGACAGCGGTGGGATAAACCAGCTAAGTTCAGAATAGTGATATGGAACTTATATGAATTGAATACCCTGAAAAAATGCTGTGCGATATTGGCATATTTCATAACTAACAATCTAGACGTGCTACAAGAGACTCTTGTAAATGTACATATTCTAGTGTTTGTTACTACATGAAAGGTGCAGCAAAATGATGTCATTAGAGAACACCATTAACCCAGAGAGCAACACTGCTTAATAGTAACTCATAGCATATACATCATTGTTGCAGGCAGCATATGCACAGATAATCAGTGGCAACTGACAGGAGACTGTGGCGGGTGGGTAGGAAAAAAAGTTAGGACTTACTTTCTCCTTCCGATTGCCAGCCGCCGCTCTTCCTCGATCCCAGCAGCGCCCAGGCTTCCAGACTCCCCCAAGCACATCATGATGCTGCTGTCACCATAATAGCCGCATCTTGATTGGTCTGAGTGCTGTGGTTCAGGTTCTCAGATAGGGTGTAGGAGCCTGTGTACGTTCTCCACCCAGGCTGTGTTTACAGCCTGCTGGAGAACATGCTAAGTGTGCATTACGGTTTGGCTGGCACAAGACAGCCAGTCAATTCGTCATGCACACTTAGGCGCACCATCCACTCCTCCCTCTGAAAGAAGCCCAGCCCCGCCTTAACCTGGCTCCAGTCCGTTATAGTAAAAATAAAATGATAATAACGTTCAGTTTTTTTTATTTTTTCTCTACACTGCTCACAGAGCAGTGGGACCTGCTCCTCATCCTTATCAGAGAAGCAACCGCTGCAGAAAATGTAACAGATTAACTGCTACAGCTACGATGCAGATTCCGCAGAACTTGATGACTTGGTGAGAGACTACAGGAACATTCGACAGGCAAATAATTTAGGGTGGGGGCTTTAACAAACATGGACCTTAAGAAAAAGAACCAGTTAGGTGCACTGGCCACTATTTAAGTCTGCCACAACTATACTGAAGAGAAAAAAAAAAAAGTTACTTCACTTTGGTAATGCTCTTTCTGGTGGATACTCTATCTAATCGCAGATTTATCACCTTTTGTATACCCCCCCAGGTACCAGACCGGAACCAGAGAATTGTCTTCAACAGTGCTCCAGCACTGTATGGCACTGCGCTGGCTTCACATCATGACTGAAAAGCACCACATACAGGCAACACTCCAGCATGCCAACATATTTTTTTTACTTTTCCCTTTCTGCACCCTCAGACTTGAGGCATAATACAACTGTTTGCAACTGTGTGCATATCTCTAGCTCTGGACATTTTTTGGAGGTTACGGACCATGCCATAGAATGAAGAGGAGAGAGGGGAGGAGCCTGCATGTAAAGTATTCACAAGAAAGCTTTACCAATAGTAAGCAACTTCTGACAGATACTTTTACCTGCAGATTCCTCACCTTTAGAATAAATACCATAGCAAAACTCTCAAAAGTGGAAATTCTGGGCAGTGGCCACAGACAAAAAAGTCCTGCAGGCCCACGTGAGCAAACGGACCTCATCAGACCAAGGTATCAAGGCAGTAGTGCTACTAGAACGTATGCTTCAACACCCACATCGCAACCAGGCAGATACCAAGAACAGGCACTCTTGAGCCCAAGCCATTGTAGCTCTGGCCGTGGTCTGGGTGGAATGGGTTCTCAGCTTCTTGCCCAGTGCGTAGCAGATATTGATACAGAGAACTTTTGAACTTGACAGGGTCTTCTTATGCATTGCCTGCGCTCTAGGAAACACCACAAAGAGCTGATTATCCACTCAACTGACCTTGGTATCAACTATATAAAATCTCAAAGCCCTTTTGGGGTACAACTGATGGAGCATCTCTTCTTCCGAGAACGGTGGGAAATGCAAAGAACACTGGAAGAGAAGTAGATTGTACAACCATCAGTAAAAAGACTGTTTGAATCCATGGCACCAATTTCCCCGGAAACAAGGTGGTGCAGTGGAACAAAAAAACACCTGTAGTTCACTCATGCGATGAGCAGACATAATCACAATGAGGAAGACACTTTTCAGGATCAAAAAGGCCCACTGGGCAATTGTGCATCAGATCAAAGGACGTATACATAAGGTATGTCCAGACCAAGTGAAGATCCCACAAGGGACTCCTACATTGTTTGGGAGCGAATATGTGTGTCAAAGCTTTAATAAGCCACATAATTGCAAATTTAAACAAGGAGAGCTGGTCTAGCGAATGCACCAAGGAGCAACAACTAATGTTTTACTGAGCCCAGTGCAAGAGCTTGCACGCTGAAGAAAAACGAACAGAACGGAAAAAAGCTGGGTCTGTGGAGGTGGGGGGGGGGGGGGGGGGGTGCAGTGTTTCAGGAACACTCCAGGCAATTAACTTGTCCTACAGACCAGCATAGATGGATTTCGTAGAGGGGCATCTGGAAGTGACAATGGCTTCTATGATTTTAGAAGGCAACTCCAATGGAGTTAATTGCTACGTCTCAATCTCCATGCACAAATGTGTAAGTTATGATGGTTCAGACAAAAGGACTCTGCCCTGGGATGGAATGTTCTCTCTAAGAGGTAGCCTGACCGAGAGGACCGAAGGTCATGCTCAGGAGTTCCAGATACTACATTCTCCTGACCTAGACCGGGGTAATTAGAATGACAATGGTCTGGTTGATCTTCATACCTCTAGGAAAGAGAGGTAGAGAGAGGAAGGCATACAGGAGTCCCTCTTTCCATTCCAACCGGATTGGGTCTCCTTATGAGTGCTTTCACTGAAACGCCAACACACAAAGTGATTGAGACTGCATTCACAGCGGTGGCAAATAGTCCCACTAGGGCTCTTCATGCTGGTCAAATACGCTATGCCACCTCTGGATGCAGCCAGCACTCACGATCTACCAGACTACATTTACCAATTTATCTGTTCTTGCTTTCGGGGATACTGCTAGGTGGGTGACTAAGAAAGATGTTCTGTTGCTCCAGCCACCTTCAGAGATGTAATGCCTCAAGACCAATGCCCCCCCACTCCACCCCCACCTCACTTGTTGCATTAGTACAGAGGTGGTGCTGTCTGCGAGAACCTGCTGGGGTGGCATGGTGAGCAAAAGAATGATGGATTTAACCCAGATCTCTTGACTGGGTTTGAATGTTTTGATTTGTTCTGCATTCTGTCCACCAATTGTGTGTCTTTTGCTGTCCGCGAGAACCTGCACCAGGGCAGCAAGAAAGTCTTCAAGGCCAAGCGAATAGCCCAAAGCTCTAGAGGGTTGATGGGGAGCTGACAGTCTGCTGGAGAGCAGAGTCTTTCAATTTCAATCTGCCCTAGATAACCTCTCCCAAACCAGGAGTGATGCATTTCTTGTCACCACTATGAGCTCTAGGGGGTGGAAGCATGAGATTTGTCAGCCAGCACTGCAGACCTGGGGCAGCTCCCTTTGAGACCTGGATGGAAGCAGAGAGGCAGCTTTAACGCTGCGAACCCGTGAGATTTTAAGTTTCAATGCATTGCCAGCATGTTCCACCTGGTGTGGCGATGAGAAGGATGCACAAGGTCAACAGAACAAAAAGCTTGTGAGAACTCCTCGCCGTATCTAGAATTTATCAATGAATGGAAGCCTCTTTAGGTAATCAGGTGAGACTTTGGCTCAATTATGGTGAACCCCAAAGCCATTAAGAGTTCTGCTGTCATCCAAAGGGGGCCTACAACAGACTGCAGTGAGCCAGCTAACAGCAACTAGTTGTCGAAGCGTAGGAACACAGGAATTCTCAAACTAAGACGACAGCCAGAGACACAGCCATCAATGGTGCCAGAACATAGTCATATAATCAAGTGGCCCTCAACCAAATGTGCCGGAAACAGAACAGTGCCAAAGCAATCCATGGTGACTAGGCCTTCATAGGATAGGACAGGATAGGATAGGACAGGATAGAGTTTTATAAAGCGCTTGAATGCAGAGGCGTCTTGGCGCTAGGAGGTGAGAAAAGAAAGGGACGGCAAACAATTGTACCGACAGTTTTAGACAGCCAAGTTTTTAGCAGTTTCCTGAATATTAGCCTGTTAGGCAGTTGGTTCCAAAGCCTGACCGCACAGTGTGATAGACTCCTAACTCCCCATCTGGCTCTACAGATGCGACCCGTGTTTGAGGATCTGAGGCTTTTCGTAAGAGTATACCAGTGGAAGAATTTACGGAAGTCAGCTGCCCCTCCGCCATATAATGTCTTGTGAACCAGGCATAAGGATGAATTACTCTGCTGCAAGCTGCCCATAATAAATTGTCTGAGCTAAGGAGGTCTACAGGTCCTCTTGGATGCTATGATGATTTGTATAGCACACTAATCACCCGTGAGGGTATCCAGGCGCTTGAGTACATATGTAGGTGTGTGCCTTCTCCCACATACCTCCCCCGTCACGATTACTCAAAAACCTAGATGTTCAGCTTCTTGTGGAGTGAGGAAGAGGCTCTGATGTTTTGAGGGAGGTTGCTGCATATTTTGGGTGCAATGTAGGAGAATGATCAGCCTCTTGTTCTGCTTTTAGGAATGCGAGGGGTGTGCAAGGGAGTATGAGCAGAGCGCATATGTCTGGTATGCTGGTGAAAGTTCATGCAGCTGCTCAGCTATGCTGGTCCAGTGTTGTGTGGGGTTTTTCATTTGCGAGTGGGAAGTCTGAATGGGCTGCACTTTTGATGGGAAGCCAGTCGCAGCTCCTTGAACTGCGGTGCGATGTGGATGCGGCATTGGAAGACAGAGTACGAGTCTCGCTGCAGCATTCCGGATGGTCTGATGTCTGTAGCAGTTGCTTGGAATTTCAGACGTTTAGCGTGTTACCGTAGTCAAG
Source organism: Triturus cristatus (assembly GCF_964204655.1). Taxonomy (NCBI): domain Eukaryota; kingdom Metazoa; phylum Chordata; class Amphibia; order Caudata; family Salamandridae; genus Triturus; species Triturus cristatus. The sequence continues at coordinate 813,052,541 of NC_140585.1, read as the reverse complement.
CCTGCTTCTAATGAGTGCTTGTGGGATGGTACGTCTGGTGTTCTGTGGCAGCCACTTGAAGATTTTTGTAGCAAGTGCAGGATGTGAAAACAGGAAACGCTCACTGCATTGACTTGGGTCATCATGTAAAACTTGTTCTCTAGGATGACCCCTATATTTCTTGGATGCTTGGTGGGTGTTGGTCTTAGTTCCTACAGCCACCTCGTGGAGTTCAAGGTACTGGTCTTAATTCTGAAAATCAGTACTTCAGTACTATTGAAATTGAGCTTTAGAGGATTACGCAAAAAGCCTCTATCACTAGAATAGAATACGCTACTAGAAGAGTTTATAGCAACAAAATTTTAAAAGATATAGAATAGATAAGCAGGAACTGAAATGCCATGTACTACCATACTGTGATTATATAGCATGTGCCCAAGTTGTGATAACAGAACATGTAATGGATATTTACTGTATGTAGGGTATTATTGATAGATCGACTATACAAGTTGCTTACAATTACATAGGGGTTCATGGGGAGGGAGGAGGGGTTCATTCAGTTGTATAAAAAGTGTCACAATATATGTTCTGGATAATAGAATGATATCAATATATTCAATGATAATTACAAATGTACAACAGTTATGTAAATGATACATTCATATAAAGTGATGTATATGTAGAATATGACACTCAGAAAATTAATAAAAATGATGAAAAATGTTTTTTTTACAAGAAATTGAGCTTTAGGCAATTTGTTTTCATGAACTCTGCTACCATGGTTGTGAAGTTGGTTCTGGCGGTGGTTGTTTTGTCCAACGGGGAGAGAATGCGTTGGATGTCATCGGCTGAGAGCGAGATGAGATCCTTAATGATCGAGAAGATCTCCTGGGAGCAGTTGGAGCTTCCTTCGATGCGGCCCACTAGTAATTTTTTATTGGTCTCTATTTGCTGGTGATAGCATCTGAGTGCAGCCTTGTAGGTTGTTCGGTCGGTGGTGTAGTGGCTGGCTCTATATTTCCTTTCTAGCTTTTTACAATGTTGTTATGTGTCTCTGAAGACTTGTGTGTACCAGCTGACCTACTTGTACGATCAACTATGCTTGTTGAGATTTATGCGTGCAAGGGTGTCCACGCAGTTCTTGATCAAGTTATTGAAATAGTTGAGTCCTTGTTGAGGTGGTCTGTGGGGCTACGTTGATCTGTGCTGAGGGTGCTGAGCCAGTCTGCTTCTGTAATTTTGCCCCAACTGAGACTTGGAAAGCTGAGCCCGATAGGTGTGTTAATTTCTAAGTGGATGATGGAGTGGTCGGTCCATGTGAGCAGTGTGGTGAAGTTGTAGTGGATGCGGTCGCTTGTGCTGAAAAGGAGTCCAGTGTGTGTCCTGCGGAGTGTGCTGGTTCTGGGACGAGCTGGCTGAGTCCAATGTTGCTCAAGCTTTCGAGAAGTGCTGTGGAGCAGGGGTTGTTTCGGTCTTTCAGGTGAAGGCTGAGGCCACCGAGGAGAAGGTAGGCTCTAGAGTCAGTGGCCAGCAGTGCGAGAAAGTTGGTGATTAGGTTAATAAAGGTGGCTCGTGGTCTGAATTGGCAGTAGGCAAGAGTTCCGTCTAGAGAGACATTTTCTTACATTTGCAGCTTGAAGTGCAGGTGTTGCATGAATCAGGTAGCGTTCTCTGTGGATGTTGTGCATTTGATGGATTCCTTGTAGATGATAGCGAGTCCTCCTCCTGGCTTGTGAAGGCAGTCCTGTCTAGCTATCTTGTACCTGCAGGGATTGCCGTGGTAATGTCGGAAGCCGATGAGGGGCTGAGCCAGGTCTCTGTGATGAAGAGGATGTCTGCTACTCAGCAGGTCCTATATGTCGGTTGTGTGATTGCTGAGTGATCGTGTATTGAGAAGCATGCGAGTGTGTCTTGGCATGTGGTGCAGGCGTTGTTGGTGCTTGCATGGTGTCTTTACTGGGAGGGGGCGTTAAGGGCGTTGTTAGTATTTACATAGGGGTGTGGTCATGAAGCAGCCTTATGACTGGGACCAAGACCATAACTTGGACTGGGACATTTGAGAAGATCACACTTCTTTTGCTCTTTGACATGCAGCTTTACTCTTGGTCTTGAATTGCCTTCAGGTGAATAAGGGCACACAGGTCACGTGACTGAGTCGTTACTGGAGATGAAGAACCAAAAGCACACCTTGTAGGGGGTCCCTGAGCAACATCTGCTTCAAGCAATCTCAACATGGCTTAAACTGTTGTTTTCAGAGATTACATAGTTTCCCAGTACACTATCTCAGAAGAATTTCCAACAAATACGACCAAGACCCACACAGGAAGGAGAGGGTTAAGAAAGGAACAGACGTCTGCACACAGTTGTAAAGCCTGTATGTAATGCAGCGCCGTCACATCCGGGGAGGAGTGGAGCATCCCCGGAGCTGCATGGTGCCACCAGTTGGCACAAATGTGCACCACTGAAGAAAATTCTCCCAATCCACACTGGAATCTGTCTGGTGACTGGGGTACAGTCTAAAAGGTACGGAGGCTGTGGTTAGAAGTAACCATCATCACTGAAAAACAGCAACACCAACCTATTGTCGGAAAGGCTGAGGCAGCGGTCATAACTCCATAAAACCAGGCAAGAATCAGATGCCTGCTTCTCTTACATACTATCACCTCTCCTTAACATAGCCAATAAAATTCTAGTATAACTTTTTGAAAATGTTCCAGTTCCCCCAGCAAAAACAAATATGATCCTCCCCTATCTGGTAGGAGAAAGTTCTGCTACACAGGAATGCCGGAGCAGGGGGGAGAGCTTGTAAACCTTGGCGGTTCAAAGGGGGATAGGACAGGCAGGGAGTGCCAGGCCGTCTACCCACCAGCTACTCTGACTCAGCCAGATGGCAGGCTTATGGAAGGAATTTGCAGATGTCAGGGGGAGGAGAGCTATGGATATGAGCCATGCTGGAGGTTGGTTTAACTAGTTCTTGCTCCGCTGCTGAGACTTCAGTCACATAGAATGTTTTATAAATAGTGCTTTCTGGGAGACCATTATGTCACTTTGGAGGAAGTGGTAATACTCTGGATGATGCTTTCCACCTCATTAGACAGTAGCACCTTCCTGCTTGGTCCCAGAGAAAACCGAATAAGTATCTGAAAGGAGCAGAGCCTCTCAGATCTGCTGCTTGAAACTAAGAAAAGAAGGGTCCATGCTGGTAGTTCAATTTGCACTAACCAGGCCCTGCACCCTCACTGACTGCACCTCCTGCACAATCGGGATCCATAGCCCTAACTCGCATTAAGAAGAATAGAGGACTCTTTTCAAGCTACAGGTTAAGAGATCTCACCTGGACCATCACCACCAAGAACCCCCAGCCTGGAGTGTGCCCAGTGGATTTGTAAGGGTTTTGTCAAAGTGAATTGTGAGAACTGAAGAGCCAACCCTTCAAACACCATTGTGGAGATTCCATACCCTTGGATTGTGTTTTAGACACTTTGGGATCCCTAGCGGAACATTCGGGAAGAAGGTCCAGAAGTTAGGCGCAACTCCAGAGCGGAACAGACTAAACCGAGAGAGGAAGCCCATTACTGTGTCACTATATGCTGGCAATATTTATATTTTGAAAAGCATTGAGTCACACACCTCAAAAGCGCGAGGTGGTTCAATTTGTGAGATACCCCAGGTTACACATAATTTGGACTAAATCTGAGCTGCTCCCATTAACTAGTCCCTGTGTAGGTGTGACTACCCACTCATCTAGCCATCAGACCCAATAAGATATCCGGGCATTCACATCTGCCAGGATAAGGAGATGATCTGTGGAAATTATGATAAAGTACGCAAAACAGTGATGGAGGGAATGTTTGAACTAATCTCAGCCACTGGTAATCACTTGAGTTGCATCCCAACCCATCATTATTTTGCACACCATGCCACCTCAGTATGGACCCAGCTTCATACAAATCGGTCTGCACCCTGCTCCAAAAGAAGCAGTCCAACCCGAACTGGCAAGCCGGGTCCACCCTGAACTGGAACACAAGCAACCCAGGACCAGTTTCGTCCTAGTTATGGGTTCATCAAACAGATACAGCTTGGCTCTAGTGACACAGTGTGTACTGGACCCATGTCTGAGCATACCCATTTCACTTAAGACGACACAATAAATATACAAAACAGTGATGGATGGAATGCTTGAATTAATCTCAGTCACTGGTAATAATCAGAGCTGCATCCCAATCCAGTGTTCAATTGCACACCATGCCACCTAAGTTTAGACCCAGCTTTAAGAAAATCAGTCTTTACCCTGCTCCAATGGCAACAGTCCAGCCCGAACTGCCAAGCCATGTCCTCCCTGAACCGGTTCAGGGAGGACCTGACTTGGCAATTCGGGCTGGACTGTTGCCATTGGAGCAGGGTAAAGACTGAATTGCATATAGCTAGGTCCAAACTGAGAAGGTTGGGTGAGCAAAAGAACGATAGATTGGAGTTCTACTCCGAGCTATTGCCAGTGGATCGACCCAGGGATGTGGAATTCATATAGTCCGACACCCGGGACATATCGGTTGGGGTCAAAGGCAACAAGTTTTCATGTGTATTTTGTCCTTGGGACAAGTAGGCCCAACCCCCTACAGCACAAACCCTTTGGCTGCCAGTTTACAGTACCACACTATAGATTAGGGAAAGCCATTGCCTGAAGTTAAGGTAATATCTGTGTCCATGTGTTAATGTGGTTCAAACTTGTATTTGTGGTTCATTAATGCCAAGCCTTTATTATTAGGGTGGGCACTATAATTAAATGTTCTAAGCTCAGACTGCACTACTAACAGTGGCTCCAGTATAAAAATGTGTACACACGTTTTCAATGTTTAGCAATATGAGGATATGTATACTGCTCCCAGAATGCTCTCTGATTGGATGCAAATATTTGCAGAAGCTTCAGAGCAAGATTGATGATTCTTTGCTTTCAAAATTAAATGTTCACAAAAAAATGCAAAAACATACAGTAAACTTTTAGGTAACATTTCTTTGCAGCATCATTTAGTAAAATGCGTTAAAGTATGCTAGCATTTCCCAAAAATATGTATAATGGAAAAATCAGTGTAGCCAGTTTTAATAATATTATGGGAAACATAAAAATAAACAAGAATTGTTAAAGCCAGTAGGTCTGAAATTGTTGGTCAGCTTTTTAGTTTTGTCAATGTGTGACTTGATTTGGCATGGTTTTTGTAAAACCTTATTGGTGTGGGAGCTGCCGGGCCCTCACTATTATAACAAACATTGGCCAAAGCAAAAAATATTGGTCTCAAAAGCACACATTGCCACAGTGTTCCTGGCACTGAACAAAATGACTGTCAAAATGCTCCTTGTGAAAGAACAGAATGCTGTCACTCAAAGTAAAGCTAGCCGATAGACAGAGAGAATTTTAATAAACACAAAAGGTCATGGTTAACGTCAGACCTAATTAGGCGCCCAATTATTAAATAAAGTCTCAAAGGTGCACCCATGTCCATGCATTAAGTGCAGATATACGACTTGTGTGAATTCACAAGACTTTACACAAGTAGGCCAAGAAATAGAACTCCTAAAAAAGATTTGTACACTGCATTTCAGCATGAGCAACTATCCAGGTGTAGATTTGTTCAAGAGAAAACCTGACTTTTTGCAAGTTCACTTTCTCTCCATCCACTTTTTTTCCCCCAACCTGGAAGAAGTTATGTCTGACATGGTCAGGAGTACATTTTCAACCTTTCTCAGCATGGGAAAATAGTAGAGAAGAGTTGGTGAAAACCCTTAAAACATGCAAGTTAGTAGGTTTGCACAGACTCAAAGGGGCATTCCAACCCTGGAACTGTCGCCTATCATTACCTTCAGCCCCAGTATGCAGATCTGCAGAAACGTGGCAACATAAGGGAATTGCTAGTATTCAAACCCTACTATGGAAGGAGCCCTGCCATAACCGGAGAAGCTATTTGAAAGCTCTAATATATAATGAGATTGCTACCATAATTTGTCGCCGCATTACATGGCACAAAAGGGACAAGTGGATTTTGTTAGTTGGACAAGTAGATTTATGAAGCAACCTGCTCCATGAACAAGTAGATATTTTATTAAATTCCACACCCCTGTAGACCTATTGCAAGCAGCCTCCCATCACCTTTTGTGTGTTGCAAAAATTATCTGAGCAAGTGAAAGGGTAGGCAGCCTTTCCCCTGTCCACGATGAGATGACTTGCAATAATTAAAATGGTAGAGTTGTCCAGTTTCTTGATCTACTCGCTAATATACCAATTCTGTGAATAATCAATTTTTCAGAGATGTAAAATAAACATCGAGACTGATATGGGTGCCCATCGTGTACCGGGAGGGAGGCCGAGACCGGGTGCCCCCCGCCCCCGCCCCCCCCCCCCCCAGACCAATACTGGCACGATTTTTTAACTTCCGAGATCGAGACGCTATTCTACAGGCAGCTAGAGTAGCCCCGCCGATCCGCCTGGAAAACTACACAGTCACGCTCTACCCAGACTATACAGCAGCAGTGTCTAAACAGAGACGCAGGTTTTTCGAAGTCAAAAGAGAGCTGCGGGCCAAAGAACTCAAATATGCAATGTTATTCCCGGCGAAACTTAGAGTCGAAGTGGAAGGCAAGACCTGTTTTTTTGCCACACCAGAGGAAGCTAGAGATTGGCTGGAGGGATGGCGCCCCGCGGCGAAATCAGGCAAACCGAAACCACAGCAACCGCATCGGCTGCATGACACGAACAGGCTAAGATCACCCGGACGCAACGACAAAGGGGATTGATCATCAGAGCACCACTAACTTCTGAGCGTGAAATCCTTGTGGGACATGTAGTGGGGCTCTTCCTGGCCACGGGTTGGCCAAAGATACGTAATGTCTAATGGATAATACCAACACTGATAGCTTGATTGGGTGATGGGTGCTGCAGCTGGGGTTGGTCGATACTATAGCTACTCTACATCTGGTGGGCCTCCGAGGACTACGGTTTACCTCTCATCCCTCATGTAAGTAACTGTTCTGGGGACGAAGCACTCTGCTCAGTTGGGGAGGAGGGCGGTTTGGGGTCCGTCGGGCAGGGAGGCAGGGAGGGAAGCTGGAAGGGGGTGGGGGTCAGGGAGTTGGTGGTTTTACAGTTGGTTGTATATTCATTTTCTTGTTCATTTACAGTCACATGCATGTGTGCTAGTGGCCAGCAGACACAGGGAAGAGTCACAAGTAACTTGGAGGGTGGGGGGTGTGATACTGGGGCCGATACTAGGAGCACATACTCCGCTGGGCTTACAGGTGGTTGATACTGATGACACAATGATCCCAGTATATGGTAGTTTACTAGTTTTGCCTACTGACAATGGGGGATAGAAAGGAAAAAACACTCTTGGTGCTGACCTGGAATGTGAATGGGATGGGGGACAAAATAAAGCGTGGCATAGTCCTCCAGTATCTGAAACGCCATGCTCCGGATGTAGTGTTATTGCAGGAGACACACTTGGTGGGGAACAAGAGCAAGGCCCTAACGAAGTGGGGATACAAACTCCTGGTGCATGCTGATTACACTTCAGCGTCTAGGGGGACGTGTATCCTCGCAAAGAAAAGCCTCGCCCTAATGGTGAAGCGAGGGTGGACAGATCCGAGGGGTAGGTTCGCAGTCCTAGAAGCGCAATGGGAGGGACAGCCACTAAACATTATCTCGGTGTACATACCACCGGCGTTAGGCAAGGAAGCACTAGCAGACCTGGGTAAGATACTAGTTGACCTCCCAGTGGGCCCCCTGATTCTGGGTGGAGATTACAACCTGACTATGAATGACCTGACAGACAGATGCCCGCATAGGGAGAGCGCTAAACCGAATGTATTAATGGACGAATTTACATAAGCAATGGGATTGACGGATGTAGGGCGTTTACTACAACCTGACGGAATCCAATACACATATTTTTCCAATGCCCACAAAAGTTCGTCCCGAATCGACTATTTTCTGACTTACACTACCCATGTGGGCAAGTTCCACAACCCTCATGCCCTTCCGAGGGGCATTTCGGATCACTCCCCGGTCAGTATTGACTTTACTCATGGTGAGAAACAGCCTCAGATCTCGTTCACCATTAACCCTTGGATTTTGAGAATCCCAGACATAAAAACAGAAATGCACACCCAGAACGAAAACTATTTTAAAGAAAATGTTTGATCGGTGGAGTCACCGGTAACTTTGTGGGAAACATTTAAGGTGGTCTTAAAGGGGCAGGCGCTTGCACTACAGGCTGGATACTCTAAAAATAGACACCAACCGATAGTGCAGTTAGAAAGTGAGCTTCAGCAACTGGAACTGGATAGCGTCACCACACCCACAGATGAAGTCTTCCACCGCCTCGCCCTTAAAAGGGAGGAAAACCGCATAAAAAACAGGGAACAGGCGATGGCTAAAATACTTAGTACCCGCCACAGAGTATATGAATTGGTGGATAGGGCGGGCAAGACCCTAGCATGGCTAGAGAAACGGGACCAAGGGGACAGGTGGGTACCTAAACTTATTTTGAAAGATGGCACTCCCGTTGTACACCCTCATGATATAGCGGAAGCCTTTGCAGATCATCTCGAATATATTTACTCCTCCTCCACGACCTACACGGCAGAAGACTCTCACCAGCTTCTCTTAGATAGTAATATACCTCCGCTCTCTGAGAGAGACAGAGACACCCTTGAGGAAGATTTATCGGATGAGGAGATCCAAAAGGCCATCGGCAGCATTCAATCCGGAAAGGCCATGGGACCAAATGGGGTTCCCATTGAGTTTCTACATCTGGTGGCGTCTCAGGTGGCACCGCATCTACGATCAATGTTTGAGGAATGCTTTGAGCAAGGGGTTCTGCCTGAGGACCAGAGATTAGCATCCATAGTGGTACGCCGCAAGCCAGGGAAACCTGCTGAAGTATATAGCTCCTACAGACCAATATCTTTAGTGAACACAGAGGCTAAGGTATTAGCAAAAATTCTGGCCTTGTGCTTGGTTGGGGTCATTTCCGCTTTGGTTCATCCAGACCAATCCGGCTTCATGCCAGGGAGGAATACGGCACTTAACATCCGACGCCTTCACAACGTTCTGGCTAGGCGGGAATGCAGAGGAGGATACCGTAGTGTTGCCCTTGGACGCCACTATGGCGTTTGATTCAATCGAATGGCCATACTTGTTTGAAGTCCTAAACAGAATGGGCTTTGGACCGAAATTTAGGGGGTCGGTGCGACTGCTCTATACCGACATAAAGGGCCAGGTGCAAGTTAACAACTGCACATCACGAACATTTACACTAGGAAGGGGCACCCGACAGGGATGCCCCCTCTCACCGCTGATATTTGCCCTTATGCTGGAACCACTGGTCGCATGGGTGCGAAGAGACGTAATGATAAGGGGCTTAAAATGGACAGATGAACACGACGACCGTATATCGCTATATGCGGATGATATTCTGCTATACCTTGCCTCTCCCTATAGGAGGTCTCTACATGGGGTGTTAAATATTTTTACAAATTTCGGAAAATACTCCGGATACGCCATAAACTGGAGTAAATAAGTGTTGTTTGTACTCAGGGGGTCAGTCCCAAGACTTCCCAGAGGGTGCAACGTAGAAATAACCACAGTAGGGTTCCGATATCTTGGGATTTATATTACCACACACCCCACCCTTTTCTATGAGCGCAACCTGACACCACCGCTGGCCAGACTGAGAGCAGACGTAAAACACTGGAGATCTCTGCCTCTTTCCCTCCTTGGCCGAGCAGCCCTCTTTAAAATGTTAGCTCTCCCACGGTTTCAATAAATTATGCAGAATTGCCCACAGCGTATCCCAGATACCTACTTCTCTGGAGTAGAGAGTGAATTCCGGACGCTACTATGGGATGGGGGGGCTCCCCGTATAGCTCTGACAAAACAGACAAAAGGGTGGTATGACGGGGGTATTGCCCACCCGGACCTTCGACTGTACTATTGGGCGTCGCAACTGGTGGTGATAAATCACTGGATATATCGTTCCCCGGTTGATCCAGCGTATAAATTGGACAGACACCAAACAGGAAGATTGGGATATTTGGGGGCTCTATACTCCAGGGCTAGTAAAAACAGATACTTTGAGCGCCCACCTCCCACACGGTCAGGATATGGCACCAGGCAAATTCCCGATTGGGGTGGTCCAATAGAATAACAAAACACACACCCCTGTGGTATACTCAGCAACTGGGGCTCCTGTGTCACCAGCCTGGATTTGAAAAGTGGGATATAATGGGGATATCCACAGTCGGGGATTTAATTAACAAAGGATCGCTCCTCAGGTTCGACGAATTACGGGTAAAATATAATATGAACCAAAGAGAATTCTTCAGATATCTGCAAGTCAGACATGCCCTCACTACGGCGATACCAGACCTTAAGGACATACCGGACTGATCCCCACTAGAGGACAGACTGCTCGACGGACCGCTCCAGACAAAAGCGATATCACTAACATATAGGAAGATTTGTAATAACCTACCAGACCCATTTAGCAAGCTTAGGGAGCAATGGCAGGGAGATGTGGGGATAATGGATGACTAGGACTGGCAGTCGGCACTAATGTCCCCCAAAGAAGCAGCAATTAACTCCAGATTCAAATTGATACAACTTCGCATTCTCCATAGGGCCTACATGTCGGGCACTACGTTAACAAAAATAGGGGCTAGACCAGACATGCTTTGTCTTAAGGGCTGCTCACAACCATCTACCTTCTTCCACATCATTTGGGAGTGCCCCGAGTTGAGACACATATGGGAAGGGGCAACAACACACATACAAAGTGCCCTGGGGAAAGAGATACACCTTACTTCAAGATTGGGACTCCTTAATATTTGGCCCCTCACAGATCTTACAGAGGTGGAGCAACAACTGACCTCGCTGGGATACACCCTGGTTAAACGAGAGATAGCGAGAAAATGGGGGGGGTGACAGATATACCCTCCCCCCACCTGTGGTTGAAAGAACTAGATAGGTGCATGGTCGCAGAGACGGAAGTCTTTAAAACACAAGGGTGCCCAAAGAAATGGGACAGGAAATGGGGGAAATGGAATGAGTACCGGGGTATTCTATGTGTCTCCCCATCGGAGGAACTGGAAATGCAGCGTAATAGAGGAAGAGCTACGGACTCACTATGAACATACTGTTACCCACCGGAGCTAATGTAATGAGAACTGTGACGACCATGCTGTACTATATGCAACATGTATGTATGTTTACTGTTGAACTTAATAAAAAGATTAAAAAAAAAAAAAAAAAATGATGTGGGTGGCTAGTAGGTTCGAGTTAACTGGAAGATGCTCACTAGACCCACAATTCAGGGGGCTTCTTGGTGTATCAGATCTTGAAATGTATTACCTTGAGGTGCAAGCACAGTGCACAGCTTGGTAGTACTGCTCGACAAATAAAATAAACCTTTATGGATTGAGGACAGACAAACCCCTGAGCACCCTTTGACAACTGTTATAGGGAATTAGACACAAAACTGAGTTGTCAAGTTGGCACCTGGCAGATATCACGTGTGGCCGGAGGGAATCTTACTCAAGTAGCTGGGATACAACAGCTGTACTCCACCAAACTACCAGCATTTGATCACCCTGCACTTCCAGCTATGTGTGAAACTAGCACCTAAGAAATATTACATAATCTTGCTACAACATGTCTGGGCGACCTCTTCTGTAAAGGTTGTGCAATAGAAAATGCCTAATCTTCAATGCATTCTCATAAATTGCATGTACTATCAGGATAAGACTTGTTTCAAAGGAAGAAATGGTCACACAAATTCATTTATATTTTGACCAGGGGAGGATTTTAAAACACACGCCAATTTAGGCCATTAGAAAGTCAGTGAGATGGAACTTGCTAAACAAGAGCTAGAAAAGCAACCTCGCAGCACACTCTAAAACACTAGGATACAGTCCTCAATAAGCCCATCAATTGATGTATAATTTCAAATTCAGCAAGATGTCATAACAAATTAAATTACTATGGAGCCTAACCAGGCTATTGTATAAGAATGTTTTTTCATACAAGGTTTCTAACAAATTAAAATACACCACAACAGGTTCCTGTCCTCAGGAGACCCTACGAATAAAGGTCAAAACATGCTGACATATTTTCAAGAAATGAAGACCCATACAAGAGTAAAACTAAGCAGCATATGACTCCTTAATTCTATGAAACTATGAAGAACTATTCCAACGGTCAACAGGTGTGTACTCTTGAAACAATGCATTAACTAGCTGTGGGGATTAATGGTTACAGATAAAAACTCCAAAAATTGAAGTTAACTGCTGCATTGGTTTGCAAATGTTTGCTGTACACCCTTTTTTTAATTTTTTTAAAGCTTTAAATTTTTTCCACTCAGATTTTTAGAACTGGTGAAAGCACTATACATTTCATATCCATTTTTGGGGAACAAGGGAGAATGGTTTCGTAAGCAAATAAATGTAATCTGTTTTACTCTCTCTGAAAACATTTATTGTGTGTGCTCTTGTAACAACTGCGGACAAAGCGAAATTACAAATGTGTGTTCAAGAACGTGTGACTATTTATTCACTTGATACAGCAGACTTATCTTAAGTGTACATAAATGTAGGTGAAAATATATCAGGAGGCATTTTTTTACTACACAATGTTTATGAAGTTCAGCCTCTAATCTATGTGATACGGACTCTGCCCCATTTCTTAATGACTCTTCACTAAAGGGGCATTTAAACCTTCGACAACTTCAAGCAAAAGGGTGGGAACACCCTTAGCACTGTTTCTAGCAGTGTTTCTCTATTTACTGGTCCGGCATGCAGCCGAGGCAATAGGACAGACATTTCCCCAGGCCCCTGAAGAACTCAAAGTGCTCACCAAAGTGACTGATGAGACTGACCGGAGAAGGCTGATTTGATTTGTATAAGCTGAGGTCATTAATAGCAGACAGGATGCACTAACCACTGCAAAATATTAGTAAGAACGCAAACTACATCCACCCTCAGATGATCAGTGTTAAGACTATTGTGTGTCCACTTCTGATTCGCACCATTCAATAACAGGCACTGGCTCATACAGATCAAATTTATGCATCAATATTATATGAAAGCTAAAGTATTAAAGTGTTACCCAGGAACTTTCTATAGGTGCACTAAATGCCAAGTGGCTGAATCACATTTCGTAGATCTAGCACGGAACTCTATTGTTGTCCTCCCGTACCGGCAAGTGACCCTGAACATAATATAATGCATGGCTTAAAAAAAAGCATACCACACTGAACCATAACTTGCCCATCTAGGATATACATTAGAAATTTACCCAAAATATACAGTATATATATATATGTGTGTAGAGCAGCGAAACGGGCAAAGAGGAGAGGCGTTATGCAATGAGCGGGTCTTAAAACACTGACGGATACTGAACGGCTTAATGACAGCGTACACTCTGCATTTGCAATGACAATGCTATACACTGCAAGACCTAAAGATTTTTGGGAGGGACTGAGATGATATCTCCTCCAAAAAATCTGAAAACAGCATACAAAGACAATGCTCTACTTGGACACAAGGTTGGCTAAGTGACCTACTGTTGCTATAGAAAATTTATCTTCATGGTATAGACATGTTCTCCTGCCCTGAGTGCCCAACCGTACTAATGTCTAAATACCCAATGCAGATTTTTGTTATCATAGGCAAACACAGATCATGCGTTTGTGCCATGACATAGGCCTGTCTCACAAGTTTCTGTTTTGTTTGAGCAGCAGGGGTGCCCAAGGCAATACTGAGTAGTGCATGCATGTGCGGAGGTGCATCTGCTTATTAGTACAGTACCTTAAGGATGTAGTGCTGTGCAGTGCGTGCAGAATAACTGCACGTGCTGTTTTTATGTGTACCTGTGGATGGTGTGTAACAATAGGTAGGGGAAGACAAGGATCAATTGTGATCCAGTAGGGCATTAATTACCATTCACAAGAGAAGGGAATGGAAGGTCCGGCCACAGTCGTAGCCCCAGATATGAAAGCAACAAAAAGAGATGACTGTGCTGTTCCTTAGGAAAGGAAAGAGGAAAGGATCACTAGGAAAAAAGGGTTAGTGCTCAATGGAGGACAACCCCTGGGTATCCAATTTGTTGGATATAATGGCCTCACACACCCTTGCGAGTGTCATGCTTCATCATCGGCAATGCTCTGCGTTGGGCAGGCGGTGCAATGCCCAACGGGCTCACCTCTAAGAGGGGCTCTTTATCGGAGATCTTTTATCCAACTGCCTATGGGTGAAGTGGGGGTGAGGGGCCAGGACAGAGTAGATAGTGTGGGTGAGGATAAAATGTGGCCTAAGGTACCGGAAAGCAATTTTTATTCTGGTGGTCCTCTGCCACAAGTAAAATCAAGGATAGCCGGTGCTCATGGGGACTATGGTTTCCCGGAATGGACCAGGGCTAGAGTGCAAATGGTGTGGTCAACATGTTTCTCGCTTCTAGTACATTGACTGCGATTCTTCAGGACCTAGTAAAAAACTACAATCTACAAAACATGACCTAATGATTAGTATCAGTTTAAATACAGCACATAAGTTGTACTACCTGTATGACACTGCTCCTACCTAAGGGTCAGGGCCAGTCGTGGCCCTGACACGAGCAGTAGAAACCTGAAACTTTATGGCTTCTCCCTTGATTTCAGATCCACCGGGTACTGTTGACACCCTATAACTCTAACCCTTAGGTAGGAGCAGTGTCATACAGGTAGTACAACTTATGTGCTGTATTTAAACTGATACTAATCATTAGGTCATGTTTTGTAGATTGTAGTTTTTTACTAGGTCCTGAAGAATCGCAGTCAATCTACTAAAAGCGAGAAACATGTTGACCACACCATTTCCACTCTAGCCCTGGTCCATTCCGGGAAACCATAGTCCCCATGAGCACCGGCTATCCTTGATTTTACTTGTGGCAGAGGACCACCAGAATAAAAATTGCTTTCCGGTACCTTAGGCCACATTTTATCCTCACCTATTCTAGTTAAAAAAAACACGTTGAAGTAAACATGGAATTGTTGTTTTTTTTTAATTGATTTGAATACAATTACAAGTGCACTCATTCAGTGGCTATAAATTAAAAATACTTGAAGCGCAAGTGTGTGAACAAAAGCTCAGCAGTGGAATATTCAAAGCACAAACACCAGACAATCTGATGGTATGGTTGATTTCCCACTAGTTTAAGTTTAGGACTAGAGGTAGGAAAGTGTGTGATGTGATGATAAGCGAGAAAACTGCAGAAAAGAGACCCGAACATTTGCCAGATTTCACAAACATTTTGCAGGTAATTTTTCAACATGGAAAGGCCTGTAACACGACGCCTATCAATGTTAGGAGTTAGTTGTCCTTCCTTATCCCATGGTGGATAAGTGGAGTGGACACCTCCACATTGAATGATAGTGTGGGAGAAGAGGTTTCGTCAAAGTAAAAAATAATTTCTTTGCGGAGGAGGTAGGAAAAGAGTGATCTAAACATATGCAGATCACGGCATGACAAGGACCTACTCAGGGGTAAATTTTGAGAAGTGGGAATACCCCGAAAATCAATAACTGTTGAAAGTTTGTCGATTGTTGGCGATTCCCCAAAATGTCTCCAAACAAAGGAAGAAACTTACCGGAGTACATTTCCGATTTTGAAAGTTTGGGTGAGAGAATCAGCCCGAAAGTGATTTCCCCATAATGTTCTTAATATTTAGAGCTTCATTCTACCTTTTGATTGTTTTGATGTGCAGTAAATATCCGGTGTGTTATTATTACTCAGTTCAATGGTAGCCTATTTTCCAGCCTCAGGAGGATGGGCGGTGGGAGTGGGCCCCTACCAGGATTAGAACCCCTGACCTGCAGATCACCACCTGTCAGAGGCGAGCGTTTAACTCACCAAGCCATCCCCATCAGCATGTGAATTGACAGTCAATAACATGGTCTTTGGAGGCAGCTTTATGGACCTTCACATCTGCCCACAGGAGAGACGCAAGTACTCAAACTAATAGTTGGGTAAGTACAAGGCACAGAGATTAGCGCAGAGTTTAGAGAACGGCTTCAAGGAGCTGCAGCGGGTAACATGCGATGTGACCCTTGTAATGGCTCCTTTGGAGAGGGCCCACCGAGGCTACTGAAACGGCAGAAGAGTGATTCTGCAGTACTTCGGAAAGAGTGAGAAACTAAGAGCCCCTTTGCAAGCTTTTACAGCTAGCTTCCTGCTGTTGAAACGGAATGACCATTTCCGGTCTTAGACATCCTTCAGTGAAGAGAAAAAAGAAGGAAGTATTCTATCAGAAAGGCATTAAGTTCACCACATGTACAATAACAAGCACACTAAAGCTGCAGGCAGTCACAGTAGTGTTAGTTTGAGTTTAAAGAACATTTTTCAATTTTGAAAAAACACTGACACGCTCCTTTGGTGCGGGTCAAATATTTATTCTTGCATACAAATTATAAATGTATCAGTATAGGGTTTTACACAGAGTTTGAGGAAAACGGAAAAACCACTCGCCCAGCATCTTACAATGAATGCCACCAAGCAGGGAAGACAGGCGCTGTCGGGCCCGATCGACTCAGAATCTTAAATTCCAGGTGACATCTCCATTCTTCTCAGGAAAAATCACAAATGTCCAGCTTAAGGGCCACTGTGCGGAATGCAATATGGATGTTCATTATGCGATTCATAAAACCGTCACAATTTTACAAGAGTTTGATGCATCTGTTGCCATGGTTACGGTATTGCAGTGCAACACTGGGTGATGCCGAGAGCGGCTGACAATACACCTGGCAGGAAGGCGCCCGCCTACACCTGTGTTTATGAATGTGAACCACTCGCACACACCGCTCCCGGGTTTATGAATAAAACGCTGGATTCATTGATACTGCACACACGTCTGCTGGCCCCAGAGCAAGGTGGCTCACCCATCTCCACATGCTTTTTACAGCCGGGGTTGCATTTGGTAATTAGACACAAGCCTTCTTAGGTCACAGTACTGCAATCCGGTATTTTGGTTCCGTGCTTAGAGAATGCGTCAGGCACTCACAGCCACACCAGAATGCAATCACACCAATCGAACAAACACACACAAGGCGAAGCATTTGTTCTTTAATTAAGAGATTATTGTTACAAAGCCTTGGGCGAGTTCTAGAGAATGGGAGACTTAAATCGATTAAGAGCGATCTGTGAAAAAAAATCCCTCCAGAGGTAGGCTTGGCTGGAAAAAACACATTACTGCACACGCCGCCGTTAGCTCAGAATTGCAGGAGGGAGAAGCAGTAGGTGAAGAGAAGTATGGGGAATGGTAGGAAAGAGAAAACAAGAGCTGACGAAGAAGCCGGAATTAAAGGAAGAACAGTGGGGAAAGAAACGCAAGAGAAGCCCGGGAGTTGTGTGCGAAAGTGATCACGATCGCGATGCACTTTGAGGCCAGCAGAGTGACGACATCTGGGGAGGGGGAGGGAATTGAAGTGCAGAGAGAGGCACGCAAAGCGCGCGCCCGTGCACATGCACTCAAGTTCTAGGCCGGCAATGGCAGCATTTTTTGAAGCCCTTACTAAAAGTCTCGCCAGACCAGCGCATGCGCTGGGTCAGGCGAGACCTAAAAAGGTGTCAGGCACGCATACACAGGGCAGTCAGTGTGTATGACACACACAGGTGCAGGTCCAAGTGTCCGTCATGCAGACACAGAAAATAGCGTGTCACACACACGGGCACAGGTGTCGGGAGCACAGACCTAGGTGTCAGGTACGCAGACACACATCTGTAGTTAACACAGCAAATTGAGCAGAAAACAGAGCAGAAATAAGTAAAGACTTATCATTTTAATAGAACTGTTTCGGGACATAGACGTCAATTTTATCAAAATGCCAGGAGTAATGGAAGTGACATTGCACGCCATTTGACCTGTACTTTCACTCACACACGCTTACACATACTAACATTCATACACACTCGCAGACAAACACACACTCACCCACAAGCATGCATACAACATACATTTAACAGTATTTTTTTTTACTTACCTTAGCTTCCAGATAGGGTCATTCTAGCTAATATACTACATTTTATAAAACACTAACAGTGAACAATATTATTCACTATTTGCATAAATAAACAAGCATTTTCAATGCAATGGGTCTCTATTTTGCAATAGTTTAAGCTATTGGAATTGTAAACGACAATGTCTCTGAATTATGTTTTAAAAACCAAAACATACATAAAAGGCATGGTCATTTACAATGCCAATAGCTCAAACTTGCGTAAGTGCGAGACCTATTGCATTGCAAATGCTTGTTGGAGATCTATGTCTGCATGGTGAAACATGGACTTTAGGTAAAGAGATCCCCCAGGCAGATTTGAAAACTGCTGCATCCTGTAAGCTGGGATGCCACCCCTGTACACTTCAAAAGTTGCTCTTTCATTCTTGAGAAAGGGGGATGGGGCTGATAAAGTAATCATAAACAGTAGGGTTAAATGTCAGACTCACACCCTAAATCACATTTGGTTTCTGGAAATGGACTATAAGAAGGGGTGGGTGAGAGCCCAAAAATTGACATCAGTTAAGCAGCCAGAGGGATTGTGGGAGATGGGGATGCTCTGAAAGACTTCTGCCTTAGACGAGGACTGAGGGCTAAGGCCTGCTGGTCTCCCTGCTGGGTGAGGGGGACATCATCCAGTGGAATTCAAGACCACCTGCCCTGGAGCGCCAGCACCTGCCTGCTTGACAAGACCAGTGTGCCCTGCAGGGAAAAGGAAAGCATTGGTGGGAGCAAGGACCAGTTGGGAGGCCTTTTGAGTGTACTCCTGGTACGAGGAAAAGACTGCTGCACCAATTGGAATGTTGCCCGTGTGCAGGTCTGATTTGTCTGTCCCCGGATGCCAGGAGAGGGTCACCGTGAAGATAGCAGTCTGAAAGACTGCAATATGGCAGAACTCTTGTGTGGCAGCTGTGGGGCAGCCCCTTATGCGTGGAGGGGCTGCCGAGATGCTTGTGCTATGTTTATCGGGCCGGAGTCTGAAGACTGCGAGTGGTGGTGACCCACGTCCCGAAACGACCGAGCAGGACGCAGAGACGCCGCCGGTATTTATATCTATTGAATCAATTGAAGCCGTATAGAAATGATTGCTTTCTAATAAGAAAACATCGTTCCTCATAAATTGAATATAAAGTTATCTATCATTCAAAGACGGACTAAATAAACAGTAACCCTTATCCATTGAATCGTATTCTGGGTTTTATTAAACAAAATCTTTTGTTGGGACACTAGAAAATAAAGGAATAGATCTATAATCCTCGCGACTAAAGACTCATCAGTGTTTAACCAATGCATATCGAATTACACACTGAAGGAAATACAGTCTTTCATTGTTGAGAATCACAGAGGAGGTATAATTAAAGTGTACGTGTGGCTTTTTCCTGATGAAGACGCAGTTTGCGTCGAAACGCGCATCGAAAAAGATTCAACCTGGTCTGCCACCAAGAATTGTTACTTATGTAATTGTGTTTATGGATGAAAAAGAGTTATAATTTGTTTTAACATTTATATATTTTTTTAATGCATTTTGAAATGTTTTTTAACATGTCATTAAATGATTGTTTTTAAATGTAGTAAGTGTTGTTTTTAAATGTAGTAAGTGTTGTTTAGGTTTTGTTGCACTCTGAATTTTGGAAATAAAAGTGCACCAGAAGGGCGAATATATATCGACAGATTAAATACTTTTTGATTATATTGCCTAGGGATTTATACTTTACTTCCATAGTACCCTGCCCTAGGAATTATACATGTATTGGACAGGGGGCCCTTGTTGCTTTTCATGAAGGTGACCCATAGGTAACCAGGGACAAGGAGGACTGAAACTGGTCTGATCCTGTTGAGCAAGTGAGGACGACTTGGGAGCCCCGTCACCCAAGTTAGGGATTGAGGACCAGAGTGTCTGAATCACCTCCCACGGGGCAGGGGGGCACAGAGATACACCACCGCCGAGTCTGCCTGCTTTGGCCCAGACCCACTGCGATTACCCACAGTGCCCTCCAGGACATGTTTCACACCTACCAAAGCGGGTAAGACTTGCTTCCGCACTATTGGCCCTAGGGAAACTAGATGCTGAGCATGCTGTGGCACTAGGGCATTTTTGACTTCAATAAAAGAATCAGAGTAAACTCTTGAAACATGGACGCCTAGCCGGGCATTCCTTGGATGCTACCAACAGTGAATGGAGAATAGCCACCATCGCTAACACAAGAAGGGAGTGGGACAGGGAATTGCCGCTGAAACACCTGAACCCAGACCTAAAGGGGAATTGTGTTATTGTTTGTAAATGTCGTATTGTTCCTTTGCGTTTGTAGATGGTAGAAATAAAATACTCCAATTTTCATAAAGGGAGTATTCGGTTTGACAATGGTTTATTGCTGCTACGCGCATTTTGAGTTGTGGCCCCATGGTCACTAATCTGTGTAAGCACCTCCCTCGATCTCCTGAAGAAGAAGCCTTGGGCTGCTTGACCACGTTTACCACTGAGAGTCAAGTGTAGAAGGGGTACTTGGCCAGTTGCTCAGAATCCATAGTAGGCCAGGCCCGTGGACATCAGGAGTAAAAGGCCTCAATCCCCACAGTTGAGCCCAGTAGCCCTTGGGTGCCCAGTGGCCGTCTGAAAGGGGTTCTGACAGCTACTTCAAACTACTAATATTTGTTAAGGTACCCACAAGATAACTACCTGAATAGCCCAACAACTAGCCTAATGAATACATAGAGGTATAGTACTCATATGCTGATACACCCATATTTCACAAACTGATCTCACAACAACTGAATATATTATAAGTTACAAAATCGTTACACTAATTACCCGCACTTCCCACAATAGGGATATACAGCCTACTGCCTATCTTCAGCCAAGGTTTCAACAAATCCAAATGATGGATTTCCCAATAATTAATTAAGCAACATTAATTGAATGTAACCACCTTTAGGGCCCCCACAACATTTACATATTCAAATATACATTTCCATCTTTGCACACACATTAACGCTACATTTATTTCAATTTCCACACTCCAATTTACACAACTCAACTTTACAACACTACAGTAATCACAACTACATTCTACGCTAATCCACTTTACGCTAATCCACTTTACGTCACTCCACTCTACTCGATCCAAATGGACTGCACACCATTGCAAGGTACACCACTATACACTATTATACTGTTCATCACTGTATTGAATTACTTTCGTATATGCCAGTTTAAAGGACGCCGCTCACCTGTTGTACTCGAAACTCAATGCTATTCCACTGTACCCTACTCCAATTTATGCTATTCCACTATGGCCGACTTGATGGAACACTACTGGAGAGTACGCTATTCCGGTCTCTGCTTCTACACTCTAAGCCACTGCATTTTACTGAAATGCACTATACGCCATTGTGCACAAACAAGGGCATGCTATTTTGCTTTACAAGAGCACACATTCAGCGCCCCTCCACTAAACCACACTTCAGTGTACGTAACTACAGTGTACGCTTGTATAATTAACATGATTGAGTTGGACGGCACGGTACGCTACTCTACTATATAGCACTTCATGTCTAAACATTTAATACCACTAACCTCAACTTTATTACAGGAAACACAAATAAATTCTACAGTACTTGACTCGTTCATTATAGTTTATGCTACTCCACTATACGCTATTGCAGTGACCTGTAGCACACTATTCCACTGTAGGCTAAAGTTCACGGCTTTGCACCACTGCACTATACGGCGCTCCAATATATGCCACTCCATTTTACGCAATTTAACTTTACACCACTAAACTTTACCCCACTCCACTTTATATCATGCCTGTATACCCCCATCCAGTTTACGCTATCTCAGTTTACGCCATTTTACTTTACGCTATTTCAGTACACAATATTCCAAAAGAAGCCCTAAACTGTACAACACTACAGTGTATAGCACTACACTCTACGCCACAACAGTATACGCGAATACGCTGCGCAATTTTTACAGGACTTCAATCTACTTTACCACACTCCACTTTATGCTATCCCACTGCATACCAGTGCACTGTATAGCACTACACTGTATGCCTCTCCAATAAATGACACTATTGTATTCAAGTTCCCTCTATGCCACTCCACTGTATGCGACTCCATTCTCCGCGACTCCTGTATCGCATTCCACTATACATAACTCCAGTACACCTCATTCAACAATATACTGTATCAGAGTACAGTTTAGAACAGTATTTGCCAGTATGATGGACCACACTACTCCACTAAACTAATCTTGACGAGCATTACAAAATTGTTACTAACATTGAAAAAAACATTGAAATTCACATTACAAAAATAAAACACAAAAGGTAACACATCAGTTCTAGCTAGGGAAACTTTAAGTTTAGTATACAAACCCAAATTAACCTCCTCAGACATTAGAAATTCTACTGTTAAAGTCACCTCTTAATGTTATCATTTATGCACCACTTACGTACTCATTACTAACTTATTTCTGCAAAACTATGGGGAAAAGAATCTGAAATGGCTAAGTTGAGCAAACTACAGACATTTTCAAGAATTGAGATATCATTTCTTGGATAGAAGCAGAGGAAAAGATAGCCTTTTGAGCAGAGATGTTGTGACTAATGCAAAGACACTGGTTGAAATGGCAAAAAGTGCCTGTTGCCAGAGACATTACTGACTTCACTTCAGAATTGTGCTTAACTGTGAAAAAAAAATTGACAAAATGAATAAATGGTGCATTTATTCTGCACACAAAACCTCGGGAATAGGTATCCAGGTGCTTCTGAAACCACATTGCCCAGAACAGAAGCAGGTGAACTAGAAGAACATTAATTGTTGATAAAAACGATTTTAGCCCCTTTCTAAACCTTAAATAATTAAGCTGGACCTGAAGACAAATAGGGAAGGCAGCCCATGCCTTGCTCGACAAAACAAGCAGTGAACAGCCTCCATGTCAGTTTTTTTTATTTTTTATCTCGGTTTTTTGTGGCCAGGTATTGGGATTTTCATAACAAAATATTTGAAGAAAATTACCAAGAAAACATAGTGGCCATGTAGCAATCTGATACTGTACAGTGCAATGTTTTATGACATAGCGCTTTCAAGAGACTTCTCTGAGCAATGGGTAGCCACAATACACTAGTTGCTCAGGTGGTTGAAAGTTGGTGCGCTCAGGTGGTTGAAAGTTGGTGCGCTAATTTGTAATCCTAAACTGGTTCATGCATCGGCTTTCTGTACTAACTGCACTTTGCGTACAAGGTAGGTGAGCAGGCTAAGCAATAAAGAATTACAATAGTGTAGCTTTGAATGTTATAAGGGCTTGGACCACATTTTTCCTTGACGATGCTGGGATGAATGGGAGGATCTTCCGGATGACAGCTAAAAAGCAAAAGTAAGAGGTTGTAAGAAACTGGATGTTGGTTTCGTAACTAGGTCTGTAATCTCATGTTTCAGGCATGTTCTGCAGGGGATAATAGAGAACCTAAAGCGGAAGGTCACCAGTTTGTTGTCCATATGCTGTGTTCTCTTCCACTTCCTTGGTGTCTCCATCAAGTACTGAAGAGTTATCTCTCAACCAGTTGGCGAGTATCCCAAGGAAGGACGAAAACTGATGAGATTAAACTTTGTTTCTTTACAGCCTTAGGACCAAATGGACAACTAAGTAATATCCAGATGGTTAAGTCCACATCATCATCATCATCATCAGACACACTTTAACATCTATCTTGATCTTGCACTATGGTGCTGGAGGGAGAGTAATTAACGGAAACTATATATGTTCAACTGTTAAGCAGAATTATGTGCACACACTCCTACGTTCTAAAGTCTACGTAAGGGATCTAAAGAAGTTATGGGGAGAAGACATTGCCACTACAAAATTACCAATCACCTATCAATACTCCTTCAGCACAGTTACCTGACCGCTACAATACTTGTGGAGCGGCATGGATACTCATGCTGCAGTATGGCTGTTAATGCTGCAGAACACAATTTAGGCATCAATTTGAGTTAAAAAGAAGATAAAAACACACAATGACCTCTTGCAAGGGCAAGTGTTTTTGTTTGGAAACTGGGCCATGTAAAGCTTAGAAAAGGCAGGGATTATTGACACTTGTAGATGATACACTCTTCTAACAAACCTCACCCTTCAACAATTTAACCAGATGTATGCGGATTATGCTCCTGTGCTCTTAACATACATACACACATACTACTGCTTACTATCTCATAGATGAAAGATGACAAAAAGAGAGAGGTGAGGGGATTAGTGGGCTAAACTAAGAAATGTAACTAACAGACTGGTATAAGAAGGAATGTGCTCGTCTATAGCTAGAAAACGTTTGAGACATCTCCCTAGGTGAATTTAACTAATTGTAACTAATTGTAACTTTCTGGAGCCACAGTGCACTATTGCTTCCTTAGACATGCAGGAGAAAAAGCTTGCTGGAAGATAGGTGGGATGGACTAACGAAAGCCTCACCGAAGTTCTTCACGTGAAGTGAAATATATACTTGCCCTACTGGTGCAACAGAGGAAAAATAACAAGCATAAGGAAATTAAAACTGCAACAAACAATACAGCAACTGTTAGAAGCACAAAGTCAGCATTATCCATCTAGCTTCTTCGAAACATTTGAATTAGTGCATGTTCCAGAACACTTCTGTATGCAAAGTGAAGCCCTTTAGTAGAACTAAAAAAAAACAAAATCATGCAAGCACAATGCCAGAAGCCTCTTACAAGTCTACAAGTGTCAGCTCTATCTATCTCAGATTTTTGTTGGGAAATGTACTTAACCCCACATATGACCAGGAAATAGCACTTTCACACTTTTGGGGCTCTTGGGGCTAAAATAATAGGCGTTTATTATTACCCAACTCAACTTATCCTTATCAACTTTAAAAGAATGAAAGGTTGAGTGGGCCAGTTGGGAATGAACCGGTGACCATGAGGTCAAACATGCATCCCAGGTAGGGATGCATTAAGACACAAAGCCTGACGCCCAAACCCATAATTCATAAGTTGATATGGTGGCACACAGCAGCAATGGAAATAATGCTGCCAAGTCTGTATGGCCCTTTCCTACATCTCAGACCTTGGCGCACTTGCTTCAAAGCCTCTCTGCTACAGAGGGGAGGAAACCTATAGATAACTATATCACCAATGTTGGAAACCCCTTCCTCCAGTATGTTTGAACTTTTTGGATCGAGCTGCTCTTGGCTCAGTTACTTGCCTAGAAAAAAGGAAGTAACTAAGAAGAACGGTGGCACTGCCAGCTAGATCCTTAGGCTCTGTCCTAGGTCTTATCACAAGTTATAGTTGGGTGTTTTATGCATCTCAGAACCAGCATCTAAGTGCTTCCCCGGAAATCAAAGGACCAGTGAGGTCAAAAAGCAAAAGGCTGGTTTGGTGCTGCAGGGGCTGTGTATCCACTGTATCTCTTATCTATCAATAGTCACCTCATGAACTAAAGCTGCTTTAAAGTGTTGGTCCGATCCACCTTTCCTAGTACTCGCCTTGAGGGGGGAAAATGTTAACTGAAATCTATAAATATGATATAGGGTCAACCTGGCAAGCATGGTTTACTCTAGCAAAGACTAAAGAAGCATAACCAAATCTTTTGAGGGTCTAGGCATACGCAGCTAATCCAGCGTGAGTTGGTACGAGGCAATTAGGGGGACCAGCTCACTTACAAGGCTCCCCATGACAACACTGCACATAGTTCCAGGACTATGGTCTCAAATTAACAATATGATTTGCATTGATTGCCCTCAGAAATCCAAGTTACTCTATACCGCTAATGCGTGCCTGCAAAGCATTTCTATTCCAAATGTCAAGGCTGCCAAAAATAATACATTAAAAAAAAAAAATAAGCGAACAAGGAGATTGCGCCCAAAATTTGCATAACAAAGCAAGGCTAATCTACTTTAACCTGACAGAATCGACGTGATGATCACTTTTACCAGCAATACTGAAGTTACAGCAACTCACGATGGAAAGAGGTAAGTTTTAAATAAATTAGAAGTATGCATGAGCTGCACTCGTCGACGAAAAAATAGTTTAAAGTGGGGGCAGGCAGAGCATCGTCTGCGTCGCAATTTCCCTGAAGGCATGATTCGAAGCTAAGAAGGCCACACCCTCACCAGGGACCTGCCTGTGGAGCTGGAGAGATCTCTTTGACAGGAGACATTATGTCAATGGAATGAGGGTTTGCGACTATCTACATGACCAGGATTTTAAGTGTACATCACTTCTGTAAAGTAGTCGTATACATGGGACCGGATGGCATTGGAACTATGCTTCTAGTGGGATCTGTCATAGTATGGGATAGCCAAGATGCGGCGTGCTTCGGAGTCTGCGACTTGAAAATAGAGAGACTGGGTCATTGTCCAAGGGCCCATTACCTCTTGATGTCTCATAACAAGGCGAAGTGTCGTGAGATGGAGTGAGGTCCGGGGAATGTTTTAGTGGTCTACAATAATAGGGAATACTCTATGGCACTTGTAGATACGAAGAGCCAGAGTTAAGCAGGAGTGCCAGCCCTGGAGTTTGAGGAGCTGGCAGGTAGTGTGTGGGAGCTTTTCGTCATAGTGTTTTGCAGCCCATACAAGTGTCAAGTAAACAGAAGAGGCGCAACACTCACCTGAAGTCCTTGTCGCTGGATGTCATTTTCTCCAGCAGGTTGGAGATATGGTAAGAGGCACTCGCCATGTTCCTACAGGGGGTGGATACAGACAGGTAACTGGTTGGGGACGCTGACACCAGAGACTTGTACTACTCCTTTTGCCGGGAGCCTCTACGCGCTCAGATCCCGAGATCTATTCTATTTCTTGCCCAAGGCCCCGTGGTAGGAGGCACGGCCCTCTTTTGGAGACTGTACCCTGGGGGTTCCGGGCAGATGAGCCCGCCCGGCCTCCCCGTGGTGTCCGGATATCAACCCTGCTTTTACGTCCGGGGAGGGAGGGTAGGGGGCTCGCGGGCTGGGTGGCAAACAGATCTCCCCCCTTAGCGGCTTCGGTTGGTTCCCGGATGCTTCAAACAGTTCAGACAAGAAAAAAACTAGTCCAGGAGCAGCGAAGGGAGGGAGGGAGGGGATTCGCACGACGCTCCGACGGAAAGGGTCAAAGTTCACGTAAGGCGCTGTAGCACGTAGGTCAAGCGCCTGTTAGAAATACGTTGATTCCCATTGGTTTTCCCGTCGCTCAACCAGACGAACATTTAATTTCAATTGGCTTGTGGAACCGTCAGTTAGTCAAGGACCTTTAACGTGAAATATTTTACACTGACACAAAGAGAGGACTATATTAATTTGCTGCTTGCCATCTCACGTTCAATGAAATAGAAAAGGGACTGGGAACACCGCGACCCCAGCCGTAGAGAAAGTCTTCCGGCTCTTCTGAAGGCACTTAGCTCTTTTGTGCAGGAGATGAGAGTGACTGGTATCTTCTAGGCGCAAAATTAGCTTTAGGGCGTTTCGCGTGACAGTTGATGGGAGTTCTAAGTGCTAATTGACTTAAATGAAGGGAAATAAGTTTTAAGCAGGCGAAAGCTAAAATAAAGCTGTTTTGCGGGTTTGTAAAGTCGGGAGCTCTGCTCAACAGATGCGCAACTAGATGCAAACTTTTTGTGCGGTTAGAGAGGCATACATGCCAATATTTTAACTTCGATAAGAGGGAGAAATATGCGTGGGTGGAAAGACCTGAATAATGCGTAACAGGAAACGGGTCAGGCGTAACACAAAATGGATCACAGGCAGGTGATGGCTGGTGACATTTGTGTCCTGAATAATGCGTAACAGGAAACGGGTCAGGCGTAACACAAAATGGATCACAGGCAGGTGATGGCTGGTGACATTTGAAAGCGATAAGGCGTAAACCTTCTGTCGGGGTGCACCTTGGCGAGCGAGTGCAGCGAGCGAGCCCGAACATCTTTATTGTGGGACATTTTGAAAAAATAGTGGGCAAATGGTGCATTTTCAAACAAATTTGAGAAGCAAGAAGGTTAATATAGCAATTGTGATAGTGCAGTTATTACATTAATGAAGAGATGTCATATAACAACATGTAGTTAAAAATTTTTCTGAAGCTAGGCCCTGCCAGTGCCACGCACCTCTGAGCAGGCGCGCAACACCATTGGACTCAAAGGGCTTCAGCCCCTCCCCCCCCCCCCCCCCCCCCCGTCGTGTGTGGCAGCCCGGGATGAGCCAGCTTCCCGGGCACACACACAGCCGCACCCGAGCACTTCACAGGTCTTTAAAAGACCATTTGCATGTTAATGAGGCCTTGCTGTTGTTTCACCCCTTCTAAGAGCCCCTGCAGCTCCACTCTGCCTTTTGCTTAAAGATTCAGCCCCCCCCCGAAATTTGGCTCTAGTTGCGCCTCTGCCTCTGAGTCATATACACGCTGTCTGCCAGAAGGGCCTAGCGTCAGAAACATTCCTATCGTTATGTTTTTTAAGCTATTGCAAAAGCGCGTCCTATAGGGGAGCACGCCATTAGGACACGGTCCCCCGGGAACACGGCCACACCCCCATGGCTCGTCGTCGAGGGATCAGGCATGAATACAGCAGGAATTACTTCCGGGGCAACGTCGTGACGTCACTTCTGGCCGGGGCAGGCAACAAGAGGGGAGGAGAGGGCGGGGCCTATGTAGGGCAACTTGCTGTTGGGAATGTATTGAAATTGTTTATAACCCTGTACGACTTCCCGAGAAGTCTTTCGTTTATGTTTGGTGTACGTCACGTGGTTGTCATCTCCGAATGTTCGGAGGTGTATTTATGTGACGTCAGCGCTTCTCCGAGCCACTGGCCGATTTTGCCGTGACCGGGATGCGCCTGTGCTGTTGGTCTCGTGGGCCCTTAATATTGATGAATTAATTAAAAGTAAACTTGCGCAACGTCTTTGCCTATGCGCTTTCTTAACAATGGCGAAGAGGAACGGGATACGAAAAAGGGCTCACGGGCAAACGAAATTTTCAGGTGAGGAAAACCATCACGAAGAAAAATCGGAAGAAAGAGTGATAAATGAAGGACTAAGTGTAAAGCAATGATACACGAAGAAGTAAGTGAACGTTGCATGGTAAATAACGCGGTGGCTGTGGAGGAAAGAAAAAACTTGACAGAAAAAAAAAAAAAGTAAACTGAAGGGCGGGAGTGACGTAGGGCTTTGCTCCGGGTTTTATTGGAGCAACGCCGGACACGTCACACCGACGTAACGAACAGCCGCCATTTTAGGTAGCAGAAAATTGCCTGAGAGGAATAAAACGCGCTGGTGGAAATAATTAATGAAAGCAGCGCGCATTGAAGAAAAGATTAGCGGTGTACTCTCAAAAATAAACCCATAAGCTCTGCCAAAATCTAAAGTTATGCCCAACATAAGCAAAGGATAAGTGAATATGAGGTGAAATTGTATGGGCTGACAAGGAAAAGAAAAAAAAACCTGTGGCAGCTGTATGGGAGGAGAAGTGCACACTGGAAAAAATAAATGAATTGACAGATGGACAGTTGTTAGAGGAAATGTTGGTTAGGGTGTGACCTAACAAGTAAATAAACCAACATATTAAGGAGGAGAAAATAAGAAGCAAGGATATTAAATAAAAATAAAACTGAGTGTAAGAAAATAAGTGGAAGTGCATAACAGCATAACATGGCGCAAAGTAACAATATATGCGTACCACCACTGTTCCTAGAAGAACCGGGGAAGCCAATAATGGAATGGAAAAGTTGGTTAAGGGTGTTTGAAAATTACATAGTGTCTATTGATGGAAAGAAATATGACGCAGAAAGGAAAAATAGCGCTTTTATTTGGTCTTCTAGGAAAAGCAGGACAAGAAATATTCTACAGCCTACCGGAGTATGAAAGCCCTCCAGGGGTGTTCATACCATTAAATGAGTACCAAGAAGCCCTAAAAATACTTGAGAAACAATTTTCTGAAGAAAGTAATATAATGGTAGGAAGACATAAATTCGCATTGAGAAGGCAAGAAGAGGGAGAGACTGTTGAGGAGTATATAGCATGTTTACGAGTTCTAGCAAAAGATTGTGAATTTGAAGACATGACAGATATCTATATAAGGGATCAAGTGGTATTTTACTGCTATTCGAAAAAAGTACAAGAGAGGTTGTTGGCATGCAGGAATCCGACACTAGATGAAGTGACGGATATTGCCAAGGGAATAGAAAGATCGCTAATATCAACAAAGGAGTTATCGAGCACAAGCAGTAATTCTAATGTCTTTTATTTACAGGATAAAAAGAAAGTGGAACAAAGAGGTATTGATAAAGGTTGGGGCGGAAAAAAAAGTAG
The DNA here is from genome assembly GCF_964204655.1 of Triturus cristatus. NCBI lineage: Eukaryota > Metazoa > Chordata > Amphibia > Caudata > Salamandridae > Triturus > Triturus cristatus. The sequence continues at coordinate 813,022,202 of NC_140585.1, read as the reverse complement.
GAGTAAAAAATTTGAGTTGTTTCAGATGTGGATCACAGGAGCATTTAGCAGATTGCAGAACATGTCCAGCAATAGGTAAGAGATGTGTAAAATGTAAAAAATTGGGCCACTATTCAGCCTTATGTAAAACAAAGAAAACAGCAGAAGAAATGAGAATAAGTGCATTGAGTGAGTCAGAACAAGAAATGTGTGCAAACATTGTACTATCTATAGATAGTGTTGATGGGAGGATTAAGGGACCAATAGGAAGTGTATTAATTGGTGATGTGGAGTTGCAATTCACAGCGGATTCGGGGTCACCCATAACATTGATATCTGACATGATATTTGAAGAAAAATGGCAAAATGTAAAATTAGAAGAAACTGATGTAAACCCAAAGGCATTTGGGGAGCAGAACATTGATATGGTGGGTTATTTCTTGGATAGACTCACATTCAAAGGAAGAGAAATCAATACAAAGATATATGTAGCGAAACGGGGTAGGAACTTGGTGGGATGGAGGGACCTAGCAAAACTAGGCGTAATCCTTGTACCAGGGGCCAAAGAACCCATAATATTGAGAGAAGACTGGGTAAATGCAGTACATTTTGACGAAGGTAAAATGGATTTAAATTGTGTATTGGAAGAATATGAGGATATTTTCAAAAGTGAAATAGGATGTGTAAAAGGATTTGTACATGACATAAAGTTAAAAGAAGTGGCAATACCAGTAAAGCACAAAGTGAGAACTGTACCACTCTCTGTGAGAAATGAGTTGAGAGAAGAGTTACGTAAACTGAAAAAAGAGGGAGTTATAGAGGAAGCAGATGCTTCTGAATGGGTATCTGCTATTGTGGTTTCAAAGAAAAAAACAACTGGTGATATCAGGTTGTGTGTAGACCTAAGATCGCTAAATAAAAATATTTTGGTAAATTGCCATCCACTTCCCAAGATACAGGAAATACTAACGTCTATAGCAGGTTCAAGGTATTTCACTTTAATAGACCTAAAGTCTGCTTACCACCAGGTGTGTCTAACCGAGGAATCTAAAAAATTAACAACATTCATAACGCCTTTTGGGGCCTACAGATATATAAGACTGCCATTTGGGCTTGCCTCATCATCTGAAGTTTTTCAAAAACTAATGGATTTACTGTTTGGAAACATAAAGGGTGGTTGAGGCATTCCAAGACGATATTTTGATACATTCCAAGGGGAAGCAAGAACATCTAGACTTACTAAAAGAAGTGATGAGAATATTAAGAAACAAGGGAATGACTATTTCAAAAGGAAAATGTAAATTAATGGAAGAAAAAATAGAGTATCTGGGGCATACCCTAACTTCAAACGGAGTAACACCGAAGGATGACTTAGTGAAAGCCATAAAGGAAGCACCCGAACCAGAAGACAAGGACTCCTTAAAATCATTTTTAGGGCTCAGCAAATACTATGCAAAATTTATAGAAGGATATGCAAATAAAGCAGAACCTTTAAGAAAGTTGTTGCGAAAAAATGTAAAGTACCAATGGTTAGAGGAACAAAAAGGAGCATTTGAAATAATAACAAGCATTTTCAATGCAATAGGTCTCGCATTGACGCGAGTTTGAGCTATTGGCATTGTAAATGGCAATGGCTTTTAGTTTTGTTTTTGTATTTATGTTTTAATAACGAAAACAAAAATAAAAGGCATTGTTCTTTGAGTGAGTTGGAGGGGTGTCCAAGGGGCGTGAGGCTGTGGCAAAGAGGTGGGGGCGGGCGGGTGGTAGGGTTGGGGGGAGGTTTAGTGGCAGGGGCTTTCGCAGTCACTTAACACCTCTCTCTAAAAACCTATACAATTGTATAAATATACTGTGCGAAATGTCCTTTTAAATTGGACAACGTACCTTCATGCAACGTCTGAAAAATTAAAGTATGCTAATGTGAGCAGATAAAGGCAACTGTCCGATTAAATTACTTGGATGTAATACAGTTGCATCCCTCACAATTCCTTTTTCAGGAAACAGGCGAGAAAGAAAAGAGCGGAAGTGAAAGCAGAGTGAGGCCAACAAAGGGAGGGGCAGGGCTCCTTAATGGAGCAGGGAGGGAATGGGGGGGCTCTTCTTAGTGCTTAGTGAGGTGTGTCAACAGCAGCACTGTGTGTGGGGGAATGCAGTGTGTGCTCTAGTGAACTGAATCCAGGCACAGGGTTTGCATATTAACCGCGCCTGTGAGTAGCAACAAAAGAAACAAGAAAAATACAATTTTAATACAGAGGAATACCACAAACATTTTCATATTAAGCCAAATTAGTGGGGGGAATTAATGAAAGTGCTAGGGTTATCTTTTCCTTGAGGTTAGAAAAGCTATGTGTCCTTTAACTAAGAAGGAATGTTTAGCATGACAACCTCTCTTCTTTGCTTGAGGTGTTAATTGGCCCAGGAGAGCCCCCAGAGTCTCCTTTGAAGCAGAGGGCTGAAGAATGTCAGCATTTTACAGCCCCTTTAATAAAAGCGAGGGGGGGGGGCATTCTGAGCTGAGTTACAGGAGGTGGTAGCCATAAGGTTGTTTTCTGTGAATGGTCATCTAAAAGTGCCCCAAAAATCTGTTTTAGCTGCCCTTGCTTTTCACGAAAGGAGGGATTGGCAAATAAAACTCGAGAAAAACTAAATGAAAGGGTCACTTTAATTATTTGTGGCTGTCACGTTTTAGATGAGGAAGAACACAGCTGTATTTTTTTCTTGCTTCCCCTTCTGGAACCTACATGGTTTAATTGTTGAGGGCACTGAAATCCAACTTACATACAGATAAGAGAAGCACTTTCCTTACCAACAGTGCTATGAAATAAATAGATAAATGAAAGTGGCATTGTGTAATGTAATCCGGTACTCGTGCAAACTGCTCCAACGCCGTGGAACTGATTTTGCACTATATAAAAATAATTGTGAAATGGTGGGCGGGGGGATGGGTGTGTTGGGCCAATGACTTGTTACAGGAAAGGAGGGTTTGGCCAATGAAATCGGAGGAACATTACAATAGGCTGACTTCAATGATTAGTTGTGGCTGTTGCATTTCAGCTGAGTTAGAACTAAGCTGTATTTTAAAATGTATAAATAAATTAAACTGACCTGGTGTATTGTAATTCGGTACTCATGTAAAGTATACCCTTGGGGTGATTTTGCGCCGCTACATTAAGAAGAATTTCAAGCTGAGTGAGATAGCGAATGGGAAAGAAGGAAACGGTCTGCAAAACTGTGCACTTATGGAGTGCTATACTAGAAAATAAGGAACAAGTGATTAAAAACAGCAGCTGAAGTTCACGTGTGGGGGTAGAGGCAGTGCGAGATTGACAGAAATGCACAACCAAGTTGATTCACACTGTTACATCATAGACAACCAAGGGTAACGTCTGGTGAGACAAACTGTGTTGCTGCAGAAATATCAGTTTGCGCACAACAGAGTTGGAGCTGCATAGCCCTTTCAGCAAAACTAGCTCCTAAAAAAGCACAAGAAGCCTTTACCTCGTTATGATTAAATACACAGAATAAAAATATTCAGAAAAAAAATACGATTAAAAATAAGTTGAAATAATTCTGAAAAGGCTTTAACATTAAACTGCCATCCGTGAGGCACAGATCATTTCTGTTGAAAAGGGGAAGAGGGGCCTGGAGCAGGGGTAGATGACAGCAACGATCGCAAAACGCGCCAATTTCGTGTGTGGGGGGAAACATGCCATCAGTTCAGCGCATACACTGAGATATGCAGAACGCAAGGCTAAACGTTAAATACCGTGTGTGGGGAGAAAATGAAAATGGTGTCAGCTGAGCACATTTAGAACGAACACAGCACAAGTAAATCCCTACCAGCTGGGGCGGTGGCCGACCATTGCCCTCGGGGATGGCCATGGGGAGATTCAATCAGTCCAAGCGCTAAAACACAAGCGCAGCCCCCCGGCTGTGAAAGTTAACTATTAACTGAGAGGCGGAGCAGGAGGTGAGCCGTCGAGTGGTGCGCGCGCCTTGTGCTGCATAGCCCTTTCAGCAAAACTAGCTCCTAACAAGCATTGGACGCACGCGCGCCTCGCGCTTGAAGATTAAAAAAAAAGAAAAACAAGCCCGGCGGAGCGTGGCGCGCGCGCGCGCTTGGGGGCGGGGGAGCGGACCCTTTGAAGTGCTCCCAAAAGGCGGATTGCATGGCGGCACGATGCGCGTGATTGTGCGCGTGCTAGCCATGCAATCCGCTTTTTGGGAGCACTTTTGAAACCCGTATTCTATAGTCTCGCTTTGCAATCGCTTACGCGATAGCAAGGCGAGACCTAAAAAACGATATTGCAAAAGCACCTACTCTAAAACCCTACGATCCAAATTTGAAAAATATCATCACTGTGGATGCTAGTGCGAAAGGAATTGGTGCTGTGTTCTGCCAAATGAATGGGAAAACAGAGAACACTATAGCTTTTATATCAAGAACATTGAACGAAGCAGAAAGACATTATAGCACAATAGAACGAGAAACGCTTGCATGTGTTTGGGCTGTACAAAAATTGAAAAACTATCTGTGGGGAAAAGACTTTGAAATTGTTACGGATCACAAACCATTGACATACATGTTGGATGGAAAAGGACATGGTAACGGCCAAGCAAGTTCACGGCTAATAAGATTGTTATCCAAAATGCAAGAGTACAATTTCAGCATAAGCCACATAAAAGGAGGAAAAAACTGCAGGGCAGACTGTTTGTCGAGATTGCCTATTCAGGTAAAGGAAGAAGATTCTCTTGAGGACAAAGAGTGTGTAGTGGCATTAGTAGATGCAACGGTGATGTGCAACGGATCAATAACAGAAGAAGAGTGGCTGGAAAATACGAGGGAGGACAACATAATGAAGACTGTCATGAAGCATATAACATCAAAATGGCCTCCAATTAAAAACCTGGCAAATGAATTAAAAAGCTACCAACAAATAAGTGATGAACTAACAATCGAAAATGGGTTCTTAAAAAGATGCGACCTGTTTGTACCGCCAGCAAAGCTGAGGCAGAAACTAATCAAAGTAGCCCACAAGGGTCACCCAGGCAGCACAGCAACTAAAAACATATTGAGAAAATACTACTGGTGGCCAGGAATAACCAGCGATGTGAACGGATACATTGAGAACTGTGAACAGTGTTTGAAATCGGACAAACACTGGAAAGTAAGCAAAGGGGAACTGCAAATGGTGGAGATACCAAGTGGACCGTGGACAAAGATAGCAATAGACTTTGCAGGGCCTTTCCACTTACTGGAAGAAGAGAGCAGATATATAATTGTGCTATCAGACTATTACTCAAAATGGGTGCATTACAAGTTTGTACGGTGCATAACCACTGAACGGGTGATAAAGTTTCTGAGAAAAGTCTTTTTAAATGAAGGACAACTAAAAATAATAGTGTCAGACAACGGAACTCAACTGGTATCGCAACAAATGACTGATTTCCTTGGTGGATTAGGAATCAAACAGGAGAAAACGCCACTTTACAGCCCAAAAAGTAATGGCCAAGTAGAAAGAATGAACAAGTTTATAAAGCAAGGTATCCAACTGGCTATTGCGTCAAATTTAAATGTAAAAAACTATATGTGTGAAAAGATAGATACGTACAACAATACTCCAAATGAAACCACCAAGCAAACTCCATTCTATCTGATGAGGGAGGGGAAGGGAGTGTAACAGTGAGCTAACCCCAAAGTATAACAGGTGATACAAGGAGAACGAAATAGCAGAGGAAATAAGAGATGACGTGGTAAAAGTTAAGCAGAAAATTGTCTCAAAGCAAAAAAAGTCTAAAGCATATGCCGACATGACAAATATAGCAAAAGGAAAGGACATTGAAAAAGGAGATTGGGTAATCGTAAAAAAACCTTACAAAGTGGCAAAAGGGAGTCGGTGTTCAGCGATCCTATTTGTGTACATCAGGCTTCAAAAGGAGCAGTTTGTTTGGAAAAGACAGGATGGCGAAGCAAGGACGATGTGGTAAAACTTAAAAAAGGACAAGAGAAGATAATGATGGAAGGAAAAAGCAAACAAGATGGTGATGTAAATGAAAGCATTTTGCATTGGGAAGACAATGTGTCTGCAAGTCAAAGCATAAATGAACCAGCGGAAAGGTGGAATGAACTTTACAATGAGGAACCAGGAACTTGTGGTATGGCAATGGAAGATAACTTCAGCAAGGAGTCATCACGAGTAAATGGCCAAACAAGTCTCTGCTCCAGAAGTGAGGGTGGCACCAACCGAAGTAGCAGAAGCAAAGTGGGGAATACTGAGGCAAAAGAACTAATTGAAGGCCAAGAAATAGGACTCCAGGGAAGGTCTAGAAGGGAAATCAAACTTCCAAAAAGATATGATGATTATGAGTTGTACTAATGTGATATTGTTCTATTGGGAAAGGGAGATGTTGGGAATGTATTGAAATTGTTTATACCCCTGTACGACTTCCCGAGAAGTCTTTCGTTTATGTTTGGTGTACGTCACGTGGTTGTCATCTCCGAATGTTCGGAGGTGTATTTATGTGACGTCAGCGCTTCTCCGAGCCACTGGCCGATTTTGCCGCGACCGGGATGCGCCTGTGCTGTTGGTCTCGTGGGCCCTTAATATTGATGAATTAATTAAAAGTAAACTTGCGCAACGTCTTTGCCTATGCGCTTTCTTAACACTTGCCCAGGTCCTCGCCCTCTCTTCCTTACGGCGCCGGCCCATGTGGGCAGGGGACTTTGTGAATCTTCTTGCAGCGGAGAGTCTTCTTACTTGTCCCTGCTTTATTCCCCCTGCAGGTGGTGGACGGTGTTTGGAGAAGGTCCGGGGCCGGCGATAGTCGTGGGACATCCGGTTGGGATCGTGTCCTTCACGGATTAGAGAGAGCAAGGCCTTGGTAGTGGATCGTCTCAAGGTGATCTTCTGTAGCAGTGGGATTCCCCACTCAGGCAGGCTGTCGGGGAGTTGTTTTCCAGCGCACAGAGGGCGGGGGTCTTTGCTCTCTGTGGTGGGCAGTCGCGGGGGAGGTGCGTTAAATAAGTTGTTAGGAACAAAGGGGAGCTATAACACGGTGACCCCTTGCGCCTCCTTTTCCTTCGGCTGCCCGGTACAGAGAGCGGACGAATGCACCTTAATGGTGTATGCGGTGAAAGTCTCTAGTCCCCCGTCACCCCCCCTTCCTCGTTACACGATTAACCGCCTGATGGTTAAGGTGCCTAGAGCGCATTGCGATTAATCCTCAGCTAAGTTATCATAAGCTTGCCCCTGTTGGATAGCAGCGCGAAGGGGTAGTGATTATGGTGGTGTATCGGCACTTCCTGGTATTTGGGTTTGATTTATCCCGCCAATTGCCGAGAGTGTGTTGGGGAATTATGCAGGGCGAAATGAGAAAAGGAAGGACAGGGAGCCTGAATTGGCCCAGTGCGTTAGCCTTTCACAATCTTAAATAAAGTACCTTCGAAAGGACAACTGTTCATCAGTTTGTATTTAAGGTGTTAGGTCCAGTGCAGCGCGGCTCCACTTATTCAAATGTATCGATGCGCCTCCTGATTAGGCACAGAGGTCACACTTGGATCTGAGAAAAGGTGACTCTTGTAGGGGATTTCCGGTGAGATGGTAGCATTTGGTGCAGTCGGTCATAGGGGGCGTGTTCCTGGGACTTAAAAGCGTGGGCCTCTGGTGCGGGCGTCCCAGGTTCAGAGCAGCGTGAGGGTAGCCTCCTGCCAGGGTGCGGTACTGTAATTTGCGTCTTCCCGCGGTGGCCTCGGTGGTTGCGACCGAAGTTCTTGTAGGCCACCGGGACACTGCCTGTAAGTCTTAATGGCGATTTCTGGGTTTGGGGGCACAGACGCTCGATGGATGTTGTACGACGTTTGTGCTTATGTTTGGCACTTACATAGATTACTGATTACCGCACAGTAATGCAGTGTAATGTATTCTTGTTTCATACATGGTATTGCCATTCTAACTGCTATGATAGCTGTGGTATGGAAGAGCGAGTACTTTAAGGGAGGTTCAGGGGAAACCACGTCGCAACAGGTTGGTTATCCCTCTTGCGAGCCATATTTACCCTGATGCGAGATTGTTTGTCACTTTAGTGATTGAATATAGATGTGTTGGACCCCAAAGGGGGGGCAGACAACCCTTCCACAAAGGGTAATAGGGTAGGAGACTGTACAGCCATGCAGGTGAAAGGTAAGTGTCATAAATACACTGCTCCTGAACTCTTAAGGTTCGCTGGCTCAGGCATTAAGGCAGTGTGCCCATTCTTTGGAGCGGAAGGGGGCCGTGCAAGTCACTGGGCGCTGCCGGTTCAGTAGCTTTGGATTGTATTGTTGGTGGAGCCAACGGGCTCGAGGAATGGAACGTGCGGCCGGCCCCCGCAGTAATAGGGCGGTGGGTCGCTAATGTTGGTAGCTGATAGTTATCGATTGGTGATACCGGCGAAGGGTACCAGGTAACGTGAGGCGTGTAGGACCGGTGACCCTGACACGCAATTTAGGGGCGGTTCTTTTGGCCGTGAAGTCGATGAACCGGGTTAGAGCGTCGGTGGAAAGCGCAACATTTTGCGGTCCTTGAAATGACTGAATTCCGCGTTTTGTGTGTCCTTCTGTGGCACGATTGGCGTTCAGGGAGGGTGCTCCGGTGCCTACATGGCTAATCGTTTTGGTTGTTGTAAATGGGCAGGGTTTCCTGTGGGGAAGTTGGAATGGGACACCGAGTGAACATTGTAGGTACTGCTCAGGGCTAGAAGTATTGGCATTGTTGGTGCTTCGTAGGGTGGGCTGCAGTAGCAGTGGGTATACTGCTCAAAGCTAGTGGTATCAGTATGGCCAGCAACAGCATTGCAGTGGGTTAATTGCGGGGGGGCTAGCAGTACTTACTCTGTAGTTAGGTTCATTGGTGGCATACTGTGTCATACTGTTACTGCCCATTGCCGGTAGTCCTTGCAGATGTACTATCTGTATTATCAGCGTTTACTGCTGATGGTGATCTTAGTATTAGCAGTGTGTTTTGATAGGTGCTAGCAGGTGTTTTCCCATTTCAATTATCTGTAGTCAGTATTCTTCCCAGTACGGGCAATATTGTCAGGGTATTTACTTCTCAAGGTAGTTTCTTAGCAAGACCTACTAGGGTATGGGGTAGCAGTCGGCACAGTGCTCAGGTCTGGGGGTTTGGGTTTATTAGTACCATCTGCGGCATTACTCCCCCCAAGGTAGAGCTTTCACGTGCGATGGGGGTCTTACACATGTATGCACGCTGGCTTGGAGCATGCCGAGTCCCCCATTTTCTCCCAGTATCAGCAGTGGACAGACAGTTAGCATGCCATCTTAGAATGGGGACTCCCTGGGCAGTATGTTCGGGCTACAAGAGTCCAGGAATTCACCTTTGGGATACCAGTGGGTCAGATGCCCTTCCTTCAGATAATTAGGGTTAAGAAAAGTGTCTTGCTTCACCTACCTAAGCATCATCTAATTCCTTGCGAGTAGTCTCATCTTTGCCGTTTTTGTAACTTCAGCAGTCATTGCTTGATTCCATCGCTGTGCTGCCGTTGTGAAGATAATTAGGGTTAGGGAAGGTGTTCTGCTCGGCCACGTATCTAAGCATTTAGTTAATTCAGGGGATTAGCCCCATCCTTTCTGTATGCGGTATAGCGCTTACGCACCACAGAATAGGCAGAACGCACTTGTCCTGATGATGGTTTCGGACATGGAGGAATATTAGCTGCACGTACATCCTTTGCAGTTTGTGCTGGACAAGAATGTCAGATGGGATTGGATGGCTAGGTTCTCGACACCACTTTTGCGGGTTTGGGGTCTGGTCCTAGCACAGTCAGGGGGGGCCCGCTCTGCGAGCACACTCAGAAGGCATGCGAAGGAACGTATGCTCTTTGTTCACCGAGGGCTCGCGCGGGGCTGCTTGCAAAGGTTGAGATCACGAAACAACAGGGTGTCTAACGCTGCATCGGACGGAGTTCGGTTGCATCAGCAAAGTTGAGGGGATGCAGGAGGGAAATTCCTATGGGTGATTTAGATTTGAGTTGTGTACATGTTGGCTATCAACCGCTTAGGGGGGTAGTTTTCCGTGGGAAATGCCATATTTTCAGCTGCCTGTTTTTGGCAGTGTTAGGGTGTTTTCCCGAGGGGTTAGATTGGTAGGGGCAGCGCGATTGGGCATACTGGTGTAGTCTGCAGTTCCCGGTCATTGGGATACATGCAGTCAGGCTTGCTCTCAAGAGGAGCATACCTGATCCTTTTGTAAGGGGATGGTAGTGGGGCGCAAAGCGAAAAAGGGATAGAGTAGGCTTGTGATGCTTATGGGGGGCGTATATGTCCGGATTGTCCTCCCGTCATCAGGGTCAAACTGATGCATGGTTGTTCATAGCATATTGGGGTCTACCTACCGCAGCGAAGGGAGTGAGCTAGTCAATCACTCAAACAGGATATGTGCCGCGACAGGCGCCGCAGGCCAGATATTTTGCCCAAAGAAATTACGGTGGTATTTCTTCCAAAATGGGGTGGGTGCTAAGTCACTTGGTCGTGCAACGGGCCACTTGCTGTCTACAACAGCTGCGGGAGTTTAGGCTGGTGGGCTTCGGGAGTGTCTCCCTTGTATGGTTGGATGGATCTCTGGGCCTTTCAGATCGCACGCATCCACAAATACTCCCTAAGCTAAACTAAACACACATTCTCGGGCAGGTGAAAGATACCGGGTGCCACGGGGTACTACAGTTCCCAGAGTTGGTTAGCCTTTATCAAGAGGGTTAGGTACGGTGTAGGTTTGTACACGGGGCCTTGAAGCTAGGGAGCTTCGAGTGTCCCCCTTTTGTTTAATGGAGGACGAGGACCGTCAGAGCACACACATTCACCAGCATGTGGGAGACTCCTTTAAGAAATAAGGATATATTTGGGCCAGGGCAAGGGGCCCCGAGGGAGGCCCTGTCTAGATTCGCCCAATTGGGATGGGACATTCCCTGGATAATTGTGGTCTCACAGTGCCGGGGCGTAATTGGGGGCCAGGACTACGGTCAGGTGCGCCTTTTTAATGTTTCGACCGGGGGCCTAGGGGCCGGAATGACCTAGCGGTGCTTAAAGGCAGGGGCCTGCTTGGTAATGCACCACAAAAAATCAGGCATTGGGATCGTATGGTGCACCGCAATGGTGGGCACATGGGTACCTGGGACCCAGACTGGTTGATCCGGGTATTTGAATCCGGCATGGCTCTGAGCCTGAAGATTGATGGGAACTTGAGGGTTCAGGAGTTGCCTGGTGGTGGGGAGGGCGAAGGGCGGTTGGCCCTGGTCACCCTTGTGGCGGTAAGGAGGCCACATAAATTGCCTTACATTGTTAAGGGGAGTCTTCCTGCATACTCACTAGGCCAGCACTGAGGGGGAGATACGGTAAGCAGACCCCAGAGAGAACGGAGACACCGGCTGGGGGCAAGGGCGCCAGTTTACAAACTAGGACATGGGACATCCGCCCCTGGGTATTCCCTACGAGCCCCGATGGGCAGCCTGGTGGTGGAGGGGTGGGCCTCTCAGGTGGCGGACAAGGACCAGATGGCAAGGGCTCACCTCTCAAGGACGCAGGTGGGTTGCGCATTGCGTGGTTCTCAGTTGGGAACGTGAGCCAGAAGGCCCCTTAGTGCTAGAGCAATAGACAAACATTCTTTGTGTATATAAATTGAGTTCTGTCAGACTTGCTGATGGATTATGATTTTATGATCAACTTAAATATAAATCTTGTTTAGCAATTGAATTTGATAAATCCATATTATATGGAATTGTATTAATTATATATGTCATGTTTGTGTGATGGTTTGTAATAAACATGGCCTCTTTTACCCACAGCTCTGGTTGTCAAGTATTGATTTGGGGGTTCGGATGGGGGCAGGGCCGGGAGCAACCTGGAGGGTCCGGGTCCGGGTCCTAAGGCCCAGTGCTGGCACTCAGTGTGTATGCTTCTCAGAGGTGCTTTACGCGTGGCAGGGCCTGTAGCTTCAGAGTCAGAAACATTTTCTGCACCAGTCTGCGTTCTCACTCTATAAACACTAACACTCTTTGAAGTGCAGAGTCACTCTGCACTTCAAAGAGTGATAGTGTTTAGAGTGGGAACACGACCCAAAGGTAATTCAGAACTGCTTTTGATGAAGGCGTACCTTTGCTTTTTGCAACTGTCCTTTAATTGTCCCAATTGCCTCTTGATAGTCAATGATAACATTTCAACTTTGATAAGAGGGAGAAATATGCATATGTGCAACGACCTGAATAACGTGTAACGCAAAACAGGTCAGGCATAACACTAAATGGGTTGCAGAAGTAACTGGGAGAGATTTATTTTGCCCTCTTCAAGAAATAGCTTCTGCTTCATAGAAATAGGTCATACATACACCTGTAATTAAAATGTAGCATGCTCACTTCCGGGAAGATAGTCAAGTGTATTAATTTCATAAATGCATGACAATTCAACATAATGGGTGAAAACGTACAAGCCAAAACACCTAGAAGAAACGACAGTGACAAATACAAGGGGTTAATGAAGAAGGTAATGAAGAAGGCAACAAATTACAAAGAGGTGTTTTTGCCCACACAGTACACTAGTTGAGTGAATACCTGCGACAGTCTGTAGCACTCAAGTACAAATCTGTATATCTTGAAGATGAGCTGGTGATGAAGATGAGGTGGAGAGAGCACATTAGAGCAGATACTCCTGTTTGCACAGTACAAACAGGAAATCGGCCCTTTTGCGACCGCTAAATAGCTCTGTGAAATGTACAAACCCTATTTTGTGAGTCAGTAATCTATTACCAACTCACAAAATAGGGGTTGCAACTCGCTAATAGGAAGGGGCGTGCCAAGGGCGTCCCTTCCTAACAGCGACTGGCACTTCTTTGTACGATTGTTTTGCAACCGCAATTACAGTAACAAAACACTTGCAGTTTACTACTTACTTCAAGGAGGTGGTAAGCCACTCGCAAACAGTAAGGGTGCCCCAGGGGAGCCTTCCCCTTTATGACTGGCAGCAAGAATATTTTTTACAAGCAGGCAGTGGTCCCACAGAACACTGCCTACTCTTAAAAAATGAAACAGAAACGTTTAATTTTTCTTTTTTAAAAGCTTCCAGTTTTCCTTTATGGAAAACGGGCTGCATTTAAAAAAAAACTGCCTTATTGAAAAAGCAGTTACAGACAGGGTGGTCTGCTGTTACTAGCAGGTCACCGTCCCTGTGAGTGCTGGCCATTCCCAATGGGGTTGCAAATTGCGGCCTGCCTCATGAATATTAATGAGGCATGGCGTTTGCGACCCAATTGGGAAATGCAAACCGTGTCTGAGACCCTGTCTGAGACCCTGTCGCACACTCCATTTTGTGAGTCGCAAAACGTTGCAATTTGCAGCTCGCAAAATGGAATGGTCATACATCTGGCTCTAAGAGGCAAGACAGGTGTCATGTAAACCCTGTACAATGCCCAGGATATTATAGAAAAACATTATAGTCTATTAAATCAAACACAATAGATTTTTTGTAACTGCTATTCTGAACTCACATATTTGAAAGTGCTTTCATATTCTATATTGAAGAAAAAGAAGTTTGAGTGAAATAAAGTATTTACCCAAGAACAATTTAAGCGGGGCAGCCACAATTTACAAATGCGCCACTAAATAGGTATCTATTTGTCTTTACTTATATTAATGCTTTGCTTTTACCTTGTTCATTTTTCATATAGCAGACACGACCTGAAGGTAAAGGCGTGCTTTACATGGGCACCAATTACATTACACAATGTCACCACACATTGATTATAGGGATGGAGAGATTAAGGGGCATATTATCTAGGGACGGTGATAAATAAAGCCAAGCGCGCTTAGCGCTTTTTTATTTATCGCTGGAATGTATCGCCCTGGTAGCGCGTTATTAACAACGCGTTTCTCCAGGGCGATAAAAATTCCAGCGATAGTGGGGAAATCGCCGTTTTGCAGGGAACATCGCTGGTTTTCCAGCGATGTTCCCTGCAAAACGGCGATAACCTTGCTGATACGACCCTGTGGTTGTATCAGCATAATCCACCCAAATGTTAGGGATAGGTAAGTCTGCATTTTAGCAGACGTTAGTTTTTGGCGAAAACAGCGGTTTTCTCCAAAAACTAATGTCTGCTTAAATGCTGGGGCAGCCTTGTAAATATCGCGATGTGCACATCAGCGATATTTGCAAGGTTGTACTGCCCAGTGATGCCCACTTTGCATCTCATTAGAGATACAAAGCGAGGCGTCGGTAACAAGGCTGCTAACATACGCTAATGCATGTTAGCACTGCCTTGTTAATAGGGCGAAAACATCTCCGCGTTTTTGGCTTTTAAAGCCAAAAAAGCGGAGATAAGGCCCTTGATAGTATGCCCCTAAATTATTTATCCAGAATCACAGGATGATGAGCCAACTCCAGGACTTGAACCTGGTTCCCTGTTTCTAAGTCTGCAACTCTGGCAATAACACCACTTCATGAGTATGGGGAAAATCAGCATTTCGTTTTGGCGCTAACAAAAACAGTGTTTTAGTGGCAAAAATAAAAATGTTGATTCCCATCACATGCTCCTGTCTCCCCCTCCAAGAATTAAGGACAAAGCGTTAAGCTTGATGTCTGAGGTAATTCTTGGAGAGGGAGATTAAAGCGTGCGTGAATCAAGACTGGCATCAACATTTTATTGGTGGCAGTTTTACAAAGTGTTCAAACATAAACAGAGTTGGAACACATATTTCTCGGTTTTACTGAATGTTATTTTTTCTTACCTTGACTTCTTAACCTGTGTCAGGAGCAGGCTATAGCAGTGACTGGGAGCTGGGCAATATATTGTGCACTGGCCTGCAGGACCAGGTTACCGGCCAGTCTGTCACTCTCACAGAAGATGCCTGCTGTGCTGAAGCTCGCCAAGAAATACTAATTACGCAGGGCGTAGGATTCAGAAAAATGATTTGTTTCCAGAGTTCTCAACCCTGGGCCCGCCCAAGCTCACATTTAAACCAATAGTTTTTGGGGCTGGCTCAGGATATAGTAACAAGCATTAAAAATGCAATAGGTCTCGTCTTTGTCGAAGTTTGAGCATTTGTTGTATGCCTATGTATAGTGCTTACTTTGCATATATAGTGACGTTTATACACTTATGTGTGTGTATGTATATGTATATATATAAATGCGTGTATGTAAATGTTTATATGTGTAATTGCTAATGAATGGCATGTATTAATTATTTGCTTCTGTTATGTGCAAAGATCTTTCCATATAGATATATATATATAGTAATATACTTATGTATGTATAGATTGACATATATGGATATATGTATGGTTACAGATATATCTAGGCGATTATATTAGTATTTGCTATTTATAGCTATGCAGGTTTATTTATATATATTTGTCTATATATTACTGATTAATGTTTATGAGAGGAGCAAATATATAAATGCATGTTGGGAAATATATATGTTTTGGGTTCTATATACTATTACCATTTGCTGCTAATGGTATTGTATAGCAAAGCAAATGGCTTTAACTTAATGAAAGGCGAGACCTATTGCATGTTTAATGCTTGTTTAGTGATCTCTTCCCATATATGATGGTTGGTGGATCTTTCCTCTGTGTTTTTGAGCTTATGGCAGAAGATGACAACAGCTGTGCGCCTGGTGTGGGATTGCTTTCTTAGGCCAAACTCCAGCCTGATCTGGGTTGGTGAGGTGTCTGGGTAGCAGTAAGTTGTGCCTATATATTCAGGCTGTTGTAGTGTCCAGGACCAGTGTACGTCTGCCTTGAAGGGCCTCGCTTCCATAGGCCAGGTTTGGGGCCACTTTTGCTCTGCCGATTTCTAGTATCGGAATGAACGAGTGCCCCCCATTCAAATTCTTAAATATGAGCAAGAGTCCAGGTGCAAGAGCAATATATTAGTCACTCTCAGACGGACCTACCAATTTGCAAAAAACTATTTCTGCGCAGGATGGAAGCGTTCTGGTATTGTTTTATGTGCGTTTAGTGGAACGTGATTCTTCCAGGTACTATTGATTGCAAGCATCACTTGCCAAGCTCGAAAGAGGTGGAACGGGCTGTCAGAGGACCAGCTCACGGCTTGAAGGCCGAGGCAACTGACCTATTTACCACAGCCCCGAGGATAATGGCCTTTCCTCTCTCCTCTCACCTGACAGTCCCTACCTGCCCGGTTTATGTATAGGCGCCAAATATCCGTTTCAACTTTTGATAAATACAAGTCACGCGACTGAGTGCCAGTATCCAATTTAGAACGGAAATATTTGAACGGAAATATTTGTTTGCAGGTATGTGGCCACCACAGGCTATTAATTAGTAATCTGCAATACGCTGGGTATTATTCTTAGTATTATAATAATAATTATTATTAGCAAAATAGTAATGCTAATAACCACAACAATTAATAAGTGCATCTACTATTACAAACGTAATAACATAAGAAGAGGAGCGACAGTAATATAACAATAGCAGCGCTATACTAACAGCACTTCTTATTGCTATAGTATTATCCTTTTCAGCATTTATATTAGCACTGCCATTCTCGCCATTACTTGAATATTATACCTCTGAACTGCCTTGCGATTTCCATAGCACTACAAGAGGGTCACTGGTGCCTGCGTGTTCATCTGTAGGAAATAAATACCACTTGTTTCGCCGTTTGTGGAAAAACCGGTAGCGCATAAACTGAAGAACATCTGAAAACTGCAGTCGGCGCTAAACCCTGTTTTTCTGATGTCTACGCGCCGATGTGTGGGCTGAAGCAGTTTATGTCAGTGTTAGGTGCGGAGGCTGAGCCTGTCCTGCGGAATATCACCAAGACTCTGCACCCGACCTAGCGGCGCGAACAGAAGCTGCGGTCCTGCCGCCTGTTTATCACAAGCCCCACGTATGGAGGCAGGAAGGGGAGGGGCGAGAGCGGGGCAGGGACGGCAAGATAGATAGATAGATAGATAGATAGATAGATAGATAGATAGATAGATAGATAGATAGATAGATAGATAGATGTGTTTGAGTTTAGAAATAAGAAAAGGAAAGAAAAATGGAAACCATAGAGGCATATGTGCTAGAAAAGGAAGAAACAGAAATTATGTAAACAGAAAAACGGTAAAACGAAAGAGAAAGAAAGAAAAACAAAGAGAAGGAAGAAAGAGGGATGGAGCAGCCGAAGTTCGTAGGGAGACTAGAGAGATTCCATGAGGGAAAGTAAGCAACAGAGAAAGGGCGAGTAAAGGGACTTACGAGGGAGGATAGTTGGAGTACATATGAGAGGAGCTCTGAAGACAACACTTTTGCAATAGGAGCTAAACATATGGGCGCAGACTGCTTGAGAGCTTCTGACAGATATAGATAGAGGGGAAGGGGGGTAGAAAAGAGAGGCTGAGAGGGATCAACAAAAGACAGATGGGAACAAGGAGGAAAAAGAGGAACAGGGTTGAGGAGAAAAAGAGGGTCCCCAAAAGTAGGCATGAAAGTGTGGAGCAAAAACACTCGAGAGGGAGAGAGAAAAAGAGGAACAGGGTTGAGAAAAAGAGGGTCCCCAAAAGTAGGCATGAAAGTGTGGAGCAAAAAAAACTCGAGAGGGAGAGAGAAAAAGAGGAACAGGGTTGAGGAGAAAAAAAAGAGAGGGTCCCCGAAAGTAGGCATGAAAGTGTGGAGGAAAAAATACTCGAGAGAGATGAAGAAGAAAGCTGGGCGAAGACAAAGTGAAAAAATAATTAATAGTGAGGAAGCCAGAGAGGAAGCCACTATACAGCAGAGAGGGGTAGGGAGAGGGGAGAGGAAAGAGTTCAACACAGACCAAATGAAAGAAAATATAAAAAAAAGAGAAACACGAAGAAGAGATGGCAAAGAGAAATATTCGGTGCAGCAAGGAGAAATAGACAGCGCTAAAGAAAACAAGATCCCACCGAAATATGGGTCATCGAGGAGCCCAGTGGCTCATCTGACATGCAAAGAGCGCAGTTTATAGGCCACAGGTCCTCTTTGGCCGGTAGCGGCATGCTACACCCACTCGCAGCTGCTGCACAGTTCTCCCCCACCCTGTCTTCAGCCGCTGGGTGCCATGACCCTGGGATCCACTCCCACGCATGCGTCACAACAGTAAGGATGATCACAGTATTGTGGCAGCTGTCGGGTGCCTGAAGACGACACAGCTCACAGTGTCGGTCTGCTCTATTGCTGCACTGTTTCCTGTCTTTCACTCCCCGGGGCAACCATATAATGTGGAGAAAAAAGTTTGTTTGGTAAATCTTGTGACGCAGGTCTCCATAATTTTGTATTTAGAAATAATCTGTTCAGGTAGGAATGTCTAGCCAGCACTTTGTTTTCTAACTCCAGTTCATTTTTCATAGCAAGCTTGCTCACAATTTCCAGCTAATCGTAACTGCCTTATTGTGTGCACAACAAGCATTCGCAATGCAATAGGTCTTCCATTACTAAAAGTTTGAGCTATTGGCATTGCATTAATATTAGCAACGCCAATAGCTCAAACTTGCAGTAATGCAAGACCTATTGCATTGCGAATGCTTGTTCTACCTGTGCCGGTAATTCGTGTATTTTCAAGGTTCACGAGGAGCAGATGTGGTTATTAACGTCATCTGGGCCCCACAGCAAGTGAACCATTTTAAGAAGACAAAGTCTTGTTCAAGCACAGTCGGTCATCACATTCTTTGGCACATCACATATTAGATTGCAAATTATATTCATGCAAAGGGATTTTTCGTTCGTAATTCTCTGCTTTCCTCATAACCCGGCAGGGTGATCGGGGAGTTAAGCGCCCGCTGCTGAGAATCTGGGGTGACTTGCAGGTCACGAGTCCGAATACCAGAACGGAGAGCTCAGCCTTTGACACTTCCTTTGTCGATACATTGTGCACCCGTAAAGAAGTTCAAAATTACAGCTATTTACAGCCGTTCAAAACTACACAGCCGTGGTAGTAAATGCCGTGGAAAACACAAGGTATGAGAAGGTAAATAAATTATTCTCTGCTAGACAGTCAGAATCCACATTCTCGCCCGAGCCCTGCCTGATGTAATGGCTGCGTGACCCTTCAGACTTCCTTTCCTGTTTGAACAGCTGCCAAACCGTTGCTGCTTGTGTGGAATAAGAGACCTGACGAATTGCACCTCGCTGAAGTGTCTGGAACCCAGATCGCTCAGAAAATGACGTCACTTATTGCCCACTGCTCACAATTTTGGCCTTCTTCAGCCAAAAGATTCAACAATTTGTGCGCAGGTTGGCAGCCTTGAATTATCCGGTACCAACTTAATATTGCAACCAGAGGAGCAGGGCAATAACATTGGTCTTTGGCTCTCACAGTCTACGGGTGAAAGCTGCAAGTTTCTTTTACTCTGCCAGAGGCAACTCTGTTTCTGGACAAACCAGCTCGCGCTCTCCTCCCCTGCCATTCCCCTCCTCTCTCGCCATTCCCCTCCTCTCTCTCTCTCTCAATCGCTCGCGCCTGTAAAACGAGCTCCATGTCACAGGAATGTGCGGAAGAAAGCGAGACAAAAAACAGAGAAAACTACCAGCAGAACCCTCTGGGGTTAGAGTCACGGATGCAGCTAATGACAATATCGAACATTAGGTGAATGAAGTGCTGCCACGCCTCGCAGTGTTTCCCCAAAAAGTTACTATTGAGCGGAGTTGGGTCATAGAAAGACGCGAAGCCTGGAGAGAAGGACCCGGTGTAAACACACATCATGCCTGGTTTATTTATCCTAAACAAAAGCGGCTGCTGTTAAATGTTACTATTGCTTACTTTGCAAGCATTGGAAAGGGCAACATCTGAGCGGGCAAGTTCATGTTTTCATGCCCCCCCCCCCAATCACAGCAATGGTATTTCCTTTTCCTCGCCACTGAACCCATCACGGAAGGACTGAACTCTGCGCCCTGACAGGCATGTCGATACTATGGATTCTGTCGTGGCGCACAGCCACAAGTCCTCCAGGCAAATAAGTAAATAAACGGAGCGTGGTGTGCCTGAAGCGGGCGCCCTGCTCCGAAATACAGTAAACAAGCTTTTACGGCAAAGTAAAGCAAACGAGTCTGTCCAAATGGGACGGCTCGAAAAGCAAAGCAAAAACGTCATAGACACCTCTGTTCCAATGGCTATCCACCGTTTAGCATAAACGGTGACGACAGCCAATGGAACAGAGGGGCGTGGCTTAAAGCCCCTTTTTGAAAATACCCTGCTAACACTAAATCTCGCCAGCAAGACTGCACATGTCTGCGCAGCCTACGCCAGCCGAGACCTAAAAACTACCGGGACTATGTGGGGGGGTGGAAGTCCAGAGGAAAAGAGCAGAAACTAAAGCCGGACTCATTTTGAGCGCACTGCTTCTGTATTATTTAGCAGCCTAGAGCAGCAAGCACCCTAATCAGTGCTGACATCAGGTATCTAGATGCATGAATCGGGAGGCAGGAGACTAGCCTTCAAATCGGTAGTCTCCTGCCTGAATCGGGAGAGTTGGCATGTCTGCATTCTACTCTACCCAATCTACTCCACTCCGCTTCACTCCATACTACCACATGTGGCTCAAATTTTCCCCACTCCAGTCCAGTATACTCCACTGCAGCCATTCCACCCCACCCCACTCCAATCTACCCTACCGCACTGCACCCCAAACTACCCACTCCAATCTACCTCATCCAATCAGCCCACTCCAATCTACCCTACTCCAATCTACCCCAAGCTACTCCACTCCGGTTTACTCCGCTCCAATTTACCCCACCCTAGCCCCGTCTACTCAGTCCACTGCACTTCACTCTTCCCTAACCTACCCTACTCCACTTCAATCTACCACAATATATCCCACTCCAATCTACCTCACTCCACTCTGTCCCACTCCAATCTACCCCACTTCAATCAACCTCACTCCACTCCTGCCACTCCGTCCCCCTCCAATATACAGCACTCCCCACTCCAATCTACCAACTCCACTGTACCCTACTTCACTCTACCCCACTCGACCTCACTCCACTAGACCTTACTCCACTCCAATCTACCCCACTCCAATATACACTACTCCAATATACGCCACTCCCCACTCCAATCTACCCCTCTCCATTCTAACCTACCCCAATCTAGCCCACTCCAAACTACCCCAATCTTGATTTGCCAGAGCAGCGCATCAAACAGTAGCATGGACAATTACTGGCCTCAATTGAAGCTCTAGTATGCACTGACAAAAAGAGAGGGTGCATTAGAAGCAACAAGCATTTGCAATGCAATAGGTCTCGCATTCACGCGAGTATGAGCTATTGGCATTACTTTTATTTATGTTTTGGTTTTTAAAACATAAATAAAAGGCCTTGTCATTTACAATGCCAATAGCTCTAAATCTCACAATTGTGAGACCTATTGCATTGCAAATGCGTGTTACAAAATGTGACGTTTACTGCACACATTTTAAACATTCTGCCTCCACCAAATAACGCTGCAGGACGCCCGGGATATAACTTATGCTGTCTGCAGAGACAAAGACATGTGGTTTGTGTGATATGCAACCCAACCCAAGCCTAGCTGAATACAGTGTGGTTTATCAGAGCCATATATTTTAGCGTGCGCGGTTCTGCTGCAGTCTGTAATTTGAAGCGGAGGGATGTGCCACTCAAAAATGAACGCAGATGGAAACAAACGTATACACTGCCAAAATCGCAAACACTCTGGTACTATGTAAAGCTGAAACCAAAGGCATGCGCCTCGCCACAAAGAGAATGCCCATATGCCGTTCACGGCAAAACTACAAAGAATGCAGAACCCCAGGCTCGACAAGCGGCTCACATCTCCTATGCAAAAAAAAAATAGTAAATAAAAACCACAGAAAGAAGAGCAAGTTGGGCGCGAAGAGACTTACTCAAGTTCGGCAGAAAGGATCGGCGATAAGTTTGATGATGTCTCAAAATTAAAAGACTGCATGTCATGGCTCAATACGTGTTTTTGTTTTTTAAAATCTTAATTTATACTTGTTTTCCATCCAATATAAATATGCCAAAGCTGGTTTAAGATAGTGAGTCAATATCACAGGCTTCAATTTAAGAAACAAAGATTTTATTAAAGTGATGACACCCTACTCTACATAGATACTAGTAGCCACTGGGGAATACAAGTCCCTGCAGTTGTTTAACAAAGGGGGATTTCTTTTTCAGCGGCTGTGTTGTGAAAAGCTAAATGCAGTCTCTCAAATTGAAGGTATCCAATGGCTGGAGCTGGACGACCCAATATCTTGTACTGTGTGGAGGGAGCATCATTATTTTTTGGGAAAAGCAAAGACCAGCAAGACAGCTAAAGCTATCTTTAGGCCAGATATAAAAAAGCAATCATAAGAGTGAACAGTTATTTTCTCTTTTAGCCTGCAATTGTACTTTCGTTGATGACATTTCTAGGAAAAAAAACACTCACTTCATTGCACAGTGTGTTTTGCCATTCTATGAGAAACAAAATACAGTTTTTGCTTTTTTCTCAGACAGCCATCAAATAAGAAATATACTGTATTTTTAAAAGAGCAACAATTTGGTCCCAGGGTGACAGGTGTGGTAAGATGAAGGCAAACTCTTTCAGCTTTCTCTGAGTTTTAAGTAGATTTCGTATTTCACAACTAACTCAAGCCACATCTAGGAGTGTTTTTGGGCTAAAAGATGCTGATGGATTTACCCTCTTATCCCTAACAGAAGACATCCTGGTGAGTCTAAAACCCAGACCAGCTCGCCTGTAAGCAGATATTGCTTCTAGGTGAAATAGTCCAACCATATGTCCTCATTTTCGAAAGTAGTTTTTTATTGTAGCGTATCACTCTTGCTTTATCTTTCTAAAACGGGAGAGGAGTTGGCCTAACGGCTAGGGCGGTCGACCTCGAATCGGGGAACCGAGTTCGAGTCTCGGCAATGACGCTGAACATCCTGTGGTTTTGGGCAAATCACTTAATCTCTCTGTGCCTAACAAAAATGAATGTGTCCTCATGTAACGCAACTGGTGCTATGTAAAGCGCTCTGATACCAGATACTGGGTCAAGTTCGCGCTATATAAAAGTACTAAAAAGTTATCTTTTCAAGAGTTTGCAAGATGTTGTGCTGTTGTGTTTACATCTATGCCAACGTTGTTTTGCAGAGTTAAACATTGTTCGTTACTAAGTTATATGTTGTCTTTGGGGCTAAATATGAAAGTGATATTGAGTGGCGAAGAGGCTTGCAGGGCCTTGCTGATGCTCCGATACTTTCTGATATCGAAAATATCCTGGTGAGGAAGCAACATGCAACAAGGCACTATCTATCTCGAAGGCAACCTGGAATCTGTATTTTAGTCGCTTGTTCTCTTCCCTGGAAAGGCTGGCTCCCCTTTGACCCTGGTGACCTATCGCGTCCTTAGTGTCTGTAAGGGCTTATCTGATCCCCTACCCCCTTGTACAGATGGAGGGAGGGGGGCCGGTAGAGCAGGGGGTGCGGGGAAAGCGGAAACACAATGTAGAAGAGGGGGCTAAATAAGACGGAGAGAGAGAGGTGGACAGCGAGACAGAGACAGCACATAGAAGAAAGAACAATATACACAGAAGAAGAAATATGTGCAGACAGACAGCTGGGGAGGAAATGGAAAGAATGATTAAAAGAAAAAAAGAAGTAGAATTAATAGACAGTGGTTGGGAGAAACAGAGAGATGGAGACAGAAAGATTGAGAGAGAAAGAAATGGAGGGAAATATGAAAAATGCTGCGAGAGATTGAGAGGCCAGAGAACGAGGCAGGGGAGAGCGAATGGTACAAACAAACAAAGTCGAACGAGAGGAAGAAGAGGGCAATGCATGTAATGGAATACGTGGCAGGAGGGAGAGAATGGGAGAGGATGTGGTCCGTCGGCTGCGCTGCCGCCTCCTGAACGTGTAATGTAAATACGGTGCTATGTAAGGCGCTCCAATACCTTCGGGTCGAGTTGGCGCTATATAAATATGCAACAAAAAAAACAAGACAAGCCCGGCGGAGCGTGGCGCGCGCGCTTGGCGGGGGCGGGGGAGCGCATTCCAGGCGGGGGAGCGGACCCTTTGAAGTTAGATTGCCAAATGGATTGCATGGCGGCACGATGCACGGGATTGTGCGCGTGCTCGCCATGCAATCCACTTTTGGGAGCACTTTTGGGAGCCCCTTACTAGAGTCTCGCTGAGCGATCGCTTACGCGATAGCCAGCGAGACCTAAAAAAGACACAGCAATATGTTAGAGTTTGGCAAATCACTTTGGGGTATATTCACAAGAACGTGTGTTAAACATCACCAGAGTTAGCTAACGCAACTTTTCGCATCACAGCCTATCGCGGAATAATATCCCCGTGACAACGTGCAATACACAACACGGCGCTAGCATGCGATAGTCCGCCGATAATGCGGACAATGTCCACGATAAACCCACCTCGATGGCGATAAAAAAACAAACCTCAACGCGAAAAAACATGCGATGAGCCCATTCGCAAGAGGAAATCAGGGATAAGCACCGCCAGGCCCGAGGCTGACAAGGCAGGTGGGAATAAGCACAAAAAATCCATGAAAAAATAAGACTAACAAAACTAAAAATAAGTGACACGCACAATGGAGACAACCCGAGCCAACATACAACCCTACAAGCAACAATGGAATCTAAACATTGTACATGGCATGCCATCTTGAACTAGGTGAATGCAACCTGAGAGCGGAGGAGAATAATGGAAGAAAACTGCCCAAAACAACAGACACAACAGCACCAGGAAGAGGAACAAGCATGGACTGAGGGACGGGGGGAGATGGGCACAATGGCACACATGCACCATCCAGTACAGCACAACTGCCGACAAACCATGGGCAACATGAAACACACCAACAAGGAGCACAAGTCACACAACCAGGCAACATCACACCACTGAGCAAGAACAGAAGTGAGAACCACACTGCCTGAAAGGGAGAAGGGTGAACAAACCATCATCTGAAGGGACATTTCACACACAATGCAGCACACACACATAGGAAGCAGAGCACACCAACATCCAACACAATGTTGTCCACGCAACAACATTTGCACAATCGAACACAGGACACAAATGCACTCGCCGGTGGCGGCTAAACGGCCATACGCATCTGTGTAAGCACAAAACAGGGACATGATAATGCACAAGTACAAACCCACAGTACGGATGGGGTAGCAATTCACGTATGGCAGGGAGACTGAGAGTCCGTTGCACACACATTGGCATACAATTCAAGACACAACACAGTTGGAGATGAGAGAAAATGTAGAAACTTTATAAAAAAGGGCGTGTCAGTACGGCCGAGAGTAGTGCCACGATTTGCAAACAAATACAGCAGCATGACTGAATGAGGAATGTAGGACAGCGCACTTGCCCACCTCGGGGGAGTCTATCACCAACACAAGTCAATGTCAACCAGCGTTGTTTGTCCGCGCCTCGGACATGACTCGAAGTCAATGCAGCCATGTCCACTGTCGTCTTGGGACGTGACCAGATGCACAACGTGCAATCATGCGGTGGGACACGTGCAATGTGTCACATCCAGTCGTGGCTGCAGCTACCTTGTCACTCGTCCATGAACGCGAGTGCATCTGCATAAGCCACCATGTCCAATGAGTGATCGTTGGCCACAATATCTGACATGCCGTCGCGGTAATCCATCAGCTGACCCAGACAGATGTGCTGACTCCAACCACTGTACCCAACGTGCCCCAAAGCCCAATAGGGTAGTGGCTCAATGTGCTCACTGCACACGACAACACGTGCAATCTCCCAGGCCCAGTTGCCAACATGCATGCCAAACATCCATGCATGCCATAAACGGCCATCATCATGACACTCCTGGTCGTGGGCCAAAAGAGGGCGCACACATCCGTCGTAATCCATGTCAGCTACCGACACGTTGGAGAGGCACACCTCCATGGACCACTCGGATAGGCACGTGCGACAATGCAACACAGGCTGAACACAGATGACGGCCACAATGCGGAAGCTCAGGCGGTAACTGATCTGCAGCACTGCCAACGGAAGTGCACCCAGGACATGCAGCAGACGTACACGGTACAGGTCCACGTGAATGGAGTCGACCATGTGTTCGGGATGGACTGCCATGGAAGCAAATGCTATCTTATCTGTCGAGGGGGCTGGCCACTTGCAAGTTCCTTCTCGGAGCAGCAGATGTGCTACCTCATGATAGCTCAGACAAAGAACTTTTCATCCCTACAGTAACTACTCCAGCTGCATTCATACAGGAGGTGTACAGAGGCCGGTCGTGGGTGTTGTGGGATGTCTGCGACCCTGGTCATCATGGATGAGATGCCCAGCACGTGGCACATGAGCGGCCTCACTGTGTGTTACGTTGCCAAACAGCTGCTCCCCCCTCCCAAGAGCCCCCACACTTGTGTGCGCTGCGGGGTTTCATCACGTGCACTCCTCCGGCACACCATTGTAATGCCTGTTCGCACATGTCCAGCTGCATGCCAACCACACCGTGACACTGGCCTTTTGAGGGGGTGCTTGCCACATTGCAACATCGACTACTGCGGCCATGTTGGCAGCAACACCACAACAGAGAGACACACTTACCGCAATTCCTGCAGAAGGACATGTCCGACCACGCCCTGCTCCCCCTGTCAATTGAGCGCACCCCTGCACTGACCTGTGAATGCTGGGCCAGCACCCGCCGCTTGAGCATGCAGGGGGATGCGTGCATAGCTACATGTACAGGGTCGCTGCCAACGCTGAGATGACACAGTAACGTCCAATGAAGACAGCACACTGTGATGTTGCAGGGCCTGTGCCCATCATGCTGACACAATGACCACACGGACACGCTTGCTCAGATGGCGTGAATGGCTACTTGCACATGCACAAGGCCACATTTGTTATCAGGCACAGATACCGAGTGACACCTGTGTTGGATGTGTGTGGGGTGTGTGCACACCAGCCGGCAAGGGCTGCCTGGTGCAGTCATTAATAGTCAACAGTGTACATCATAAAGGACACAACCATTCAACCATAAAGGCCCCATGACTGGTGCTGCACAGAGTTAGTGGCCCCAGATGCACAGCGTCCTGCACGGGCCTACTTCCACGGGGCGCGGACTTCCAGTGCACTGAGGTAGGGCCACGCAGGCTGAACTGGTCCAAGTCGATGTCGGAGGTGCATGTCGCAGTGGTTTTCGGGCCTCAGTGGGAGGTGTCGTCCCAGGGGATGATGCTGAGGGCAGAACCTGCCGGCAACAGGCCAAATGGCATAGTGGAATGCTACAGCCTCACTTTTAACCTCCGAGTCAGTAAAACCTACATGATGGTGAATACGACCCCCAGGCCATAGACTCAGACGCCAACAATGCCAATCAGAGTGTGTACATGAATGTCGTGCCACAGACTTAGTGGCACCGGAGCTGAAAGGGGATGCAGTCTGCAATGAGGTCTGTACATTGATATGACTCTGCCATGAATGAACAAAACTCAGTCCAAGACGTGTGACCTACTAAGCTGTAGTGTAGGCCTAATTCAGCGCTCTGCAAATGCACACAGCCACGTTTTGCCGGCTTGGGTTGAGCAGGGTTAGTGGCACCAGGTCAGTTGTCGATAGTGTTCGATCACCTCCGTGACTCTGATCCGGCTTTCATCCAGACTGACCCGCATCTTCCTCTTACTCCTCTCCATGCATCCACTGGTGTGGACTCTGCCATTCATGAATCGCGACTATGTGCTGGATGGGTGACCTTCTGGTCCGCAGGGTAGGCCTGAGCCCTCATCCAAGTTTCAGCGGTTTGGGTTGCACAGGGTTAGTGGCACCACGTGTCGACGGCTTGGGTTGCACAGGGTTAGTGGCACCACGTGTCGACGGCTTGAGTTGCACAGGGTTAGTGGCACCATGTGTTGACGGGTTGGGTTGCACAGGGTTAGTGGCGCCACGTGTCGACGGCCTCCCATATGGAAATATGCCTCACTAATCGAAGGGCGTCTGGTGCTGTGGCCCCTGCCACGGACTTTGGGTCACTGCCATTCAGGACTCAGGACACAGTTCCACATGTGGGACCGCTGGTGGAGTATGTCAAAGAGAAAGGAGTGAGGTGGGCCAGCGTCGGGTGTGCCAGTGATGGTCTGCGGAGGTTGCAGAGGTCGTGGAACTGTTGCCTGGAGCTTTCCCGTCTATGTGGTGGGCCCTCTTAGACACACGCTGGTATCGACAGATGAGCGGAGGCTGGTTGGTGCGCTGGGGCAGGCTGGATGGGTCTGTGGGCCAGCGGACCTGGGTGCAGCAGGCGCACAGGGACGCCGGCCCCGCCGCGCTCGCCGCAGGACTCGTGGCAGGCTGAGAGGCGCCGACCTGCCAGACGCATTGGCCATTCCGGAAGAGGAACCACAACCCGTGCAGCGGGCTTTTTTTTCTTTTTTTTTTTTTTAAACCGTTTATTGCAATCTCAAGAATATACAAGTATGGGCCTACAACCTTCCGGCCGGCCGCTAGAATGACAGGAGCATATGACATACATACAAGAACACTGGGCGGTGCAGAGAAGCAAAATCAGGAGGTATCAGCGTCGTGGGCCACATCACTCTGACCCCACAATACGGTTTCATTTTATACACACAACACAAAAACCACACCCGCAAGGCAACCCGCAATCGAAAGTAACGGCACGTGCTCCCCGAATGGGGGACCCCAGCCATCAACAGGAGTCTAAAGAGGGGAAAGGGAACAGATCGAGGACTGGGGGAACTCCGTGCTCGGGGCTATGGAAAGGAGTCAACTAAGGGGACGGGGCTGGTGAGGCCGCAGGCAGCAGTGGTGGCGCGCAGATACCCCCGCGGTAGGCGTTCCAGGGGCCCCATACTTTCACCCATGCCCCAGGCTTACCCCTCGCCACATACACCACCTTTTCTCGGAACATGCACCAATCCATGTGTTCTTTCCAGGCCGACACCGCCGGGGGCCTCTGGGATCCCCACAGTTGAGCAATGTCACGCTTAGCTATCATATATCCCAGAGTCACCCATCGCGTCTGCGGAACCGAGTAGTCAGTTGGTTCCCACACATTCAGCAGGCATCTCCTCGCTTCAGGCAGCAGCGCGACATGCGTAACCACTCGCAGGACCTCATGCACACCACGCCAGAAGCGCTCCACCTTCGGGCATTTCCACAAAATATGCAAAAAAGTCGCCAAAGCACCACACCCACGCTTACACAACCCATCCTCAGCATAGCCCATACGCAGAAGCCTTGGCCCCGTCATGTAAACCCGATGGAGTATCTTAAGCTGGACGAAGCGAAGGCGAGCCGGTATGGCCACCTCCTTCAGAGAGGCCACCGCGGAAATCCAGTCTTCGTCGTCCAACTCCAGCCCGTCGGCAACCCAAGCCTCGCGGAGGCCAGTCAGCAAGCCCGAGCGGTCATTAATCAATTTTTTGTAAATAAGGGAGATCGTGCTGTCCGGAACGTGGCCATCCAGCACTCTATCCTCCAGGGGGGAAGACTCCGGGATGGAGGCGACGTCTGGGAAGACTGAGCCCAGCGCGTGACGGACCTGCAAGTACCGAAAGTATTCACTGCCCTGCAGCTGAAACTCTGTCTGCAGCGTCTCGAATGTTTTAAATCCCCCCCTCGTCCAGAGGTCCCCCACTTTACTGATGCCGATCGTGTCCCACTTCTCGAAGCCCTTCGAGGTCCACAGGGAGCCCAATCTCTCAGACGCGTACAACGGTGATGCCCGGGTCAAACGGTCCTTCCACCCCATAGCTGCGTTAGCCGCGTGCCATACTCGTACCATGACACGCGTAGGTCCCGTCAGGCGGGGTCCGGGCGCGCCAGAGTAGAGCGCTCGATTATAGTCGCCACCAGGCAGGAGCATCTTGTCCATTTCAAATGCCGGATTTAAGGCGGGCCCGTAAAGGCCATGATTAATTGCAGCTAGCTGGGAGGCCCAGTAATACCGTTTAATATCCGGGAGGGCAATCCCCCCGTCGTACCATGGGAGCGTCAACTTCGCCAGGGCAATACGCGGCCTCCCGTCCCAGAACAGGCGGCGCTGTAAACTCTCCACCTCACGGAAGTAGCGCGCCGGGACTAAATCCATAGTATTCTGGAGAGCGTACAGGAAGCGTGGCAACGACATCATCTTAAACAATGCCGCCCGGCCGAGCGGCGAAAGCGGCAGGCGCCGCCAACGCGTGACGTCCTCCTTCAAGCGCTGGAGGGGGGGAAGCAAATTCCGCTCGTAGCGGGCCTCCGGGTCCAGAGTAATGTAAACCCCCAGGTACCGAAACCCCTGCGAGGCAATCTGGATCGGACAGCCCCGCGGGAGGACGGGAGCCTCCCCGGAAAGCACATACACACATGATTTAGCCCAGTTGATGACAAGGCCTGAGTTGCGGCCGAATGAGCGCAGAACATCAACCAGGACAATCAGTGATTTACGCGGGGAGGCTAGGTACAATAGGATATCGTCAGCGTATAGGGACACGCGGTCCTCATACTCGGGGGTCCAACGGAGACCACGGATGGAAGGGTGCCACCGCAGCCACTCCGCCCTGGGGTTCCAAGGCCAGCGCGAACAGGAGCGGCGACAAGGGACAGCCCTGCCGCGTGCCCCGTCCCAGCTCGAATGGGACCGATACTCTTCCATTCACCACCACCTGTGCCAATGGGCCCGAATACAACAATTTGACCCAGCTGATGAACCCCGGGCCAAATCCAAACTTCGCCAGCATAGCCCAGATGTATGGCCACTCGAGCGTGTCAAACGCCATGGTGGCGTCTAAGGACGCCAATATGGCCGGCTCCCGCACAAACGGGACACGCGCGAGCACCCCGTGCAAGCGCCGCAGATTAAGGGCCGTGTTGCGATGGGGAATAAAGCCGGACTGGTCTTGGTGGACCAAATCGCCCACCACGCCGACCAGCCGGTTGGCTAGCACCTTGGCGAGGATTTTGGGCTCCGCATTCAAGAGCGAGATAGGCCGGTAGGATGTAACCCGGTCTCGAGGTCTCCCTTCCTTGTGGATCACCACGATTGTAGCCAGACGTTGGTCCGGCGGGAGGGAGCCCAGCGAGTGGGCCGCCAGGAACATCGCACGGAGGTGGGGTGCCAGTACATCCGGTCGCAGCTTATACAACTCAATAGGGATGCCGTTCGGGCCCATGGCCTTGCCGGATGCGACCGAGCGTATGGCGAGGGCAATTTCGTCGGAGGTAGGAGCGACATCTAACGACACCCTGTCCTCCACCGAAAGGGAAGGCAGCGCGATATCCCTAAGCAGGGCATGGGAGTCCTCCTCCGAGCAGGGAGAAACCGGGGAATACACCTCGCGGAAATAATCCGCGAAACAAGAGACAATGTCTTCTGGCTCGGTAACACGCACACCATCCATCCTCTCAATCAGCGGGACCACACGACTCGCTCTCTCCTTTTTATCCAACCATGCAAGCAGTTTACCAGCCTTATCACCCACATCATACAGTCGCCCCTGTTGCTCTCTATAGAGGCCCCTGGCCGCCTCCGTGACGAGGGCCCTGTAGGCCGCCTGCTTAAGTTGTAGGACATGTAGTGCAGCGTCCGTCACCCCACCCTCTACATCACCCTCCAATTCAGCGATTTCGGCCTCCACCCGGGTCACCTCCTCCTGCTCGCGCCTCCGGGCATGGGAAATAAAGGAGAGGGCCTCCCCTCTAAGAACTGTTTTGAAGGCTTCCCACAGGGAGATAGCCGAAGGGACAGACCCCACATTCTCATCGAAATACCGCTGCAAGGATTTAATCAAATCAGCGCGAATAGTGGGGTCGCGCAGATACCAGGCATTGATTGGAGCTACCCTGCCCTCCCCCCTCGGGAAGACATCAACGTGCAACAGGAGCGGGGAGTGATCTGAGATACCCCGCGCCAAATGGCGCACCTCTCCTACCCTCCCAACATAGGCCGCAGGGACAAGGACATAATCAAGCCGTGAGAGGCTACCATGGGCACCCGAGTGGAAAGTGTACTGCAGCTGCGTGGGATGTTTTAAGCGCCAGCAGTCCACCAATCCCAGTGTATCTAAGAAGCCGGACAGCCACGCCTGCGCCCGGGGGAGGTCCCTAGGGGGGTGACGATCCACGGTCCCAGAAACCACCGCATTGAAGTCCCCCCCAACCACCAGAAGCCCCCCCGGAAGGTCAAGGAGGAGGCGCCCTAAGTCTGCAAAAGTCGTAGACTGTAACCCCGGTGGGACATACACTGATACAAAGACAACTACTTTACCCTCCATTCTCCCCACTAAGGCAGTGTAGCGTCCCCTCTCATCATGGCGCACCTCGTCTATTTCCAACGGGAGCGAGTTCTTCACCATGATGCCCACCCCCCGTGAGCCCGACGTGAAGCCCGAGTGGGCCACCAAGCGATAGCCACGTCGATTCATGGCACAAAAGGAATTACCAATAAGGTGTGTCTCCTGCAGAAAGACCACATCTGGTGAAAGTCGTTTCAAATACTGCAGGACCACACCTCGCTTAATCCTATCCCCCAGTCCGTTAACGTTCCAGGACAATAAAGTCAGGTCCCTACCCCCCATCACATACAGAAGCCATCATTCGTCCCCCGGAGAGCACCTTAAAAACACCAATACAATAAAGGGTTTGCCTTGCGGTAAAAACGAACAACACCCCACCCCAACCCACCCATCCCAACAGAACTCCCCCCTCCCTGCACCCCTGCATGAGCCCAAACAGCCCCCCCAAAGTGCAGTGTGCCTGTCGCCCCATGAATGATTAAACTAACTAGTCCCCCAGAGGAGGAGGGAGAGCCCCCAAGAGACCCCGTACCACCTCCACAGGAGGGAGACTTAACGAACAGTCAAAAATGACGACAATGTTGTCCAGAGCGAGGCCTACTAGTAATCCCTCAGTCCTGATCCGGCGAGCCCTCCCCTCCAACCGCGCCCCCCCCA
This sequence comes from Triturus cristatus, assembly GCF_964204655.1. Taxonomy (NCBI): domain Eukaryota; kingdom Metazoa; phylum Chordata; class Amphibia; order Caudata; family Salamandridae; genus Triturus; species Triturus cristatus. The sequence goes on along the minus strand of NC_140585.1, from coordinate 812,989,296 downwards.
CCCCCCCGGCCCCGATCCCCGGGCAAGGAGTCCAACCAGTCCCCGGCCGCCTCGGGACGATCAAAAAAGTGCGTGCGGCCATCCACCTCCACCCGCAACTTAGCTGGAAAAAGCATCGCATACTTGAGGTTCAAGTCCGGTAGACGACGTTTGACTCCGAGAAAGCTCAGTCTCTGCTTCTGGACCGCTGGGGTGAAATCAGGATAGAAGTTTACGTCCATATTGTCAAGTCTGACCGGTCCTTGTTGCCTAGAAGTCTGAAGGATAGCGTCTCTGTCCCGAAAGTTGAAAATCCGGGCAATGATAGGTCTCGGAGGGGCTCCGGCCTTAGGTCTTCCTCCGGGAACCCTGTGGGCACGTTCCACCGCAAAGAATTTACTCAGCCCCCGGGGCTGGAGATGGGTGAGAATCAGGTCCTCCACAAACAGGTCCGCCGCCGCCTCCTCACGTCCCTCCGGCACCCCGACAATGCGGACATTGTTCCTCCGGGCCCGACCCTCGGAATCCTCCAGTCGACCATCCATCAGGGCGCTCGCCTGGCCAAGCCGGCGCACCTCCTTTTGGAGGGCCGCCACGTCCGCTGTAAGGCCCGAAGTGGTGTGGGCCAAAGAATCGACCCGGTCATTGGTCTTGGATAAATCAGCCCTCACCAGGCCAACATCCACGTTGACCGAGTCAATCTTTTGCGCCAGTGTGTCAAAGCGCTGGTTCACCGAGGCCTTCATCTCGGCGATAGCGCCCATGACATCTCGCAGGGTCAGATCCGCGGGCAGCGCAGGAGCATCAGTCGGGTCCTCAGGAGACCTACGCGGCACCTCGGGAGATCCCTTCTGGAGGGTGTAGCGGTCCATGCTGTTGGACTGATGGGCTGCGCCACGGCGGGTCGATTTCACCTTTGCCCGGTCGCCATCTTGTTTTGAGGACATGGTTTCAGTCCCCAAATCGTGCCAATCACCTCGGAAAGGGCCGACAAACCAGTTCACGGGCTCCGGGGGGGGGGGGGCAGCCACAGGTCCGCAGGACGGATCACAGCCGGCGGGCCAGCAGGGCACCCCAACGAGGCCACACCACCACACACCGCCCCGCAACCCAACCTCGCCTACACAGCAAGGAGGGTGCAAAAGCGAAAGTGAAAGTGTGGGGTACGCGAGCCGCCCAGCCCTGCCCGCCGCTGTTGATCACTTTGTCTCCGGATCGCCCCGTAACTCCAATCCGGGGGGCCGGCGTGGAGAAGGCCGCAAACCTCAATCGGTGCTCCCGCCGGTGTCCGAGGTCCAATTTGGAAGCGGAAAACGGGTGACACCTCAGCTCGGGCTCACCAACACAGTCCCCTCATCTAGGACAGGATATTTTCAGGATTTATGTAGGAGGTCACGGAGGTCCTCGGGAGCCTCGCACCTACGCGGCCATCTTGGTTGCGTGCTAGGCTCCTCCTGCAGCGGGCTTTTTGTTCACACCTCTACGCAGGCCTGGCGTACGCAGGTCCAACCCACTATGCACACGCATGCAGGGGCGGACGTGACATGAGAAATTTCCGAATTCTGCACCACAGACTGTGGATACATGGTAGCGTCCACTGTCCCTTGCACCCCATGCTCCAGCAGTTGATCTCCACATAACCATTCCTGTGGTTTGCACTATGAGGTCTGTTCGGCATCTCCACGCCACACCTGGCATTGAGTAGGTTCACATTCTACAGTCACTTACTGCTCTTGCACATGCCTGCTCCATGCCTCTCCTCACATCCTGCTTTTGGGTGTCTGTGGTCAGGAGCGCAACTGCTAAAAAAATCAGAGGGGGGGACATGAGGTGTTCGGGGGGGCGGTTGGCGGGCCTGGGGTGGTTGCGGTGAGTGTTGTGGCCCTCATGGGTATCCGCGTATCATGCTCATTGTCTCCATGGCACCTGTGGGTCTTCCGGTGTGGCTCTTGGCTGTGTTCCCATTCATGCTGCAGGTAGTCGTCCTGCTTAACACCAGCAAAAGGCAAGTGTAAAATCCCTGCTGCTAACGTGGCTTATCGCCAGAATTTGTTTTGCATCGCAGTTTTTGTATTTCGTTGTGAAAGTCGTGATGTGTTTTTTTGTGTGTTTTTTGCACGGGAACACCTACTCTGCATCTTATTAGAGTTATTTGGTGGTGTCCACCATGGTGTTAAATTTTGGGCCAGTTATTGCGGGAATACTTGTGACGTCTGCAGTTTTCACCAGCTTGTAAATGGTGTGTTAAATTTATCTCAACTTTAGTTGCGTTAAAGTGGTGATATTTCGGAGATAAGTCCTTGTGAATATGCCCCTTTGTCTTTTAGAAATAAAACCACATTTTGAATAAACTCAAACCTTCTTATTCAAATTTGGATTTTTGTGTATATTGTTGTTAATTAACAAACATATTTCATAATTTGTGCATTTTTTTAATGTTTACTTGTTTTTCTAGGTGTGTGTATTTTTTGAGGTTTGAACTGTAGAAATTGCTGAGGCAGGGTCCTCTTTTCAATAGCCTTTCAGTGGAGATCCACAAATTTCAAGAGGTTAAAAAGTTGCTGCTACATAACCATTTCCATTAAGGAGTGGGTAATGGAGTATGTTGTGTTATGTTTTGTTAGTTTGCCTGTTAAATGCTTTTTGCAGGCCTAAGACTGCTTCAGTATATCAGGTGCTGGTGCAAGGCATAATTAATGGGTAGGAACAACCAGGAAAGAGCAAAGGATGGACCAAGAGAACATATGAGGGAAAAACCTTGTATGTTTCTGGGGCCAGTGGTGCCCAGTGATAAGATCAGGTAAGGGCATTGGTGTACCTACTTATGAGGACTAGCAACCTACACAAGTAGGGGCATATCATCAACAAACTGCGATAAATATCGCAAAGCGTGCTTAGCTCTCATTTTTTTATCGCTGGATTTTATCACCGAGATAGCGCGTTATCATCAACGCTTATCTCCAAGGCAATAAAAAATCCAGCGATAGCGGCGAAATACGTGATTAGCGCTGGAAATCCACCGTTAAAAAGTCAGCGATAGTGAAATCCTTGGTAATAAGCCATGGTAGTCTCAGCCTGACAATCCACCTCCCATTGACAAGATGGCTAAGTCAGGTTTCAATCAGGCTTTAGGACCCAGCGATAATTACGGTTAGCGCGACTTTTATAATCGCTATGCAGGTTTGCAGCCGCATTGATAATAGGAGGTAGTCGTGGAAGCGACTGTATTTATGGTGTTTCTCGATGGCACCGCCTACTTTGCATCTCATTAGCGATGTATATCGCTGAGATGCTTAGCATTAGTATTTCGGCTGCTAACATGCGTTAATGCATGGTAGCGCCGCCATGGTGATAGGGCGATAAAAATATCTCCGCTTTAGCGGGAAAAAGTGCAGCTAAAGCGGCAAAACTGCTCTTGTTGATATGCCCCGTGGTTCTTAACATTTTTTCTTCTGTGGTCCCCCACTATATGTCTACTGGATGACCGGTGACCCTCACATAAGCATTTTTTATAACTACAAAATCAAAACAGTGCACCAAAATTCAGAAACAAGTATTATATCAAACACATACACAAATTATGAAATATTTCAATAAATTCACAAACAAAAAAGTGCTAAAATCAAAATTTCAATTTTAATCAGAAATTGTAAAATGTTTCAAAATGTTGTTTTATTTCTAAAAAACGTAGCAATATAGTGGATGCTAGCATATTATTTTGCCTTTCTTGGTCGAAATGAATGATATTTTTGTCAGTTTATCCCAATGCTTCAGATGAGGTCACCAATCATCCATACTAGATTCATTTTGCTGCACTTGCTCTGATTTGACAAAAATAAAATTAAGGATACTAAATTAATTGGTAGCCTCCAATTTCAAATTCCTCTACATTTACAGAGCGTTTTATATTTTTGGATGTTGCTTTTTTAAGTATATATATTTTATTAATGTGCTAATATTTAATTTTCTTAACAATTGTTTCCCCCCTGAGAAGTAGCTGCGGACCCCTAGAGGTCCCCAGATCAAAGGTTAAGAATCACTGATCTACACCATGAACTAATCTACCCAAACCTCACTATACCACAACTCTATGACTCATCCTATTCTTCTTCCAAAATGTCCCCCAGGGCTGGACTGGCAATAGCGGGCACCGGGCGTTTCTCCAGTAGGCCGCAAGGGTGGGGGTCAGTTTGGGGCCCCTGCTAGGCCGTTTTTGTTACCGGGGGTCGGCAATATCAGCCCCCTGTAACAAAATCAGCCGAAACCGGCCCTCGCAAACTGCTCAGCTGCACTCCCCCTCAACCCGGGGGGGGGGGGGGGGAGGGGGGAGGTGTCTGAGCAGTTTCCCAGGGCCGATTTCTGTTCCCAGTTCGGCCCTGATGTCCCCTACCTACTCTTCATGACATTCCAAACTTAATTACTGGTATGAACTCCCAAATAAACCTTTCCAAACTCTTCCCTCCTCTATCAATGCTTTATCCTAGTCATCTAACTAGCAGGCTCACATGTCTACCACTCCCACTTCTCTCACTAACAATTTATATTTCCCTCTACTAATCCAACACTAATCCACCTTTGGGTTCCGGAATAGCGTGCTACTCGCCGAAAAGCACTTCAACGGCTCGCATGTGCTATATAAATGAAATTACAATTTCCAGGGTTCTAGACCAGAGGTCACACTAAGGTCATGCAAGAAAGTGCAAATACCAAGGGGCATATCATCAAGCGGCAGCGATAATTATCGCTCGCCGCGTTTAGCGTGCACATTTCTAACGCCGTCTATCGCCGGATTCTATCACCTGGTTAGCGCGCTATTAACAACACACATCGCCGAGGCAATAGAAATCCCGGCAATAGCGGCGAAAATCGGCAATATTGCAAGATTTCCAGTGATAGAGAACAGCGTTATGGGAAACATTGTAGATAGGGAGATGTGGACTTAGCATTACAATCCACCTCCCATGATACCTATGGCTAAGTCGGAAAAATACCAGGCGTAAGAAACCGGCGATATAGCCAGTTAGCGCTACTTTTTATGTCGCTAGGCGGGATAGTGATTTCCTTGTTGATAGGGAGAATCTGTGTTAGTGATTATTTTCGCTGAATTTAAGGCGGGAACGCCTACCTCGCATCTCATTAGCGATGCGAGGCAAGGAGCAAAGGAAATGGGCGCTAAGGCATGGAATCACGCGTTAGCGTGTCCATGCTGATAGGGCGTTAATTATCTCTGCTTTTCGTCTGAAAACGGACGCTAAAGCGACGATAATTCTCTTGATAATATGCCCCCCAAGTTCCATGGGCCTGGACCAGCGTTTAAGCAGGGGATCATGGAAGACAGTCTGTGTGCCTAGTTCTTTGGTCCAAGATCACATGGCACATACAGTGTCAAGAAAGGCAGTCCAGATACCTTGCTCTCTTGGTCGGACCTGAAGTCTGAGAATCGGCCAGAGAAGGCATCCGTACACCCACACCCATGAGCACCAACAGTGGCCAAGCATAAATGAGGGAAGACAGTCCGCATAGCCCGATCAGACGTCATATAGATCTGACATGGCATTATATATAGACTACCTGAGGCCCCGATCAGATATCAAGCAGATCAGGGAAGGCATTCTGTGACCCACTTCCAGGGGCCCTGATCGGCCATGGTCGCAGGGTAGGGGACGGTCAGTCCTCTTAGCAATGCCAGTGTTTTTCGAAGACCACTGTTCTTTAATAAATTAATATTTTTTTCTTATGCTTTTCGCAGGTCAGTTCCAGATTATTATTAAGCAGCCTGAAGCAGCAGGCAAACTAATTAGGGCTGGCATCTGGTGTCTAGATGCATGAATCGGGGGCGGGAGACTAGCCTTCAAATCGGTAGTCTCACGCCTGAATCGGGAGGGTTGGCATGTCTGGAGAGGTTACATTTTAAATGGGGTCAGCGCTGGGAAGAACCATCTTCAAAGCCTTGACTATTAGTGAGCTCTCCCTTAACTGTTAAATGATGCCTCTCCCTTAACTGTTAATTGATGCATTGTATTAGTCATTGTGCTAATAAGTGGCAGGATTTGATTTTTGTGCTACAGTTTCTAATATTAAAAAAAAAAATGAAAACCCAGTTCAGTTTTGTACAAACTACTGGCCATGAGAGAAAAACAAAGGTTTTTCTTATAAGCCCTCACCCACCAGAGATTACCCCTTGGCGGCATGCTTTATCATCGGGTCCATTCCGTTCCACTGTGGAACGCGGCGTAGTGCGACCTACGACTTACGCAGGAGCACTTACGGTTTTAAAAATGATGAAAAAGTGATGTTGTTTTTGAAGGAAAAGGGAAGTAGGGGTTGATGGTGCTTCACTAAAAATATCTGGCTAGTAGGTGTTTGCTAATTTATTCCAACCTCTAGCCCATATGGTCAAAAAATGTAGAGGGATTCTTTAGGGTACAAGATTGATAAGGAATCTACTCTCCTAAATGGTCAACATGTTTCAAGCCATGTCCTTAATTGGCTCTTCTTCAGGACAGTGGGGAAAAAATGAGTTCCCCAGTACCACTCCTGTCCCTTCACACTGGGCACATACTATTTGCATGCAGAGAAATACAAACAAAATGTATACTGTTACCACCCTTTAGGCGTTATTTTTTCATAATATATATGATGCTGCAATGAAGCATCATGGTGCCTCTGGGGTGAGAGGGTGGCCTGTAGTCCCACTCACATCAAGGCAGACCCTCTGCTGTTTAACCTACTCGTGACAAACCATCGGGGACCGCATAACTCTAGTTTCTAACATAGTTGGTGGCAAAGAATTTCATCTAAAACACACTGGACGCAGTTGAATAGAGATCAAAACATCTTTCACAAGATCATACGTGTCAAGTCACCTGAATTTAGCTGGTGTCATCCTGTGTTAAATTCTACTCACCAACCTGACAAACAAAATGCCTCCATAGACTTTAATAGAGTCATCCGATTTTCAAACCTAGATCAACACTCTGCTGGTTTTGATGTAACAAATCAATTCATTCTAAGAGTTGTAGCCTTTGAAGCTTGTATTGACACATTGAGGATAACACACCTCAGACTCCTCTCGTTTGATAGACCCCTGGGTTAATTCACCCTCGGCAATACCCAAGTACCCTAGCCAAGAAACAAACTACCTTCACTGTGTGTCCCCACAATCCTAATCGATGCTTGGACCTTGTACGTCATTTGTCCAATGTCTGCATTTGTCTTGGCTGCAGCCACCGATGCAAAGTCTGAACGTAATTATTGTAACTGTAACTTGCTGTACCCTTGTATCATACTACTGATATAAAGCGCTTTGATGCCTTCAGGTAATGTCCGCGCTAAATAAAATTGCAAAAATAAATAAATACATGGTTTGTACTAGGAAAGTGCATAATCTGAAACATATGGACCAGATTAGTCTATCTTTTATTGTCAATATTACTATGAACTTTGATGCTATTATTCTGATTTTGCTCATCATGAAAATCTGTTAAAAATATTTGCTTTGATAAGTGCGTACTTCATGTTTTAATTTGTGATGAACACTGGTACAACATGGAGATTTTCCATCTTTGCAGGTCGCCTCTGCACATTTTACCCAATACATCAAGGGCTTTGTGCGTATATATTCTTGCAATATCTGCCTCTTTCACTGCTTGTCGCAGAAGGAGCTGTCAAGTGGCACCAGGTCACACATGCCATCTTCATCCATCTGACGTTTGTGGTCAACAGCACTTAGCATGCTGAGAATGTTTGCAATGATAACAGCCGAACAGCAGCTCCAAAGTGCAAAGAGCTGCTGGCTAACAGACCAAGACTGACTTTAGGGTATCACACAGCAGGGAATTCCTTAGGATTTGTTTATCTTAAGGGCAGCTGTAGTGGTAAAAGTAGGGTGATTGGGATCTACAGTGTGTGAATTTCCAAAAGAAACTTAGCCTACTATACAAGACAAGGTACACTGCACCTTATAGCAGCACAACAGATAAGGCACAAATTTGGTGGTGTGGACCGAAAACAACTGGCCTCTTACGAAAAGCTTGCATGCCATATCTCTGGGTTTTTACCTACCAATGGACTCACTCAGCCTACTGGATTTTTAGTGAAGCGTAAGAAAGTAAAATGAAAGATCCTCTTTCGGTATTGCCGCCAACCATTGAGAGTAATATTTATTTTAACACTTGTAGGACCAGCTCCCACCTGCTAACTTTGCTACAAATCTTTATAGTTCATTAGAAATTATTTGTTGTCCTTGAAAATATCTGGTAGTGTTCAATACATAATCTTCATTCAATTTGTTAAGGAGTCCCTGTCATCATCCTCCTCCCCAAAATGTCTGCATCTCCACCATCCTGCCACTGGAATGCAGGGAATACACCTCATCTATCTGAAGAATCTGTCCTGGCCTGCCATTTTGTGTCAATTCAAATCAGAGATGCCCAAATGTATCCAACTCTGCTTTGTAATTAATACTGTGAGACAAACTTGAGTATGAACATCAGAAAACAGTTGCAGGATCTCATTTTCAATGTGTACATTGTTTGCCCATGTATTTTCTCACATTGGTATGATCATAAGGTTACTGCTTCTTTTGAGCACAGCCTAACACTTGATATATCCCTACAAATGCATCCATCCATTACTTTTAGCTTCCAACACTTGAGCTGATCAACTGTCCTGGATGGAGCAATGTTCTAGAGTAGCAGCAGGCAGGTTATTTGCCTGATTGTAGTTTCTATCACTATAGCTTTATCGTCACATGCAAATAATGTTTATTTCTACAGTCTTGCACCTTCATGTTGCATTCTATCTCAAAAAAGATCCTTGATATCCCTAAAATCCTGCATGAAAAACTGACCCCAGATTAAAACTTGTCACCATTGCTTTTTTTTTAATGGCTCTATCCTTACTTTCTATCCTCTGCAGGACACTTTTCTCTGAGCATATCTGGTCTGTAAAACACACAAGACGATGGACGGAATGTTGCACATTGGCAAAACATTCACCCCCAGTCACGGATCTGGGTTTAATCCATTGTTATTTTGCTCACCACGCCACCCCAGTTCGGACATGGCCATGTGCAAATCAGTCTTGACCCTGTGCCTCATGGGAACAGTCCAGCGCGAACTGCCAAGCCATGTCTTCCCTGGACCGGCATCAAGCATCCTAGGACTGGTGTCGGGGTTTCACCCCTCTTCAGCCAGGATAGCTTGACTCCAGCGACGTAGTGAGCATGGGACGTACATCTGGGCATACCCTTCCCACATAGGGCGAACAGCAAATCACACAAGATGATGGACGGAATGTTGCACATTGGCAAAACATTCACCCCCAGTCACAGATCTGGGTTTAATCCATTGTTATTTTGCTCACCACGCCACCCCAGTTCAGACACGGCCATATGCAAATCAGTCTTGACCCTGTGCCTCATGGGCACAGTGCAGCCCGAACTGCCAAGCCACGCCTTCCCTGGAGCGGAATCAAGCATCCTAGCACCGGTTTCGGGGTTACACCCCTCTTCAGCCAGGATAGCTTGACTCCAGTGGTGTAGTGAGCACGGGACCCACGTCTGGGCATACCCTTCCCACATAGGGCGAACAGCAAAACACACATGATGATGGACGGAATGTTGCACATTGGCAAAACATTCACCCCCAGTCACAGATCCATGGTTATATATCTGGTCTGTCACATGCATGTTTGCCTTAGTCTCTGTTACTGTATCTCTGCAAATAGCACACAATTCATTTGTAAGATCACAACATCTCCTCCTCTCTGAATGTCAGACCCCGGTACCTAATACCTAATATCCTCTAGTTTATTAATCCCACCACCTGTGGGTATGAGCTCACACCGCTCCCTCATCCTCCCACTGATAGTTACACCTAAGTCCTATTAATTTAATCCACCACAAAGACACTGAAGTCAATCCATAGAATGTTTTTCTTGGGCACACAAGACTATTCCTAATAGCCGAAATGAAACAATAATACTGAACTAATCACTTATCTTGGGGTCTGGAGGATTGTGTTGCCTGACATAAAGCGCTTCAATGCCTCGCCAGGGGAATAACCATTATATAAATGCAATCGCAAATGTAAAGCACAATAAGCTTTCATAAGGAATGACAAGTATTAAAATGAAAACCATGAAGGTTTATTAAAGGCTTAAATGATTACAGAAAGCAAATAAATGGAAGAGGATCCACCAGTTAATCATTGTCTTATAAAAGCAGAGCTCAGAAGTAATTGCAATATGTGAAATAGCAAAACAGAGTATAATGCAGTTCAATAAGTAATTCAGAGATCAAACCCACAGAGTAACGATCAAGGAAGAGTGATTTCAACATCAATCAATCAATCAATCAATCAGTGACACTTATAAAGCGCGCTACATACCCGTAGGGTCTCAAGGCGCTGGGGGGGGGGGGTGCCGCTACTGCTCGAACAGCCAGGTCTTCAGCTTCTTTCTGAAGGAGAGGTGGTCTTGGGTCAGGCGCAGGTCGGACGGGAGGGAGTTCCAGGTCTTGGCGGCCAGGTAGGAGAAGGACCTTCCTCCTGTAGTCGCTCTTCGGATGCGGGGGACGGCGGCGAGGGCGTGGTTGGCTGATCGGAGGTGGCGTCTGGGAGCGTAGAAGTTGACTCGGCTGTTGAGGTAGCTCGGGCCTTGGTCGTGCAGGGCTTTGTGTGCGTGGGTGAGGAGGCGGAAGGTGATTCTCTTGTTGACGGGGAGCCAGTGAAGGTCTCTCAGATGTCCGGAGATGTGGCTGGATCGTGGGATGTCGAGGATGAGTCTGGCTGAGGCGTTTTGGATCCGCTGGAGTCTCTTCTGGAGCTTGGCGGTGGTACCGGCGTAGAGGGCGTTACCGTAGTCCAGTCGGCTGGTGACGAGGGCCTGGGTGACGGTCTTCCTGGTCTCTGTGGGGATCCACCAGAAGATCTTCCGTAGCATGCGTAGGATGTTGAAGCACGCCGAGGAGACGGTGTTGACTTGCCTGGTCATGGAGAGGGAGGAGTCCAGGATGAAGCCCAGGTTTCGTGCATGGTCTGACGGTTTGGGTGCGGTGCCCAGGGCGGGAGGCCACCAGGAGTCGTCCCAGGCGGAGGGTGAGGAGCCCAGGATGAGGACCTCCGTCTTGTCCGAGTTCAGTTTCAGGCGGCTGGTCGTCATCCACTCAGCTACCTCTTTCATCCCTTCGTGCAGGTTGGCTCTGGCGGCGGTGGGGTCGTTGGTCAGGGAGAGGATCAGCTGGGTGTCGTCGGCGTAGGAGATTATGCTGAGGTGGTGTTTGCGTACGATGGCCGCGAGGGGGCTCATGTAGACGTTGAAGAGGGTGGGGCTCAGGGATGATCCTTGGGGGACGCCGCAGATGACTTCGGAGGCCTCTGACTTGTACGGTGGTAGGCGGACTCTCTGTGTTCTTCCGTCGAGGAAGGAGATGATCCATTCCACCGCCTTGTCCTGGATTCCGATGTTGCTGAGGAGCCGTACTAGGGTGCGGTGGCAGACCGTGTCGAAAGCCGCGGAGAGGTCTAGGAGGATGAGGGCCGCTGTTTCTCCATTGTCCATCAGGGCTCGGATGTCATCGGTGGCGGCGATGAGGGCGGTCTCGGTGCTGTGTTTGGCTCGGAAGCCGGACTGTGAGGGGTCGAGGGATCCGTTCGTCTCGAAGAAGGCGGCCATCTGCTTGTTGACGGTCTTCTCGATGACTTTGGCTGGAAACGGGAGAAGCGAGATGGGGCGGTAATTCTTGAGGTCGGTGGGGTCCGCTGTTGGTTTCTTGAGTAGAGCGCTGAGTTCGGCGTGTTTCCAGCTCTCAGGGAAGATGGCGGTGTCGAAGGAGGTGTTGATGATGTCTTGCAGGTGGGGTGCGATGACAGCGTCGGCCCTGTTGAAGACGTGGTGAGGGCAGGGGTCGGTCGGTGATCCGGAGTGGATGGAGTTCATCGTGCGGATGGTGTCTTCGGTGCTGATCGGGGTCCAGGCGTGGAGGGTGGTGGTGGGGGGGGGTGGTTGGTCGGTCATGGTGTGCGTTGGTTGGTTGTTGAAACTGCTGTGTATGTCCGTGATCTTGTTGTGGAAGTATGAGGCGAGGGAGTTGCAGAGGTCTTGCGATGGGGTGATGTCGTTGTTTCCTGCGCTGGGGTTGGAAAGCTCTTTCACGATGTTGAAGAGTTCCTTGCAGTTGTGTGCGTTGTTGTCCAACCGGTCCTTGAATGCTGTTTTCTTGGCGGCGCGGATCAGCTGGTGGTGTTTCCGGGTGGCAAGTTTGTAGGAGGTCCTGTTGTCCGGTGTCGGTTCCCTTTTCCAGACTTTCTCGAGGGCTCGGCAGTTCTTCTTGGAGCTCTTGAGTTCGTCGGTGAACCATGGGGCCTTCTTGCTGCCGGGTCTGCTAGGCGGGGTCCTCAGCGGGGCGAGTTCGTCCGCGCAGTTGCTGATCCACTTCGTGAGGTTGTCGGCGGCCTGGCTGGGGTTCGCTGAGCTGGCAGGAGGGTGCTGGCTCAGGGAGGTGGCGAGCTGGTCTGCTGTGATCTTGTTCCAGCTTCTGCGGGCGGTCTGTTGCTGGTGATGGTGGGACGTCGTTCTCTTGAAGGTGAAGTGGACGCAGCTGTGGTCCGTCCATTGAAGCTCTGTGGCGTGGCTGAAGTCGATGTCTGTGCTGGATGAGAAGACGGCGTCGAGTGTGTGTCCGGCGAGGTGGGTGGGTGAGGGATAGGCTCATGTTATAGGGTAAAATACAATAAGGTCATACATTTGATGTGAATGTGTAAAGGCCCAGAAATACCACCTAGTCAGGTCAAAGAAAGAACAATACAGTTGGAAATCACATTTGTCAGCACTGTCTCATAGATACTTATAATGTAGTTCCCACGCCCGTGCTCCTGTAACACCTTATAGTTAGTACAAATTCTGCTTCAATCAGGGTTACATTCTCATGAGAATTGCATCGTGGTCCCAATAGGTGAAACCTTGGGAAAGCATTCATTTTGCTAACACAGCATGAGAATGAAGCTTGAGAACAAAGAGTCATGTTGTGCATGAGACATTCTGAGAATTACATTGTGTTCAAAACGTTGTACACAAAATATCTTTTTTTCCCCTGAATATACAGTGTGACAAGGACAAAAAAATGAATGCATGGGGCGTGGCCTGGCGTCAGCCAAGATGGCGGCGTAATCTTCTTGCTCCATCCCGGCCCTCGCCTTCGCCCGCAATATCCGTGACTGACTCGGCAGCCGGACACGAAAGAAGGCTGACGCTGGGTTCCCGATCTCATCCTGGGGCGGATGAGGTGTCTCCGACCCCGGAAGGTGCGGCAGCCAGTGTGCAGAGTCGAGGGGCCTGCCTGGCGACTGCGGTGAGGTTCCGGACGGTGAGGGGGCGGAGTCCCGTTAGAGCGCTGACTGCCTTTGGAGAGCTTGGCACGGAATCTCTGCCACGCGAGATCCGCTGCCTGGGGCCTCTGCTTGATTCAATTAAGGCCTCCTTTATTTGGTGAGCAGCTCCTCCGCAAATCACAGAGCCAGTCACCACGACAGGCTCCAATCCTTTGGGCTTCAACAACTACTGAACAGCGCACTGCGGCGGAGCATCCTCGAGGCTACCGACGCTGAGCTCCCCAGGTTCTTCCCTCTACCTGGGTGAGCTCGCTGGTGTCTCTAAAGAGACGCTGGTACGACCCGCATTGTCGAACAGGAGTGGCGGTGACCGGAGGTGGTGTTGTATTCCGCTTTAGGTGTCCGTATAATGGTTTTCCGGAATCATGTCCTTATATAGGCACAATTCGAATTGCCCTTATATAGGCATAAGATCCCAGTCCTTATTTAGGCATTAGCCATGCTATCCAAATACAGGCATGGTCACCTACATCCATTCAGCCCAACGTCACAACGAGTTCTTTGAAACCAGACCCTTAAGCTGTTGGGAGTTTCCCTAGCACAGGATTATTGATTTCTCCAAGAACTCATTTATTATGCATGAACCGCTATTCCTTAAGGGTTCATTCATGACGTCTTCCTCTGCCCGACTTTACGTCAATGCAAACATTCCTAAGCACCTTCCAGGTATAAATATACCTTCCCTCGCCACAGCAAATACGGCAAGTACGGAGGAGACCACGACTTTAGAGGAGTTCGTGTCCAGGCCTGACGCACTAACAAGAGACGCTGTCATCCCTGCTCGCAGAGAATCCAGCTTCCAGTGTTCTGACTCCCTTCGCGGGGTGTTAGAGTTCGAGACACGGAAAGAGATTCCTACCTCTCTCATTCTCAAGGTATGGAGCTGACTAGAACCTAGAGGGACTCTTGGCATACCAGACTTGGAATACTATACTAAACCCTAGAATAACATCCTATAGAATACAGCACCTACTTCTTACCTTGTACTACACTTAGGTTAGGTACACTGGGGTAGAACTAGTTAGAGAAGCATCTTATGAGTACTCGCATTTTTAGCTTATGTTATTTATGTATATGAATATATGTGTCATAGCTAAAAGATAATGCCAGCGCAGTACTATTTCTTTCTACTGCTTACGCTGTACATAATATATCTCGCATACTGTCTTGTGATTGTAACAGCTCATATCTCTTACACGAGAAACAAGACTGTTCAATAAATACTTTTATTGAAACGCCCGTCTATTCTTTCTGTGTAACTCTGAAGAAACTAAGCATGCACGATTAGCTGAGTGAAACTGTTATTTATTGTTTCCACGATTCTGAGACGTGTTCCGATTCTAAAGGGAAACAAAGTTGTCATGTTTATGCGGTTGCCAGAAACTACTCCCTTCCTGTTTACAAGGAGTTTCTAGTGGCCTCTGAGTTAGCTGGTACAAATTAATTAAGTTTAATATACTCGATAGGGGCATATTGACCTCAGTCCTATGCCAAATCTATAGGGTATATTATTCCAATGTGCAGAGCCTGTTAGGGAAATAGGAACTACACTACATGGCGCCCAAACATTTGGTAAGGCACTAATTCAACGCTAGATACTGAGTACCTCAGTCGGGCTTTTCTCAGAGACCTCTACTCACATACTCCATAAGACGTCGGAGTGGGTAGGGTTAAGTATCCACCAAAGCTGAATAGGACAAAAATCCTATATCTTTTAGCTGTTTGGTTTGTTCAACGTTGAAGGATACAGTGTTCCAAAAATATTGTGCACCTTATCTTTGTTTCCTTGAAACTTGTTCTACATTCTTCAAAAACAATGTCCCAGAACGGGGATAATGCTGAGACTGATCCAGTCGTAGCAGCTTTTAATTTTACAGGTTTAAATGAAAACGATGAGGGTGTTATAAACATTTATCCAAACTTAAGGAGAGCCATCACTCTCAAAATTATAAAACATGGCCTAACACCAAGAGGTGGTAGAGCAGTTTTCGTGATAGAGGCACACAAATCCTTTCAGACAGAGGTACTCTATAAATGGATTGTATTTCCAGAATCAAATCCAGTAACAAACGTATTTCACTTCTTTAAAGAAGATGAACCACCTATGGAATATATTCCTTTTGAGGAAGTTGAAATTCCACTCACATACCAGGAGCATAATCTCTGGTTTAAAGGCGCCCTAAAACATCACAAAAATATTACCAGGCTCGGTCCACTAGGTAGACCAGGAGCAACATGGCTGATTTTAGCCGGCTACACACCTCATCCTGACATCGAAGTGATGCCAGACGAGAAATTACTTACTCAACTACAAGAGTTAATAAAAATGTACAGACAATTAGTCCAATATGTCATGCGGACTTTCCCAGTCCAACCACCAATAACCATTCCAAATCAAACCCCTCAACAAGGGTATACACTAAAAATTACTCAACAGACTTTACACGCAGCCATGGGTAAAATGCCCACAAAACGTGAACAAATTCCATTCTGGATTGCTCAAAAAATTACTAAATCGAAGCAGTATTTCCAAATACTAGCCCTTATAAGAAACACAGAATTCTAACAATCTGTTTGCCAATGGGGATCACACCACAACTGGAAGACTGCACCACTTGGGGCACAGTCTTTGCTGCCATCTATACTAAAACACATGGTGTTCCATCAATTGCAGTAATACCAGCTGTCCTGAAACAAATTCAAAACGAATACAGGGCAGAGCCTGCTCTGAATTTAGATATGATATTACTGAAAAACTTCGACCAGGTCTCAACAATAATATTATCTAATATTAAAGGGGAGGCAGCATCAGTGGCGATCCGCCAACGCTTAAGGGAATTTGATGTAACAGAACATCAACATGAACTACCCAGAATAATAGAAAAATCTTATGCAGAATTAGGCAGGGACAGTTTGGGTGGTAAACCTTTGAAGCCAAAACTGTCTGAAGGTCCTGAGAAGGACTCTAATATTCAAAATCCTACATCTTCTAAATAGAAGTGGGAAACTAATAAGCAAAATTCAAAAGAGAAACGTTCTCAATCCCGAGGTAGGTCTCCTCAAAAGGAGCCTTCTGAAAGGAGGTATAACCTCAGGAATAGGGATGATTTGAGAAAACCTGACAGGTATCAGGATACTGATACACGTTCCTCTCGTACCTTTCAGATATCGTCACAGACATCAGAAAGAAGAGGACGGTCAGATCCCAAAGAAGAACGCGTAAAGTCCAAAGACGATCAACACGTTCAGAAAATAAATCAAAACCTCAATTCACAACAAAGAAGGTAACAGGTCTGAAGATCAGACATGCCGAGAATACTGAGCACACAGCTCAAGAACGAAGAATGGGCTCAAACAATGCTGGACAGTGCAGCAGAAGTAACAATAGCTCGCCAGAACCTGATGGAACTTCTGGGCGTAGTGGACTTGAATGAGTATATCACAGTAGAGACTGCAGATACCAGGGTTAGTTCTCCACAAAAGTTATATGAAATAACACTCCGGATGGAGGGAGACATACCAAGAAAAGTGAAAGCACTCTTTTGTGAGAAACTTTCAAGGGGTTATGATACACTTCTAGCAGAACAAGACTGGCAACCAAATTTTGTCAGGGAGGGCCCACGTGGCGAGGGCATCATTATGCCAGCCTTCTCCAACCATATTCCAATTCACCTAAAATATACTTATGCCAGGTAATGGGCAGTTGCCCAGGCACCAGCATTATACAAAAATCATGTAGGATGGGATGAGGACTCACCTCACCACAAAATACAGCTAAAAAATCAACCTACTGCACAAAGGCAGTACCCAATAAAGCAAGAAGCTAAAAAGCAGGTCAGGGAGAACTTAGATCAACTTGAATACCAAGGGGTGATTGAAACATGCACCTCCTCAATGAACAATCCTTTGTTTCCTGTATCCAAACCAGACAATACATATCGTCTAGTTTTGGATTACAGACACTTGAACAATTGTTCCAAAACATTTGCAGTGGAAAATGCACTTAGTACAGCACTAATGAATAACATTGTGCGTAAAAAATATAAAACTACATTGGACATTTCAAATGGTTTCTTTTGTCAAAACATAGCACCTGAAAGCAGGTACTTAACAGCTTTCTCAATAATGGGGACTCAGTGTCAATTTTGTAGACTCCCACAAGGGTTCAAAAACAGCCCGGGTGATTCTCAGCAAGGGTAACAGAGTTACTACAAATTTATGATGACGAGGCATTGTCATATGTCGATGACATCTATCTGACAGACGATGACCTAGAGAGGCACTTGAAGAGGGTGAATACCATTATACTGGGCTTTGCCTCCAAGGGCTATAAATTCAACTTTAAAAAATCCAGAATTGCCCATCTCAATGTCCTTTTCCTAGGATATGAGCTTTCAAGTGAAGGCAAGAGCCTGGCAGCTAACTTTTTAGAAAAGTGTGTGCTGCTCCAACCTCCAAAAACGCTGAAAAATTTACAATCCATCTTGGGTTTCTTAAATTTTGGAAGAACTTACATTCTAAATTACGCAGAAAGGGTTAAACTTCTCTACGAACTAATCAAACCTGATTTTTCAACAAAACATTGGACACAAGAACACACATACATCCTGCGTTCACTCCAAGCTAATATGTTAGCAACAAATCATTTACAAACACGCGTAAATAAACGCAATTTAGTGATCCGAATAATTTTGGGTCAATGCGGATTCTCCTATTTAACATTTAATGAGGGTGAAAAGTACTAATAGCATACAAATCACATTTGTATACACAAGCAGAAATGCGCTTCACTTCAACAGAAAAGATACTGACAGCAGTTCAAACCACTGTAGCAAAAGAAAGAGCTCTAGCTCAGGGGAAACAAATTATTGTCGTGACTCCAGTACCAGCCTTAGAGGCGGTTACAAAAGCAAGCATTCCAAATGCAAAAGCTTTACATCCTAGATGGATACAATGGGTTAATTCTCTTGCTGCAACGGATGTTGAATATGTTTTTTGAGCCTGATTTAAAAACACAAGCATTCCTGCAATATGAACATGAATGTCCTCTGCTCACTGAAAGTCTGCCTCTCGATCAGTACGGATTTATGATTTATAATGATGGATCAGCACAACCCGCTACAGTGAGTAAGCAAGCTTACAGTGCAGCGAGCGCAATCGTTAAAGGTCGCATGTGCGATGGTAACTTCCGACTAGTGGTCACTAAAACTCAATCTCTTGGAGATTGTACAAGTCAGCGAGCTGAACCACAAGCATTCAAACTGGCACTTGGGAATACAGACCGCAAATTCCTCACACTTATAGTGTGCGATTCCTTTTAATGTGTGCAGTCATATAATATTTACAGAATTGGCTTCAAAACGGATTCAAAGATGCAAAAGGTGGCACAATAAAGCATAAAACGCTTTGGGAACAAGTAGTTCAGTTGTGAAACGAACTACCAAAAGCTCACGTGTTACACACGATGAGTCATCAACGTGATAGCGTTCACGTTGCAGGGAATTCATTGGCTGATGAAGCCGCAAAGGGGGCTGTTCAGACGGCTTCCGTAGCTGCGACAGTGAGATATTGTTGGCTGTCAATGCTTCGTGCAAAGACAGTGGTGCAGCGTTACCATAGAAATTTCCACTCAAGTACTCTTATGTAATTGATGCGAACAACATTCCTTTTGCTAGAATCCCTGGAGTGGGGGATAGGGTGATTCCAAACAGTGAACGTAGATTAGGACTGATCCTACCTGCACATGAAGGGATAGCCTCTGCCCATGCAGGTGTTTCTGCAACTGTGTCTTTACTAAAGCAAAGATATTGGTGGCCTGGCATTAGGAAACAGACCAAAAACTATGTTTTGGAATGTGAAATATGCCAACAGATGAAAGTCTCCACAGTGAAACGTGCTGCACAGACACCCCTGTTGATTTCAGACAAACCATTAGCTTGTGTTTACCTAGACCACTGCGGTCCCTTGCTAAGGGATGGTAACTATAACTATATAATGGTCGCAGTGGATTTGTGCTCAAGGTTCCTATGGATGTAGCCTCAGTGCTCGGCTGACGCTCGAACTGTTATAAAAGATTTGCAAGTCTTTATCGGCACATACGCAATTGGCACACTACATTCTGACCAGGGCCCTGCGTTTAGCTCTCGGGCTTACAAAGAAGCCATGGCCAGTTTGGGCGTAGCATTGCAGTACACCTCTCCGTTTCATCCTGAGGGAAATTCTGTTGTGGAAAGGAAAAACCGGGACATAAAGCAGTCTATAACAGATAGAGTACTAGGTTCGGGTGATGGGTGGGTCAAACATCTTTATGGGGTCCAACGCTCATTAAATAATTTGCCAAGAAGTTCTCTAGGGGTGTCACTCCATATGAAGTCCTATTTGGGACAAGAATGTGGGTTCCTGATCTCGAATGTAAAGGCACAGTGGTGGAAAATAAACCCTTTGATATCAAAGATCGTTTGGCTGTTTTACAGGATCTAAATGAACTAAGATCGAAACAAAGCAATGTGTTCCTGAAGCCAACCACCACTGGGCAAAATCCAGCTGTGCCAGCAAGGCTTGTCTGGATCCCAAAAGTTGGGGATCTAGTCAGAGAAAAGATTGCGGACAAGAAGGAATTTGGTCCTTCTTACAGACAACCAGTACCTGTCCTAGCCATCCACGGAACAAGAACAGTAATTCTGCCGCCCCTTGCTGGAAAAAAGGAGAAAAGATTTGTGTCAATCGACCTCATCAACCACACAATGTGGCCAATACTAAGCAGTAGGCCTTGTGGACTCCGACCAAGTAGCAGACACACTCCTCTCGCTACTATTCAAGAGGTTCAGACTGAAAGACTCATCACCATTGAGGATTCAGCAGTAAGAAATGAAGGACTAAGCAACAACGCTATGGAACTCATCCCTCTTGAAACTCAAGTAACAGTTCATCCTGATACACCTGTCTACACCAACGTAACACGTGATCAACTGGTTCCAGCGATTTCAATGAATCCTGATGCAATTCCAACAATTGACCGAACTGCTTCTGGCTATTTCATTAACTTTGATACGTTTTCTGCGGATCCAAGTGAGCCTGAAATGACGCCAGCCCAAAAAACTTTCAAAGATCAAGTACAAGACTTTTTTCATTTCCTGGAAAAGACTTATCTGGTTTCACCATGGATTGAACTATGGATAATTTCTAGAATATTTTTCTTTCTGCTTTGGCTAGCTTTAGTAATGACTCTTAGCGTGCTGATAAATGAAAGTAAAAATGTGAACTTACTTTTGAAACCACACAAATCATCCCATCATGAAGCAAGAGACTTGTCAACAGTGAACATCACAGCCATTCCTATACAAGGTGGTATAGTTTGGGACAAAACGGATTATGATATATTCGACCCGTCTGAACTTTTGAAGATTCCACACTTCTTTAAAATTTCATTAAGTGACTTTATTACCTCCAGTACCTATTCTGATGATTGGGACTTTGAGACTGTTAATTACATGATATCTGATCTAGAAAGGTCTGCTGCATTCTCTAGCAATGAAAACGTAGAGGGTTCATCAGACTATTAACAGCTTTATTGTTACAACCACTATGGTCATCATTTCTTGCATAAAACTGCAACACCTAGAAATGTATTTATGTATAACCAATGGGAACATTGTCCTACACCACCAAGGGGTAGTTCAAAAACGTTTGCAAATAAGTTTCCATATTTTTCAGGGTACAATACGTCCAATGCAGAATCCTTTTACTTTAAAAATATAAACAAAACAGGAACGAAAAATATGTTAACTAATACAAAACAGATTTATTCTGCAGCCTTTATTGCCCAACTGTCTAGACAAGGATTTGACTTTTGGAAAGACACAATTGACACAAAATCTGTCTGGGGTTCAAAAGATTGGCAAGTGCAGGGGATAGAAGCTTTGTTTAGAGCCTGTATCATCCCACAGCAAATAATGTTTTTGAATGACACTGTGCAATAAACATCTTGCCTTGGATTAGCCAAGATTAAAGACATGAACACACCTTCTGTACCAAAACCTGCAATTAATAACACTACACAGGGAGCGGTCACAGTAGACACAATTCTACAAAACAACAGATCAGATCCTGAATGGGAAAAATGGTTGCTCTGGCCCACAGACACAAACATCTGTCAAGAAAGATTCCTGAATAGAAAACAGCGTTTTACTATCAATAGGCCAGACCCACGTTATGCTCAAAGACCGCATCCAGGGGTAGGAACAGCATACAGTGTAGGAAAATTATGCCTTGATTTGCTACAAAAATCTACAGTTGAGGATGTGAAACAACACTTATCTTTACTTTAAGAAGGCGCAGACCTTAGGGATTTCTTGCTAGGTCCAAGAAAACCGCATCAGAAATGTTTCATATATGCCGGCATTTATGCTGCTTATAATGAATTATGAAAGGTTACACAAGCAGAGGCCGCAGAAAGAATACGTAAAATTGATCATATTAATTTAGAGAAATCTCTTGCTGTGGTCGACAATGGGTTAACGACTCTGTCATCCAGAATATATTCACTGAACAACATTGTATCCTCTGCTATTGACATACTAGAACAAGATTTAACCATGTTACAACAAGGCCAATCTCAGTTACGTGTTATTATGTTATTAGGCTGGACGCTGCAATCCTTGCATGCAGGCTATGTTCCTTGGCGTTTTATCAACACGTCATTTCCGTTTTCAGAATACAATCTCACTGAAAAACAGATCAAACTGGCACAAAAGGGAGTGAAGTATACAGTGCAGAGCATTGAAAAACTGGAAAACTTGCCATTTATGGTAGCAGAAAAACCAGCTACAGAATGGATCATTCATGGCAAAATAACTCTGCCTGTCACAACTTTCCATTTTCAGTATTGCCTCAAACAAATGCAAGCAGGCAAATATGAAAGGTTGGGTAAAGAATACATTAAGACATCCTGAGATTTATCTTATGCATACAGATGTTGGAGTGGGGGTCGTGAAGTGTTTGTAAGAGGTACACACTGTGAAAATGCACTGAGCTGTCCACTCATATGTCAGGAAATCTCTTTACACAGGACTTGCAATGGTTCAGTGACAAACTTGTCCTGCCACCTGCAAGGTTCACCAGCTGTGATTAATCCAACGTTTGGCCAACTTTCAAATGGGAGTTACCTCATGTTGAATGATCAGAGTTGCTGTGGCATGTTGCCAGGAATCCCATATCTGGTAACGGTTAGCACCAGGGTTACTTGTTGTATGCAAGTATTGTTCCACCAAATAGACACAGTCAGGGAGTCGCCTCTATGGCCTTCATTAAATGTCTCTTTTATATGTTTAGATACTTTAAGCAGACTGAAAGCCATGCTTTTGAAACAAACCGTGCCTTTGACCTCGGCCAAACCTACGATCTACAAATTGCAAGGACTTCGGCTGAGATACAGGCTCTGGTATGTACAAACTGCCCTATACATTGCGTAGAAATGATGGGACGTACCTTAAATATGTCTGATACGAGGGTTGTACATGTATTTAAGACCATATGTTCAGGACTGTTAACACCTTTTCAGGCAGTCCTCTGAATCATTCCAAACTTTGTGCATTTAGTGTTTGGTGGTCTGCCATTAGTTCTAGCACTCTTTGCAGGAATCCTGTTTTTATTCCTACTACTACGCTATGGCAAGCCTATCCACCGGCGTCACTCCCAGCAACTTGGAGAAAGCTCTCCTAGAACGGAAGTGCCGTGAGCGCATAGTGCAACTTTTGGGCATACCTCGTCTATGAGAATTAAATACAAGATTGCATCTTAACTGCTCTACGCTGTCTGCTTTGCAGTGAAGAATGCGTGCTAGACATCTGTCTAACACTCCCATCAGTCATACCAATGGATATCGATACTCTGCTGGACCCGATAACGGCCCATGCTCTGTGTTGTCCCCAGAGGCTACCAATCCTGATGGCGATATTCGTTGAGATCTCACAGACGCAACATGCTACTGCTGGGGTACGAGATGGATCAACAGGCACACAGGTAACAACGGACGCGAACATTGCTGTAGCATCCAGTGCTGAAGGCTTCACATCTATGTGCAGTTAATCTTCTAAACGAGAAATTCCAACTATCACCGACATCGGTAGACAATCTTTTGTCTACAGGAATAGAGGATTTCATGTTTTCAGCAGACCCATACATTGACTTTTGATTCGGCTCACAGTGTACCAGGAAAGTTATGAATTTGGCCTCCATATTTTAAAAACAAAAACAAACCTTGGAACTTTTCCTAAAATTGATGTTTTTTTTTTTCTCTCTAAATATGAATTTTCATGGTAATTTAATCTGCTTACAGTAGAACTGTTCATATAGAACGGACTTCTTTGAGTACTTCCAGGGACACATTGTCACCTTTATTGACCACACTTTCATTTAAGTACCATGACATGAAATGGCTTTGAGTTTTGAATAATTGTGAACCATTTCGTCATATGTAAATATGTATGTTCATTCATTTAGCACTTACTGTCAAAATATGCTTAAAATGAAACATTGCTTTACTATGTACAGTACCTTTGTGTCTAGCAAAGCATAGAGAAATTCTTTTAGTATGCTTTTACAAATGTTTTTAGCAACATGTGATACTCAGTTTTAAATGTTTAGCATTTTATTGTTTAGCATTTAGTATCATCGTTCATTCTAAAGTGAAGTGGGTGTTGTAGGTTTTCCTGAATCATGTCCTTATATAGGCACAATTCGCATTGCCCTTATATAGGCATAAGATCCCAGTCCTTATTTAGGCATTAGCCATGCTATCCAAATACAGGCATGGTCACCTACATCCGTTCACCCCAACGTCACAACGAGTTCTTAGAAACCAGACCCATAAGCTGTTGGGAGTTTCCTTAGCACAGGATTATTGATTTCTCCAAGAACTCATTTATTATGCATGAACCGCTATTCCTTAAGAGTTCATTCATGACGTCTTCCTCTGCCCAACTTTACGTCAATGCAAACATTCCTAAGCACCTTCCAGGTATAAATATACCTTCCCTTGCCATGGCAAGTGCGGCAAGTACGGAGGAGACCACCAATTTAGAGGAGTTTGTGTCCCTGCCTGACGCACTGACAAGAGATGCTGTCATCCCTGCTCGCAGAGAATCCAGCTTCCAGTGTTCTGACTCCCTTCGCGGGGTATTAGAGTTCGAGACTCGGAAAGAGATTCCCACCTCTCTCATTCTCAAGGTATGGAGCTGACTAGAACCTAGAGGGACTCTTGGCATACCAGACTTGGCATACTATACTAAACTATTGTATAACATCCTATAGAATACAGCACCTACTTCTTACCTTGTACTACACTTAGGTTAGGTACACTGGGGTAGAATTAGTTAGAGAAGCATCTTATGAGTACTCACATTTTTAGCTTGTTATTTATGAATATGAATATATGTGTCATAGCTAAAAGATAATGCTAGTGGAGTATTTTTTATTTCTACTGCTTATGCTGTACATAATATATCTCGCATACTGTCTTGTGATTGTAACAGCTCATATCTCTTACACGAGAAAAAAGACTGTTCAATAAATCCTTGTATTGAAATGCCCTTCTATTCTTTCTGTGTAACTCTGAAGAAACTAAGCATGCACGATTAGCTGAGTGAAACTGTTATCTATTGTTTCCACAATTCTGAGACGTGTTCCGATTCTAAAGGGAAACAAAGTTGTCATGTTTATGCGGTTGCCAGAAACTACTCCCTTCTTGTTTACAAGGAGTTTCTAGTGGCCTCTGATTTAGCTGGTACAATTTATTAAGTTTAATATAATAGATAGGGGCATACTGACCTCAGTCATATGCCAAATCTATAGGGTATATTATTCCAATGCGCAGAGCCTATTAGGGAAATAGGAACCACACTACAGTGGGTCCCGCTCTGCATGGTTTGCGGGGACCACAGTGGTGTCTGCGGGCCCCCCCTGTTGTATATACTGACGACTCTGGGCAAGGACAGGTCGGCCCTCTGGGGCTATAATTCGAGACTGCTACAGCCCGCCCATTGGGGTCGAATGGTAATTGATATATCTGGGGCGTGGCTCCCTGGTAAAAAGAGGGCTACTGGTTATGAAGATATCACGACACACCTACTACAGTGTGCCGGTTCAGGCCCGCGTGACCACGTCGAGTCAAAATACTGAGGTAAGGCCTGCCTAGTGGGAGACGCGGAGGGTCCACCCTTGGCTGTTTGAGGGTCCTTGCCGGCCTTGTACCTCGCATAAGACGACAAGGGCCCAGCTCTTGGGCGGATCAGTGACTATCCCTGGGCTGCAGTGCGCGATGGGCGAGAGGTCCTGAGCGCTGAAGACTTTTCGTGCGTGGGGCACGGGTCTTTCACCTGGGTGTCCTGTTCTCAATTCCCATTTGGAGTGCATTTTGGAGTCCAATTGTGCTGTGAACCAGCTGTGTGGTGCGTTTCGAAGTAAGAGATAGGGGGAGTGATTGCGCCTGACTTAATGACCTTCGGATCTTGGTGCCCAAAGATAAGTTCCGGGGGTGGCACGCAGCAGGCTGGTGTGGAGGTGAAGGGGGGTTCCTTGTCTCTTGGTAGTGTGACTGGGATCATGACCAAGCCAAAGGGGGCCCCTGCTGCTGTGCAGACGAATAAGTTGGACAAGTATGCTCTTCCACGCCAGCTTGCGCATGAGGAAGGAGCGACGGGGGAAAAAACGGCCGGGGAAGAGCCGTCCCTTGGCTCAATTATGTTGGCGATTCAGTCCTTGGGTACGTCCTTGGAGACCAAAATTAATAAGGTTACCATTGAAATTAAGCTGATGAGGGCGGATATGCAGAAAACCTCGGAGAGAGTAACAGCGACGGAAGAACACGTAGGGAATCTCCAGTCTGTGACGCGTAAGCTGGAGGAACGCATACAGAAACTGTTGCATCAACACAAGCTGATGATATTGAGGTTGGATGACCAAGAAGGGAGGGCCCTCCGCAACAACATCAGAGTTGTGGGAGTGCCAGAGGAGGCGGAGGGCCCTTCCATGGATCTTGTTAATGAGGACCTTACCCTGAACCACCTCAAGCCTAAGAGACTCTCTACTCTATTTACTGTGGAGAAAGCGCACAGGGCCCCGTTCCCAAAGCCGAAACCCAGGGCTCCTTCTCGGACGATCATTGTGCGTAGCCTCAATTTTAGAGGCCATTCTGCAGGCAGCTAGAGTGCGCGTAGACCTACCCTTTGAGAACTCAACGATAAGGTTTTTCCCGGATTTCACGTTGAGAGTGCAGCAGTAGAGGCGCACGTTCGACGGTTTGAAATGAGCCCTGCGAGAGAAGGGGATAAAATACATGATGCTTTTCCTGGCCAAACTCAAAGTCATAGACAATGACAAGTCCTTGTCCTTCACATCCCATGCGGAGATTCTACAATGGCTGTATGGGGGGCTCCCATCAGTCCTTTAATCATCGCACTGAAGGGGACTGGCACGGGAGTCGCTTCCGCAATCTTGGGTCTCCACCTTTGGGCAGAGAGAAGGGAAGGTCTGTATCTAGATCCAGGAGCTCCCAGTCTGGAAGCCCTTGGAGTGAAGCATGATCTCTGGGGAAATGAGAGTCAGCACTCACTGTTGAATATCGTTGTACACTTCATAGGACCTAAGGTATTGTCTCTCATGCCCGCCACTAGAGCTCATGATCCTGTGGGGTAGGAGATTGGAACATGTCCGGATGGGACAATGTGCTGTGAGGTCCAGCGATACGAGGGGTTGAGGGGTGAGGCGGGTGGTCCGGGAGGGGGCACTATTAAGAGGTGGTGTCAGACAGCCCTGCTTTCATTTCTGGTTTCTTGGGGCGGCAGGTGCTCTGCTATTGGGGATGTGGGTAGTTCCAGACCTACAGGGCAGGGTTGTAGGGTGGGAGGATATCGTTAGGGTTTTTTTTATTATGTGCATGGTTAACTGTTTGGTTCTTGCTTCAGATGTATTGCTGCAATATTTGTGTTAGATGACACTCGATTCTGACTTCCACTTGGAGGAAGTGGAAAATGCCATGCGAGATTTGCAATCTGGGAAGGCGGCGGGCCCGAATGGGCTTCCCACTGAAATATTTAAATGTGTGGCAGGCAAGCTGGCTCCGTACATGCTCGCCATGTTTAAGGAAGCGTCTGAAGTGGGGCAACTCACGGAAGACATGAGAATGGCAACTATTGTCGTTCTTCTTAAAAAAGGAAAACCTTTGACCTCTGTAGTTCCTATAGACCTATATCCCTCCTAAATTTCGAAGCCAAGGTTTTAGCCCAAATTATCGTGAACCGATTAGGCCCGATTATGCAATCCTTGATTCAGCCAGACCAATCGAGCTTTATGCCTCACAGGAGCACAAGGCTAAATCGGAGACGTTTATATGGAGTCATGTACATGACTCGAAGGCAGCCAGATGTCGCAGCCGCCCTCCTCTTTCTAGACGCGAGGATGGCGTTCGATAGTATCGAATGGTCGTACCTTTTTTCTGTGTTGGGAAAGGTGAGCATTGGCCCTCGGCTGCAACAGTGGATCCGGTTGCTATACACTGCCCTGATGGCCAGAGTTCGGGTTAACGGGGTCATCTCCAGAGCCTCTACATTGCACAGGGGGACAAGAAAGGGGTGCCCTCTGTCCACGATGCTCCTTGCGCTGGCGCTCGAGCCTTTGGCGGCATGGATTAGAAAGGACCCGGGGGTGAGGGGGATAGACTTCGGGGGGGGGGACTGGGAAGAGCGCATTTCACTATATGCAGATGATATCCTCCTTTATGCACACCGGCCCCAACAAACATTCCATAGGCTCATTCATATAATACGATCCTTTGGTTCTTACTTTGGTTACCGTATCAACTGGGACAAGTCTTTGGTTTTCTCCCTAGCCGGAGACCCTCCGGCTCTGACTTCCGCTTGTTCGGAGATGGGGCTCCAGGACAAATTCCAAGATCTAGACATTTGGATCACTAAGACTGAAGCAGAGTTTACACAATTGAATCTCCAGGTGCAGCTCTTTAGGCTACGAGAGGACGTAACGCACTGGAGGGGGCTCCCTATTTCCCTTATGTGGCGGGCAGTCCTCTTCAAGATGATGGCCCTTCCGTGCTTACTGTACGTTATCCAAAACACTCCTTATCGCGTTCCGAGTCCATCTTTCACATGATCGACTCCGAGCTACGCCTGTTACTGTGGGGCGGGCAGCCCCAGGATTGCACTGAGGAAGCTACAGAAGGGGGTGTTCGAAGAGAGGCTAGCAGTCCCGTATCTCAAGAAATACTTCTGGGCTGCCCATCTTATCAACATCAACGGTTGGGTCTTCTCCCCACTTGAGGAACCAGCCTATAGAGTGGACAGATTGGTATTGGGCTCGAGCAGTCACTTGGGTGAATTATATCACAGGGGTTGGGGCTCAGCACACCTGCCACCACATACTAAAACGGTTGTTGATATTTGGCATAGAGCAACTAGGATGATGGCGTGGGAGCGGAAGCTCACTGAACAGACCCCACTATGGAAGAGGGACTTCCTGAAACAAGTGCGTAGACTGCAGGGCTTTCGGAAGTGGAGCCTGATAGGCATCGATGTGCTCGGGGACATTTGGAAAGGTGGTAAAATGGTAACTTTCGACAGTCTGCGAGAGGGCTTTCAAATGGGGGATGGTGAATTCCTTTGTTACCATCAGTTGCGTTCAGAGCTTCACTGCCACGTGAAAGACGGGGCTGTGCTCCCAGAATACAGCCCTTGCAAGTGGGAGACAATATGGAGGCCAATGACATTATATAGGGGTCTGTGAGGGAACTCATGGAGTGCACCGACTGGTTTCCTGGGTGGGTTTAGGGACGTACTCTACTGGGTGTTGTGGGGATCCACGTACAATTTAATTATGTATGATGTATTGTACTGCCTGAGATTTGTCAAGTCTGATACATGCCTTATATATGTATACAGTACAATGCTTATACCTGAAGCTTGTTTTTAATTAAATAAAAAGAATAAAAATAAAAAAATGAATGGATGCAGGCAACGACAACCATTATAAAATCAAGACCTACATTATCACAACAAAACATCTTAAATTTATTGCGTGTTAATTACATAGTGTTAATAAAATTGTGTACGTTTTTTAAAACTACTTTACCAAACTACCCTCTACTGATTTGTTTTTTAAATCATCACAACACCTCTTCGCCATTTACATTCTCTTACATTACAGTTTGTTGTATTTTCAGCTTCTTGTGCCTGGCTTCCAACTCCTTCATCTCATTCATGAATTTAATTAGGATCTCATCCATTTCCTAGTTTTCTCTTTCTTCTTTTTCTTCTGCCTGTTGCTGACAGCTTCTCAGTACTCCCACAGTTCAGTTTTCCCTTCAGCATAAGATATCTGACACCCATGAGCAAATTAGAATGATTATTAATATGGGGTAGCATCTGGTCTATTATGTCCTCATCTAAGTAACCAAACCATGCAAAACCTTTGAAATGTCCTTTTCAATCTCACTAACTTCTTCACTAACTGTTTCCTGGGCTCCTGGTTCTTTAAGAGCCTTTGTCTCACACATGACCTGTTAATTTGGTTACAGTGATTAAGCACATAGTGCAGTCTTGCAGAATCTCAAACATGCAACAGACACCACCCTCTTTTACTAATAATATACAGGCATCAAAAATCCACTCGTCCACTCACTATGGCAAGTCAGGTTTTATCAGGATGACCTATTTTTAGGACCTACTGGTCCGTTCTGGCGGGTGAATGTGAGCTGGAAAGGAACATGTGTTCTATTCATTCAGAAGGTGAATGAGCAATAAAGATTGCTTTAAATCTTGTTTTTATCATCAACATTTGCTGTCTGTTCAAGGGCAGAGGTCAAATGGCAGTTTGTGTTTTTTACTAATTGCTGCTTATCTTATCCTGGAATATGGTGTTTATGTTTCTTTCTCTTACTACAGTTAAAGGATTTTGTAAAGTGAGTTGTCACAATCATTGTGAAACAAAAGGCTGTAGGATTTCAGTTTTTTTTCTAGCACACATCTTTTAAATAGCTTTTAAATGAATTGTACAAATATTTGAATATATATCAGGAATTATGAAAGCACATTTTGTTTGTAATTCAGAGGTATATTGCAATCAAAGATTTAAACAGGAGCAATACAAATTAGAATACTTTTCTTGGTGATGTGTAAATGACAAACTCGATTTCCAAACATTGCTGTTTACATAGTTTTATTAGTAAAACCACATGTCAGTCCGTAATTTTGTGGCTATTTCAATGGAAAATCTGCTGATTGCAAATGATAGTGTGATGCCACTTCATGGTTTAATTATATATTTATTAAAGGTGACAGTTTTTAAACATGATTTGAGAAACATTCCTACCCTGAAGACATGATCTTAATGAACTAAGAAGCAGGTCAGGGGTCTTGTTCTCCTATAAGTGGCTACATTTGTATTATATGTAGAGCAAAAGTTTAGTCTATTGAATCAAACAATTGTTTTTTATACAACAGACATGCTGCACTCATATTTGAAGGTGCTCTCTTATGTGGTAATGAAGAAAGAGATTGCTCAGTGAATTAAAATATTTGCCCAGGATCACATTATTTTAAACCAGTTTAGTGTCCCAGAGCATTACAATTAGGTTGAGTAGATTATTTGAGTCACTAGACCTGCTGGTCTGGTAACATTTTCATGATATTTTGAGGTCTGATATATCTAAAGCTAACCTGTTTTGCATAACCATAGCTCAACTCCTTATTAATGTGTCTTAACGTTCCTGCAGTGTCAGTAGCCAACCTGTCTAGGAGTATAGACAATCTTCCAATCTTCACATCATCGAATGCTATATCAACTGTAGGAATCATGGCACCAAATATATCCTCTACCCAATGCCCAGCACTACTTCTCTTTCCTCACAATTATATTATTCTTTTCATTCATATTATCCATGTGATAAACATGCGGAAACACTAAACATAAGTAGCAGCTATCCACCCAGCTACGGTGGAGTTTAAAATAGGAGGTTTCCCCATACATATAATAGATCCTCTTAATAATATGCTCATGTCCAGTCAAATTGAAGTTACTTGTATATAACTTTCCTCATATTCACTCCAACCTACTTATTCTGAAGTTTTATTTTGTCTGTTTTCCAATACCATACACATTTTTTCCTTCTTTGTCTTAGCAAGACTAAGGGCCTGATTTAGATCTTGGCGGACAGGTTACTCCGTCACAACGGTGACTGATATCCCATCCGCTGAAATTTAAATCCCATTATTTCCTATGGGATTTATATTTTGGCGGACGGGATCTCCCTCACCGTTATGACAGATTAACCTGTCCGCTGAGATCTAAATCAGGCCCTAAGTTTTGGATGCACCTTCGAGTTTCCATCCTTCTCTTCCTCCATTTCTAACATAACTCTTTCTTCTTCATTAACCTTTTCACTGAATCTCACTTTTGCCCATTGAGCTCTTCTGCAAACACCTTCTCACCTTTGTTTAATTGACATTTAAATTTACAGACACCATTATTAGTTCAATTTATTGGCATAACAGGTCTAACATATCTAGAAATAGTCCCCAGAATTTTTTGTCCATTGTAGGAAAACAAATACCTAACAAGAGGCTCAGTTTCAAAAGGAAAATCTAAATTCGAAAGATACAATTCAACAAAATCCTGTTGATTAAAATAAGGTTATAAACACAGTACATGACAGCGTAAGCCAATGGAATTAGATGGTAAAATACTCCGTCAGTGCCAGGTGCAGGCAGAGAAATGCAAATATAACAATCATGGACCTCCATAAGTTTTGAATATTTATCTACTAACCTTTCACCATAAAGTCTTGTGGAGTTATCGCTATCCAGTAACTTAATACCTAACTTAATTTTCTCCTCTTCTAAAGTCTGGTTAGTTTTGATTTTGGGTAAGTGTACCCAATTGAAGTACCATATTCCACTAGTAAATCAACTATGCATATTAATAACTAACATTGTTTTACATGAACAGACACAAACAGTTGCAAGGTACTGAAAATATATGAGAATCCTGGAAAACTTACTTTTCCCTCGTCCAGTCCTCATCAAACCGGATTCCACTCCTCAAAAACTTATAACTGACTACTTTATAGCATGCCCCAGGCTATCACACCAACTCACTTTACTTGTCTTATCTCCGATTTTAATGTTTTTGTTCTTAGCAGGGCCACTTTGCAAGAATGCCTTTTATAATGAATGATTTTATCTTAAATGTGATGTCTAGTATGATGGAAAGGATGTATAGAAGGCGCCACCATTGAAATGGTTTTAATTAACTGTGCAAAAAATTTAATTAATAAATAAAAATAAAAAACCCTAACAATAATTGTAACATTTTGCAGCAAATCTTCATGCCATGTTTCTTCTACAAAAATACTAAGAAAAAAATAAAAAATCTACCTACTTAATTGTGTGTACAAATTAAAAAATTGAAGACATATCAATGTTCAATTAACAGTTTCAGCTCATATACGAAATGTTAGTTCAGGAAAGGAAATCTACTGTCTTTAACTGGATACCTAAGGTACAACACAAACAGACTTCAACTTCAAAATCGCAGTTCAAAAGTTTATCAAGATATTTTCCGGAATGGTGATCTCATCTTTATTCAGTTCAGATTCATGAAATTAATTTGCAACCTGCCAAATCAATGAATTCTGCATCTAATTACTCAGCTTGTTGGACACCAACTAGATGTGACCATTCAAGTCCTGCATAATTTCTGTTAGGCACCTTGAGTCTCTTTGGTCTTTCGACTTTTGATTAATCATCATCACTTTCAACTTGTTCTTCTTGCTCTGCTTCCCTTCCAATTCCTCAACTCTTTGCACTCCTTTCAGTATTGTTTTTTTTCCCGCACAATTTGGTCAACTCACAATACACTCTTTCACTTGAGGTGCTTGACTGGCTCGGATTCATGGTGCTCACTTCCAAACTCAGATCTATTTTCAACCACTGCTCATATCCTCAAGTCTTTTGTCAAAGACTGAGGATCGTTTTCACCCAGATCACCTTCATCCCTCATAGTAAGCCAGGATTCACCAGGAACACGAGCGATGCGGAGCTTGAGTTTCCATCTTCGTCTCTTTCGCTGGATACGGGACACTTGAGTATCTTTACCTTGATCATGACCCTATAATGCTGGGGTGTGATCACACTGGATCTGCTGGTACCCATCTTGCAGAGATTCAACCTGCCATTTTCTCCTTCTGGATACACACATCCGATTGAGATCTGACTCAGTGACTCTGGAGCTGTTTTCAACATTTCTTCACCATCTTGTCTCACTCTCTTCTTGTGGGACACATGAATCCACTGTGGCAATCTAGCACATCTCACAGCAGTGTTGGTCACAAGGATTACCTGAAGAGGGCCCTCCTAACAAAGCTCCAGACAGTTTTTGCACACATGCTTCTTCACCAGCATCCAGTTTTTGGGAATGAAGTTGTGACACTCTCCATGCTCTATGTATGTGGTTGCCAAATTGACCCAACGAAAGATAGAACAGACCACACCAGCCAATCCTCTGCAATCTCAAAGCAGTGTCATCTGTGATGTTCACAAGCACAGCTGCAGGTACAGATGGGATTCTCATGGCTCTGCCCATCAACACTTCATGGGGAAGTGTCCTGTTCTTTTGTTTGGCATGCACCTGAGACTCATCAGAGCACTGGGCCATTTGAATGAGCTGGAGGCACATACCTGTCCAATTGGATTTCAACATACTGTTGACCTGTTCTACCTGTCATATGTCGCTGAACCTATGATGGTCAAGAGGCTATCTGACTTCTACATAAAGCCAAGGTCCTGTGTTTGGGTTGTCAGAAATGTTATTGTTGTTCGCCGTTGAACCAAAAAAAACCAAAGGCTGTCATAAAATTCTCAGGTAGGGCAGGCCAGAAGACAAGAGAGAGATATAAAGCAAACAAAGTCTGTCTGGTCTATTCCAATTGCTGGTTTAGAAATTATATGTACTTGGTCCGCTTTGAGTCCAAGTTCTCCTTGGCGACGTGTTTGCTGAACCCAAAGCAATGGAATACTAAAAACTAAAATAAATTGGTCAGACCTTGAGGTATTTTATGGTTGTTAGCTTAACTATCCATCTCCCATGCTGTCACCTGATGTGAAAGTGGAAAAAGGAAAGGGGAGTGAGTGAAAGGGAGAGTGCCCTTCTTATCACTACTGTTTGGGTGTGCACAACTTTTTCCCAGCTCCCCACCAGTTTTTAACGAAGTGGAACAATTGGACTTGCCTGAAACTGTGGCCTTCTTGGACCGCAGTAAGGGTATCACCACGTCCTCTCTCTCTCGGGGACTGCAGGATATGTAAGCGTTGCCACTAGGTGGTATCTCGGGTTGCTCGACTTTCCTCTCCTCCCATTTGCCTCCTTCAATCACCAGCTCCTCTTTCAGCTTGCAGCTACTTCGCTCCTCCTGATTCTCCATCTCAGCTTTCTGCTCCACTCGCATCGTCGTTTTTTGGTCAGCCTACCATGACTCCTTTTGTGCCGGACCTGAAGGGGGAGTACTTTTTAGGTCACGCCTGACCCAGCGCATGCACTGGTCTGGCGAGACATTTTGTGAGGGCTCCAAAAAGTGCTACCAGGCCAGCCTAGAGCTACAGTGCATGTGCGTGGGTGCGCGCGTCACGCTTTACCGCGATTACTTTCACTTTCGCGGCCGCGCGGCCACGCTGATGTTTGGTCGCTTTCAGTTTCGCGGCCGCACGGCCGCTTTCATGTTCTCCATGAGGCTTCAATAGATTGCAGCAGTTAAAACAAGCATTGGCATAGCCAATAGGTCTCGTTTTGGGACCTTATAAGTGTTTAGTTATGCAACTGTTGCATGGCTAAACACTTATAAGGTCCCAAAGGCGAGACCTATTGGCTATGCCAATGCTTGTTTTAAATTGGGATCTGGATCCATGGATCCATCATGGACTCACACGGGGCATGCACTGAGCACTGCAGTAGGTCCACAGATCCTCGCATGCCCCAAAAAACATTTTGTGGCAATTTCTTGCCCATGACGGGTCCCTCACAGACCCCTTCATCAGTCCCATGGGGTCAGGCTACCTCTATCCTGACCCCTTATATCCCATTTTTACTTTATACCCCCTCCGGAAAAGTTTCCCGATGTACAAAATGGCAGCCCCAACTTTTTTCTCAGGTTGTCCCCAGCCAATCATGGCATTGCTGTTGGCACGTGGATCCACATCTCTAGGCATACATAAATCTTTTTTCTTTACTAACTCCAAAACTACTGAATAGATTTACACCAAATTACAAACAGCACTCTTTCTGGACCAAGAAAGCTTTCTTCCAAATTTGGTGTCATTACGTTCATCGGTTCGAGCTGTAGTCATATCTAAAATCCCTATGGGAAGATGCATGGGGAAAAGGCATGTTCCGACTCTTCCTTTTTCTCAGCCTTCGCTTGACGGATCACTCCGAAACTTTCCAGACAGCAGCAGAAATGAGTGGCAAACTAGTTTTGAAAATGTTGTGAAGATTTTTCAAACTGCGTCGAAGTTATTAGCAAAACAAAAAACTGTCTATGGAAACTAGGTCCTAACTATAACTACCTACTGGTAACCGCGGTCAGTTCAGAGATGCAAGGATATATCTATCTATATATATATATATATATATATATATTTCTATGTCTATTGTTTATCGTTGTCATGACGATTGTACAAGATACCAGGTATTTAATGGCCGCTGATGGTGATGCCTGTTGTAGTGACAAAGGCGGCTTGCCGTCGAAACGCGTCGTGGCCTTCTTGGTGAAATAAAACCACCCCTTGCTTTACTCTCACGGAGTCTACGCCTGTCTTCATTTCCCCGGCAGGAATGGTTGCATGTACAAGATTATCCGGAATCTTCACGTAGACCCTCCTCGATTTGGAGAACCGCGTAACCGGGACCCAGTGGTTACAATTGTGTAGATAACGCGGCGCCCCCCGCAGCAGTAATTGATCCCGCCACAACCTACGCCTCGCATTGGATTTTCCCTACGGACTCTCGAGACAGCCGGAGGGCGGTCTGACTGTCAGGTAGGAACTCCGTAGCGTGCCTGGTTGTGAGTGTGACATTATAGTGGCTGATGGGAGAGGTAGTCCCGAGATTTCTGTACGGGCAGTGAGAAGCAAGAAGTGAGACTCTTTCCAAAAGATGGCCGAGGAGTGGGTCCGTGAACAAGAAGAGGCAGCATTGGATATTTTCAATGATAAGACATCTGATATTCGGGTACAGACAACAAGTAGCACTGAGGCTAAAAATAAAAATAAGGACATCAAACAGACTATGTATGAATTGGAGAAACTACGCAAATCAGAAATATCAAAATGGTGGGAGTGCAAATCATTACAAAGGTATCTGGATGTAGGACGCATTCCGAGAGGACTGCGAATTCTCGTAGCACCGACTTACGAGAATCCAGACCCTAGCATGCTTAAAGAATGGGCGGAGAATAGTGCTGATTCATCTCGGCACATGTTGGAAATTTTGATAAAATACGCCATCAGCGATCGAGAAAAAATTCTGCTGAGAATTGATGAGGTCTATAAAGAACTAGAGAAATTCTCCGATAAAGAGGAACTAACTAAAGCCCAAACTGAGATGAAAAAAAGATTACTAAAGCACGAGCAATCGATCAAAGAGCGGAAAGCAACTAAATTCCAGAGAGACAAACGAGATTACCTAAACGGCAGAATCTATACATTTTCAAAAAAATTTGACAACATTCGAAGACAACAATTATCCTCAGCTACTATTTCTCAAAAGAAACTAACAGAACCGAGTGGCTCGGAACTCAGTTCGGAAGTAGAATCAGACATTGAAGATGTTACATCAGGCGCCGCTCCATCTGTAATTCAAGAACTTGATTTTTTACGGTTAGAGCGTTCAATACACCTGAGACCCCGCCCCCCTCGACAAGAGCAAGCAAACAGAGGGAGAAGTCAAAAACCAGGAGGCAGAAGGATCGAAGATGGGGTGGAAGAAACAAGTTCTTCAATAAAAACATCAAACAGACGAACGAAAAAGAAGTAACACTAAGTACTACTATGGACAACACAGTTATAAACCTTACTAATATGATGCTGACTGAAAAATAAAAATAAATATTAGCATTAGGTTTGTCTTGTTGCGCACCTACCAATTTTGGCTATGTCCAAACACGAGTAGATCTCTTTCAATTTACAAGAAAGCTTAAACTACAAAAATACTTTATGATGACTCCAAAACCAGATGTTCAAGTGATGACCCAAACGGATGTAAATGAGCGATCAGGAAATCTCGAAGTGGGAGACATGTCGCTCTTACAGGATATGGCAGTATTGGAATCCGGAGAAGACACTCAGACTAATCCCTTTAACCAATTGGCAGATACTATGGGATTAGATATCTACGGGGGGAAACCCACTCCATATAGACCTAAATCAGTTTTTCTTCCAAATATGTCGAGAGACAATATTGACATCTTCGCAGAAAACATGGTCAAAGATCTAAAAGAACTTTCCATCACATCCAGTACAGGCTTTATTCGTACCAACTGTAATCGTAGATCCGATTACGAAAATCTCATAGTTAAAATCAAAAAACGCCAGGATATTGTTGTGAGATGGTCGGATAAAGGTGGGAATGTCGTTCTCTGGCCTTTAGAACAATACAATCTGGAAGCCCATGCACAACTTCAAGATCCAGAATGCTATTGTAGGATAAGCCCAACATCTATTGTCAGTGTCAAAGAGAAATACCACACAGCTCTATACAAATGGAGATGTTCGAATTTGATATCCAAACAGGAATTTGAATTCCTCAAAACAGACTACCCCATCACACCGCAGCTATATTTGATACCAAAAATT
Organism: Triturus cristatus; assembly: GCF_964204655.1. Taxonomy (NCBI): domain Eukaryota; kingdom Metazoa; phylum Chordata; class Amphibia; order Caudata; family Salamandridae; genus Triturus; species Triturus cristatus. The sequence goes on along the minus strand of NC_140585.1, from coordinate 812,951,018 downwards.
CATAAAAACGCTACAAACCCTCCTGGTAGACCAATTATAGCTGCAATAGGAGGTCTTTTTGAAAATACTTCCAAATTCATAGACTTTTTTCTACAACAATATGTCCAGGCACTTCCGTCCTTTATCAAAGACACGGGGGACTTTCTAATGAAGATTTTTGACCTACAATGGAAGGATGATTTTGTTCTGATGACGCTTGATGTCAATACTTTGTACACGAGCATCAGACACAAAGATGGACTAAACGCCCTAAAACACTTCTTAGGCAAAAGATCGATTGATCTTTACACACATACTCTCATGTTGCTAGAAATGTCTGAATGGTGTCTTGATAACAATGTGTTTGTATTTGATAAGTTGTTCTACAAACAGTTGCGCGGGACGGCCATGGGTACCTCCTTCGCCCCCAGTTATGCTAATTTGCATATGGGCTGGTGGGAGGAGCAGGTACACATGGTTGAACATAAGCAGGTGGTGACAGAAAATGTGGTGATATATGCAAGATACATAGATGACCTTTTTATTCTTTGGCAAGGTTCAGAAGAATCTGCTCTTGCATTTGCTAATGTGATTAATGAAAATTCCTTAAACCTAACTTTTACGTGTCACACCAGCAGATCATCTATTCAATTCTTAGATCTAGAGGTTTTTGTGGAAAACTCCAAGATAGAAACTAGAACCTATAGGAAACCTACCTCAGGGAATTCTATTCTTCACTATAGCAGCTTCCACCCTACCTCATTAAAAGAAAGCATCCCATTTGCAGAATGTCTTCCCATGAAGCGAAATTGCAGTACTGAGAACAGTCTTATCAATGCTACTAATACTCTATTTGACAGATTGGAATCAAGGGGCTACAGTGCCAATACTTTAGGCAAAGCAAATGCCAAAGTTAAAAATGTCACCAGAAAAGAACTTTTGTTCCCCAATCCTGGAAAAATCAAAAAGAAAGAAGTAGCGAAAAAGAGAAACTATGCATCAGGAACCCCTAGACTTATAACAGGTTTCAATATTTATCATGGCCTTTTTCGCAAAATGCTGTACAAACATTGGCAGATAGTACGCAATGACCCAGTTTTGGGTCAGAAAATGCTTAAAACACCTTCCATCACATTCAGGCGAGCAAAATCAATGAGACAGGAACTAGTATGCAACGCGCCTAGTGTAAACAGAGGCTCTGATTGGCTTAAAACTAATAAAGGTTTTACCAAATGCGCCAAATGTAAGGCTTGCCGTTATGGCATCAACATCAAAGAAATCAGCTCCCCACTTAGACACTCTCCCTTTATCATAAGGGGAAGTTTCACTTGCAAAAGTGAGTTTGCTGTGTATATGTTACAATGTACGTGCAGCAAACGGTATATAGGGAGTACTATCTATCCTGTCCATGTTCGTATACTTCAACACCTACGGGCCATCAACAATGATGACCCCAATTACCCTGTGGCTAGACACATCAACCAATACCACAGTGGAAGAGCCAGTGATCTCTCCTACTGTGTTATTGACACTGTACCTAAGAATCCGAGAGGAGGTAACAGACAACAAGTACTTCGTAGACTCGAATCTAAATACATAATTCTGTTTAACACCAGAATACCTATTGGTATGAATGCTGATGAAGCTTTATCCGTACATTTATGATTCTATCCTGCCTGTCTCAAAACTTACCCAGCTTCCTTATTTTTCTACCTCAGGCTCACCTACCTTCTTCTGTTCTTTTATTGATTACTGAGTGTCTTGGTTTGGTTCTTTACCCAGATTTTCTAAGATATGCATCATTCCCACTACGGGTTTACACTATGATATTAAGTTTTTCTCCTTCAAATTGTTTTTGTAAATTGAATGTATTCAGAGTTATTCAGCTACTATGTTACTCTGTGTTCATTTACTAACAAGGCAGGAGACTGTTCAGCGGTATGGTAATCTAGGCCCACTTGGGCTTCATAGCGTGACTGTATTCAACGATCTCGTACCCTGCTTAATCTGATTCCTAGTGATCATTAATTACGCTTTTTGTTTTTTCCTTTCTGGACTATGCCTGCATGTCCTCACAGTACTTACTGTTTAAATGGAAGAAATGTACAGTATTTTATCTGTATAAAATTATCATCACATTGAAAATTAAGTGTATAATCTAGCTAGAAATAAGCAGGAGAGAACGAAAAGCACAATACAGTCTGTCTTCTGATTATATATATCTGGGTAAAGACTATATTTCTATGTCTATTGTTTACAGTTGTCATGACGATTGTCCAAGATACCAGGTATTTAATGGCCGCTGATGGTGATGCCTGTTGTAGTGACAAAGGCGGCTTGCCGTCGAAACGCGTCGTGGCCTTCTTGGTGAAATAAAACCACCCCTTGCTTCACTCCGACGGAGTCTACGCCTGTCTTCATTTCACTCGGCAAGAATGGTTGCATATATATATATATATATATATATATATATATATATATATATATATATATATATATATATATATATATATATATATATATATATATAGATATATCATCCCAATTGTGCCCTGCAAATGAGCCCGCACTCCACACTGGTACACTTGAAACATCAACATTTATTTCGGAAAACAAACCGAGCCTTTCAGTCCATGTCTTTTCCATTCTGCTTGCTCTTGCATTGCCTGACGCGTTTCAGAGACTTTCTCTTTTTTCAAAGGCGCAGAATTTGCATTATTTCAAAGCACCACAATCACCGCTTCCTGCTGAGTTCAAGTGATGAGCTTCTGGTGTGCTCAGCCTCCTTTTTTTCAAAATTCACGAAGCTGCATGAAACCCATTGGAGGTTTGAAAGTACTTTGAGACTACAAATACCGCCATGCCCTGCAACAACACACCTGAGCTTAATGAATCTTTCAAGTGAAAGCCACGCAGGAGCGCTTTTAAAATCATCAAACAACAGAAGCGGAACTGTGGCAGGAAAGACCTTGCAACCTTGGATTGCCTTTGAAAAAGAAGATTTGCATCTTTGAAACACGTCAGGCAGGAATAGAAAGGAGAGATACATACTAAAAGGCCCACTTCAGCTTAAAACAAATAAAGTTGTGGAATGCAACCTACCAGTGTTTGGAGTGCGAGTTTATTTGCATGGGCAACTTTTTGGATGAATATTACACGGCAGGTCCAGCCGTGAAGCTTCACGCACCTCCCAAAAATGAAGGGACCCCGGTTTGGAATCATGCCACATCGACAGGGGCGACACAGGTATTTAATATTGAAGGGAGTGGGACTCTCAGTCTCTGATCATTGGGGGACTGTCCTCCTTTTTTTCAAAATTCACGAAGCTGCATGAAACCCATTGGAGGTTTGAAAGTACTTTGAGACTACAAATACCGCCATGCCCTGCAACAACACACCTGAGCTTAATGAATCTTTCAAGTGAAAGCCACGCAGGAGCGCTTTTAAAATCATCAAACAACAGAAGCGGAACTGTGGCAGGAAAGACCTTGCAACCTTGGATTGCCTTTGAAAAAGAAGATTTGCATCTTTGAAACGCGTCAGGCAGGAATAGAAAGGAGAGATACATACTAAAAGGCCCACTTCAGCTTAAAACAAATAAAGTTGTGGAATGCAACCTACCAGTGTTTGGAGTGCGAGCTTATTTGCATGGGCAACTTTTTGGATGAATATATAGATATATATATATATATATATATATATAGATATATAGATATATATGGATATATCTATATATATATTCACTTAAAAAACCATAGGTTTCACACACGTTATAGTTAGGAATTAGCATTTAAAAAACCTTGCAAATTCACTTAAAAAACCATAGGTTTCACACATGTTATAGTTAGGTGGACATTTCACTCGTAATAAACCAATGAAATTCCCCCGTTATAGTTAGGTCAGATAACTATAACTCGCGCGCCCGCAATCCACTGCTGATGACGTCACATATTACATCACTCATGACATGGTCAGTGGCATCACTCATGACATCACTGATTACATCATCCTTGTGAATGAGTGGCGGTCGCGCGAGTTATAGTTATCTGACCTAACTATAACGGGGGAATTTCATTGGTTTTTTACGAGTGAAATGTCCACCTAACTATAACATGTGTGAAACCTATGGTTTTTTAAGTGAATTTGCAAGGTTTTTTAAATGCTTATTCCTAACTATAACGTGTGTGAAACCTATGGTTTTTTAAGTGAATTTGTACGTTTTTTTAAATGCTAAGTTATGTATTTTTTTTTTTTTTAAGGTTTTTCACCGTGCGCACAAAATGTTTTTTCACCCTTCGGGGTCCTTTATGGACCCCCTGACAAAGGCTAGGGGGGCAGGAACTCTCTACCCTGCCCCCTTTTAACGTTGCCACCTCTATTTTTCACTCTCGCACCCACAACAAACAAAATGGTGGCCGACACTTCCTGATTTCGACCGATTCGAACGTTGACTGACATGTAACCACCAATCAGAATTACGCTCGCGCACGTTAGGGTGCGCGGCTATAGATATTTATTTTCTCAGGAAATACTGAACAGATTTACTCCATACATGCAAAAGGCACATGCCTGACCTGAGGACTACCTCTCTGTCAAATTTCAAGTAATTCTGTTCAGCCGTTCGGGCTGTACCTTCGACTAAAGGTTCTATGGAAAAATGCATGGGGAAAACACGTTTTGGGACCCCCCTTTTTTCTCGGCCCCCGCTTGACGAATCACCCCGAGACTTTCAGGGTAGGAGCTGAGCGGAGCGCCCCATTCGTTTTGAAAATTTCACGAGTATTCGTCAACCGGCGCCAAAGTTATTCAAAATAGAATTTTCAGATTTCCTATGGAAACACGGTCCTAACTATAACTATCTACTGGCGACCGCCAGTAGATAATATATATATATATATATATATATATATATATATATATATATATATATATATATACCTGAGCAGACGGACACACACACACACACACACAGGTAATGTATTTCTCTTTTTTCTTGTTACAGGAGCAAAGCTATGCCAGCCAACGTTAACTGTATGTATATCCTGCTTTCTTTTTCATGTGAATGTTTATATTTATCTTTGTATGATCCTCAGAGGGTGAAATAATGAGCAAACACCTGAAAGTGAGAACATCTTGGCCAAATTGTATCATCTTGCTGTAGATATCAAGCAGGTCATGCAGCAGAAGCTCCATTGTGTGTTAATTGTGGAAAATAACTGAGCTTACCATATCAAAGTGTAGATTATTCTGATTGGTTCTCTGCATGTGAATAATGTGTAGGTGGGTCGTTTTCAACAAGGAGACGTTTTAAACAAATGAACTCTAGAGTTAGTTAGGAGATGCTTTCCTTGCTCCCTTTAGAGATTATGTCTTTTTTTTCTTGTCCACAAGAGTTAGATTCTTGGGCAAATATCATCCTCACTTGCTTGATTGAATCTTTATGTGAGTCAGTTGATTCTGCCTTTAAAAGCTTTCCATGCTGATACATTCTGCCACACCTTGCCCCAATTCTATGGCAGGACCAGAGGCTCAGATTATGCTTTCTCAATTTCAGCAGCCGATGAGAAAAAAGTAAACATTACAAAAATAAATTTTCCATGAGGCTTTGAACCACGCCTCCTTAATCAACCAATAACATAACTGGTTAACATACAAAATAATGAGGCACTATCTTGGCTTCCTCTTTCTTTGTTGCTCCGCATTCAAGATAAGTGCCTCATTATTTTGTTCATGTCCTATCTGTGATTCTAGTATTGTGAGTTCATAATTTACTGGTTTATTGAGCTATACTTGGTGTATGATTACACTTGTTGCTTTATTGATATTGCTGTAGCGCTCCAGCGCCGCGCTGCGACCGGCGCGTGCGATTGCGCACTTTAACGTTTTTCCTCCTCATTGCGTGTTGCGCTGTACTTGTAGGCCATTGCTACTATCTTACAATTATTTATTGTCTCAATATTACCCAAATTCAGATTTTTACTCGTGACGCGAGTTTCGTGCCTGCTAGCACACTCTTGCACTGCCGGGGATTGCCCCCCCTTTCAGGGAGCGAGGTGTATGCCGGAATCCCGATCGGGGAGCCTGCGTGCATCTCAGGAGCCTGCACGCATCTGTGCACGCATGCAGTCCCTCGCTCGCACACACGAGCTGGAGAGACGCCTCACCCTGGCTGGTTATTGGGGATTAACCACAAATAAATTACTCTAACTGACCAGCCAGTGGTCGTTCAGGGTGCACTAAGATGGGAGGATGTGAAGAATTAAGAGAGGGGATATGTTACTTCACCGAAGGGTGAGCAAGGAAGCACTTCCTTTTTGTTTAGTTACCCTCACACACCCTAGTGGTGTCATGCTTCATCATCGGGTCACCCCGACGCCTATAAGTCGGGGTGGGCTCAACCACAGTGTTGGGAGCTCTTTGAAGAAGTAGAAGACCAGGAGGGCTGAAAGATTAAAAAACCTCAGGCAGATCCCCAGTATCCCTTTATTGTTGGGTCTGTCTAGGTTAATAAAATTACTTAAAAAATGGGTCTTGTTGGAAGTATTATGGTCCTAAGACCCTAGTGCCAACATGTTTCAGTCCATACATGGCCGTAAAGGTCCAGGACTTTCTTCAGGGCAAAGAAGGCCTCCCTAGGGGGCAAGAGGGGGAATTCCCTATCCTGTCCGTGAATCAAGGGCAGAGTAGCTGCTCCTCGTGTGATTGACTTATTATTAATCTATCATCCGTAGTACTCCATCTGGAAAAGGAACAGAAAACAAAAAACACAACATACACTTGTATGAAAACATGGTGGTAATTCCAAAATGTTGTGTCCCATATTGGTTCATGCCAGTTGGTGCATAATATCAATGTAAACTTCTCTGTAGTTCACTCTCATTCATCACTCATGCCGTATCCGTGAAGAAAAATAATTGCTAAAACCATGTACGATTATCGTTATCACATTTAGTTGAGATATGCCCACAATACACAAATCCATGTTCTTACCCAACTTTTGGTGAGTATCCGTGTCTCAGGGGACCGTAAGGCTAATTAATTGTGGCGCTCGATGTGCGGGGAGACGCGATCGTACTCGAATCCCTATGTTCTTGCCCATGACTTACTTCGTCAAGAGTCCTGCCCCGCCGCACACCTGTTTGGCTTCAGTCCCCGGCTTGAGCACCATTGAGTGGATAACCGGGGGATTTTATACTTCCGCATATCGCGGCAAGATGATTGTTGATGTTCCATTAATATATGCAAATGGTATAGATATATTGATGACGTTTTGATGATTTGGAAGGGAGACATGACTAGTCTTAATGATTTCAATATGTGGATCAACAATCTAAATCCACATCTTCATTTTACTATGAACATGCACAAAGAGAAAATCTCCTTCTTGGACGTTACCTTTATAGCCAAAGGAGGTACCCTTGAAAGCTCTCTGTACACAAAGCCCACAGATAAAAACAGCCTACTAAGATTTGATAGCGCACACCCGCGCTCCTTAAGAGAAAACCTACCAGTAGGCCAATTCTTGAGGGTGCGTAGAGATTGCTCTAATCTTCAGACATACAAAAAAGAAGCAGCTATTCTTACCATCAAACTAAAACAAAAGAAATATCCTATTAGGATCATAGGGAGAGCTAATAAAAAAGCACGCAATACACAAAGAGAGGCCCTTTTAGAAACACTTGTAAAAAAACAGCCTGATCAGTTGATATGTGTTACCACATACAATTCATCATCTAATGACCTGAAAAAGATAATAAACAAAAAATGGTCCATATTAACATCAAACAAACTATCCTTCGAGAAACCAATGTTCTCATTAAAAAAAAACACAAGTTTGAGAGATGCACTAGTGCACACTGATACATTCACACCCAAAACCACCAATCAAATGACAATCTGGAGAACTCCATCCGTCACGGGACATTATCCCTGCGGGTCTTGTGTACAATGCCCATTCACAGAACACACTAAGACGTTAGAACTAGGCCTACACTCTCTGTGGGAACAAAGATCACATACAAATTGCAACTCTGAATCAGTGGTCTACCTGATCAAATGCCCATCCAACATGATGTATATTGGGATGACGAGCCGAAAAATAAAAGTTCGCATTAGCGAACATAGAAGCACAATAAGACGTGCGGTAGTAGCAACTAGACTCACAACACATTACAAAGAGAAAAATCACAAGGACACAGAAATCAAATGGACAGTAATAGAGAAGGTCAAAAACACTGGTAACCTTCAGCGCAAACTCCTTGCACGAGAACAACGGTGGGTATATTGTTTGAAAACCAACGAGAGGGGCCTCAATGATTGCATACCCTGGAGTCAACTCAATAGATAATCTATCCATTTGTGTATGTCTTCACCTGACTAGGTCTTCCAATGACATCTAGTCTTAGGACGGTAGATATTAACACCTCTGTAGGGAACAAAATGTGTAACTGCTGGTATTACACTGCTCCTGATATTGGCCACCCATGAATTTAGTCCTTCAATATACTATCGATACGTACTCTTGTGTACTTATAAAGATTATTAAACACCCGCGTTCATTCAAACGTCATGTACACCAGATACGTCCCCTACATACTTTATCCTCACCTATTAACAACGTTATAATCAACTGTGTAAGCTGAGTTACCATTGATCACGTATGTCTCAACATCCACTCTCTTAGGATGTCAGAGGGTTCTTGCCACTGAGTAGAAGCGCAGTGACCTCACGCGCTTAGCACGAGTATTGATTACAATTTTACATCCATCTATAGTCTCAAGAGATGAGCAATGATTCTTTGCGTCCTATATAATACTTCAGGAACACACACACATTGACGCTGGGACTTCGCGACATGCCTCTACTAGTAACAGCGTCATGTTTAGATATGAACTACCGCGTTCTGCGGTGAACACTACAATTCCCATGATCCTCCACTAACGTGTAACAACGTCATGTATCGATGCGAACTACCGCATTATGCGGTGAACACTACAATTCCCATTATCCTCCACTTACGTACAAGACGCTCTGACGTCACACACTATGCGCCTTGGAACATCAACTTGCCGCGATATGCGGAAGTATAAAATCCCCCAGTTATCCACTCAATGGTGCTCAAGCCGGGGACCGAAGCCAAACAGGTGTGCAGGCGGGGCAGGACTCTTGACGAAGTAAGTCACGGGCATGAACATAGGGATTCGAGTACGATCGCGTCTCCCCGCACATCGAGCACCACCATTGATAGCGCTGTGCAGAGTATTTTCCCTCACATTCTATTTCCAAAATCCTCTCTCTCTCTCTTTTTTCCTTCCCCCTCCCCCAGGGCTAAAACAATAGGGTTTGACTATAGTGCTTCACGGATACGGCATGAGTGATGAATGAGAGCGAACTACAGTGAATTTTACTTTGATATTATGCACCAACTGGCATGAACCAATTGTCAGTATGCGAGCAAAATCGCCACCACACGATATATCTGTCACATAGTAATTTTATGTACAGATACGTATACGAGTGGCACATGTTTGGAAAGAGTAGAACACCACTATGTCATAGACACATTTGGTACATGTGGTCTCGGTCTTTTTCCAAAGCACGAATATGGGACACACATTTTGGAATTACCACCATGTTTTCATACAAGTGTATGTTGTGTTTTTTGTTTTCTGTTCCTTTTCCAGATGGAGTACTACGGATGATAGATTAATAATCAGTCACTCACACGAGGAGCAGCTACTCTGCCCTTGATTCACGGACAGGATAGGGAATTCCCCCTCTTGCCCCCTAGGGAGGCCTTCTTTGCCCTGAAGAAAGTCCTGGACCTTTACGGCAACGTTTGGACTGAAACATGTTGGCACTAGGGTCTTAGGACCATAATACTTCCAACAAGACCCATTTTTTAAGTAATTTTATAAACCCAGACAGACCCAACAATAAAGAGATACTGGGGATCTGCCTGCGGTTTTTTAATCTTTCAGCCCCCCTGGTCTTCTACTTCTTCAAAGAGCTCCCAACACTGTGGTTGAGCCCACCCCGACTTATAGGCGTCGGGGTGACCCGATGATGAAGCATGACACCACTAGGGTGTGTGAGGGTAACTAAACAAAAAGGAAGTGCTTCCTTGCTCACCCTTCGGTTAAGTAACATATCCCCTCTCTTAATTCTTCACGTCCTCCCATCAAAGTGCACCCTGATCGACCACTGGCTGGTCAGTTAGAGTAATTTATTTGTGGTTAACTGTTTAAACTTGGGAGGAATTACTCTGACCCAGAATCCTCTCAACCCTCCAGGCTTTAAAATTTTTTTTTCATTTGCCCCCTTTGTGTATACATGGTTATTGGGGATAACACGCAGCAGGCAGACAGCGGAGCCGGTGCCGGGCCTTCAAGAAATAAGGCAACTTTTTTCTTTCACTGCTTGGGGCATACATTAACCCCCTGAACTCCCAGTTTTCTCTGGGGATCAGAATTTTTGGAGACCCTTGGCTGAATAGGTAAATAGGGTTTTACACCCTTCATTAGTCCTATCGGCAAGGGCTATACTTTGGTACCTGAGTGGCCCCCACTGCCCCAGCCTTGCTCCCAACGACGCCCAATCTCTTTGAGAGTTTAGGTTGTAAAATGTTGGCTTCTCTCTGGAGAAATTTGAGTCATATATATAATACTATATATACTGCATTATGTCGGACTGCGAAGTCTATGAGGAGGAGGTGGCTGCGTTTGATCCTCCTGATGACGAAGATTACTATTATGAAGACTCTATGGAAGCTAGAGACTTGACTCTAAGTTAGATAAAGTCCTCTCCTCCGCCCTAGTGCCTATTTCCCAATGTCTGGAACAGCTAGTTGGTGATAATCCTGCTCCCTCTGGTACTCCGACACCCGCCCCCGAGCCAGCTGGGCTTCACTGACCTCACGTTCAGATCTGTTCCAAACTGCGCAGTTTTAAAGAACAGGCCAAGGGTGACATTCCTGCCCCCTCTTCTCCTGCCCCTACACTCTCAATCCCTCCCACTACGGCTACTGACATGGACACTGATTACTTACAAGAAGCGCAAACATTCTTCCCCGCCCGTCTAACCTTCCCCCTTCTCTTTTGACCCTTCGGACATCGTCCATCCCCGCTCCTCAGACTGGGCTCCCACCCTGGCAGTGGCTGAATATGTGCAAACCCACTTGCGCAAGAGCTTCAATAAAGAAGTTAGAGCCCACCTTAAATTCGAATGTCCCCACCCTGATCTTGCTCACAAGATGCCCGTTACCCCAGATATTGATTCATCTATGACCACATTTTTGAAGAAGTATAAGAAGGATCCAAAAAAGGGCATAGATAGCGCTCTTAGGGCGTGCCAGGATGAGTTATTAGACATTGCAGGTCCCCTGCAAAAATCCTTAAATTGGCCCTTCAAGCACAAGAGACCAGAACTGCTATTCATCCGGAGGACCTGGCGGGGTGGACCCAGAGGGCGATTTGCCGCCTTGGCAACGCCAACTGCGCCCGCTTGTCGGAGAGGCGCGAGTCCGTCCTATTGTGAACCCTTCCGCAACTTGTTGAGTTGGCTTCAGCCGAACCCGGTCCTCTGGCCGAGGGTCAGCTTTTTGGGGAATGTTTTGTCAAGGACATAGCGAAATTCGTCAGCACTGTTGCATCTTTGGACAAGTCACAGTCATCACTCAAGAGGGTCTTTCACCCAGTCTCTGGTAGGGCCGGTCGTGGCAGGGGACGCTCGGCTGGCTGCTACACCAATCCAAGTCCCCAGCTAGGATTCGCCCCACTGCGCAGAGGGTATACCCAGGAGCCAGACCAGGCGGGCTTCTACCACTCCAGGTCCTGATGCTTCCGTGGCCGATTCAACAGGGGCGTCAACAGGGGTGACCAAAACTTCGACGCCCAGTCATCAGATATGTCTGCCAATCTTTCCAATGCTCCCCTCGGGGGCAGATTGTTACATTTTGTGATGAATTGGACTCAGCTAACCACGGATGCGTGGATTCTCCACACGGTTCAAGGTTATCATATAGAATTAATAGACTCCCCTTGTCAGGTGGCCCCTCCTCTTTCTCTCCTTTTTTCCCTACAAGAGCAAGCTTTTATTGAGAAACTTTTGGCCAAGCAAGCTATTGCCATAGGACCCTTCATTGCCGGCGGGTTTTGCAGCAACGTTTTCCTGGTACAAAAGAAAGGAGGAGGCCAGAGATTAGTTTTAAATCTCAGGGAGTTCAACCCTTTTGTGGTATACAGACACTTCAAGATGGAGGGTATCCATCTGTTGAGAGATCTTCTTTTGGAGAAAGACTGGATGGTCCGTTTGGATCTAAAAGATGCTTACCTCACGGTTCCCATTTGCCCTTCCAATCAGAAATTTCTCCAATTCTCCAGGAAAGGGCAATGATACTGGGTTTTTTCCCTCCCTTTCGGCTTGTCAGCAGCCCCTTGGGTTTTTGCCAAGCTGTTAAAGCCGGTAGTCACTCGTCTGCGAGAGATGGGAGTTCGCAGGATCGTCTATCTCGACGACATGTTAATTCTGGCACAGGATCGGAAACTTCTGCTCACACATTTAGCGTGGACTACATCCCTGTTACAGGAGTTAGGGTTTGTGATAAATATCAAGAAATCGATGACCACCCGAGCCAACAGATGGACTTTGTGGGATCTCAGATAAATGAGGTCACCGCCCAGCTATTCCAGCCCATGCCCAAGATCAAATCAATAAAGAGAGAGATCCACTCCACTTTGTCGAAACAGCTGATCTCGTTGAGAGTCTTAGCAAAGATTGTGGGCCTTCTGGCCTCATCTATTCAGGCCATCTTCACAGGTCCCCATCACTACCGGGCTTTGCAGTGACTCAAGATTTCTTATCTTCACAAAAGGTATTCGTACGACCACCTCATTCCCCTGTCTCCAGAGGCTCAAGAGGAGCTTCTTTGGTGGTTAGAACACATGGAAGTGTGGAACGGCAGGGCCATTTTCGGCGCCTCTCCGAAAGTCATCATAGAGTCCGATGCCAGCTATTGGGGCTGTGGTGCAAGATGTGGGGACTTTGCCACCGGCGGACGATGGTCCGCCGATGAGTTAAAGTTGCACACCAATTGTCTGGAGCTGTTAGCGGGCTCCTTTGCCATAAAATGATCTCCCCTCTGAAGAGCAATTGTTGCATCCTTCTCAGGATGGACAATGTTTCAGCGGTGTGGTACATCAATGGCCTAGGAGAAACAAAATCCCAGCTGTTGGCCAACATTTTGAGGGACTTTTGGCATTTTTGCCTGGATCAGAAGATCAGTGTGATAGCGGAGTATCTGCCCGGCAAGCTCAATCAGATAGCAGATTGGAACACCAGGTTCCTGAGGGACTTCGGCGATTGGAGACTCCATCCTTCGCTTTTTGTGGAGATCATGAATATGCGAGGTACATGCAGGATAGACCTCTTTGCCTCTCGCCTCAATGATCACCTCCTACGCTTCTTAAGCTGGAGGCTGGACCTGATGGCGATGGGAACTGATGCGTTCCCTTAACATTGGTGGTTTCAACGGAACTATGCTTTTCCCCCCTTTGCTCTGATTCCGAGGGTGGCGGCCCAGGTCTGTCAACAAGAGACGTCAGTAGTGTTGGTCACACCATTGTGGAAGACTCAGGTCGTGGTTTCCAACACTATTGGAGTTATCAGTGGATTTACTTTTTCAGCTACCTGTGTTCCCAATGCTTCTCCAGGACCCAGTGGGATCCCCTCATCCTCTGGTCCTGCAGAACCAGTTATCCCTCATGGTTTGGACGATCTCAGGAGACGCAAATGAATTGAGGGCCTTTAATCGGTGGCTGCCGAGTTTATACACCAAGCTTTTGCACCATCCACCCGTAAACGATATTCTGCTTCATGGAAGCGATGGGTCGGTTGGTGCCTTCAACGACAGCTGGATCCCGTGGGATCAGATGTGAAGGAAGTATTAAACTTTTTATCTGAATGTGCTGAATCAGGTCTTGCATACAGGTCTGTTTAGAATTTCAGGTCAGCTCTCTCGGCTGGACACAATCACATCAATGGTAAGCCGTGGGGCTGCATCCCCTTCTGTGTAAGTTGCTGAAGGGTATCAGAGTGGCTTGTCCGCCTCGTCCCAGATACACTATGTTATGGGATATTTCTAAAGTCTTGTCTTTATTGGAATCTTGGCCAGATAACAAAGACTTATCATTAAATCAATTATCTGCTAAACTTACTATGTTACTTTGTTTAACTCCTGTAAGAGAGTTTCTGATGTGCACGCTTTAGATTTGGCAGGAAGGATGTTCTCTCCACAGGGTGTGCCTTTCATCATCTCTAGGAGGACTAAGACCATGTCATGTTCGGTTGAGTATCCTGCCTTTCCTCACAATGACAAATTATGTGTTTTAAGATGTTTAAAGGTATATGAGGAACGCACATTAGCTCATAGAACAGATCCCTTGAGTCAATTGCTGTTTGCGTTCCAAAAGCCTTTCCGTCCAGTTTCAGTGGCCACCTTGGTGCTTTTGGTCAGGTGGGTTATGTCTGAAGCAGGGATTGAGATTTCTGTTTGTGGTGCACACTCTACCAGAGGTGCTATGGCCTCTAAAGCATATATTCTGGGGTCTCGCTTAGAAGACATTTTGAAAGCTGCAGATTGGTCTTCGGACTAAACGTTTAAAGTGTTTTACTATAAACCTATTATTCATGTTTCTTCTGTTGTTTTTGGTCAGCTTTGAACCAGCATAATCTGAGCCTCCGGTCCTGCCATAGAATACAACATTTTCCAGCTATCACCACAAGAATTTTAGGTTCTATTAAGGACAAGGAGGCGAGGATTATCCCACCCTTTGGGACAGGTAAGATGTCAACTGTCATGTTGCAAGATACTTAACTGTGCAATGTTATTTTCCCACCCTGAGATATCAAACCTTTTGGGTTCCCTATTTTCAAACTTGTTTCTGTTTCAGAAACTGATTCCAAACAGAATTAAGCCTACGATGATCTATGTTATGGATCTCCTCGTCGTTGGAGGATTGTTGTCTTATCCAGGACTGTTGGGACGTGCTCTTCGTTGAGAGTTGGATGTGCTGTTACTGCTCTCCTTTGAGAGCCAGGACTGTTGTTTGTTTTTCAGACACTTTAAGGACTGTTTTTGCAAAGAAAGAGGAAGCCAAGATGGTGCCTCATTATTTTGTATGTTAACCTCTTATGTTATTGGTTTATTAAGGAGGCGTGGTTCAAAGCCTCATGGGAAATGTAGTTTTTTGTAATGTTTACTTTTTTCTCATTGACTGCTATTGAGTAGTAAAGAAATTGAGAAAGCATAATCCTCGCCTCCGTGCCCTTAATAGAATCTAAAATTCTTGTCACGATAGCTGGAAAATGTTGTACTCTCCTGAGCTTTCACTAGCCTACTTAAATAGATAACTTCCCATCATGGAAATTGAACCTGCTGTGATTAACTTATGAGAAATATAAAATAGTTTGTCTTTGCATTTATGATTTTGAATTGCTTTGAATCCAACTGACTAATGTATCTATGTATTGATTACTGGTTTATGACAATGTTATGGTTTGAGTTTAGATATTTGCTTATCTGCTAATAAACCTTCATGATTTGCAAATCTACTACTCTCCATCATTTTTGTGGGGTGAAATGTGCTTCACGCAATAGAAATGTAAGTGAAATTAGTGCAGCCTGTACTTGAGTCTGCACCAGAGATTTCCACGGATTAAAGTGCTGCAACAGCGTAAACCCCAGCCAAAAGGCAGTGGAGAGCTGTACACAGTAAAATAAAAACAAAAAGTCAACGAGTGATAGGAGAGGTAGCTGTGTTATGAGTTATGAATGGTTAATGAATTGTGATATAGTGTTCTTTAAAGAGCAGGTCTGGGAGTGTTCTGAAGTGGGTGCCTGAGGATGCCACATTTATGCCTGGCACGAATTAGTGGGTGGGAATGAAGACTAGGCCCTCCATAACCAATTGTTTAGAAGTTCCCGAGGCCAACCCTTCCCCCTATGGGTACTTTCAAGATGGTGTAAGTTTTCTACCAAACTAAGCCTAGCCTCTAAGGGCTGGGTGTGTGTATGGGGCATGTATTATGGAAACCACAGTGTCTTCACACATAAAACACTCCAGTTTGAAGCAGCCACTGTACACCAATACACAGAGAGAGAGAAGCCTGGTAGAGCAAAAGTAGGGTTGTCCAACAACCTGACAATGAATACACAAGAATTTTCTTGGCATCCTGTTTTCCTTCCTTTCAAGTGTGTATCAAGTGCTCTCTGTAGAATTCAGAGACAGAAGCCTGGTGGGCAAGCAGGTCCTTCAACAACCAGACAGTGGATACACCAGACTTTACTTGGCATCTTGTTCTCTGCCTTTCGAGTGCTTCCCACAGTGTTATATGTAAACCTGGCACATCTGTCAAGCAGGGTTTTACACTCAAGCAGGGGTTGACACTGTAATGTCAAAAAGAATGCCCACCATCCCCACTCTGTATGTTCTGGGAGGGTCAGAGGAATCATCTTTGCCCATTCAGGTTAGCCTATTATGTTCACCTAAGATGCAGTTCACACCTTCTTCACGCCTAGTCAAATGCTCATCAGTGGCTGGGATTAGTTGAAATTCAATGCAAATTAGTCTCCATGAACTTCAGGCAGGGGAAAGGTAACTTTCTAAAAGTTACTTTTCCTTACTTATTATTGGAAATCCTACTTCACAATTGAATTGCGTTTTTTAATAACTGTGAACATTGTTGTTTAATTATTTCTCTAGCAAGTCCCATTACCAAGATACAATATTTACGTTTTTTAACCAGTACTCTGTTTTCTATATAGGAAAACTAAGCATGCCACAGTGAAAAATAGCTTTTAGGGACTAGTCAGTGCAAGGACATGTTTTTGACAAATTCTTCTTTTAAATACCATGCATCCTGGCTTGTAGGTGACAAGGCTTATATAGGGGTGACTTGTTAATATTTAAAGAGGAGGTTTTAACCTGTTAAAAGGGTTTATTTTGACAGGTCAAAATGAAGTTTTTACACTGCTACAGTCAGGCTCTCCTGGTACGTCTGGTACCATGATTTACACTGGCTCTGTAGTGAAGGACACAATAGGTGCTGCTCTCCACTAGTGACATTTAATGAACAGGCCCTGGGTACATTTTGTACCATATACTTGGGGTTTAGAGGTAAGTTACCGGAAGTGGTGTCCTCTGTCCTGTTTGTAGACCTGAGAGGAATCTGTCCTGCTGATACGAGCCTCGGCGTAAATCACTATCTCCCCGTGCGTAAAAATGAATGTGTCTGGAGGTTAAAAGCGGATTTAAAAGACAGGTGCTGAGCTCCTCACAGCGGCTCAAAGTGCCAAAATATCCTACTGCATCCTGCCCCTGTAAACAAGCCATAACGAGAAGCGGAACACACCGGGATCCTGCCTACCTTCAAGTTTAAAGATTGCAGAGCTGTCTGTTGAGCCGGAGTTACCGGGGCGCCGATGAGGTTTGCTGCGTGCGGCGGTCAGGGCCGGACTGACTACTGGGTGTTTTGGAATTCTGCCGAGCAGGGGGCTGATTTCACTGCGGTGGGGGCTGATTTTGTTCATGGAGACGTGCATGTACCTCGAAATAACTAAAGTAAAACGAATTTCGTTCAGTACACGCAGGTCCCCATCAACAAAATCAGCCCCCAGCTCAGCAGCATTCCAAAACGCCCGGTAGTCAGTCCGGCCATGGCGGAGGTGCCATCTTTGGTCGCGGAGGATCGGAGACCGGGGACCGGGCGCATTTCCATTGAGGGTGTACTCTCGTGATTACCGCCGGGGAAGAAGACCGGCTGATGCGCCGGTGACGGAATCTGTGAAGGAATCTGTGACCGAGGCCAGAGGAACGGGAGGGTGTGCCTCCTGCAGAGATGAAGTGCTGCTGCGGCAAAGACGCCTAAACCAGAGAGACGGAGAAATCATCAACCGGCTTCCAAAGAAGTAAGTGGTGATGGTGGTGCTCTAGAGATTGAGGAGCAGACACTCAGGTGAGCCGAGTGAGTGCAGGAAGGAGAGCTGGCGCCCCCAGTGGAGCACCCGGGCCTTCCTCTTCTGGGCTGAATAGAGAACAGTGCTGCCTGGGCTCAGCTGAGAGTGAACAACAGAAGTGCTAATACTGCACTGTTAAACCTCAAGTAGACTTATGAGGAAACATTTTGAAAAATTGCAAAATGCCTGGAATAATTTCTTTTTCCGATTTAATCAAAAGATTTCATAATGTCAAAAACATTTTAACATCCTTCCAAAAGGCGGACGACAGCTAAATTTCTTATATGAATCACATAAATGTAACAACATACGTGAAATAAACAGCAAACCTTTCAGATACACGTTTCAAACATTCTGGGAAAAAACACTCATCCTAATGCCATACATCCTGGTACCTATAAAAACAATCGCTCACTCAATCACACTCGTGAAAAAATAAAGAAATATTGACAATAACACTTGATTCTCTTATTTTAGAAAACCACAGAAAATCACAGTGCAAGATTTCAATGGCAATATAAATTCAATTTGAAACCAATTTCAATTTCTTGTGGTATTAGAACAAGGTCTACGCGTTTCAAGAACCCAGGTTTGGGGTTCTCTCATCAGGACCTGAAAGTCAAAAATAAAAAACCGACATTGAGAATGGCAGGGGCAAACGACCTCTGATTGCATACTACAAAACTCAGTGTTACCATAGTTACCTCTGACAAATGCAAGAAGATTAGCCGATCTAATGAGGAAGGCTCTGAAAAAAAGAAGAAAGAAATGGGGCACTAAGTGGGATAGATGGTGCTGATTGTGTTGGTAAAACCAAACAAAATTGTCAAAGAAACGTCTTTGATCGTCATATGCTTACATGAAAAGTAGCGCGTCAATGGAGAAGGGTTTGTTCGAATGTAGCTGCCAAGTGGAACGGGTCACTCGTGCACTGAGGATGGAAAAAACCAGATTAGATTCAAATGTGAGGGTGGCTATAGGTTAATCATTCCGTATCGTTCTTAGATTTAGTACCTTAAGTGCCTCGAGGAGGCATGTAGTACTTCACAACGGCATGGTGCTGCGTGTAATCAGCAAAAGACGAAGTGATATGAAGCTAACGTCGCCAATGTCTTGGGGAGTCAATTGCGATGAGATTCTGCAAAAGTGAAAAAGGAATACAACTTAGGGGACTCGTAATGCTTATTAAAGCTTAAAACGATGTTTCTTGACAGTCCAGGGCGGCACGCCCGGGAGTGGGCTTACCTGCATATATCTCTGTTCGTATCTTCAGTCGATTTGCAAGCGCCGAATTGGACACGTGAGAGGAGAGTTCACGCGAGATAGTTTATCAAGTGTAGAACATAGAGGAAGGACTAATACTTTCCGAAAAGCCCAATTCAAAATGGCGGTTATAGAAGTTTTTAACGTAAAAAATGTGTATAAAAATTGAGCCTTATTCGTGATGCGAATAATGACTTGCTGCAACATGAGAAATAAGTGTCTCCGAGACAAATTGGTGTTAGAAGGTTCCCCATGTGACTACAGAAAGGTTACCATAAGAGCTGAATTGGCTCAGTTTATAAAGTTCGGAGATCTCATTCAATCCATTAGACGCTGTGTTGAATTTTAATATCATGAAAGCCTCTCTATGAGACAATTTTAATTCTAAGTCGCCTCCCCTTGGATCTCGTTCAATCTTAGAGATAACTGTCCATTTAAGGTCATTAGTTTGATGATTTTTAGCTTTCCAGTGGGTGACCAGTGGAGCTGATTCGACACTTTTATTGATTCGCGATTTATGTTGTGTTATCCTTGTGCGGATCTCTTGAGTAGTTTTCCCTATATATAATAGATTGCAGGGACAGCGTATACCATATATCACGAATTTGCTCTTGCAGTTAGTGAAAGAGTCATGTTTCCAAAATGTAGAGTTATGTTCGAATAGATTGCCTTCTTCTGTGGAGTCACAGCAGATACAAGTCCCACATTTGTGGTGTCCTTGTACTGGAGGGAGGCCGACATAGTCACGCAAGGTGCTTTGTTTTTCTTTGGGCATGGATGCACGTACAATTTGATTAGCTATATTCCGGTCCTTTTTGAAGGCAAAGAGTGGGTTCTGTTTTAATGAGGCATCGAGATTTTTTATCAGATGCCAGTTTTGGTTAATCACCTTTTTGAGGTTGTTTGAATTGGGGCAGTACGTCGAGACACAGACAATCCTGTCTAGTGGAGGTTTTTCGTGTTTTTGGAGAAGTACCTCTCTTGGTGTCCACCAAGCTCTTTTCATAGCCTTTTTCAGGAGTTTCCTGTGATAACCTCTAGTGATTAAATTATTGGACAATCTAGTAGCATGAAATACATATTCATCCTTAAATTGACAGTTACGTCTCACTCGTAAAAATTGCCCAAAAGGTACATTTTCACGTAAATTCCTAGGGTGGTTGCTTGCAAAATGTAACGTTTTATTACGATCTGTTGGTTTTTTTAATAGAGTTGTCGCCAAACCGTTGTCAGATGGATATACCTCCACATCAAGAAATGGAATTCTTACTTTGGAGTAGTTAATGCTGAATTTGATGTCCTCAGTGCGGTTGTTGAGCCAGCAATGGAAACTTTGAAGATTTTCCTCTGTATTAGTCCATGTCATAAAAATATCGTCTATATAACGAATCCAGTTTCCAATGAATTGGGAATAGGGATTATCGTTATAGACAAACTTTTCTTCGAATTTTGCCATGAATAGAATGGCTAACTCCGGCGCAAAAGGACACCCCATCGCCACTCCTTTTACTTGATAATAGAACTCATCATTAAAACTAAAATAGTTTTTCTTAAGTGCAAAACTTGCCAGATCCATGATGAATTTAGTGGGAACTTTAGGGTTAGGTCTACTCTCCAGAAAAGAGTTGATAACTGAAAGTCCTTCATCCTGGGGAATTTGAGTGTACAACGAGACAACGTCAAGTGTGACAAGGTAGTGGTTTTCTGGATCAAATTGTATTTGTACCATCTTATTGATAAAGTCAGTGGTGTCACCTAAGAACGAAGGTATTTCAAAGATGAATGGTTTTAAAAAATAGTCCACAAATTTAGAGATGGGTTCCATCATAGAATCGCACCCGGAGATGATGGGTCTTCCCGGTGGAGTAGTCACATTTTTATGTATTTCAGGTAATATCCTAGGGTTTTTATTCTGCATGTATTCATGTTCTTTTTTAGAAAGGAACCCTTTTTGTAATCCTGTATCAAGTAATGGAAAGAGGGTTTTTTGTAATTCCAATGTTGGATCTTTATTGATTTTGCGATAGCAAATAGGGTCATTTTGTTGTCTCATGACTTCCTTGGTGTAGTCAGATTTATTCATTATGACTATTGAGCCACCTTTATCTGCTTGTTTAACGATTATTGAATCGTCATTTTGAAGATTGGATAAAGCTTCCGTCTGTAGTTTAGTAGTATTGTGTTTGACCCATCTTTTTTTCGTTTCCATGTCAGCGATAGCTGACAGGATCGTTTTCTCAAAAGTGATAACTTCCTTTGGAATTTTATTAGTTGGTGGACAAAATGTGGACTTTCTCCTGAGACCAGTATCAGCTGGGCTCAGCTGGGCATTTTAAAGATAGAAGGAGTGGGGGAACCGGAGTGAAATACCTACCGGCCATAAAGTGGAACTTTCACCTGTGACATGTGAAATAGGAGGAGAAGCGATAGAGCCAAGGGAAGTTATTGAGAGTAGTCACTGCATAACCACACCAAGTGCATGCGGCGGGCTCCCTAATCCTATGCGCACCACCGCAGTGAGCCATAGCATTGCGCAGATATAGCGAAGAGCGGATCACGCCCGTGGTGTGAGTGGTCCCAAGACAGTGACATTACAAAGTATATGCGGATACGAAATTAAAAGAGACACCAAGGAGTGGATCTGGTCGGACTGATAAGCAGCCGAGCCTCGATAAGGACACGAGAACCCGCTTTCCCATGAACGCGAAAGGAGGGGGATAAAGGCCAGTGGTTATTAACAAAGGGATCTGACTGGACGACCCGAGTTACGTGAGCGGAGCACAGAGCAGAGCGGCAGCGGGAGCGGAGCGGAGGAGAGCTGGGACTGAGCCGCGGTACTGGGACTGGAACTGAGCCGCAAGAGCGTGTGTCTTCACCAACAAACACCGGCAAGTACACCCGGCGCCGGAACTCAGCTGGGATCTGCAGTAGCCGTGTGTTCCCCCTATTTACCGCCAGTGGCAGGTGGGTGCGGCGGTTGCCGTGGACTTTAGCGCTCTTCTGTGCGACAGGAGTCGCGAGTAGCCTATATGTGTCTCCCCATGCCAACCTGTGCCTCCTTGTGAGCTGCAGTTCAAGGGGGGTCGTTTTTCTGAGTGCCGACTGTGGCTAAGAAAGACCGGTTGGAGCTCCGGAGCCCTGGAGTTGTCGGAGGATCGGAGGGTGCTGGGCCATGCCAACGCCTGAGTACTGCCGAGTGCTGCTATTGCCTATCTGCAGCCAGGGGACTACATCCTCCATTGCCCTTTGCGGCGCGCACGCCGCGCACCGCCTCTGTGAGCGCCAGGAGGCGGTCAAAAGGGGGCCAGGGCTACCGCAGCGCGCGCGCCAAGGGGGCCAAGGGCAGAGCCCAGAGGAGGCCAGGCCGGGCCGGGCTACACTATTAACACCATTGACATTTGAACTGTAAGCCTATGTTTTATACCTATACTTAATATTCTGCTAGAGTATCGTTGATAAGTCATAACTATACACTCTGACAGGCCACAGTACTGCAAATATGAACAGACGGAAGTTGGGTGGAGGGGTTGTGGGCACCCTTGATGCGTTCCTAAGCAGGGCAGAATCTGTATTTATGCATGAAATTCAACTAACGGAGCGTAGGCTATCACTTGATCCAGTGATTCCACATGGTAGCTGAAGTACCATAACACAGCCCTCTCAACACTCAATAGGAAACATCATTGATGCAGAAATTGATGCAGAAATACACAGCACACAGCCCCTTACGACAAATATTGATCCAGCGTCAATAAACCAAACCATAGTTCACGGACAGGAAAGCCCACCAAGTACATCCATGGTCACCACTAGGGTAAAGAAGCTCACAGGGGGCATGGGTGGTGAACCGCCACCAAAAAAAAGGAAAGGCCGCGGACCAGTAAAGCCAAATCCACCATCCCCCAGAACCGCCAAACGCAAGGTAGCCACCACCAGCAAAATAGGTGGTCTCCAACCTGCAGCACACATAAATGATAGCACTACAGACCACGCTACTAGCACAGCCCACCTAGTTTACACACCCCCACAGCTCAATTTAGATGAGCTATGTTCACTAATAGGAGCAAATATTTCAGCTATGATCGACCCTTTACTTAAAAAACTGATCTCGGTCGATGATAGACTGAAGAAGATAGAACAGGGCATCTTTGGTATAAACCAAACGGACCCAACAAACTCTATTGACTCCAATGTACAAGAGAAAAGTGGGTTAGAAAATCAACAGGCGAGGGCACGCGACAGAGCGCGAATGGGAACCCCGGTTAATGGGTGCAATAAGTTAGCTACCGATGCGACAGCCACATGTTCTAAGTCCAACTACACTCCCAATTTAATTAATGGTATACCCATGAAGCTTAAGCCGCAGCAAGGGGAATGTGGTACTAGGAGTAGGTCCACAGAGCTAATAGAAGTCAATCAATCAATCAATCAATCATGACATTTGTATAGCGTGCTACTTACCCGGAAGGGTCTCAAGGCGCTGGGGGAGAGGGGTCCGTTACTGCTCGAAAAGCCAGGTCTTGAGTTGCTTCCTGAAGGAGAGGTGGTCCTGGGTTAGCCGAAGGAGGATGGGGAGGGAGTTCCATGTCTTGGCTGCCAGGTAGGAGAAGGATCTTCCTCCGGCGGTGGCTCTGCGGATGCGTGGGATGGCGGAGAGGGTGAGGCTGGTCGACCGTAGCTGGCGGGTGGGCGTGTAGAAAGTCAGGCGGCTGTTGAGGTACTTGGGGCCCAAGTCATAGAGAGCCTTGTGTGCGTGGGTGAGGAGTCTGAACGTGATCCTCTTGCTGACGGGGAGCCAGTGCAGGTCTCTCAGGTGGCCAGTGATGTGGCTGTGTCGGGGGATGTCCAGGACGAGTCGTGCGGAGGCGTTCTGGATGCGTTGGAGTCTTTTCTGAAGTTTGGCTGTTGTTCCGGCGTAGAGGGTGTTTCCGTAGTCCAGTCGGCTGGTGACGAGTGCCTGGGTAACCGTCTTCCTGGTTTCGGTGGGGATCCATCGGAAAATCTTTCGGAGCATGCGCAGGGTGTTGAAGCACGATGATGAGACGGCGTTGACTTGTCTGGTCATCGAGAGGGAGGAGTCCAGGATGAAGCCCAGGTTACGTGCGTGGTCCGTTGGCTTGGGGGTGGTGCCCAGGGCAGGGGGCCACCAGGAGTCGCCCCAGGCGGAGGGCGATGATCCCAGGATGAGGACTTCCGTCTTGTCTGAGTTCAGTTTCAGGCGGCTGTTCTTCATCCACTCGGCGACGTCTTTCATCCCTTCGTGTAGGCTTGTTCTGGCGGTGGCTGGGTCGTTGGTGAGGGAGAGGATCAGCTGGGTGTCGTCGGCGTAGGAGATGATGTTAAGGTTGTGTTGGCGTGCGATGGCTGCGAGGGGGCTCATGTAGACGTTGAAGAGGGTGGGGCTGAGCGAAGGTCCCTGTGGTACGCCGCAGATGACTTCGGTGGCCTCGGATCTGAACGGGGGGAGGCGGACTCTCTGGGTTCTTCCGGCGAGGAACGAGATGATCCACTCCAGTGCCTTCTCTTGGATTCCGATGTCGCTGAGGCGCTGCACTAGGGTGCGGTGGCAGACCGTGTCCAACGCTGCGGAGAGGTCCAGGAGGAAGAGGGCCGCTGTTTCCCTGTTGTCGAGCAGGGATCTGATGTCATCAGTGGCTGCGATGAGGGCTGTCTCGGTGCTGTGGTTGGCTCAGATGCCGGACTGCGAGTTGTCGAGGGATCCGTTTGTCTCGAGGAAGGCGGCAAGCTGTCTGTTGATGGTCTTCTCGATGACTTTGGCAGGAAAAGGGAGGAGCGAGATGGGGTGAAAGTTCTTGAGGTCGGAGGGGTCCGCTGTTGGTTTCTTCAGGAGGGCGCTGATCTCGGCGTGCTTCCAGCTTTCCGGGAAGGTGGCGGTGTTGAAGGAGGCGTTGATGATGTCCCGGAGTTGGGGTGCGATGATGGAGTCGGCCTTGTTGAAGACGTGGTGGGGGCAGGGGTCGGTTGGGGATCCGGAGTGGATGGTGTTCATCGTGCGGGTGGTGTCTTCGGTGCTGACCGGGGTCCAGGCGCAGAGGGTGGTGGTGGGGGGCGCTGGTTCGGTGGTTGGGTGCGAGGTTGGTGCGCCGAAGCTGTTGTGTATTTCGGCGATCTAGCGGTGGAAGAACGAGGCGAGTGAGTCGCAGAGGTCTTGTGAGGGAGTGATGTCGTTGTTTCCGGCGCTGGGGTTGGAGAGCTCCTTGACGATGCTGAAGAGTTCCTTGCTGTTGTGGGCGTTGTTGTCCAGACGCTCTTTGAATGCTGTCTTCTTGGTGGTGCGGATCAGCTGGTGGTGTTTGCCGGTGGCGTGCTTGAGGGCAGTCATGTTGTCTGTGGTCTGGTCTTCGCGCCATGTTTTCTCGAGGGTGCGGCAGTTCTTCTTGGAGCTCTTAAGTTCGTCAGTGAACCAAGAGGCTTTCTTGCTGCCGGGTCTGCAGGGAGGGGTCTTCAGAGGTCCGAGGACGTCTGCGCTGTTGGTGATCCACTGTGTGAGGTTGCTGGCTGCTTCGTTGGGGTTTGTTGTGCTGGCGGGAGGGTTCTGGCTGAGGGAGGTGGTGAGCTGGTCAGTGGTGATCTTGTTCCAGTTCCTGCGAGGGACCTGTTGCGGGTGGTGGTGGGTCATGGTTCTTCTGAAGCTGAAGTGGATGCAGCTGTGGTCAGTCCAATGTAGTCCGGTGGAGTGGCTGAAGGAGATGTGCTTGCTGGAGGAGAAGACTGGGTCAAGCGTGTGGCTGGCGTAGTGGGTGGGGGTGTTCACCAGTTGCTTGAGACCGAGGTTGGCGAGGTTGTCCAGCAGGGTGGTGGTGTTGCTGTCCTTGTTGTTCTCCAGGTGGAAGTTGAGGTCCCCTAGGAGGATGTAGTCAGCGGAGGGGAGGGCGTGCGGGCTGATGAAGTCTGTGATGTCTTCGCTGAATTGTGTGCGTGGTCCTGGGGGTCTGTAGATGAGGGTGCCTCTGAGTGTGGTCTTGCGGTTGGTGTGTATCTGGAAGTGGAGGTGTTCGGCGGCGGTGAAGGTGTCGTCGGAGCTGGTCGTGATGCGGATGGTGTTCTTGTGTATGATGGCGATGCCTCCTCCAGTTTGGTTGACGCGGTCCCTCCGGGTGATCTTGTATCCGTCCGGGATGGCGATGGCGATGTCGGGCGCTGAGGAGGCGTTCATCCAGGTTTCCGTCAGGAAGGCGACGCCTGGCGATGTTGTGTCGAGCAGGTTCCAGAGTTCGACGGCGTGTCTGTGGACGGAGCGGGTGTTGAGCAGGATGCACTTGAGGTGGTTGCTGCTGGTGCTTGGCTTGGCAGGTGCAGTGCAGGTCCGGAGACAGGTGAATTTGTAGGCTTGGCAGGTGAAGGGTCCGTGTGTGCGTTTCGGGGTGGCTTGGTAGCAGGCTGGGGTTCGGCCGGCGTTGAGTGCGTTGAGGGTGGCGGCGGCGTAGGTCCATTGTGTGGTCTGGCGTCAGAGAGGACCAGAGTCCTGGCGCTGGGTGCGGTCCAGGCGCGGACGGGCGCAGACGGGCTTGCCTTTGGCGCGCCTTCAGCGCACAATCGGCGCGTACGCGCAGACTCCGCCATAAATGGGGTAGCGGGAGGGGTGGAGTGGGAGGGAGGAGCAGCTGGGAGGCGGGAGCGGGGTGGCGCGGGGAGGGGATCGGGGTACAGAAGGCAAAAGGGGGGGCGGGGCCGCAGGGGAGCAGCGGCAGGGAGCGGGGAGGGCGAGAGAAGACGGAAAGACGGAGAGAACGAAACAAAAACAAGCACTGGTAGCGAGCAGGTAGAGGGAGGTAGGGAAACCGGGCACACTCACGGAGAGCCGCGCGGCGGGTGGAGCGACCATCACCGACCAGGGTCAGGTCAGGTCACAGCTCCCCGTCGCGCTGGAACACCTTAAGTATCCGGAGGGAGGGAGGAGCAGCTTGGAGGCGGGAGCGGGGTGGCGCGGGGAGGGGACAACCCTCACACCTCCCTGCATCTTCCACCTGAGGCCACTCAGTACACCGTGGTACTTGCCAACGTCACTAAGCTCTCACCCGGCACTCGGGAACACTGGTCGACGCTAAGAAATAAGGCCCTACACCTGCTGAGCAACAGGACAGGGATAAGAAACCATCTGTTCTCCGAGTTCAAAATGGTACGTAGAATCGACTGGATTGGGAAGTCACACAAGTCCCTATCAGGTGACTGCGTGGTCCATAGTTTCAGATCACCAACACTGGTCCAACATATATTGGAAATGGCTGGGTATTCTTTTACTGAAGGAGAGGATATAAAAATCCTTCCATTAGGTTTCTTTTATAAACCACAGAGCACACCTAGGTTTAACGAATGGCGGGGACCCCGAAGAGTAGTCAACCAATCTGACCTTCCAGTTCACACAAGCAATCGATTTGAAATCTTTACTACCTTAGAACAAGTCGATTGACTGGGAACAATTAATATCTCTCCATTACCAGCTTTAAAGGAACCCATGGGTGAAGAAGAGGACGGCATGAGTTTGGGCGCCGCCACCCCCGTTGTGCTGTCTAATTCGGAGTAAGTCTCCCAGGTTAAACCTGTTTGTAGTACTATTAGTGTAGATGCGGGGTGTTCACCTTCATTGAGAACTAGACCTGGCGGCATTGTGAACACAACTTCGAAAAGATCAGTAGCATGCCTCCATAATCTAATTAACATCCCCAGCCATGGTTTATGGGAAGAAGACCCAGTATATGATGTTGAGCTAATTAATGACCATGATAATCCTAATAATAGTTCCTTAAAAACCCACATGACCATGGCTTCCTGGAACATCGCAGGGTTATCATCAAAAATCGAGTCTACAGACTGGACATTATTTATTGATGGTTTTGATGTCTGGTTATTCCAGGAGACCTGGTCCCTGGACAGAGTGTATCATCCCGGCTTCCTACATTTTTCTAAGGCTGCTATAGGAGGACAGAGAGGAAGACCGATTGGTGGGTTGACCTGCTGGGTTAGACAGCAGGAGGTAATAAGGGTGGATGAAATATATATAGATAGCCCGGATATTATGGCCATACGAGCTCGATCGACCAAAGGTCTTGACATAACGATTATCAATGTTTATTCACGAGGGCAGTCGGGGGCAGGGGTTCCGGTGTGGTTACTGTTCTAGATGGCTATTTGGATAATGCACGGGGTATGTGCAACCTGATCATAGCAGGAGATTTTAATTTTAGCTTTGAGCCCCTGGATCAGGAGGACGGAAAGCTTAGTGAAGAGGAGGACGCACAATGGAACATCCCCCAATTAGAATTAGGCCCCATTAAAAAATGGACTGAAGCCGCATTACAACTGAAGGGCTTTTGTCTAGAAAAGGGAATGAGGGCAGCAAATGGGAGGACGCAGTCAGACAGGCAGGGTGCAAAAACTTTTGATAATGGACTAAAAAGTAGCTGGATAGACTACATTATTATCAAGGTAGAACTTTGGCCATCTGTTCTGGATATGGAGGTCCTAAAACGGACCGAAATTGATCATAATTCTTTGGTTAATTCAAACAATAGGAAAGTTGAGTACAGTACAGAAGAGGTCATATTAAACAACGATTTGAGGAAAGTGCAGTGGGCAAGGATTGCAAACAATGAGGGAGAAATGGAACAGATAAGGGATCTGGTAACTGGTGCAACAACCAAATTATTAGATTGTGATTCACAGGAAGACGCCAATTTCACTATTTGTCATGTCCATGAAGAGTTATTTAAGAATCTAAAAAAAAATGTTATCAAAGAAAGTATCCCGAGGAAGAATAGGATTGTGAAGGCAGGCTCATGGTACAATAGCTCATGTAGAACTGCTTACAAAATGTTATAGAAGGCCATTAGATCCAAAGATCTGGGCAACATTAGAAGGACCAGAGCACACTATAAGAAAGTTCAGTTGCTAGCAAAAAAGGAATGGGATGAAGACCGTTGGCATGAACTGTTGCTGGCTTGTAGAGGACGGAATATGACACAATTCTGGCAATTAGTTAAATGGGGAAGTGGTGAATCGAAGCAAGTACCTATTAATAAACGTCGCCCCATTACAGTGGGTTGCACATTATGAAGCGCAGTTTCAGTCCTCCAACTGTAATGAGGAGATCCCCCAATGGCCACTGCCAAGTGAACCCCTGTGCTTCACCAGTCTAGAGGTTGAATCCGTACTAAAATTAATCCCAAGAGGCAGGGCCCCTGGCCCCTACTGCATACCTGCAGACTTGTTTATTAAGGAAAAAGAGTTCTGGGTCCCTTATATAAAGTTACTGGTGAATGCTATAGCCAGTGGTGCCCGGATTCCTGATACCTGGTTAGGTGCCGAAATCCTACCGATATATAAGAAGGGTGACCGCTCACAACCAGGAAACTACAGGCCAATTAGCCTGATAGATTCTGCTCAGAAGATTGTAGCTAGACTAGTACTTGGCAGAATCCAGGCCTGGATAGTAGAAACAGACATCCTAACACCATTACAGGCGGGGTTCCAGCCACACACAAGTACTCTCGACCAGGTCTTCAGGTTTGTGCTAATATATTGGCGGGTGGTTATCATAGGAGGGGGTACAATCCACGCCGCTTTCGTGGATTTAAAATCCGCATTTGACCTTGTTCCCTGTGTAAAAATGTGGAGTGCTTTGGTGGAAATGGGGATGCCCTTGGAATTGGTGGCCAGTCTAGTAAAATTACACGATTCAACTTATGCGCAGGTCCGCTGGGGGAAGCCGGGGGAAGTTACAGAGAGGTTTCCGGTATCCAAGGGGGTACATCTGGGGTGTGTACTAGCCCCCACTTTGTTTTCTTTATTTATAAATAGGGTGGTTCAATATTTTAATGACCATCCCACTGACGGTCCAACATTGGCAGGTATGAAAATACCCTTGCTCATGTTCGCTGACGACACCCTGATAATATCCAAGACAAGATAGGGGTTGCAGTTCGCCCTGTCGCGGTTTGAAGTGTTTTGCAGCGATCATGAGCTAAAGGTTAATGTGGAGAAAACTAAGTTTATGGTGCTTCATAAATCAAAAGCTACCATAGGGAGAGTATACATGAATAATGTGCTCCTGGACCAGACTGACGTATTCACCTATCTGGGTATCACACTAAGTAGAAAGCTAAGTTGGAAACCCCAAGTTGACATGATGGCCCTAAAACATGCGCAATTAGCAGGTGCTCTGGTTAAAGAGCCTAGGCTTTCCCAAACAAAACCCATTGCCCCTGTTTTGCAAATATATAACTCAAAAATGTGCCCTGCAATACTATATGGTGCTGAACTGTGGGGCTATGACAATCTAACCCCCCTTGTACAAGCACAAAATAAGTTTGTTAGATTACTGGTTGGCCTCCCGCAATCCTCCCCTCTGTTGCCCCTTTTCTTAGATCTGGGCTGCTACAACATCGAGGATGTAGCACGTTTCAGACCACTGGCATTTTGGAGGCGACTTTGGACCACCCCGGAGCTTTCTCTATACGCCAAGGTTTTACTAGAAGTAAGGAATCTGGGTTACCTACACGAGATCCCATGGTCGAAAAATATTAAAATCATGTTGTCTGACATGGGGATGAGTATCCTGTGGGAGGAGCCAGACGCTGCGGTATTCCCCCTTAAGAAGATCTACAGGGCAGCATACTGGGACATGGTTAAAATTAAGAAGTTTATATCCATTACAAGGCCGACATTGTCTAGGGAATTCCTAGAAGTAAAAGATGAGGCTAAATTGGAAGGTTATTGGGACCTTATTTCCAGGCCACTCGATCGGAAACTTTACCATCAGTTTAGAGTAGGTTCCCTACCAGAAAGAGCGTTCACAAGTAGATGGTTCACATCATCAAGTGATAAATGTATTTTCTGCCATGACCATGTTGAGACCATAGCCCATATTTTATTTGTCTGCCCAGCTTACCATCTTCCAAGGACGAAATGGCTCAAACCTGTTTGTAAGGTCTTGGGTATAAGGACCGCAAAGGAAGCTCTAAGGATTCTTAGGTCAGATACCACGGACCTTATTGTAATCGGCATGATTTGGGCTTGGCCCCTTCGCGCTAAGAAAATAGGGGTAGGGCAACCTTTAATGCAATGAGGGACCACATATTAGTCTAAAAATCCTATTGACTTCCTGCTAAAAAAAGGGCCATGAATAAATGGTGGTTTCAGGTTATGTGAATTGTTGAACGCCATGTTATAATTTAATAACCAATTTTAGTATTGATTATGCACAATCACGAGTTTTAATAATGGATACATACTTATTGAATATTTTATGGAGAACTATGATCACTGTCGATTTTATTGTTTAATGCTAAATGGTAAAAATTGTCAAGCGATGAATTATATTTTTTATACATTTTAATACTGTAATATCTTGTCTTACAGTACAATCGAAATAAAGACTATATTGATTGATTGATTGGTAAGTTAAATGCACTAATTAGGAATATGCAATTCCAACCATGTTTAAAATGGGAACACATGCACTTTATCACTGTTTAGCAGGGTGTTAAAGTGTACAGAGGTCTAACACTAGTAGAAATATAGGTTCCAGTAAAGGGCAAAAAATATAGGGACACCACACAGAAATGGTACATTTCCTACACATACATTTACAATTTTTTACAACCTTTGCACTGTGTCACAGGTCCAGAACATTTTTAATAGAATATTATTTCATTAGCCAAAGCACTCAACACCAGAAGGATAAAAATCACAGTTTGCTTCATTGTTTTGAGACAATTTGGCATACCGATGTACACATTTGTCTACAGCAGATGCATCAGCACAGCAAGATATCTTACTGACTGGCGCTTGCCGGCAGACCACCAGGGTGAGCTGGCAATGATTTAAACATGCAGATTTGTTTTTTTTTATTACATTACAAGGTAACACATTTCACAAGATGATGTTTCAAAACATTTTTAACACAGAATTTACCTAGCAAAAAAGGCTGTGGCGTGCATATCTTCCAGGCCTAGAATTTTGTGCTTTGGCTTAGAGAAGCACCTAGTGATTTATCTTTGTAAGTTTAGGATGTGCTCAAGCGTGAGGAGCCCTTAGAGCGTTGCTGGCTTTGTGTGTAAATTGTTGAAGTGCTCATCTTGCAGGCCTGGTTACGTGTGCAAAATTAGTTGAAATGCTGAGCCGACAGTGTGTTTCTCATGTGTGCAACTTGCTGGTACACGGCTGAGCTGACACTGCTTCTCTCTTGTGCATAATCTGCCTGTCAGTGCAGTGCTGAGCTGACAGTGCTGGTCTCATGTATACCACCTGTCGGTGAAGTGCTAAGCTAACAGTGCCGGTCTTCTGTGCACACCCACTTGGTAAGATGCTAAACTGACATTGCTACTTCAGGATGACCCCTTGTCTCTGCTTGCACTGTTTGGTTGTGATTATCTTCTCTGTTTTCTGCTGGCTGTGACCTTTTTTCCTTTTTATGCCAAGCATGCGAGACCTCTTGCAAATACTTTAGTATATACTTAAATGTGTATGTACTTTGTGGGCTCTGGAGATCAGCCCTAGGACTTGTCTTCTTCCGCTTAGGGACTTTTATTTCTGTTTAGCTGCCTCTATTTAACGGTCTTGATAGGAAATGACCAGTAGAGGTCAGTAAAATACCAGAATTGCTTTCTGCTGAGGGACTTTCTTTTCTTTATTTTTCTGGCAACTGCCCCTGTTTATCTTTCTTGATAGAAAACGACCAGCAGAGGTCAGTAAAATACCAGAATGACTTTAGCATTCTCTAGATTCCACTCCATAGTTCCAGCACCTGTAGACAATAATATTTTTTTCAAATCTTGTATTTTCAGTGATATGACCATCGAAGGCCCTGATTTTATATTAAAAACAGAGCTTTTGACTATACCATTTCCAGCTGAAAGGCAATATTTCCCTCCATGTGTTCCCATACCTGGCGTGTCACGCAGTTTGGTGCTTACTTTTCTCTAATGTTAAAGAACAGTGGATGTATCAGCACCCAGGCTAATGTGCAGCGTAGTTAAATACATATAAGGTTCCAAAGGCGAGACCGATTGCATTGCAAATGCTTGTTTTAATCTCTCGTCC
Organism: Triturus cristatus; assembly: GCF_964204655.1. Taxonomy (NCBI): domain Eukaryota; kingdom Metazoa; phylum Chordata; class Amphibia; order Caudata; family Salamandridae; genus Triturus; species Triturus cristatus. The sequence continues at coordinate 812,917,702 of NC_140585.1, read as the reverse complement.
CACCAGAGTGAAGACATATGGGCAACGCATCTATGGCACAACCTGCTGCCCTCAGCCTCTGCCTTTCAGGCACTAATATCTCCAGATCATTTTATGTTTTAACTGAGCTTGTTTGACAATCGGTTAATTGCTAGTCAGGCTGGTGTCTCTTACCAGCATGACTTGCTTTAGTCTCTGACCCTGCCCCCTCGCCTTTCAGAGTTACCTGGCTGGCTTGTAAGGGAATAACCCAGGTTCCCAGGAGACAATCCAGCCTTTTTTTACATGGGAACTTGGTACCAAAGAGCAGAGGCCGAGAGCGTTTAAGTGTTATATACCTTACTAACTGAAAGGATGTCAGGATGGCCATGTTTCCATTGCAGCCATGTACTTCTCCATAACCTGTTTCTTACAAACATCCCCACCTGTCATTTTTGCAGCAGTTCATGTAAATTTGTTTATTACGCCTTTCCTTCTTTTGCTAGTGATAACGTTGGCTAAAATTCACAGACAAATGGCGAGAAAGGATATAGTGAGTTCTCTTTGGATGAGTCAACCTTGGATTCCAACACTGTTCGAGCTCTCTGTGGGCTGCCCAATATAGTTAGCAGTCTTCCCACAGAGGGAGAGGAGCCCGTAAGGCTACACACATGCAAAACAAACTGGTCTTGGTTGCATGTTACCTTTTAGGATTCTTACAGATGTGCCAGGACATTCAGGTGAGGCTTCAGGGCACATCAAATATTCCTGGGCCTCTGGTGCTGTCAGGGCTTACAGATCAGACTGGGAGCTATGGAGTAACTGGTGTTTGACCCCTTTTCAGCAGATGTTGTGGGGGTGTCAAACGTCTTGGCATCCCTAGCGTCAAGACAGAAACCCTATAGGACAATTCATGGTTACAGTACAGATCGGCTATTTCAGCAGGGCATCAGAAAGGTATTTTGTATGTTAGGTATATGAACCTAGCCAGTTGTGAAGGAGAGTCCTGATTTTATTAAAGACAGAGGAGGTGAGTATTATCCCACCACTGTCCTTTTTCTCACCCAAAAAATTGTTTATTATTTCTGTGCTTTCCTGTAGCCTCTGGAGCATCAAATGAGATGGTGATCTGAGACTTGGACATTGCCTGACTCCAAGCCTTTTGATAAAGTCGATGTCAATTTCAGACTAGAGTTCGCAAAGGACAAAAGGACGTAATGTGGTTTTTACTGGGCTTTCTTTGCTGTTTTTCATTTTCCGCTTTGTACATGTGGAGAGGTGTGGAGGTGTGGCTCACTAGTTAGAGGCGGCAGACCTGTAAGCAGAGAATCGGCCAGGGACCAGGGTTCAATTCCCGACGCGGCAGGGTTGTGGACCAGGGTCAAAATGGACTCGATAATTCTCGCCTCGGTACCTACTCTAACCAGGAACACACTCGGCAACTCTGGGCATTAAGCTTGCCTCATCTCTACAACGGCCCCCCACAGACGCCGGGGATGCCTGGTTTCACCTTGGAGATACCCAGAAAGGGACCATCTCACAGGGAAAGCCAGGACGGGTTCCCCAGCGGTCTACAGCGCCGGGACGCCCCGTTGCTGGGGCAGCTGTGCGCTTTACAAGTCTACAACATTTACATGGACTTTGAGGAAATGCCGCTATACGCATCAAGAAAAAAGGATGCCATGATTTCATTGGATCCTTTTATACTATGTGTTGGTTTATGTCACTTACTGATGGGACTGCAGGTAACTAGAAGCACCGAATTCCCTCGCGGTAGCTTGTGCATTTTGCTTCTTGGTTTTAAAACTTGCTGCTATTGTTTTTAAAAACTGTTTTATGAGTCCGGGGAGAGCTGTGCTTAATGCTCTAGGGTAGTGGGGTCTTTTAATTAACTTGCACTCGCCCTTTGGCGCCGGGTCAGCATTCTAGCAGCTGAAACCCGACGCACCACTGACACAATAAAAGCGCCAGATGAAGCGACCGCACCCGTCCGCGTCCGACCGGGTCCAGGGGCCACAACCCCTGTCTCTCTTCGGTCAGTATCATTACACCAGCGCGCAACTCAAACAGTTAAATCGAACCCCAGGGCTAAAATGTGCACACTCTATCTCGATTCAGACGCTCCAGGACAAGTGTCCCCATTGTCAGTTTGAACCCTCTGCACTTGCGGCCCCCCTCTACTCCCTGGGAAAGCATATAAACTGTTCTTACTCAACTACAGATCCCTGCCCAAACATACGACTGAAATCTCCATGTTTCTAAAAGACTCCGACCCAGAAGTCTTATTTCTCATGGAAACCTGGCTCAATCCCAGCTCAGAGCCGGACATTGTTCAAGCACTTCCCCCGGGATATCTGATTCAGAGGGTGGATAGAGCGACAGGCAATCGCCATTATTTACAAGGATCACCTGACCTGCCGCTTGTTAGGCAGTCCGCTGCCAGATTGCGAGAACTCCCACTTCTCCATTGAATTTACACCCACCCTCTCATTTTCAGGTATCCTTATCTATCGCCCACCTAGGGCGACAGGTCAATTCTGTAAAACCCTGCTAGATATAGCTATCAATCTCGCTAGTCTTGTTGCTAACTTTACCCTCCTCGGCGATTTTAATCTAAATTTCGACGACCCCTCAGCTCAACCCGCAACAGAACTAGCCCAAGACCTCTCGCCCTATCAATTGATTCGGAAGGTCTCACAAGTAACTCATGTAAAAGGACATCTCCTCGACCCCATTTTCTCCAATTTGGGAGACCTGAAGGGGAAAGAGCCCATCCCCCTCCCATGGTCGGACCACTTTATGATTCCTTTCTTTGATCGCCACCAAGCACTGCGTCACCCACTCCTTCTATACGAACCCAAATTGGACCTCAGCACTCGAAAAGACCACACCTAATTCTGTTGCGGACCCTACGGCAGCTAATGAAAGTTTTTGCAACTGGATTGAGGGGTCACTTAATCTGGTGCTCCCTAAAGTTTCAATCCAGAAGAAAGCTGGATCTAATAAGGCCGCCTGGTTTTCCCCTAAATTACGCACTTTAAAACAGCATTGCAAAAAATTGGAAAGAATATGGAGGAAAGATTTCTCTCTTGAGAAGAAATTGGAATACAGGGCGGCGATTGGACGATATAAGGCACAAATAAAAACTGCTCAAGACTCTTATTATGAGGGAAAGATCATGTCAGCTGCTAGCTCCCCTAGAGGAATCTTCCTCATTGCCAAAAAACTACTCAAAGTTCCCGGCCCCTCGGCCAAACGGGATACCTCAGGTCTCCGTTGTACCGAATTGGCCGAATACTTTTCCACTAATTACAAAACATTCTTAGGCATCTCCCCCAAAAAGACAGCAACATCCCAATTAAGCATACAAATGTTGGTGGGCATCCAGTAGAACATGAACTGGAGACCTTCCCCACGCTGACTCGGGAGTCATTCGTAGCCATCTAGTCATCAGTAAAAAGTGGGTCGCCACTAGACCTTGCACCTCCCAACATCCTGAAACTGCTCGGATCAACAATCGGTCCACTGCCACTAGCTTGGTCAATGCTTCATTCGCGATGGGTATGGTCCCTCCTGAGTGGAAAAGGGCAATGGTAAAAGCGTTGTTAAAAAAAACCCACCCTGGATCCAGCCGATCTGGGCAACTATCGCCCAATTTTGCTCCTTCCTGGAATCAGCAAGATAGCGGAGAAACATGCTAACCGCACTCTCTCCGCATTTCTCGAAACCAACCATGTTCTTCACCCCTCCCAAATGGGCTTCCACCACTGTCAAGGGACGGAAACCGCCATACTATAATTGGTGGAAGAAACTAGAAAAATTCTCGATGCAGGAGGGGCATCAGCAATAATCCTTCTCGACCTGAATGCGGCCTTCGATTTGGTGAACCACCGTGTCCTGGTTCACCGCCTCAGGAGCGCAGGAGTGACTGGAACAGCTCTACTATGGCTACAATCCTTCCTAGAAGGAAGATTCTTCCAGGTCTTCGAAGGCGACGCTAACTCACAGCCCATCCCCTTATAGTGCCGAGTCCCGCAGGGCTCTTCTCTGAGCCCTACTCTTTTTAATGTTTACATGGCCCCACTGGCAGATGTTGTATCCCCCTTCGGGATTCATATGGTGACATATGCCGACGACACACAGCTGGTCGTAGCACTGAACCACTCCTACCAGCAGTCTAATGACTTGCTTTCCTGCCTTGAGGAAGCCGCCAAGTGGATGTGTCTTTCCCACTTGAAACTTAATGGTGAAAAGTCAGAGCTCATGATCGTCGGCAATTCTCTAAGTTTTCCATCAAGCACCATGTGGCCTACCTCTATGGGCCCGGTGCTGGTCCCCTAGACAGAGATTAAAAGTCTGAGAATCTGGCTAGCGCAAGACCTTACTTTTAAAGTACAGGTGTGGAAGACTGCTGCTTCATGTTACGGCCTGCTATGAATGATCCGCAAAATCCTCCCCCTCCTACCTTACCAAGCAAACAAATTACTTATCCAGGCTCTAATTTTGTCTAGGATAGATTACGGAAATGCCCTTTATTTAGGGGCCCCGAACTCTGTAATCGCAAAATAGCAGGTTGTACAAAATTGTGTAGCGAGGCTGCTTACTGAGACCCCCAATCGATGCTCAGCAAGGCCCGCGCTACGCTCTCTCCACTGGCTCCCTGTGCAAGAGAGAATCAATTTTAAGGCCCTCTGCATAGCCCATAAGTCGTTGGAGGGGTGTGGACCTCCCATCAACAAAGCCATGATTTGCCCCTACAGGGCTAACAGAAAACTCAGCTCAGATGAACTTCACCTTGCTATGGTCCCTAGGTTCAAGAAGGCCAGAAGTGGCAGACGGCTTTTCTCATTCAAGGCCTCCAGACTCTGGAATGCCCTTCCGCTGCACCTCTGTAGGGAATCTAATCACCTGACGTTCCGGAAACAACTAAAGACCTGGCTCTATCCCTAGGGAATCTGTCATCTAGTTACAGCTTCAGCGCTGGGATGCTCCTGGGTAGCCATGCGCTATATAAATGCCAATTCAATTCAATTGTGGGATTTATAGTTTGTTAAAAGTGCAGTGATAAGTAAACAGTAAGGGAAGAGATGCATAGTACCACCTCCCTTGTCCTAAATACAACCCAGTCTCTCCTTCACAATATTTAACAGAATCTGCAAATGTTCATTGCTCCAATCACCACTAATATTTGCTCTAAGGACTGTATGGATTTACTTTAATACTCCCTTCTTGCACACACTGCCTCTTGACCTGCAGACTGTCCTCGCAGAGTGAAGTCTCAGGGTGGAGGAGAGGTTCAATTGAAGTCAGTGGATGAGAACCATTTGTAAGAGAGTGATCAGCAAGAGAATGTGTTCACTGGAGTAGCTAGAGATGAACCATTCTTAAAGGATGAATATTTGCTGTAACAGGGATGGCTCTCTAGTCAATTGCAGTGACACGTTAGAGAATGAAGAAGATTTGCTGAGATGCTGATCCCATTGAAGTCAATGGGATTTAACTATTTTAAAGATAGTGGTTCTAAAATTAGTGGAGGTGAACCACCTCACATACCCCTATATGTAAACACCCAAAGTGATTTTACTGCTAAGTACATCATTTTTAAAGAGCTGGTACTACCTTCCAGTAAATACAAATATAAGCAGATTAGCAAATTGTCTAACTAACGTATAAACGTCCAAAATGTTATAGAATGCATTATTTGTCACAAGTGGCTAAATTATTTCTTGTGGTCACCTCCCAAACCCTTGCAAAGTAGCATTTTAAATCTAACATGTTGAGCTGTCATTCGCTAAATATGCTTGAACGTGTTTTTTACAGACAAGTTATTCCAAGACTGCCTTGGAAGAGAACTCTGAAACTAACCCGTGAAGATTGTTTTACATGCAATCAAGATCACAGCAATGCAACTGGCCCAATAGGCCTACAATTCACACCAGCTCATATCATAAATGTTCCCTAAAAACATTTGAGGTACCGCCCCACATAATAAAGTAATCTTAGAATCGCATTAACTTCCTCCAAACAGGGAAAAAAATAGGAACACACACTTTTCTTTACTGACAGCAAACCTACCTATCTCCCCATGTCTTGTGTGATGCCTCCAGACAGTGGGTCTTTAAGTCCACAGCACCGTCCATGTAAACGTGAAACTGCAGAGCCCAGACTGCAAAGTGCTATTGGCTAAGATGCCATGAATGGCCGATGGTGTCCCATGTAACGCTTTTAGGGAATCAGCACCAATTTTGAGATCTGGACACAGCTTAGATGTAGTTCTTATATGTTGCCAGCGAAATATGGGCCTCCCGTGTCCCAACAAAGTTCTTCTTTATGTCAGTGGTGTGTCCCACTTTTTAACTTTGAAAATCTGGCCACCCTTTTTGCAGGTGATACAGGCAATGAATTGAGATTTAGCTTCGATATAGATATTTAGCTGGACAGGAGTGATCTGAGCAGATTTCCTGTGGCCTGTGACATAGGTTGTAGTAGCATTCAGTACTTTTTTAAGTGGGGCATGGTACATTTTTTAACTCTCAGAGAGGAGCGTTTTCACATAGTCAAGTGTGGAGAGGACCATGGCCTGGGCTACCAATTTTAAATCCTGGTTTGGAATGCGATGCCTGATACCCTAGTCCAGCTGGGGTTGGAGGCGGGCCTTTGTGAAAATAACAGAAGTTTGACTCATAAGGATGAACCAGCTGTGAAGATTAAAGACTGGGGATTTAGCGTTCTCCACAACAGCTGGTTTACACTACAGAGGAGGGAAGGATTCCAATCCCACATCAGATGCCTCAAATTTCTTGGTGTGGTTAATAGGAATTCTCTTTTAATTGGGCTAAGTTTTAAACAGTGGTTTGACATTCACTTTTGGATGTATTCGATAACAGGCGGATGCCATTGGGGGATGAGATTTTTTGATAAATCTGGGTATCATCTACTTATCAGTGATAAAGTATCCCCAGAACTTTAGAATCTCACCTAGGGGTTTAGGGTATAGGATGAACACTTCCGGGGATAGGATCGAGTGCAGTGGAACTCTTTGCTATAGGTTGACTTTGCCGGAGAAGGAGCTCCCAATCTTGACTACTCGGGAAAGGTTGGACAAGTAGGAGGTTAATCAGATAAGGGCCATCTCCTCCATGCCCATTCGTTCCTTCAGGATGCTAATTAGAGAGGGGGGGGGGGGGGTTGTGTCAAAGGCAGCCGAGAGGTCTAGGAGAGAAAGTAGGTAGGAGTTCCAAGAACCGGCAGTGTGCATCAACAACAATGTGCAGTGTGCAGTCTCTGCTGTGTCCCCGCCTGAATCCAGATTGGAAGGTGCTGAGGCGTTTGTTTGCACAGATGTACCTAGAACGTTGGGAGGCTACTCAGCTTCCTATCAACTTCCCTAGACTGGGAGAGGAGAGATGGCAAATATATGATGGGAAAGTTAGAGAAAGCAAATACATGACATTGCTATGAAAGCCATGTGCTTTAGCATGACCATTGCATGTGTCATGTGTGATACTTCGAGTGACACTTTATATCAAGCTGAAAAGTGGTGTAATGCAGAAATCACCAGTCCTATTTTTTGTTTCCGTTTGTATGTAGGTTTGTGTTTATAATAATAAAAAGAATATAAAGGGAGCAAAATGTCAACAGAAAGTGTAAATGAATTAATTTATTCCAAAGCAAGATCTAAAGACAGTGATCCCAGCACTGGTCCTAAGGAGATACTCTGCGGAAATAACTTACTGTCCGGCATCCACCCTAAGTCAATATCAGCCCCCCTGAAAGCTGTTTTCCATGAATGGGAACACCAAGACCCTCATAACGAGTTCACAGGTGCCAACTTCTATGGGGCACGGGGACTCGAGCCCCAGGAATGTTTCAGCTGACGGGCTCCAGAAAGCTCACTGAAGCCCTGGTTCTGCTGGGACCAGAGGACTCAGCAGTGAGGCTCTCGGTTTCAAATGTGTTCAGTGGCTTCTGCTCCTGCCATACAGCCTGACCGCAGAAGGGGTGAGGGATGCAAGCAGGGCCGTCCTAAGTCATGGGCGGGCTGGGCCCAGGCCCGGGGCGCCTATATTCCGAGGGGCGCAATAGGGAGATGCCTGACTTAGCATCATGCAAACAGCTGCTGGCCCATCCCACTAGGTCTCACTCGGGTCCGTTAAAGACTTTGTAATCAGCCCTTAATGCACCTTAGTGTAATTGTGAGACCCCCATCAACCCCCTGCCCCCTCCCATCTTCCTCACACCTCCTGCTTCACACTGCAACCACCCCTCGTCCCCACAGCAAACCCCACACTTTCTTTCCACCCAGGCTGCTGTCCCAGTCAATTCGATTTAGGGCGGACCCTGGTTGCAGGTGATGCTGTGACATTGGCCTCACCCCATGGGGGATTTCACTGTGGTGGGCAAGCTCCATTCTTTCAGAGGAGTGTGTGAATTCCAACATCAGCAGATGAAATGCAGCCTCTGCTCTTTCGCCACTTCATTGATTAACCTTTGGTTGCTTCCAAGTATAAAGATTGAACATCACAAACTAAAACTTGTTTTTTTTAAACCTTTTACATATTTGCCAAGTGGTAAATTGTCCTATGCGACACTTTCCACCAGCCTTGGCTTTACATGGCAACACCATGCTGCTTTCTGGGATTTGTGTTTTATGTTTTTAGAGTAACTAAGGGCTGAAAATCCCAACTTGCAAAGTGTGAAGGAGTCATGCATTACACTTGGACTGGATGTTTTTATATTTTAAGATGTACAGGAACAGCAGCAGTGCAAACCTTTGAAACAGAAGAAGTGGCTCAGAAACATGGGATACTAAGTTACATACTTTGTGAGCGGTAGTGTATGAATAATTGAGAGTGGGAGTGTGTGTGACCATCCATAAGAATGAATGTGTGAGGAAAAGCATGAGGGTGCTGGTGCACGTGAAAGTGTATGTGTGTGAGAGTATTTGTGTGTGTGTGTGTGTGTGCGTGACAGACTGTGTATGTAAGTGTGTGCCTGTGACAGTGTGAGAATGAGTAAGTGGGAATATATGTGGGAGTTTGTAAGTGGTGCGTTCGAGATTGTGAGAGTAAGTGTATGCCAGTGTGAGTGCGTGTGAAAGTGTGTGTGTTATTCTTGCAAGGGTGCTGCTGGCACTGCCATACTGGAGATGAGTCTTTGCCTAAGGGTGAGAGCACGCTATGGCATATGGGGTGGAAGTTGCCCGCCTGACTGGAGGTCATTGTTGGTATCTGAGGTCAACAATGGCAATTTACTGTTTGCAGGCATAATGGAGTAAAGATCTTGGTACAAGAAAGAGCATCCATGGTTTTGGGACTATATGGAAAACTGGAGACACTTGCCTTCCGGAGGTAATATCAGGGGCACTTGCTTTTCGGGGCATCCATGGCAAAATTGTGGCACTGGCATAATGCGTGTAATTCTTAGCATAAGGGGGCACCCTTGAAAAATGGGGTGGGGAATAAACCAATGAAAAAATGATATGCCTGGCATACTGAAGGCAATACTTGATATATGTGGGGAGGGTGGTGCAGAGGGGCGGGGTGCACCAAAGGCAAAATGGAACGATAAAGGGGTCAGCTCCTCAGGAGGATCAGGCTTCCATGGCCCCTCATCAAGTTCATGGAAAGTGGCCTTTCAAAACCTATAGCTTTGATGCAAATGTATGTGAAAATAGTCCTTTACATGCACACTTTGGCCGTTTTTTTTAATACTTTCTTAATAGATAACCCCACGAACCATCCTAGAAGAATTCTGGCTCACTCGCGTTGCTCACTCACTGAAATTAGGGGCAAGTGTTACATCTCACCGCTTTCAAATATTGCCAGCCGCCACTGGTGAATAGATGTGGCAGGAAGATAAAAGGGCAGCGTATGAGGAGAGAGAGCAGTGTGAGTGCACAGGGGGCAGAGATTTCCAATGGATTCACAGCAGTGTCCTCCAGCTTTAAAACTGTTTACATTTCACATGTGGATAAGCCTTCTGCGCGCCTGTTCTACCTGCAACTCTTCCCATTATCCAAAAACTGGGTCATGGGACCTGGAACCAACAATCATTTTGTGAACGTGGCTCCCATCAATGAGTTCTGGGTGCAGGGATACAGGAGGAACCGAATCACTGATTCCAGATGCGATGCCTGCGCCAAAATCCAGAGGTTGCAAATCATTTCCCAAGGAATGGGGAGAAGCGCACAGAGCCAGGAGCACCCGATCCAAATCCCCACTTCTTTCTCCTTCCCGAGGGAAATAACAAGCCCAGATAGTCACACATTAGGCACACATTAGTACCTGGTTCAAGCAGTTGCTAAGTGTGCATAGGGTCTATTTTTAGGACCGCCATGCGAGGGGGCAGCAGGAGTGTGCCATGGGTTAAGTTACAGTTGTGGTGAGCCTTTGCTGTGCCCCCATGCTACAGTAAGCAACAACGACAACAATCCAGTAGGGGTAACCAGCGTCATGTTTTCAAGTTTTAATTAAAAATAGCACCAAAATGCGTTCGGCGCCAATCGTGGTCAACGGGTCGCAGCAGACCGGGACCTAGGTACGATTTGAGGCCAACTGCAGTGGCACACGGGTTGGATTCAGAATCCAGGGTCAACCCTGGTCGGAATTTTTATTTTGGCACTTGGTCTCAGAAGTGCAGAATCTTCGGCGGGACAAGGCAGCAGGATGTGGCCGGCGAGGAGTCAACGTGGCTGGATAACTGTCTGGCGAGGCCGCAGTGAAGCTGTGGGTTTTTGGTGGGAAAGCTATTAGCAGGAGAAATTTGAATTGTGCATCCCAAAACGATCCTTCCGTGGCTGGATACTTGTGTTGGCTTTGCCCGTTCAAGATTTCTTCTTTCACACTTGGTCGTTTTTTTGTAGCCTGGATTCCTCCAGTGGGGAAAGGCTGGAGGTGATTATCCCCTTGAGCGCTGAGCTGCCTTCGGGTGAAGCCCACCATTTACAAATATTCAGAATAAGTAAACAATGTAAAAGGTGAACCTGCAGGTTGGTTTCTGAGGCCTGTGCTGGGGTACTACCATCATGCACTTTATGTTCTCACGGAGTGCACCAATAATGCTTCCCATCTTCCCACTTTAATGCACACCATATGTGACACTGCATGTAAGCAGGAGGAACTGAAGGCGGCAGGAAGGGGACTGAACGGATCCCACAAATAGAGGACAGTAGACGTCTGTCCTAGGGGTGAACATGAAAAAGCCTGCGGCCCTCTCAACAGCCCGGCTCTGGGGGCAGTTGCCAGTCTCCTCTGAAGACAACGGCACACTTTTGGTCTGCACATCCAGGGCGTGTGCTTGCACGATATCATGCTAACTGAGGGAAAACACTGGGAAGGTCGCAAAAAATCCACCCATGCCATACGAGGCCCTACATTCCTCACCTGCAAAACCCACACATTTCCTATTACTCTCAAACGGCCCGCTTTAATTCAGGAAATGCTACTTTACAAGCATGCAGATCGATACCAGCAATAACTAGCCGCATGCACAATCTAGCAATAAAGCTCTATCTCTGGCGACCACATCTCCAAAGTCATAATTGTACAATCGTTAGATACAGGGAGGAAAGGACCCTGATTTACTTGTATCTACTTTTATGAAGGATTATTACTGTAGCATACAGATCTGTGGACTGTTCGTCTTACCACTATATTGAAACATTACTTCCCTTGCGCCATGGCATTGTACACAATACCTAAATCGATCCTTGTTTTAGGGTTCGACTTCCAGAACTGCTGTTCAGCTTTTCATAATCTGTATTAAACTTTGGTGTAATTTTACTCGAGCTAAAAGTCCCTGAACCGTGAAGCAGATTTAGATGTCCGCATAAATCTAAATTACATCGTTTCCCTTATTGAAGGTATTGCATTTCTTCCAAGCTGATGCGCATATTTTCAAATATGGACTGCCACTGCCCCTATATGGTTGAGTTCGGTACTGCCGACGGGACGGTATTTCAAAACACCGAGCCCAAGTGTTGGCACTGCTCCTCAACCCCCAAAGTTGAAACGCCCGAACTTCATTTAAATTGGTGAAAGTCTTCATTAGTCTGCCAAATTGCAGTTATTTGGAAATTCTGTTTCAGAAAGTAAAGCGGTTGAATTTTTGCCAACTTAGTATATTCTGCTTCGGCCAGGTACAATTATCAGTGGCGTAACGAAACTTGAGGGGGCCCCCCTGCAGAGCACAATGAGGGCCCCCAGGCCCAGTGGCCCGGCCAACCACCTACCACTTTGCCTCACCGACAAAAATAAGCAGTCACCTAGAAGCCGTATTTTCAGCACTTATCTGTGCATACTTCGAACTGCAAATATAAATAGAATGCTCTTCAATTGTGTTCTAGGGCTGCCTGAATGATGAGATCCATGACTGATAATTAAAGGGAACAAAGACAGAAAAGTCACATGACAAAGGAATACATACTTTTTTTTATTTATAACCCTATTTAGTGCCAAGACGAGGTCTTTCCAGGCTCTTTAAATATATGGCTGGCATTTTTCTTTTGGCAACCCTACTTTATATTCCTTTTCATGAAATGCATTCTCACGCTACAGCAGTAAATGTAAATTTCAAATGCAAGGAAAGGGCAGAGTGGGGGCCCAGGGGGTACTGGAACCAGAAAAAAACTAAGCCTCGGTAACCAGTTTACAAAGGTATGTTGACTGTGCACCTCAGATAGAGCATGCAGCTGACTGTTGTGGTGCACTGTAGTAAACAGGAGGGGTTCAAGGAGCAGTAAAGAGACGTTTATGGGTGTAAGGATGGGCTAAGGGTGGGGCCTGCTAACACAAACACACAGTACTTTCTTATCCTGTTTGCTACTGAATAAACAACAATCATTCTGAGTCCCCAAATCAACCGTCTCTGTCACAATGCAAACAAAGGCAGAAGGCTCTAGCTCAAGAAGACACAGCACTGTCTCCCGAGAGCTGTGAGCCCAACAGCAGCTCCACACTATGGGCCTTTTTACGAGGGACTCCAGATGAGGTGTTATCATCCTAATAATGAAGTGTGCTGGAATTCCTCGGTGCAATGCACCCCCACTATTAAGAAAGTTCCCATACGGAATGAGGTATAACTTGGAAATTGGTGTTTCTGCAATGATTTCGACATGTTTTTCCATATTCTGGGCCCTGCAACCCAGAGGTCCTAATGCATACTAGTACATACATCCTTATATAAGCACATATCTAAAACCCATTGGCGAGAAGACATTTACCCCAGCAAATAACTGGGTCAAATGGATACATCTATGCACATAACGCAGAACAAAGATGTAGGACAGCATTACATTAATTTTACTTTCACTTTAATCGACATTACCCATTACTAAATTCGACACGACCAAAATCCTACCTGTCATACACAACTAAACAAAGAGAGCCATATGCAACCGGTCACTGTTAAACCCAGGACCCCGTGACAACGATGACCAGAGTAGGAGTGACCCATGCTAATGGGAGAAGGCGCTATACAAATACAACGAACATAAATTCAAAATTGGAGGCACTGCCTTTAGTTTCTGTTTGCAAAATCTGGCATCAGAAAGACAATCACCAGCACATAGTGTAACACAACATTGTAGCCCACAGACATGCATGTTGTGCTGCTGTTACGACTCACATAGGAGGAATATGTCCCTCCTGGGTATCGTGTAACAAATGCGATATTACACTATCCAGTTGTGCACTTATAATTCCAATGCTTACAAGAACAAGCTCGTATTTCCTAAATCAGACTACAGGAAGGCTCTTTCTTGTCTGGCGTTACCAGAGCTCTAGGCCTATGTCGATTGTTACTGAAAGGTGTCTATTTATACACTGAGAGGTCGGAGCTAGAGAGGAGACATGGACGCGAGTAATCAATAAGTGTGTTTTTATACAAATATACACACATTCCATTGAAGACACGGAGGTTGAAAATTATGCCGTGTGAGACAACTTTACAAACTTGAGAATGTGTAGGCGACTGACTGACTCACCTGAGGCCTGGCCTGCAGCTTCAGTGGCAGGCGTGAGCGGGCGGCAGAAGACCGGGCAAGCATAGCTGCCAAGGTTTCATATTGCTATGTGTGACATTTTCATAATTTCAGTGAAATTATGAGTGCCATTCAACAACTATGAGTGACACTTTCTAGTGAGCAAAATCAAGCAAAGACGAGGGAAACATTTACATAAATATCAGAAATCATACAGATTTTACAATAATTTACACAATTGGTGATGTGAGCACAAGCAGAATGAAAAAATTGCTGAATTCGATTATAGGTTCAGGCTGAGTCTGTAAACTTAAATGTATTTGCAACAGTGGTCGAAGTGGGGGAAAAAAGTAGGGGGACTGTGGGCGGAGACTCCGAGGGCGGGGATAACCCAAGGATTGGATCAGTGGGCGGAGTCAGAGGTGTGGTCAGAATGTGCCAAACATCCCAATTTTACTATTTGTTTGGCATTTCACCGAGCAGTTACAGCTTATTGTGTTATTTAATTCAACCAATGGATACACTTGATTATTTAAGGTTTAATAGGAGTTATTGGCATTTAAATACATTCACAAAGTTGGATATATATCCTATCACATAATGTCCCAAATACACTTAAAAGTGGAATCACAAGCCATTTGTCTCCAAGCCATGCAGTTTCTCTCATTAGCACTTCTCCTCCCTTCTTCCACAAGAGCAGTTCAAACATAAATCACAAAATATCCTACTTTGCAAATGTTTTCTATATAATTATGGCTCTGCCATATTTGCCACATAATACATCATCCGCTGCATAATCTTACAGTTTTAGCTAATCATTTTTGAAGCTCAAACGGATAAAAAGTTACTAAAAAACGTGACATGAGTTGCTGCAAAGTGGACGGCCCTTTGCAAAGATTGACTGATCACCTTTCTCACTGCTGCATTTGTATGTTATACGGATACTAAAGAGGCAGAATCTTTGCAGAGACTTAACATGTGTAAAAATGTCTAAATAATAAAGTATAAGAAAATATTTAGCATTACGCTGTAGCCTTTTTTTTTGTTGCATAATTTAGTCAACATTACGGCATCATTTTGTCCCCCATCGCTGCATAATTCCAGTGGCTCCAGAGCAGGCAGCACATGTTAAAAGTGCTTGTGCATGAAGCAGAGAGACTGTGAAGTTTGCACCTAGGTTTGGTGTGCGTGCAAATCCTGCATTGCCGATCCTTAGTGAGTTGCAGCTACTACTGCTGAAACAAGGCCACTGGAGGTACCAATGGGTGAAGTGGACTTGCCTCGATAGTGCTGGTGGCGCCCTGTGCAACAATGTTTGTTGGTGCCCCCAATGATCATCTATGCCTCGGACTCCCTCCCTTTCCACCCTTTAACAGTCCCCCTCAAGTCTCCATAACCACACTCTTTCTCAGATGCACTTAATTTGATTTACAGCACCACTCATACCAGTGTACGGTGTCAGAGCACTTTGCATCACACACACTACACAGAGACAATCATTTATACGTGTGTAAATCACTGTATAGGAAATGTTACATAAGACAAAGGACTACAAGGTGTAGAAGCCACATGACAACCATACTAGTAGGTAGTATAGTTTAATAGCTCACTGTTCTATGTTAGGATTTTAAGTTATAAACTGCAAGTAACAAAAGGATCTCTCTGACAAAAGCAGTAACCTACTACCCTAGTTAACATTATGTGCACTTTGTGATCTGCATGGTACATGTTCTTTGCAGCAGGCACATTAACCCTCTGTGCTACCTTTCCAGGAGTCAACCCTTCCACTAGACAAAACTCTGATCTCTCTCTAGGAAGAACATTAATCACCGAAGTTATTATGAAATTTTTATTGTTGCTGAAAATTGCTGGAGGACAGGAAGGAGGGAGCAAGATTTTTTAAAACCATAATATACTTGCAAACACTACGCACCCACCCAAAATAGGTACCCAGTGCGGTCACACCATTCGCACCGCCCTAACCTGCTCAAGGTTCATGTGACCTCAGATACAGAGTCACAGTGACTGGATCACTGTTGCTCTAGGGTGTGCTGCTTCGTAGGACTGCCCGCAAGACTGGAGGTGAACTTCAGTATGGATTGTGGTGGCCAGGCCTTAAAGGTTAACCCACAATTGACACCACTAGGGTACACCTGCTTGTGCTAAGACATCAAACCTTCTAAGGTCTAGTGGGGCCTTCTAAGGTCTAGCATGGGAATATGCTCCCTTAGTAGAGTGGTCTGGTGGACTGGTCATGAAGGTTGAACCCGGTTCCCCAGTTCCAAATTCGATAGCTCTGGCCATAGTGCCACATCCTCTCCCCCACTGAGCACCATACTTCCCCACTGAGAGAAACTCTCACTGCCTTCAGCTATAACCTAATGGTGCCCGCTATAAACACCTGGATGTGGCTCAATTCAAATTATGCACTTGATAAGAGTAATATGCTGCTTAAAAAAAAAAAGTACAAGCAACCACTCATAGGGATGCAAGATTAAATAAAGCATGTGAAATGTAAGCAGAAACAACATGGTTACCTTAACGATCTCTCACTCACTATTCAGAAATCAGCGAGTGGTTTTACCTGAAAAGTTAATGACATGACTACAGGGCCCTGAAGGGAACCGTTTCAATGTCCATTGCTTATATCCTTAATAAACGTAAGCAGTATGGTTTAAAAAGACCACATCCATAAACAAAGCCATGGTACACATTTTGTTTTTCAATCCATCTATCAACCAGGTATTGCAATACATCCAGGAATGGTGCACTTCCCCACCTGGGGACAACAATGCTGTTCAAAGAAAGACAAGAAAACAAAAGTAGCGCTTCACTGCAAACTCTGTAAAGTGAGGCTGATGTATTTGGATGTGAATAAAACCAATCTGACCACTTTGCAACCACTCTGTCTTGCTTTTTTTAGTTATGTGTTTATTTTTCATATTTAAAACCTTGTATTTATCTCCATCCCAAGGCTGCACTTTGGAATAGAAAAATGTCAGAAAAAGGGCATTTCTCGCAAGAGTGTTTTTCTTTTTTGGATCCATTTCACAGGGAAGCAACTAAATGAAAGAAGGAAAGTGAGGTTGTGAACCGTTTCTTCAAGTCACGGTTTTCAGTAAGTGAGGAGCAAGACAGAAAGAGAGGGAATAACAGGAAGGGGGGGCAGCTGCCAGCAAAGGAAAGAAGAGGACATTGTCTGTGTCTTCTCTGAGCAGTAAGGAAGAGACAGATGGTCGGATATTACAGACCTGAAAGTAACTGAGCCTGCGTTGACAACCAGCCTTCTTCAGCAGTCCGGTCCTGTGGGGGAGGGAGGGTGCATCATGATACCAAGGCACTGGCAGCACGAGGGTCATCATGATTAGAGGCACAGGAGGTGGGGGGCTTGATTATGACTGGCGGCTAACACAGCGGCAGGCTACAAAACTTAACTTCAGAAATCTTAACTGCCGTCCCGCTCCTGCAGGCAAATGCATGATGTTGCAGCCCTGTGACGTCATGACGTCACGAGTCCGCCGCGGCTCAAAAGCCAAGGATAGCCAGGGAGCCCACCCCGGCCTGACCGATGACATTTCATTCAAACTTTAAGAAATTAAGTACCAGGGCAGAGCAGCAGTGAACTGCACAAAGTAGAGCAGTCTATGACACACTCTGCAGCTGCCAGAGAAGCGCGTCTGTGCTTTGCTGAAAGGTTAACAGTGGCAATAATGAAATTAAGGCCGCAACAAAGTGCGTGAGGGCGGCCTTAATATCACGTTTTAGTATGTATTTGGTAGCCACATGTTTAAATGCGCTGGCTGGGTGCGCGCCCGCGGAGGGGCCCCCTGGAGCGCGGGGCCCCACCGCACCGCACCGCAGGGGCTGCGGGGGCCTGTGTTACGCCCCTGACAATTATGTTTACTTACTAGTGGGGCCACTGGAATTATGCGATTCTGCGGCCGCAGTGTTTTCCATAATATTATTAATTTGCCGCATTTGGCACACAATTCATCATCTGCTGCATAATCTACAGATTTTTACCCAAAAAACAGTTTCTAGTTCAAACAGATCATAACTTGCCAAAAAGGCAGTGGCGGTTCCTCCGCTAAGGCGGAGGAGCGTCGCCCCACTGCTCAAAAGGAACAATAAAATGATAATAACGTTATTATCATTTTACTTTTCCTATTGCAGTCAGAGGCGGGGCTGGCCAGAGCAAGGGGAGGAGTGGTTTACACTGCCTAAGTGATCATGACTGTTTGGCCAGCCTCTTGGGCTGGCCAAACAGTCATGCGCACTTTGCATGTTCCTCACCAGGCTGCATTACACAGCCTGGTGAGGAACATGCAAAGGCTCCCTGTCCCCCTCTGAAAACTGAACCACAGCGCTTAGACCAATCACAATGCTGCATTGCAGAGTTGTGATTGGCTCAGGGAACCTGTGTACCTGGGTGCTTTCTGCTGCCAGCTGGGACTGGAGCCAAGAAGAAGAAAACTGAAGAGGCCAGAGGAGAGGAGGCAGCCAGGCGTTACAGGTAAGTTGTCTTCTTTTTTTTTCATTCCCTCCAGTCCACCCTCATCCCTGTCCCCCCTGCCCTCCCCACCGGCCGGCCACACCACCCCCTGTCCAGTAGCAGCCGCTACTGCAAAAATGCAGGAACCTGTTTTGCAACACATTGGTTAATCCCTCTCAAAAACGTACTGGTCACTTTTCATTTGTTTATTGCTATATGTGGGTGTTAAACTGGTACAAGTGAGGTGAAACCTTTGCTCAAACTGTGTTAACATGTGTACAAATGACAAACAAATGATTAATACTATAAAAACTGTACCACATTATGCATCATAAATTGCCTTTTCTTGCCACATAATTTAGTCAACCATCCTGCATAATTTGGTCCTTCCCAGCTGCATACCTCCAGTGGCCCTGTCTAGTAGAAAGAGGCTTCTAGTTAACGTCAAATATTTAGTTCAGAAATGTATATTTGCAAATTGAAATTAAACTGATGTTTGACGAAAATTAGATGAATGCATCAACCATGGAAATAAATAACATGGCACTGTTTTATTCCGTATATTGTATGTAATTATCATATTTATATTCTATTAAAACTATAAATTTCTATTTACGACTGAATACATACACATGTAACTAGATGAGGATAGTGATGCAGCGGAAACGGGTGAAAATTTTACTCATCCTCAATGATGTCACTAATTTTATATTAACTGGACTCTTTTATGGTTAGCAGTTTGGGCCCTTAAGAACTCAATAACCACTTACAACAACAGGTCCTCCGAAGTAGATCTAAAAGGGACTTGGTAATGGAAAGACGGATAATATCCCCCCACATGAGCATCCTAATGAGGGAAATATCAAACTGTAGCAATAACTGTCATAATATGTACAAATCTATAAACGTCATAATAATAACGACAAACTCTGAATTACTTATCAAGTCACTTTTAACTAAGTTTTTTGGAATATGAATGGTCAACACATGAATACATTAGCAAATATCATTAGTTTCTTCATAAACAAATGTTACAGGTAAATCAATAATATGAGAAATAATTTATATAATTCAGAACAGTATCAATAATATGCATTTGATTGGAGAGAGAGAGAGTGACAAATGAGAAAAATATTGAATTGGAAATATCATAATGCAATTCGATTTCATACGAACCTAGAGAATCACTACACAGCGTGCATTGAGAAAGGAAGCTAACTTCTTGGATAAAAAGATATAGCTAAGAGCATCATCATCAGCCGATGAAATGCAAAGATTTCAGGACAGTCTCAGACAGATTCAGTAAAGACAGCAGCCAGCTGCCAGAGTAGCATAGAGAGAAATAGCAGCAAAGCTCTCCTCTCATAGAAACAGCTACTCCAATTAATTCTCATTTACACAAATATTTATACCCTAAATATTAAAGTCCAATCTCTTTAAAGTATCATTCATAGCTTCTTCTCGCTCTCATTGGTTTTCAAAATAAGGTGACCATCTGACCATACTACCTCAACAAAGTTCATTGAAGAAAAGTCATAGCTCTAATGAAGTCATCCTTCCGCGGAAGTAGGAAAAATGTCACAACATTTATCCACATCCTCGTGCACGTCCCGCCAGTTGGTAACTCTCATCCAACAAGTTCATTCAGTAAATTATCAAAAAGGAAATTACTTAAAATTAACTTTGTGCACAGCTAAACAAACTAACACAACAATTTTAGAACGTGAAGAACAAAACACATTTACTTCCGAGGCCTACATTTTAAGAATAAAAAATATACTTCAAGCAAGATTTTAGGCCTTCCTAGGATTTTTTAATGCATCTCTCTGTATGGAAATAAAAGACATTCATGTTAGCATGATAATTTCATAAAAATCATTATGGCAAATGAATCATCATTCTTCTATTAAATCCACAAAGCTCATTATAATTAGTCCCATTATGAATTAATATGGCTCTTTTACATTACATGAAAAGAAAATAAGCATCTATGCATAACATTTTCATAAGCATTTTTTAAATATTTTTCAATTTGCCTCCCTTGTAAATGTCTTAGTTCGCATAAAGAAAGTGTATTTATTCATTCTCTCCACACGTTTAATGCTACTTTCATTTTTCTACACAGGTTGTGCTTCATTTTGCACTTTTTCACTAAAACTGCTTTGGGATTCTTACAGGGTTCCAAAACGGTGTAGTACAAGCAGTATTAACGCGCATGTTGAAAGATGTAACACGCGCAGAGAAGACAGTCTGGATGAATCACGTTAATACCGCTCGTACTACACCGTTTTGAAACCCTGTAAGAATCCCAAAGCAGTTCGAACATGGAAGCTGTCAAGTGATGGGTTATTGAGCCTGGGGAAAAAAGAAAAATATATATATATCCCTACAGAATCATCCTCCAAGCGGATTTTAATTATTTAAATGAAAACACATTGACATTTCATTCGGAAGTAAGACGCCTTTTTCATCCCCTCTTTGCTAAATTGTCCGGATGGGCAATCTCCATACCAAACGACAGTACCTGTATCCGAGGTGGCTTTTCCTGAAGAAGGCATTCCTATGTCGAAACGCACATAGAAACCACCCGGGAGCTGCAGCCACTTCACGACACAGATACATACCTTTGTATTAAAAGCCTATATACAAGGCTCATCTATGGAAAATGTCTAAGCAATCATTGTGATGGAAATATAAAATGCATCAGAATATGTACATAATGCTTTGACTGATGAATTCTCAGGTGTTGATCAAACCTGTATTTGTATATATTATAACTGTTGAGTACGAATGATGAGATGGATGTGATGTGTATGTGGTTTGTTCTAGTTTAAATGATGAAATACTGAATATATCATTATCAATAAATAATTATTTTTGTACTTTTTAATATATATTTGTCTTTGTCTCTCCTGGTACTAGAATTGCATTGGTTTATTGTGATTTTTTGAAGTTGCCCTAGGAATTTACGCTTTGTATTATTTTCCTGCCTAGAGGAACTTTCTATTAGCAGCAGGGGGGGCTTTATCTTTGTCTACTGTAGTTAGACACCAAACTTCATCCTCATTTGGGCTGTTAATTCCTTCAGTCAGAGAACTCAAGTCAGAGGCTTAAGTACTGACCAGCTGGCATTTGTTAAATCTTGCAATGTTCTCATATGTTCTCATGGTAGACCTTCTAAATATATGTGTGAGGTCTGATGTCACATCTTATCATGGAACTTCCTGTGAGGTTGTGACATCACTTCCTGTGATGTCACGCACAATAATTCCACTTACATACTAACTAACTTGGTTGGTCCCCCAACTTCTTTTTTTAGGACTTGTGCCCTGCTAGGGACCATCAAAGGATAGGTCCGAATTCTTTATCACTTTGCTAGACGTGGACCATTAACGCCTGAGCACGTATCTGCAGAAGCAGAGCAAATGTAGTTGAGCATCATTGACTGCGAGCCGAGTAAATACAACAAAGGTTAAAAGAACATGACCCCGGCAGGTTAAAGACTATGACCAGTTTATAGAGCACGAATATTGACCAAGTCATTAGGGCGTTTAAAAAGGTAATCATAGCTATACATGATGAATAAGCAGATGCCTAGTATGGCACGCCATCATTTTATCAGTTCTGACGTAGTGCTCTAAGTGCAAAAAAAAGGACTGTGATAGAGGTGGAAAAGCCAAGGGAATGAAGGAGTGATGAAAAAAGGGGAGGGGTCAGCAGAGGCAGTGTCGATAGAAAGAGCCATGAGCCATGTTAAGTATTTATCGAGTGATATGTATAAGATAAAAAACACAAAGACTGCGAATCCCAGAACCCAAAAGCTTCTAGCAAAACATTCAGGCCTGGATTAAGGTGTCACAGGACGTTGGTTCTCCTGTCAGTTTTCATTGATTTTGCATGTTAAGCAAACAATCTCAGTTTTTAAAATGAAGCGACTGCTATGCTGAGGAAAATCAAAGGTGATCGTGAAAGGTGGCAGTGCTGGCCTTACAAGCGCAGATGGGCATATCAAAATGCTAATGGTGAAACATCTGGAACAAAGTGGCTCGGTATAAAGCTTGTTGCCTAGCACAGTGGAAAGCCCCAGGGGACTGGGCCCTACCAGAATACCATTTCCAGCCTCATCCCTCTTGTTATAATGGTTGCAGCAGAAGTAGTGTCTGAAAGGGTATGATCATCAGAGTTGGTGCCAAGGGTAAGGAAGGCTGTGTGGGGCATTCACTAGCTGCTCCTGCCAGAGTCTAACATTTCGGAATATTTTTTCATCTATACAGAGTATAGGGTTGGATTTGTGGTCATGAAAACATAAGGGCTCGCTGAATCTAGTACTTTCAACCTACTTTGACCTCTGATCTGACATCTCTTTCCCCAGCACTATTATGCCAACTACTACTCAAGGCTTCTTTCTTTGCATCTTTCAGCTTTTAACTTCCCATTTGAAAGCATACAATTTAACACCTAGGTTGCCCCTAATGTGGCTGTAAATACCTTGCCGAGCCAGGGGATACACACCCAAGTTAATTATAAAGACCGTGTCTCCTTTCCTTTCATTGCAATCAATCTTTCTTTAGTTTTTTTTTTAATGTTGATGCATTTGTACTGTGCACAATCCATTCTCTGATTCGCACCCCACAATTGACCAAGATTTGGCTCCTAATTTATTCATCCACCAAAGAGTTATGTTAGGATTTAGGTTTTTTTCTCTAAGTAAGAAGAGCGAAGGCTTGAGATAGAATAATGTGAAGTAGACCACCTACAGCAGGGTTTTCCAATGGTTTTTGTAGAGCAAACTCTCAGCTTGTCCCATTATCTTACACTCCAGATTGAGCTTAATTATACCTAAACACAGCACACTAAAATCTGGTATAAGACACCACCTTGCAGGAAGACTGTTGCATGAGACAATGAGCATGTGTGAGGTTTGCATGCTGTTAAGACAGCAGGATGGTCTGATTTAGGAGAGCGTGTAATCTGTGTATTTCATCTTGCCCCTAAGTATGGCAGAGGTGTAACTACACTGACTGGTGATGATGTAACAATAAGATTTCCCTTTTCAATATTAAGAGTGTGCAAGAGGTACGGAGGCAGACCTGGGTGTCACTACAGGGGTGATTACAAGCCTGGTGATCTGAGGACCACCAGACTTGTGGGGGTGCGGCATGCCACCCACCACCATACCGGCGGTCCGACAGCCCCATTACAAGTTGGGCTGTCAGACCACCCTGGGACTGCCAATGCTGCCAGGGAACTGCTGTTCCCTGGAGGTGGTGCAGCGGCCAAGAGGCCGCAATATGCTTGGCAGGACCGCTGCGGTCTCGCCAAGCATATTATGAGCTTCCTCTCCACCGGTGGTGTCATGGTGGCTCTTCATCCATGTACACAGTGGCAGAGAGGAAACAAAGGGGGCCCTAAAGGGCCCCATGTGCCTCCTACGCTTGTGAAGGCACACGTGGGGCATAACATGTATGCATGCACATCAGTTCCTGCATGGCATGGAGTTTCTAGTCCATGCCATGCAGGAACCTTGTGGGGTGTTGCCATTGCGGTGCTGCGGCCTTTGAAAGAGGCACCGCCCTGGGACCGCCACGCTGTCCACCCACCAGACCACTTTAAAGTCGTAATCGAGCGGGCAGGTGGCGGCGAGTCTCGGCGGTATGGGGAAACAGCAGTGGCAGCGTAACACTCACCTTCGCACCTCCAAAACTCATAATCTGGCCCTATGTGTCTTGAGTGCCTGTGAGATCTTAGAGGGATGACTTAATTGCATGGAGTTTACCTAAATGTGTCAGCCATATTTAGGCTGTCCGGATCTCAGTGTTTATTTTTGGGGGATTTCAATGATGTTTTCTCAGTGTTTTCCACACCTTTTGAAATTAGTGTTTGTTAAGCTGCCTAACCCCCTGGCTTTCCAGTGTTTACAAAACAAACATATTGTGTTTTTTGCAGTGACTGTTATAAAGCACATGTTTGATTAAAAAAAAAAAAGCAGGGTATGTAGTGTCTTCCCCTTGACAGTGTGTCTAACTTATGCTGGACTACTTTAAGCATAGAAAGTCTGTGTAATGTACTCTCACTCACATCTCATTACTCTCTCTCACATCTTGTTACACCTCACACTTACTATGTCAGGAATGTCTGGGTTACAAGCCTAGTAATGGATTTAAAAGGTAAGTGTGCAATGTTAAAAACTAAATTACTAAACACATTTTTGTACAAAGTTGGGAGTCATTCACCTTCTTCATACTGAATATTTAGACATTGTAGCAGTGGTCAACGCTACCAACAGCAAAGTTCCCTGTGAAACCTTTAAAGTTTTCAACTGCACCAGATTAATTTATATCACTGCATTCTAAGGCACTGGAAACATAATGCTTTAAGCATGCTTGCCACTACTTTTCTGCACCCTTTGCCTCACTGCATTAATGTGGTGCTGCTGTTGTGTCGACATTCATAGCTGCCAAGTGTCCCCATTGCAAATATTTCACTTTAAGTAA
Source organism: Triturus cristatus (assembly GCF_964204655.1). Lineage (NCBI taxonomy): Eukaryota > Metazoa > Chordata > Amphibia > Caudata > Salamandridae > Triturus > Triturus cristatus. Next base: position 812,892,777 of record NC_140585.1, on the reverse strand, counting down.
GTCCTGACCTTTTAACAGATATCACATTACATTCCGGGGCTTACATTGTTGCTGTTAACCTTGTAACTATGGGCTGAAAAACCCAGCAGAAAACTGCAATTGTGTAAAAAGCCAGGATTAGCTGAAGGTATCACACATAACAATGGGACACCCTGTAGCTATGAATTTTGTTGGCATGTGGTAAGACTTTCACCATGTTTTCACCACTGTCCCATGAGCATGGTGACGGCACACTTTTCACAGGTACACGTCACTCCCTACACCCTGCACTTAGTGCTGAAAACCTGGGGCATTTGGCAGTTGACCTGCTACCAATACTGATTTGTCAGAAAAGGGGCTGATATATCGAAGAGCTTTACCCATTCAGTGTCTGTGGGTAAATGCAATAGTACATATTGACCAAAGTTCTTATGAGCCAGTCATTACACCAACCACTGACAGAATTAAAGACTGCCAAAAGATCAAACATGATTTTATTATTCCGAGATTCTCTACAGTGTATAAAATAATTAGATCAGACCTAAAATATGCTAGTAAACCCTGCACCTTTAGATCAAACACACAAAACTGGAGGAAATAAAAGAAAGAAGAAAAAAATATTTTTGTGACGTTACAGAAGAACAAAATTTAAGCAGAATAATCTAAGACCAATCTTTGTTCCTGTTATCTTGTATAACAAAGTTACAGTGTGTTGACCCCTTCAGGAAGAAATAAAAATGACTCATCCATTCTCAATTCCCTTTCTTTGAATGGCATTTTAGTTTGTGGCTGGGCAGCTGTTTATCAGTACTATTTATTTACACTGATGAGGGCTGTTTCACTCATGCTGAGTTTTTATCAGTTTAAACTAAAAACATGATAGCCTAACCATAAATGATCTTTGCAAGACAACAGTGATGTAGGTCTAATATTAGCTGTCGCTGTTTGACAAGGTGTGAAGGACACTGTTCTGAATTTGATGGGCTTAGGTACATAGGACTTTACCATCTCAGTGTTCCTCTTTAATTTCTGTGCTCAGTCTTTGCATACACAATCAAATGTATTACTCAGACGAGGAGCGCCCAATGATGAAGCATGACACCCTAACAGGTGTGTGAATGCATCAAGTTCTGATCTTCAGTTCTCTCTGCGACCGGAGTATCAGCCACGTGGTTCAATCCCTTGTGACAACCTGGCCTATGAGGAACTCCCCCGACCTTGATAATTATTGAGTTTATCTTTGGGAGGAGCATAGGTGTAGGAACTCGGTAAAACATTGAGTTCGTCCCTCCTGTGATTTATAGATGTGGATTTAGTGCTACAGGTCTCAGAGCCACGGAACTGCTTGAGGAGTGATGTAACGTATAATAAAAAGAAATGAGCGCATTTCCTGGGCCTCCAGCAGAATAATGCATCTAAGTTCAAAACTTTGGCGGTTATACATGGTACAGAGGAAATAGCACGTTGGGATCCAATAATCTGGTATGAAATGCATATGAAACCTTTCCTTAGTTTGGGGAGTAAAGGAGAAAGTCCCAAGTTACATAAAAAGGTTGATCAGAATTTAAAGGCAGTAAACCAGTATATAACAATGTGAAATCCATCAACTTAAACGGAAGTGAACTAGATTGAAGGCCCTAGAACAGAGAAGTGAAGTTGACGATAAATGGATTAAACTGAGACAAGCGGTTTCAAATGATCTTAGAAAGTATTGGCGTAAAGTAGCAAGGTATTGTGATTCCAGAGTGAATACACAAGCAATCCCCATCTCTGATGCTGACTGGACAAATTATATTTCCAATCTTTATACCAGTAATTTCAGTTCTAGTGGTCCTAGAGTAGATGCAGAATTGTTCAATTTGTATTGGCCCCCTACATCTCTGGAGATCGTGGGTTTCATTAAGAATGGCAGAGCGTCGGGTGCTATGGGCCCTGATAACATACCGTTCTCGAGTATCGAACAGGAGGGTACACTCTGGGTATCTTTACTATACCTTATATTTGAATACTGTTATCTCTCAGGAAATATCCCCCTGACTTGGAAAGGTAGTATTATTGTGCCATTATACAAAAAGGGCCCAAAATCCTCTCCAGGAAGTTATAGGCAAATAGCATTATTAGATGTATTAGGTAAACTATTCTCTAAAAGTATATTATTCCGCCTCCAACTATGGGCAACTGAAAATAACATTATTTCCCCACAACAGGCTGGATTCAGGAGGAATTGTAGTACATTAGATAACATAGCAGTACTACAGGCTATCATAGAAAAGTACCCCCAGTCATGGGGAATGGCGGTGCACACGGCCTTTATTGACTTCTCCACGACGTTTAATAGAGTTGATCGTCGGATGCTGTGGCGAAAGCTGTTTCGGCTGGGTATGCCATCACATTTGTTGAGGTTAGTTATAGCACTTCATTCGTCAAAATGGATGGGTGTGAGTCAGGGATTATTCCAAAAAGCTCTGATGCATAATGGCCTAAAATATGGCTACGTGTCGGCGCCTTTGTTGTTTTTCATATATATTAATGGTCTACCGTGCAGGGTAGGAAAAGTAAAGTGGAATGCTCCGAAAGTTGGCAATATAGCCACATGTTATCCAATTTATGCGGACTACATTGCCTTGATGGTTTGGAACAGTATGCAAAGGCACATTACTTAAAAATAAACATCTCAAAAAGTAAGATCCTTACTTTCCGGAAGAAGGGCTCTAGACTAGGGAGGTAGCTTTAATTGGTTTTAGGGGCAAGAAGAAAATTGAGATGGTTCAATTATATCCCTGTCAAGGCAAAATCTTCTCTAGTATTTGACTGATTATGATCATGTAAAACACTGCTCAAGAAAGGCTACCTTGCAAGCTAGCACTATTAATAGATTATATAAAATGTGTGGGATAAGGCGTTTTGCCCATGTATTATCAGTCTTTAAGGTAAAAATTCCTTCCTCCTTAGGTTATGCTTGCGATGTGATGGATATGAGGTATTGGAGCTTCTCCGATGTAATCTAAGGCCGCATCTTGTGTCAGATTTGTAATTTGAATTCCATGGCAGCACCGTACGTCCTAAGTCTGGAGTTTGGACTATTGTCACCTTTTGTCACAGCACTAGCTGCAGTTTTGAGGTGGGGGTACCGCTTGTTTGGTGGAGAAGCCTTGTGAGTATATGCTGCTTTAAGGTATGAAATCTTCACTTTAAGAAAAGAAAAACATGCATTCTCCTGCTCCTTTTTAAAAGCTAGCGCAATTTTTGGACTGGATCATGTGAGTGGTTATCCTATGCCTAAATCCTTTTTAAAGAGCTGTTTTAATTTGTTTTCCTACAAAGTAAGTTTGGATTGTGACATTTTGTTATGCCAGCGTCATGAGAGAAATGTGGTTATAAAAGAAAGCTTTTTTATGAAAAATACCCCAACCATATCTTACTTGGAATATCCCACATGGGGTTTGGAGAAGAATTATGCTGCTACGATTACATTTATTATCCCTGCAAACTATAACATGCATTCGGGAGAGAGATTTGGATTTTTGTGCAATCTCCATGTACCAGATATAAATCATGTTCTTTGCAAGTCCTTCCTTGCACTATGCATTTCGTCACTTTTTAGGACTGGAGTTTTAAAAATACAATGTACGATCAGTGCATGAAGCTCATCAATACTTCTTCTTTCCTCCTAATGAAATGGTATGTACCAAAATGTTTAACTTAAAAAAAAAAATATATATATATCTATAGTGTTGATTTGACTGGTATTATTTCTTTGAAATTATGTATGTTGGAATATATGATTGTATTTTGTACTTTTTATATTATTTTTATGTTCTTATGTTGACTTCCATCAAAGTTCCAAATCATAAATAAATAATTGAATTTAGTTGCTGTCTTCCACTATGTACTATATACAAAACAAGAAGGAGGCCAAGGTTAACATAAGGACAAGAAGAACCTGAAGAAATATACCTCTCTTACACTATAATATTTTCTGTCTCAGTACTTAATTTCAGATTGGTTCCTATTATTTGTATATTTATATTCCACTCTCACTCTGAAACCCTTTACTTCAAATTATTTTTCAGCTGTATGTAAGCACATTATATATTTCACAATAAATTTCTTGTGATTAAGGCCCAACGTGAATGTCACACACCGTATTTCATAATTTTCCCTAATGATACTTAAATGCTGTTGGTTAGTGATGGAAAATGTCAAACTCACTCAGTGTTTCTTTTTTAACTCCTGAGAGACAATATACCCTAAATGTATTCTTTCACCTCTGCGTTGTATGTACTGTGTACTCTTTGCATCTTCTTTTCCAGGGATACTACAAAACCTTTAAAGTGTATGGAATTCACAGTATTCAATAGCAAGCTGTATCCTGAGTTTCGGGAATGGGTCATATCTCGATTTCCTTGTCCATCTATATCAATATTTTGCTAATTTTAATCTCCTAATTTGTGACACTCTTAAATTTAAGTTTGTCCTATGGAGTTTGGCCTCTAGTCTATTGGTCTTGTACATCTCGACATGTTAAGGCGAGGGACTGGTCGCAAAATCGGATGCTGGAATATTCAATATCACCCCGATAAGTGATATCATGTGTGCTGCATTAGTTTCAGACTTTTGTGAGCTTGCAAATGAAACATGAAGAGTGAAGTCCTGACGATGAAATTGAGAAGAACTTGCTGACTAAGATATATCTGCAAGGACTCATAATGAGGAGGCAGAATCTAACCCTGAGCTTTTGTACTCTTGTATCTATTGTGTGGTGTGCCGGTATGATCATTGATCTCTTCTCATCATTGTCCATTCCTTCACTTAGCATCAGTCGCAACGACTTTCATCCCCTTCCTTTCCTAACCTTATCCAACACTGGAGTGTGTAAGTTAGCCGCACGCTGTCAACGGTAAGAGCCCTCTATATGTTAAAGAGTGATATTGTTTGCTGTTGTACAGTTGACAACATATAGAATTATAGATGGGTAACACTGAACCATGGGGATTGTCTCACCAAGATGAAACACATCCCCGTAATTCGTTTTTTTCCCCATTATATTTTTATGTTGTTTATGGCCCCCAAAACCATCCGCCTCTGCTTTCAACTGGCACTCACAAGGGCAGAGGACTAACTGGGGAGCCATTCATAACATGGCCTCTCCTCCCTGATGCACAAATGGAACAAGAAACCTTGCTTCCCATCCTTAACCAACCCCTACCACTCACCTTGCTTTCCTTCCCCACCTGCAGCTGTGCTTTTAGCTTTCAAGCATAGCAGACAAGCAGCACTGCGCTGATAGGCTCTCAGGAAGGCCTGTCGCCCCGGCCAGGAAAGCCTTTATGATGTAGCAACAGTGTGTAAAGAGTTTTGTTATCAACTATTCCTGTGTCACAGCAATGAGCTGCCAGATTTAGAACGTGGTGTAAACGATAGAGGTTTCCCATGGAAGCCATGCAAAGCAAAGAGGTAACTCTCACCTCATTTTGTCCATGACAGAGGCTTTGTCCCTCTGCTGTTTCTCTCCTTGGCCCTGGGTGCCTCAGGAGAGCCCTGCACCATTTCAGACTCTCACATGATGGTTAGACTGGAGTCTGAGGCTGTACTGTATGTGTGGTACCGAGGACCTGACCTGACAACGTGTCACGCGCTTGTGTGTATTGTTACAAAGAGGAGAGAACCAGTTTTACAACTCCGAGTTATCCATACTACTTTTCTTACATAAAACATCTTGTAGGTTGTAGCCTTGATAATACACTCATGTTCATTTCTAATTCCAAGCAGGAACAATATTTAGTTTATGGTTTGGCACCTCTTAAGTTGTTGTTCTATTTATTTTCTTTGCTATAAAATAGACAAAACAGGTGGACTAATTAAAAGGTCGTTCCACTGTTCTCCAGTTATGCTGTGAATAAAATTCAGTCACATTGCTAATTTGCAGCTGCGTTTTCCTATGAGGTGTTATGGCTCACAACAAGTTCTCAGCTCTGCGCTGTCGCGGTTTGTCGCTTTTCAAACTGGAGATCCCTACTTATGTAAGGCAATTATATGTCTGTCTGATTTCTAACGGGCATTGTTTCTCAGCGCCCCATTGCTCTCCTTTTTATCTGGTAAAATTGTTGCAGCTGTTTCAAATTAAATCATTCACCGTTTGGTATTAGAATTTTCTCCAAAGCTGTATTTCATCTTTACAAGCCTCTGCCTACATGACATTACATGGATATTTCCATTGCCAAAGAATCTCTCGGTAGGTTAATCTTTTTCCATGTCTATTAACAATTTAACATCAGTATCAGATGACAAACGTAAAAGATGATGTAACGGTGGTCAAACAAGAAAAGGGTTATGGTATGTGCCACAGTGTAAGGATACGATTATTTAGCTTACGTTTGTGTAGCCAACTGTATTAAGCAGCCTTTGTTAAATTCTTACCTCATTAGAAGCTATACCCACATTCTGTATATCATTAACACCTATTAGATCAGCTGAAAATACAGATACATTTAATAAAACCATTTCTCTCATGTTTGAAACACACTATTCTATCCCACTCTTCAGATCACAAAGGTTGTTTTCAGGTGATAAATACGTGTTGTCGAGCCTCATGTTGAATGATGTCTACATCCTTCTAATTCAGTGACTGTCCTCTGGAGCTCTGTCAAGTTGGGATGATGCAGTGCCCAGAGGGAAATGGTGCTCTATTCTTCCAGGATCCCACTCTACACCTTCAGTTTAGCCAGTCAAATGCAACATTTTGAACAGGATGCCTATAAACTAGATTTATTTAATTAAAGTTCATAGGAGCCAGTTGTATCTCAGTTGAAATGTAAGGCCAAGTTGAATGTTTTCATGGCCTAGTATTTACACATACCGACCAGGTACCACATGGGCAATTACCATATTAGGGACTCTCTTCAATGCAAAGACTAGAATGTAAAGGTTTTGTTTTTTGCTCCTTAAGAGGCTGTTCCTTATGTGGTGTGATAATGGACTGTTTTTATGACAAAAGTTAAATTGTCTTTTGGTTTCCTTCTAATGGGTATTCACTCTTTTGTCATTTCTTTCACAGAGACAACATCTGTTTATTATCCTCACTACATGTTAAACAATTTCTCTTGGGTCTTAAGAATTTGGGAGGGTTTCTCTCAGTGTGTTTGGATGACAGCTGTAAACGTTCAAAAGGGTGTTTCTATCTGTCGGCTTTGTACCGACCCATAAAAAAACAAACCTTGTAGTCTGGATAGAACTAGGACGATGTTTGTTTTCACATCTCACAGAACCCACTCCCAATAATACACAGAATAATATGTCGATTAGAAGTAGGCCTGGGTGAAGAGACACTGCACTCGGGCTTTACATTCACCTGGGCACTGCCTTCAGCTGGAGGAGCATTGATACCTTTTGATAACAACAGGCCTGTTGTATCTCATCAATCTTGCTACAGCGCCTGCTGCCTAATATTACACAAGCTATACTTCCAGAGCATCTCTGCATTGCCAACTCTCTAAAGCTTCATGAATTTCTAAAGTCTTCCTGGAGCTCAAACACAATTATTATCTATAATGTAAATGATCAAGATATTCCTAGCTACAGTGCTTCTGTCACTACAAGCAACTGCCTTCTGTATAGTAAGAAAACACTCTGTGGTTTGAATTAGTTTCAAAGTGACATGTTCATAAACTGCAGTTTAATAAACACACATTAAGATTATCAACTTCGCCTGTCAACAAGCAATCACCTTCCCAGCCTAAATCGATATTTCATACAATACAGATGATGTATATACTATCAAACTCAGTAAAGAGATGAGAATTATTTCCATATCTCATGGAGAAAAAAAAGACAAGGAGTGCAAAACTATGAGTTCGTAATCCTTAAAGGATAGCTCCTGAAACAGTGCATGCAGTCTCAATCCATGAACACAAATGGTTTCCTAGAACACTTCTCCAGTGTGGTCATTTGTCAAGTCCAAAGTAATTTCAAACCATCTTCAGGGCTTCTTGGCAACAAATTCCGGCTTCAGCAACTATGAAAACCGACCAGTTAGCATGGACGCTCTGGACTACTAGGAACTTGTACTCTGTGACACAAAATGGCCACCGCTGCTTACTAACCTCTTCCCTGTAGCTTCCTGGATCATGTAGTATCCTTTACTGAACTCGGGAATCTTGCATAGTGCAGCCAGTGAAAATGCAGAAGCTTTCCTCCAAGCTGTGCGAACACTCTTTCCTGCTTCTGAATGCATGCATCGTCGGGCAGTTCAGGTTGTCCGGCTTTTGTGCTAGTCGAGTGGGAGGAGTTATGTGGAGAATGATCCGGTCGCTATTGCATTGTTTTTGAAAATATCCAGGTCCAGAAAAGCAATTTTGTTTTTGTTCCAACTCAAATATGTGGATTCCTAGTATGTAACGAGTATTGGACCTTCTTAATTTATTCTGTTCTTTGCAGTATCATTAAAAATATCATAAGCCTCCATGCTTTTATCAGCTCTGCATCCAGAATGGCAGGCACATATATATGCTTTTTTCCATGCCTGTAAACATACCAGTTTGCAAGACGGAAGACAAACATGACTGCCATAGAACTAATATATTTTCCATTAGAACTAATGCTGAAATGAAAAGCAGTTCCTTTCCAGAGCTCCATGAATACTGTGTGTCATGAAACTGGTAATTATATTGTGATTGGAGTGGAGGTTCTTGAGTGCATGTTTGGCACCTTCCATGTATGCTCACATTACATGACTCATGGTATGGGGATCTTTGTGTTCCTTCAAGAAGTTGAACAACATCGAAGAGATTTTGGATAGGTGATTTCAACAGAAAAACTATTTCACTCAGAAATATATCCACCGTTCTGGGTGAAGGCTTAATATCAGAACATATCCATCTGTAGCTCAGTCGCCATTAACTGTTATCATCTCCAGAAATTCTAAAATAAGGCTATATTCTATTTTCTTATCCCTTGTAAGCACGGTTACTTCTGTTCTAACTATCTCCTCATTGTACTACACATTAGATAGAGGCCCTTTGAGAGGTTTGCAAACCCTTTCTGTCCCAAGCCACCAAAAAAAGAAAGCAAGAAAGGAGAATCAGTATTCAGCTCCTTCATTATCGAGACTTTCTAGTGAGAAAACTAGAGAGTGCATGTGGACATGTCTAGTGTGAAACTAAAGGATGAGTGTGATGTATATATGATGAGTCTAAATAATAGTGTGAGCCTAACGGCCAGGGCGGTCGAGCTCTAATCTGGGGAACCGGGTTTGAGTCTCGGCAGTGATGCTCAACATCCTGTGATTCTGGGCAAATCACTTAATGTCCCCGTGCCTACAAAAAATGAATGTGTACTTGTGTAACACAACTGGTGCTCATGTAAAGTGCTCTGATACCTGATACCTTCGGGTCAAGTTTTTACTCTACAAAACTCTGAAGAAAAAAAACAAGTTTGTGACTTGAGCAAGAAGATTTCTAGAAACTGACACTAAAACCAAAATTATGCCTTCAAGTAGATGGTCAGATTGAGGTCATCAGGCAAAATGATGATTCACCAGGATGTAATCTAGATAAAATGGCAATCCAGATGCCCCGTATGTATAGGTGAGCTACTGTCATACACAGAACCTTGGTGAGGGCTCCAAGTGCCAACGACAGACTTCTGAGAAGGCAGTGAAACTGCCACATTTGCCCTTGCCAATGGAATTTCAAGAAAAGACAATCGTAATTGAAAAATAGATGTCCTTCAGGTGTAACATGGCCATCCAGCTGCTGGGAATGAGTATATCACTCAGCAGATAGACGTCCTCTAACTAGAAGTTCTCACAGCAAGGAGATTTATGATGTGTCTGAAACCTTTTTCTGCCCCAAAATTTAACCTTACTCCCCCCCGAAAAGGTATAATATAATATTTAATATAATGTAATGGAAAATATACACATTAGTAATTAGTGTTTGTCTATATAATTATAACTATCCACTGGTCTACAGTGGATGGTTATAATTAGGTCAGCTTTTCCATAGACGGAGTACTTTTTGGTTTGCTAGTAACTTTGGAGCCGTTTGACGAATCTTCACGAAACTTTCCCAAAAAAGTTCACTCACCTCAGCTCCTTCCTAGAATGTTTTGGTGTGATCCGTCAAGCAGTGGCCGAAAACAAAGGGGGGTGCCAATAGAGTTTTTTTGGAAAGCGATGTCGCAAAAACTGCTGAAGAGAATGACACCAAATGTGCTTTTTGTGATTTGGTTGAAATCTATTCAGCAATTTTGGAGTTATTAAGCTCCAAAACTATTTGTATAGCTGATTGTCACAGGAGATTTATACTTACCGTTCGCTATCGCGACCGGGGATAAAACTCCGCTGCACATTGCAAAGTGGAGTTTTCTGCACTCTGCAAGCTCCGCGGAGTGCGGAGTGCAGAAAACTCCGCAAACTCCGCGAACGGAGCGAAGTTCACCGCCAAGGCCTATTTTTTTCCCTCTCAATCTCCCTGTGTGATTACACAACACCCAAACCCTTGCCTTCTCTGGTAATCTGTGAAAAGATAGTTTACAAAATACCTGTCTACAGCCGTTAACACATTATAGTAATAATCCACTGTTAAAGGCCTGTTGAGTTTAACAAAAGTGTTTCGCAATAAATAATTTAGGCCCACAGCTTTTGTCGTAGCCTTTCATAATAAACAGATTAGGCTATGGCATTAAATTTAACCTTCCTCAGTGAACCAGTGTGGCCTATACCCTTTATCATAGGCTTGTCACCATGACCATCCCAGGCCTACTTGGTTCAGCATAAGCTTTCCAACAGGACAATCATCAATCATTCAGTCATATAACATGAATGAATGAATGAATTAATGAATGAATGAATATTGCATTTGTAAAGCGTGACTGTCACTCCAAAAGGAGCATTCCGGAGCTATGCGGTAAAAGGCAGAGATTTGTTACTGTGTTACTAAACAAAATGAGTGATTATCGAATGAGTCAGAGGCCAAAAAGATCCAAGTCTTCAGATGTTTCGGAAGCAATGTTCAGAATCAATGAATCTCAAATGGATGGGGATATGATTCCAAGCCCTAGTCCCCAAGACAGCAAAGTATTTGCCCCTTTTGGTCTTATGCCTAAAGGTCGGGGTTTGAGCAGGTTGGCAGATGAAGATCTCAGGGTCCGAGAAGAAGTGTAATGTGTAAATCTGGGGATCAAATTCCTTGGTCCTACTGCTCTGTAAAGTCTAAAAGTGAGTGGGGAAATTTTAAACAAGACCCTCTTGTGCATTGGCAACCAATGAAGGGCTTTAAGAGCTGTTGTGGCCGCAGAACGACGTGGCAATTATAGCACCAGCTTAGCAGCTGCGTGTTGTACTATCTGCAGCTTTAGAAGGGTCTGGTTGGTGGCACCTACATATAGACTATTGCAGTATTCCAATCTGGACATAATTAATGCAAAGGCCACTGTCTTTCTTGCTGCAAGAGGAAGATAGTCAAATAATGTTTTCAATGATTTTATTAAGTCAAAGCACATCCCTCCCACTTCCAAAGCTTGTGGGCGAAAAGATAGAGAGGCGTCGGATTTCACAAAGAGGGTGTTAGGTGGAGAGGGTGCAGAGAAAGGCCACCAAAACATGAAAACAAAGGAATTGTCCATACCTAAAAGCATGATCTCCGTCTTATCGGTGTTGCATTTTAGGTGGTTGGCTTACATCCACCGGATAACCTCAGTCCAACGGAGTTTGAAATTGGTTTCAGAGCTGATAGATGCTTTATCCAAGGCCAAACTCTGCAGCATATTGTCAGCATATGAAGTTGTTTTGATTCCAAAGGAGGAGATCAACAAGATGAGGGGGGCCACGTCTATGTTAAGCAGTGCACAGCTGAGCGAAGAACCCTGTAGCACCCCTGAAGTAACCGATTTTCAGGAGATAGAAAGTACCACTGTTTGCTTGCAGTCAGTGATGAAGAATTTCAACCAGGCTAAACCAAGATGACAAACGCCACCGTTTTTGATACGCTGTAGTAGGATATTTTGAGAGATGGTATCAAATGCTGCTGATAGATCCAATAAAATCCCCCCTGCATTCTTTCCAACATCTAAAGTTAACTTAAGAGTATCTGCAACTTCCAGCGGAGCTGACTCCACAGAGTGCTTAATACGGAAGCCAGACTGCCGAGGATGATGAATGTTGGCCTCTTCCAAAAACGTAATTAATTGGCTATTTACCAGTTTTTTGATACTTTTTCCAACAGCCGGAAGTAATGAGATGGGCTGAAGATTAGAAAGAGTTGAAGAGTACGTCAGTTGATTTTTCTGTAGCGGTTTAACAGCTGCAAGTTTCCAGTCCATTGGAACCTCTGCAGTGGTCAGCGAGGTATTTAAAATCTCGTTGATCATTGGATTCACAGTGTCCACAATTGTATGGAGAATGGGTAAAAGGCAAGGGTCAAAGGGGATCCCGATTTACAAGATAGGATAGCTTTTTTCAGACTGATCTGAAAGCTTGAAGAGAGGCACCTGTCAGGAGAGAATTTACCTTTAAGTCAATTAATGACAGAGGAGTAGGAATAAACTTACAGTGAATGTTCTGAATTTTTTCTTCAAAGGAGGAGGAGATTTGGGTACATAGAATCTGCGAGGAGGGATCTCTCTAGCCAAAGCTTTCAGTTGCAAAAAAGATTTAGCAATTGAAAAAATAGATTTTTGGCGGTGTTGTGCTCTATTAATCTGCTTTAAAAATATACTTTGTTTGGCTTTCTTAATCTGGTTACGGTATTTTTTTATGGCCAATCTAAACTGTAGTAGGTCTTTGACATTATAGACTCTTCTCTACCTCCACTCAAGCTGCTTGCAGCTAAGATGCTGATCTGCTACAGCATGAGTATTCCAAGGGGCTGAGACTTCTGTTTCCCCTTTATTAGGAATGTCTGTAGCTAGTTTACCGGTGACCTGAGTGATCCAGGTCTTGAAAGCGAAGGCATCCTCCGTTACATTTCCCGACAAAGTGGGCATAGATGCAGATGCATATCTGGTCAACTCAGGATCAGTCAACAGCTGGGCCCATTCACACATCGTTTGGGGCTCTGGCGCTAAAGAGACGGCAGGATGGTTGGATGACTGAGAATGGATACTGAGCAGAATCAACATGTGATCGGATCAGGCCTGCCAGATTGGAGGTGGGAGGGGGTTCGACTTTCAAATTTGAAAAACTCGAGCAACCATTTAATGGAGTCCAAAATTACTTAACATATCCAAAAAATTGACTTCCTCTGAGTCAATGCTGCATTCAAGATGGAGGATAAAGTTTCCCAGGATGGTAAAATTCGAATAGCGAAAAACATGGGGGGGGGGGCTAAAACTTCTCCTAAGGATGCTAGTAAACTGGAACTTGAGCCTGGTGGTAAATGAGCCCTCCTGCAATAGACAAGGAGGGACTTATCTTAAAACAGAATCCAAGGCTTTCTGCCGCTCTCAAATGATCTAGATCAAAGGTTTGGCATTGGAAGGAATGGCAAGGATGATTCCCAGTCCACCTCCACAGGACTTGTTTCTATCCTGTCTAAGAATGGTGTAATCTGGAGGTAAAACATGGACAATATCTGTGTTACACCATTCCTGGGAGGAGATGAGGAGACCAGCATTAAGTTTCATGAGTGGGTTAACAACCTCAATCCTCACCTACATTTCACCAAGACAGTCAGTGATAAGGCAATTTCATTCCTGGACCTGCTCAAAACCTTAGAGAATTGACATCTCCACACGACTACTCCTCAGTTTTAAGAGTCATCACCCCAAGGCCCTCAGGGAAAACCTTCCATATGGCCAGTTTTTGAGGGTACGACGTAACTGTAGCAGCGTCCAAGAAAATGATGCCATAGCAAATTCTTTCCAGGAATCTACACAATAGGGATTACCCCAGGGAGGTGGTCCGCAAGGGAGGAAGCGCGCTAGGTACAACAACCGGCAGGCACACCTCTAGACAAGGGAGAAACTACAGAGTGACGTGATTACCTGTGTCACGACTTTCACCCCAATGTCTAATAAAATCAAAAACATCATTAAATATAATTGGAGGATCCTAAATAACGGTTCTCTTAACCTCGACCAACCACGCTTCGCCTTTAAATGAACCACAAATCTACGTGATCAACTGGTCAATACCAGACCACGGGCCAAAAAGAAACCACAGGACACGACTCTATGGAACCTACTACCAGTGTCCAGCCATTTCCCCTGTGGCATGTGTAGTGCCTGTTCTTCTATTCGACACACAAAAACCCTGCACCTGGACGACTTTATGCAGGATCAGCGTACACACACTAACTGTAACACTAAGAGCTGTGTCTACCTGATCACCTGCCCATGCTCTCCAAGGTATGTGGGAATGAGGATCCGAACAGTGAAGATAAGGATAAGTGAACATAAGAGTACTGTCAGACGTGGCCGGATGGCCACAAGAATGACAAATCATTTCATTGAAAAAGGCCACACCTGTGATGAATTCCAGTGGACAATACTGGAGGCGAACCAGTCATGGAGCAGTGCTTCCCTACTACGCCATGAACAACGGTGGGTACACCGCCTTCACACACATGAACGGGGTCTCAACGATGAGATCCCCTGGGTGGAGTTCCGACCTACTCACCACGCTCAACCTAGGGCTAATAATCCTTCTAGCTATGATGTGCCTCTCTTGATTATGTCTTCGATGGGTGGCAGCGGACGCCTCTTTCTCTTTCCTTTTGCCTACTGGCTGTGCCACCGTGCTTCAAAGTAATCTAATTCCCATAACAAGGAGTCTAAGGCCCTGTGTCCCGGTGATTACATGTGACACTGCATTTACCATGCTGACAGGCTACATGCCTCTAGATGCCGTGTCCTGCACCTGTATACACAGACGCGGTCCGCGCGCCTGGCGTCTGTTATCGCTATGATGACCAGCATTCCCCCAGCACGCTTATGCGCAGGTCCCGGGTAGAGGGTTCCTCCCATACGCATGCGCACCGCATGCTTTCTTGTGACGCATGCGCACTTTGATAAAGCATGACTGGATGCTCGGGAAGAGGGATACTCCCTAGCTCTAATTGCCTACAGTATTTCAGGTCGTCCTCGCCATGGCCTCTCACTGCAGGAAGGCGTACGGACGGGGTAGGTGGAATCGAGCCGGCACCCGAGCTAAACTGTGAGTAAGACCGCTGGTTTTTGGAACAATGGAAACTGAAAAGTAAGTTTCACTGTACGATGTGCGCTAAACTGCTTCAGTCTCTCATGTATGTGTCTCACATTGTTTTCCACCCTCTATAGCCCAGTAAGGTGCAGGCATCCTACGTTCCCTAGCCTCTGGAGCATTTCTCCTCATAGAGTTAGGTAAGGGCAGCATACCTTAGCCGCCATTTCTCAGCGGGGGCGCGGCAGCATGTTGACAAGGGCTGTGTCATTATTCTTCTCTTTTTTTAAAATGTAGGCATGAGGCACACCAGTATTGCTTCAAGATCATGAGAGACCTCCGGATGCCTCTTCATTAGGCGCGGGGGTCTGTCTCTCTGGTTTGCTATGCACTGGTAGAGAACAATGAGAGAGCTAGGGAAAAGGGAGAGGTACGTCCGTATCTCCTGAATGTAAATAAGTTTTGTCAATGGTGGACGGACCCAATGTAGTGTGGTACGATCACTGTGAGACAGTGTTTGGGAACCCACAAGGTAGGTTAAAAGACCCCTCACACACCAACCTGGTTGGTGTCATGCTTCATCATCGGGGCCCCAACCGGGTGGCCGAATGCCCCCCGGTTGTGCTGTGACACCTGGCTACAGCGGAGCTGGTGTGGTGCAAGAGTGTGATGTAGCGATAGTTAAAAACATATATCTCTGAGAATCCTTGCCTTTAGGAAATGTATTACTGGCGGCTCAGGATATAGACTAAAAAGCAGGGTATGTGATGCAACTACGGAAGAAATAATTATCTACTAGTTGTCTGTGTTGTAGGTCTACCTGTTTCAGCTCTCGTATAAAAATGTGGAGCTTTCGTCAGGACCAGTGCAGTAAGTGAGTGGCAAAGTGCGAAGTGCCACGTGGTAAGTGAAAAATTAAAAAGGTTGTTTACCTACACACTCGCTAAGGTGTGTGGACACAGTGTCGGCGCAATTGCGGACACTGCAGCGCAAAACCTGTGGAAGGAAACAAGACAGCACAAAAACATATATGAGACTACCACTTGGTGCCGTGGATTTATAGCAACTATAAAATGCAATCTTAAGTGCTGTGATAAACCAAACCTGTCTTCAAGGATCGTACCGTAGGTGACACACACACTATGGAGGTGTATCATGCTGCTAAGCGTATAAGAACGGAGGCAAGACAATTAGAGATGCTAGGTACAACGCGAAGCGCTTTGTGAACTATGTGTGCCAGGTGGTAAATAACACGGCACTACTACAGTGAACAGCAGATGGTGAATTATACACAAATGGTGCCTGGTGAGTTTACCGGCAATGATCTGGTTAAGGAGGAACCGTGAGACCTCAAACGAGGTGTGTTCACAGTAAGTGGCCCAGTGAGCGCTGGTAGGTCGAGGCTGAATGGAGCCTTGAGTAAAGCGCTGGAAGTTCGTGGTGGGCGCTGTTTACTAAAAAGAAGCACAATGCGCAATGCAGGGAAGGAAGAGTTAAGGCAAAAGAATAATTACACTATGGCTGAGTGAGTGCGCTGTACAGGAAACGGGAGGGGGGCGCTCCTCACGTCAATTCTGTAGAGGAAAGAAGTAACACGTTCAGGGGTGAGGTAGGGTAGGATATAGTGATCCCCCGGGAGAAAATGCAAAAGCCACCTTACTTGGTTGAGGAGCTACCATCGCCTGGCACCTACTGTGGTCTCCCGAAGTCCCGGATGCTGTGGGACCCACGGAAAGGGGAGGTTAAATGGGGAGGTACTCCATTGCGTACGTGCGGGCTTGCTGGTGAACTCGGGCGGAGCCGAGATGACCACGCATGCGTGTAGGAGTAGCGCGGGCCTGGCGCGCATGAGTGAATGCTGCCGGGGTGCCGAAGGGAGAAGCGCCCGCTCCAAGGAGAGGAGTGTACACGGCGCGCATGCGTAGGTGATCCGGGGGCGTGGTGAGGGAAGGGATGGCATTTAGGAGGTGTTACTAAACCTGCGCGCGCGCAGTGGGGGAAATGCCATAGATGCTAAATAACAGAGGACAAGAATAGCCGGTACTGTGTTAGTAAGGGCTGGGAGATGATGAGATTATAGAGGTAGGGATGCTAAATGAAGCAGAAACATGTGATAAATAAAAACAAGAAATGGACAGAAACACCAGAGGGAATCATGGTTGTCTGAGCCTATTCCAGGGAAAATCAGGATTTTCTCAGACAATTCCAGGGGATATTATCGTTCAGGCCAGTGATGTGGCTGGATAGTCGATATATCCATCTCTGTTCCTGTTCCAGGAGGCGGGTCTGAATGTTGGGAAGGTTGTGATCTAAGGCTTCCAGTATGACCCATCTCATATCGTTGGTCGTGTGGCCTTCTTCCAAAAAGTGGTTGGTCAATTTTGTGGTGTTTTTCTTGCAGCGTATTGTGCTGCGGTGTTCGCAGATGCGGGTTTTGATTTTCCGAGTGGTCATACCAATGTAAATGAGGTTACAAGGGCATATGATCCGGTACACAACATTCTCTGTGTTACAGTTGGTATGTTTGCGTAACTCCCATGTTCTTCCAGGTTCAAGGTTGAGGTTTTTGGTTGTCTCTGTGATGTGGCAGACGCTACAATTACCGCAGGGGAAATGCCCTTTGATGTTTAGGAGACCCCAGGAGTTAAGCACCGTGTTCAATGGTCTGACGGGGAGAGCCGGTCTGGTAGATACAATAGTGTCCTTGATGGATTTCGCTCTTTTTGTTGAGAGAAGGGGAGGTTCCCATTTCAGGTTGCCTGTGTTCAGGATCTTCCAATTCTTTTTGATGATTTGGGAAACTTTATTGGTCACCGTATTGTAAGTGGTAACGCACGTGAGTGGAGGAGGGGTGGGTTCTCTAGGGTAGGTTTCCAGTAAGCCTTCGCGGTTTTGGTTTCTGGCCCTCTTGTTAGCGGTCTTGGTTATGTGAGTTGGATAGCCGCGTTGGTGCAGCTTGTGGCAAAGGTCTTTGGCTTGCAATTTGTAGTCTCTAGGGTCACTGCAGTTTCTGCGAAGTCGCAGAAATTGGCCATACGGGAGGTTTTCACGGAGGGCTCTGGGGTGAAAACTGGAAAAATGCAGGAGGGAGTTGCGGGCAGTAGGTTTGAAGTGTGTCTTACTCATGAGTCCTCCTGAAACTGCTTTGATGTCCAGGTCTAGGAAAGTGGTCTGGTGCCTGTCAAAACTATGTGTGAAACGCAGGTTAGGGTCACACGTGTTTAGCCAGTCACAAAAGGTGGTGAGTGATTTGCTCGATCCTTCCCAGATAAGGAGGATGTCATCAATATAGCGTTTGTAGAATTTGATTTGTGGGATTCGTGGCTGGTTGTTGCTGAGCAGGTGTTTGGTCTCAAAGTTGAAGACATACAGACCCGCTATGCTGGGAGCGAAAACGCTCCCCATAGATGTACCATACTTCTGGAGATAGAGTTTGCCCTCATATTCAAAGTAGTTTTCTTTGATCGCGAGGGTCGCGCACTTCAGTACGAACGAGGGAGGCGTGTGGTATTGCCAATCAGCCTCGTTGAGGGCTTCTTCTAATACTCGTAGAGTGTCATCTTGGGGGAGGCTGGTGTACAGACTTTCTACATCTAGTGATACCAAAAAGGTGTTAGGGTCATAGTGTATGTTTTCTAGGCCTCTTCCTAAAAAGACTGTGGTTGGTTCTGGTTCATGTATGGTGGTGGTGGACCAAATGGTGGATTCCAACCGTACCCAAATTGTGGGTGTATAGGGGGATACATGGATGGGTATAGTACTTTGGGTCCCCGGGGCCCCGGGGTCCATGGTTGTTGCCACCCTGTAGGGCCCCCTCTACCTTGCTGACGTCTGCGGTAGCTACTGTTACTGGAGCCGCTGCTTCCTGATGAGTCTTCATCTGATGATGTGCCTGACATGTCAGCCCGATGGGATGGTTGGTAGTCAGCTTCGGCGTAAGGGTAGGTCTTCGCGTAGGAGAATCTCTTGAGGTCCTTTTGAAATTTGGTGATTTTGCTTTGGGTGAGGCCTTCTTTGTATTCATTTATTTCCTTGTTAGTTTCCTCTAGTTTCTTCTTGAATGAGGAAAGAGTGGCTTTGAAGTGAGTTTCCGTGGCTTGTATTTCAATAAGGAATGCGTCAGAGAGGCGTTTAGATGTTTGTATGATGAGGATCATCCAGTCACGTGTGTATCTCCATGCTATTTGTGCCCAATCTTTTCGGAAGGTGGCATCTTCTAGAAAAATGCGTGGGGCATTAGTGACTATCAAGCCTCTTGGTGCAGTATTGTTCCGTAAGTATTCGGTTAGGATTACCCCGTGGAGTATAGTTCTAATCCGGTTGCGTTTCTTTTCAAAGCAAAATCACCAAATTTCAAAAGGACCTCAAGAGATTCTCCTACGCGAAGACCTACCCTTACGCCAAAGCTGACTACCAACCACCCCATCGGGCTGACATGTCAGGCACATCATCAGATGAAGACTCATCAGGAAGCAGCGGCTCCAGTAACAGTAGCTACCGCAGACGTCAGCAAGGTAGAGGGGGCCCTACAGGGTGGCAACAACCATGGACCCCGGGGCCCCGGGGACACAACGTACTATACCCATCCATGTATCCCCCTATACACCCACAATTTGGGTACGGTTGGAATCCACCATTTGGTCCACCACCACCATGCATGAACCAGAACCAACCACAGCCTTTTTTAGCAAGAGGCCGAAGAGGTCGCGGAAGGAGACGCAGAGTGAACACAGTACATTGGCAAGACAACCCTCCACAGGGAGCACAGACGAGGAGCCAAACCAGAGACAAACAACCAGGCCCGAGCACACGCTAAGTCTCATTACCAACCTCTCTAAACACGTCCTAACACCTACAGAGGAAGCCATCCTAGAGAAAGGCCTTGGCTATGCCCCCACTACCAAACTTGACAAATTCAAACTGCATTGCGAATTAGCTGAATTTTTCCGCAAACTCAAACTTAAGGCCTTCTTTGAGAACACCCCCACTCTCACTGACCCTAGAGACCATGGGGACACCACTTTACGGGTGAAATCTACCTTCATGCCACCTCCTAGCTCTAATCCACCTGAAATCTTGGTCTACGAGCAAGCGGTGTTTAAGGAAATCGAAGCTCTCAAGGAACCCCACACGTTCCAAAACACCAGCAGATTAGAACGCTTGGCCCTACAATCATTGAAGAATAACCCCGAGATAATAATCAAACCAGCCGTTAAAGGGGGAGGCACGGTAATCCTCAATAAAGAGGATTATCACCAAGAATGCCAGCGTTTACTCAATGACACAAAGAACTATGAACGGCTGACACATGACCCCAGCACTTCTCTGAAAACAAGCAAATTAAATTCTACAAACGCTATATTGATGACATCCTCCTTATCTGGGAAGGATCGAGCAAATCACTCACCACCTTTTGTGACTGGCTAAACACGTGTGACCCTAACCTGCGTTTCACACATAGTTTTGACAGGCACCAGACCACTTTCCTAGACCTGGACATCAAAGCAGTTTCAGGAGGACTCATGAGTAAGACACACTTCAAACCTACTGCCCGCAACTCTTCCTGCATTTTTCCAGTTTTCACCCCAGAGCCCTCCGTGAAAACCTCCCGTATGGCCAATTTCTGCGACTTCGCAGAAACTGCAGTGACCCTAGAGACTACAAATTGCAAGCCAAAGACCTTTGCCACAAGCTGCACCAACGCGGCTATCCAACTCACATAACCAAGACCGCTAACAAGAGGGCCAGAAACCAAAACCGCGAAGGCTTACTGGAAACCTACCCTAGAGAACCCACCCCTCCTCCACTCACGTGCGTTACCACTTACAATACGGTGACCAATAAAGTTTCCCAAATCATCAAAAAGAATTGGAAGATCCTGAACACAGGCAACCTGAAATGGGAACCTCCCCTTCTCTCAACAAAAAGAGCGAAATCCATCAAGGACACTATTGTATCTACCAGACCGGCTCTCCCCGTCAGGCCATTGAACACGGTGCTTAACTCCTGGGGTCTCCCAAACATCAAAGGGCATTTCCCCTGCGGTAATTGTAGCGTCTGCCACATCACAGAGACAACCAAAAACCTCAACCTTGAACCTGGAAGAACATGGGAGTTACGCAAACATACCAACTGTAACACAGAGAATGTTGTGTACCGGATCATATGCCCTTGTAACCTCATTTACATTGGTATGACCACTCGGAAAATCAAAACCCGCATCTGCAAACACCGCAGCACAATACGCTACAAGAAAAACACCACAAAATTGACCAACCACTTTTTGGAAGAAGGCCACACGACCAACGATATGAGATGGGTCATACTGGAAGCCTTAGATCACAACCTTCCCAACATTCAGACCCGCCTCCTGGAACAGGAACAGAGATGGATATATCGACTATTCAGCCACATCACCGGCCTGAACGATAATATCCCCTGGAATTGTCTGAGAAAATCCTGATTTTCCCTGGAATAGGCTCAGACAACCATGATTCCCTCTGGTGTTTCTGTCCATTTCTTGTTTTTATTTATCACATGTTTCTGCTTCATTTAGCATCCCTACCTCTTTAATCTCATCATCTCCCAGCCCTTACTAACACAGTACCGGCTATTCTTGTCCTCTGTTATTTAGCATCTATGGCATTTCCCCCACTGCGCGCGCGCAGGTTTAGTAACACCTCCTAAATGCCATCCCTTCCCTCACCACGCCCCCGGATCACCTACGCATGCGCGCCGTGTACACTCCTCTCCTTGGAGCGGGCGCTTCTCCCTTCGGCACCCCGGCAGCATTCACTCATGCGCGCCAGGCCCGCGCTACTCCTACACGCATGCGTGGTCATCTCGGCTCCGCCCGAGTTCACCAGCAAGCCCGCACGTACGCAATGGAGTACCTCCCCATTTAACCTCCCCTTTCCGTGGGTCCCACAGCATCCGGGACTTCGGGAGACCACAGTAGGTGCCAGGCGATGGTAGCTCCTCAACCAAGTAAGGTGGCTTTTGCATTTTCTCCCGGGGGATCACTATATCCTACCCTACCTCACCCCTGAACGTGTTACTTCTTTCCTCTACAGAATTTACGTGAGGAGCGCCCCCCTCCCGTTTCCTGTACAGCGCACTCACTCAGCCATAGTGTAATTATTCTTTTGCCTTAACTCTTCCTTCCCTGCATTGCGCATTGTGCTTCTTTTTAGTAAACAGCGCCCACCACGAACTTCCAGCGCTTTACTCATGGCTCCATTCAGCCACGACCTACCAGCGCTCACTGGGCCACTTACTGTGAACACACCTCATTTGAGGTCTCACGGTTCCTCCTTAACCAGATCATTGCCGGTAAACTCACCAGGCACCATTTGTGTATAATTCACCATCTGCTGTTCACTGTAGTAGTGCCGTGTTATTTACCACCTGGCACACATAGTTCACAAAGCGCTTCGCGTTGTACCTAGCATCTCTAATTGTCTTGCCTCCGTTCTTATACGCTTAGCAGCATGATACACCTCCATAGTGTGTGTGTCATCTACGGTACGATCCTTGAAGACAGGTTTGGTTTATCACAGCACTTAAGATTGCATTTTATAGTTGCTATAAATCCACGGCACCAAGTGGTAGTCTCATATATGTTTTTGTGCTGTCTTGTTTCCTTCCACAGGTTTTGCGCTGCAGTGTCCGCAATTGCGCCGACACTGTGTCCACACACCTTAGCGAGTGTGTAGGTAAACAACCTTTTTAATTTTTCACTTACCACGTGGCACTTCGCACTTTGCCACTCACTTACTGCACTGGTCCTGACGAAAGCTCCACATTTTTATACGAGAGCTGAAACATGTAGACCTACAACACAGACAACTAGTAGATAATTATTTCTTCCGTAGTTGCATCACATACCCTGCTTTTTAGTCTATATCCTGAGCCGCCAGTAATAAATTTCCTAAAGGCAAGGATTCTCAGAGATATATGTTTTTAACTATCACTACATCACACTCTTGCACCACACCAGCTCCGCTGTAGCCAGGCGTCGCAGCACAACCGGGGGGCATTCGGCCACCCGGTTGGGGCTCCGATGATGAAGCATGATACCAACCAGGTTGGTGTGTGAGGGGTCTTTTAACCTACCTTGTGGGTTCCCAAACACTGTCTCACAGTGATCGTACCACACTACATTGGGTCCGTCCACCATTGACACAACTTATTTGCTATGCACTTGACCTGCGATATGCAGGTATTTGCCCTTAACATCGGGCATCTCCAGATTTGGCCCGACGCCCATTATGGCTGACTCCCGGGGTGCCGGCGGGGCCACACACGCAATGGCCATGCTCTGTCGTTGCGTATGTCTGGACCGCCGCCATACTCGGTTGAGACACCTCGGTGACTTTGACATTAAGGACACCACTTTGACCCCATCTGTCTCGTGTTCTTTGACTGAATGTGCGCAGCTTCTGTGTATCCTGTTGTGGCACATTACGCCTCACACACTTGCCTGACGCATGTCTTTCATTTTTTTTGTTGTTTGTCTATTTCCTTCCTAGATCTTGATCAGGAGCAGTCTCAACTATTTAGTTGTAGCCATACTGTAGGGTACACAGTTGTTGGCCCGCCCTGACACCCGCAGAGGGTATTAACTTTTGATCCACTCTGCTTTCACGTGCACATCATTTTACTTTGTCTTTTTCGGTCCTGAAGTAGTGCCAAGGATCCTTGCGACCACATAGGCATGAAACATGTCGATCTTTTATCCTTTTAGTTACCAGGGCACATTGAGCCTATTGGGGTAACATTTAACCTACAGGGTTTTTACTCTGTCAGGGGCACTGTCACATTAAACACTAGTTTGGTAACTGTTATATTCTGACTTCATGGTTATGCATGCTCTGCCTGTAGAATCCTACGGTAATGACATGGTTTGGAATGTTGTCAGTCAAATGAGTCACAGTTGACTGGGCTGAGCTGCCTGCTGGCTGCTCCTGGTGGGGTCTTACTCTGATCTCTATCTCATCTACTTATGGACTCCCTGTGATCTTGTAACTATCTTCAATAAAACCTCTCTGAATCATCTCAACCAGCGTGGACTTGATCACTACAATTTTTGGCGACGAGGATGGGCCAACTGTGAATGGCTTTAGGTGAAAACCGGCATCTTCGTGAGTTTCCTTCCTACACTGCGATCGTTAGTACAGCCTTCCCCTCTCTGCTGCCTTCCCACACCGGGATCGTGAGTTTTGTGCATTTTAACCGGCTTGGGAGTTTAAAGAGTTGAAGCATCGCTCTAATTTACATGGGAAGTTATCTTCTGCGCAGACATTTTTTACACTTCGCCCGTGTGGAGGGCGTTTAGTTTTTGTGTTTTTCAACTATTCTAGTTGTCCTTTTGTTTGCGACTTCTGGGGTGAGTTTATTTTATTTATTACTATGGCCCCAGTTGCATCTTTAAAAATTTGGCAAGTCAACCGTCATTATGGCAATTCACAGTTGGTACGCGCGAGCCATGCTTTGCATGCGCCTACCTGTCCGTTCTGTTCCTCACGCACTCTGAGTTCGGATCCTTTATCCTGCGGTCTGTCGTTTGGTGCGTGCTAATGCCGGGAGCCACCCGGTATAGCGTGAAAAAGCGTCCCGCCATTTTGTTGCTGGAACCAGAAGCTCTGTGCACTCCATGCAATTCATATGGGCCCACGAGACTTGATGCTTTAACACAATTGCCAACCACGTTTTTTTAAAGTCTTCAATAAAGTTTTTTTAATGACAAGGATGCCGCGATATATGAATACTCCTCCTGCCGCATATGTTTTAATGGATGCAGGAAAAAGCAAGTATGGTTGGCATCTAAGTCATTGTGGCTCTTGTTACTCATTTTTCACAACTGATTTATTTGTTTCTCTTCCAAGATTATATGTTTGCATGAGGTGTAGGACAGTACTGGGTTTCGAAACCCAACGTAAGTGCAACAATTGGCATTTTCAACACGTGGTGTTGATTTAAAGTTCTCTCTGGTTCAAGGACGGGACACAGATACTATTTACATTTAATAGTGCTCAATTATTCTTAGGAACGCCTGTCGCGGTGATAGGCACACCCTTTACTTTATAATATGAGTGTGGGGGATGTTGTAATGATTTAACACAAAATGTTTTATTCCTCTAGTGAATGTATTTCGTGCAAAAATGTTTTAGTTCATAGATTAGTGTGATAATCTTCTACAATGTCTTGTGTTTGCTGTACGCCAACGTTGTTTTATCGCTATGTACAAGTTCTTGTTTTTTGTTGGCATGGGAGTGGGTGCAAGTCCCATTTACTCTGTTATAGGGGGTTAGAGTCCCACCTATTTATAGGGGGTTAGAGTCTCACCTATGTATTTAGTAATGGGTGCCAGTCCTTTTTACTAAGTTTAAAGGGAGTTTTAGCCCCATTTTGTATGTTTGTGTTGCAAGCATGCTGCGCAAGTCAGTGGGTTTTAGTCCCATGTGACGTATTATGCACATTTTCTTGACCTCTCCGGAGGTGTGTTGTGGGGTCTTTCCCTGTTATAAGGTGCATATCATTGTTTACCTCTAGTCGAGGTGCGTGCGTAGGTGGACATCATATCATTTGTTTATTGCCTTCACTGTAGTGCACGGGTTACCTTTCTTAAGGTGTTTAGTGTTGGCAATTGTTTTGTTTTCAATAGTGCACATATACCTCCACCCGAGGTTGCCCATGCAGATGCAAATGTTGTTACCCTTGGTGGGTGTGTGGTTTAAGTCGCCACAGTGCATGGGTTACGTTAATCTGGGCGTTTTGTTTGCACGCTGTAGCCCAGTTGTGGTGCAATTTGTTGACATTCAAATGTTTTACTTGTACATGCTCAGTGGGACCATTTTCTCTCACAAAGTCACAGGTACGTTGGCGGCAATGTTATCTCTTGACTTACGCAAGCCTGAAGTATTTTCAAATTGTAACATTATCTAGCGCACAACATGTTTGCCTCTACAGGAGGTGTTTCAAATGGGGCACATTCCATTTAGTGCACAACAAATGACCTCCACTAGAGGTGAGTAGTATGGGTCACAGTCCCATCACTGCAGTGTACGACATTTGACCTTTAGATGAGGTGTGTCGTTCTTCTCAACAGTGCACAACATTTTTTTGTCTTTACCCGTTGTTGGGTATTAGAGTTTAGTCTCTTCACAACCGTGCACAAATATTTTAATGTGGTGTGTTTATTGGGTTTTATCTCTTTAGTTTAGTGCACAGTGTGCACCCGTTCATCACCCGTTTTTTTTATTTCCTTCACAGAGCATTTGTGCTTAATACATTTATCCTACATAGGGTGTGTTTGACCCCTTTTGGTGCACAACATTGTTCTACCTCTCTCCAGGGAGCTATGCATGGGTGTAATTAAATATATGGGTTCTCACCCATACCATAGGGGTATTAACGCTAGGTTTTGTTCTGATTTTATTTCCTATTTTTTTTACATTCAAGGCGACTATGCATAGGTCAATGTCCCTTTGCAACTCATGTGTTTTACTGTCACTAGAGATATGTTTTGGGTGTACAGTTTACAGTCCAATTTGCTCCACGCAGAGTGTACGTTACGGGCGTCAGTCCCATCTGTTTATGTGTGCATGAATCAATCAATCTGACATACTGTCTGGCGAAGAAGTATGTTTGCTCATGTGTGTACAAGTCAACTAGTTTTCATCATATGCAGAGGTTTTTTCCTCATGTCAAGCATTCTTGGCATTTGTTTTTGATTGTCTGCTTGATTTTGTGTTCCTTGTCGAGTGAAGTGCTCGTCTAGACTTAGAAGCCTGATGGATATTGTGTATTCAACCGAGTATTGTGCGTTCAATTGTTACAAGGGAAATACATTTTCTATTACGTTTTAAGTATTTGATTTTCAGCGAGGCTACCACGCACATTATCTTGCACTCAGCCATACAGAGCTTCTCTTGCCTCCGTGGTGTTTGGGCACAACGTCTAGGTTTCTATCCTGGGTGTTTCGTCATCGGTGCATGTGCAGCCTAACAGACTTTCACACAAGGTTCATGGTTTGATTAATATTTTGTCTCATAGTACATTATGTGTACATCCACTATGCACAATCGCTTGACCTCTCCGGAGGTGTGTTAGTTAGGTTTTTGCCTTTCATCCTGTACGTAACATATGACCTCCAGTCGAGGTGCGTCCTAACTTGGACATTACATTACATGATGTATACATTCACTACAATGCATGTTCTTGTTTTACTTAAGGTGATGTTTTTTAAGCTGATTGACAGTTTGTATTGGTTTATAAGTTAGGAAAAGTCACACGTACATGTCTTATTTAGTAAATAGGTGATTGAAAGACAGCAACCGAGTATTCTGTCTATTCAGTATTATCTTAACATTTATATTAAGAAGTGTATTGTGTGGGGTGGTATAGTGTTTATATCATCTTCGCAAAGTCCTCATGCATTTTTGTAATATTTGTTTTTATATAGTGAACTATGTTTTCCACTGTTTCTGCTCAAATGTTTATATGCGCCATATAGATACTGGGGTACGTTAGGCATGTTAATGTCCTTATGCTAGGGTGCCTTGTGTTCTCTAAAGCTCGGGTGAGTAGTCGCTCACCGGCGTGGGATCACTGGTCTGTCTTCATCATTTTTGTCCATGGACTTTAGGTATACACCAAGTTGGTAAACACTGTCAAGTGTCCATTTCACTATCCTGTTTGCACTTTCTATGTAAAGGTTCTCCATCAAGAGTTTTTTTTTGCATGCTTTTTGCTTCTCTACTCTAGCTCTGTATTGTGTTTCAGTTGTACAATGATTTTCTTGGTTTTACATTGTGAGTTCAAGGACCTGAAGTTCTGAAGTTCTCACTTTTGGAGTCCATTGGTCATTAGTTATTTTCACATTACAGTCTGTTTTCACCTTTTGGGTCTTAGTCCCTTTAGCACATTTGTGCATTATTTTGGTATATTGTTGTTAACGTTTTTCACATGCTGTTCAAAGATTCTTTGGTCATGATCCATTTACTGTCTTGACATTGACGATGTTGTTTTTTTGTTATTGTAACTTGTTCCTTTGTTCTTCCTTTTCTTTGTAAAAGGGAGGATGGGTTGTGCCTATTTTCTTCGCTTCATTCTTCTCTTTACTTTGATATGTTATATTCTCGCTCGCTCTTCCCTTTCCTTTTCTTTCCATTTATTTCTTCTGGTTTTCCTTTTTCTGGTTTCTTCTTCCTGTTTCTGTCATGCTTGTTCTTTCGTTTATTTGGGAGAAAAGGGGGTATGTTATATTCTGACTTCATGGTTATGCATGCTCTGCCTGTAGAATCCTACAGTAATGACATGGTTTGGAATGTTGTCAGTCAAATGAGTCACAGTTGACTGGGCTGAGCTGCCTGCTGGCTGCTCCTGGTGGGGTCTTACTCTGATCTCTATCTCATCTACTTATGGACTCCCTGTGATCTTGTAACTATCTTCAATAAAACCTCTCTGAATCATCTCAACCAGCGTGGACTTGATCACTACAGTAACCCCTAGGCAGTTTTAAGCTACGTTGCACGCACTTCACCACCCTCCATACAGGACCCACCCCACACACCCACATGCATCAAATGTCATATCTCTAAAAAGATCTCCACCAAAGCGAAACTTCGGGGGACCCGTAG
The DNA here is from genome assembly GCF_964204655.1 of Triturus cristatus. NCBI lineage: Eukaryota > Metazoa > Chordata > Amphibia > Caudata > Salamandridae > Triturus > Triturus cristatus. The sequence goes on along the minus strand of NC_140585.1, from coordinate 812,864,016 downwards.
GGCACTGCAGCGCCGGCCCAACGAGGAGCAACACCCAATGATGAAGCATGACATCCTTCGGGGTGTGTGAGGGCAACAAGAGGCAAGACTTTTTCTTCCCTCTCACAAGTCAATCCCAATACCTAGGATACCCTTCACTATTGTTCTTTTCCCCCTCTTTCTCTCCCTTCTCGCATTGAGTGGGTGACACGCGGCACCCCTCCTCTGGAAAAGTGTCCCCCCTTTTGATTAGACACCATTCCTTAAGGTACGATTCAGCAATAAAAAGAAAGTCCAACTGAAGGTCAAGAAGCAAATCAGGAATTTCTTGAGCATGTTTACACAAGGAGTGGGCATTGATAAGACCGCTACGTAGCGATCTTTTAATTGGCCTATTAATAGAGGTAAAAGGAGGCTCAGAAAAGATTCCGAATACTGCCCTACGTTTAAGACATGCCAGAGGACCTTCATTGGAGAAAGACTGAAATTACAGTGCCTTGCATGATTTGAAGAATACAGATGATATTAAAATACCTGGCCTTGAACTGACAGCGTGACTTGGGCTGGTTGCATTCCGGATGCAGACAGGAGCAGACTAGCTTGTCTTTGGTACAGCTGTGCATGTCCGCTGCGCGTCCACAGTATATGGTCCATTAAGTACCGGAGTCAAATTAAACACTAGAGCACCAGAACCAAAAAGATGGCCGCCAGAAAAGCAACACCAAAACTCACGGTAATGGAGTTGGGCAAAGTGCAGAATATGATTTAGAATCCTAAAAAACGGTTTTAAAACACATCAATTAGGTCATTTCCATACCAACATCACACATATACCAAATTACAGACAGCAAAGAAAAATACAACCCACCTAAAAGGGCCGAACAAGGATTGTCACAGTGCTAATCTCCCACCCCCAGGGTTTGTCAGAGAGGGTAACCAGCACCAGAACACTTGTCTACCACGGTAAACTGTGAGATTACATAATATAATGCCTCTTTACATGCTTTAGCACAGTGTAAAAGTAATCCACCCTTAAGGGCCTATTGGCTTATGTACATTTTCACAATAAATATGTCAGGCTTACAGCTACAGTGTTTAATTTGAGTCAGTGGTTTCTGGTGCTCTGCACCAGCACTTAATTGGCAACACCAGCCACATGGTGGCGATGTTTGTCTAATTTAGAGATGAGAACAACAACAGTTGTTAATTAATAGGTGAAATGGGGAAGTTCGGATCTTCCTAACTCGCATGTTGTTTCTGTGGAAAATTTCGGTAAGAGCAGGGCTGGACTGGGAACCAAAACCGGCCCTGGAAAAGTGCTCGGCAGGCCCCCCCTCTGGGGGTTGGGGTTGCCACCGAGCTCTTTGCGAGGGCGGGTTTTCGGCCGCTTTTGTTACAGGGCCGATTTTGCAGCTATGCTGCAAAAACGGCCCTCTAACAAAAACGGCCCCCAGGGGCCCAAAACCGTCCCCCACCCGTGCGGCGCACAGGGGATTGCCCGGTGCCCGCTACGGCCAGTCCGGCCCTGGGTAAGAGTTTAACAGGTCTAGTGGTTTTTGCTTGGCCACCTTGCCTATTTAATCCTGGTCGGGGTGCCGGCGCACGCAGTGGGTGTCGCTAGCAACCCAAAGGCAAGCCCGTCTGTGTCCGGCCACACCTGACAAGGACCAGGAGCCAGTCATTTTCCTGGAAATTATTCTTAGTTGTCCAGAGAACTCAGAGCACTTTATTCGCTGAGCTATGCTATTTGCCCTTGACGTTAACAAAATTAAAAAACCTTGGTCTTTTGACCGTTGACCATGCGCATCTACTTACCTTGGTAGCAGTATGTTTACTCGTAACATCTCCCTCTGATTTTGATTTTAAGTGTTATTTCAGCACCTTATTGGTGATTTATTTAAATACACATTCACTTGTCAAACATAAATGGGGCATTTTTGACTTGCTAAATACAGAAAAACACTGATATTTTATTCCATAGCGAAACTTGACTATCAGAAGAATCCACTCCTGATATTCTCGTAGCCTTGCCACATCAGTACTATATCCTCCAAGCCAATAGGCATTCAGGCAAGAAAAGTGGTGGTGCAGCAGCTATTATGCTTAAAAAATGTAATTCAACCTCCCTTCCCTGCCACAGCCTCCTGGAAACTGACCTTCCAGCCTTCAAACTGGCGTTTGCTGATCAGTCATTGGTCTGTATCTTAGCATATCGCCCTCCTAACTATATGCCGAATTTCCCCCTGCAATTATCTAAGTTAATCTCTCCCTTTTTAGTGGATCATGCTAAGTGCCTCATTTGAGGGGACTTTTACTATTGAATAAATGGTGATAACAAGTGCCAAAGATCTAGAGACTTCATGGAGCTTTTATCCAGTTTTAATCTTGCAAAATCCTTATCAATCCTCTCCTACACATATTAATGGACATATTCTAGACCAAGTTTGGACAACGAATTTCTCACTCTCTAGCTGATGTGTTCTTTCCTGTGTTCTTTGCCGTCCATGGTCTGATCATTTTTTGATTACATTTATTGTGACTGGCCTAACACATCAAGATATAAAACCAAGTAGCAATATTTATGTCCATTGTTGGTCAGACACAGACACAAATGAGGTTTCTGCAATCCTTATGGATACTGCGCCGAGTTTCTGCCAAGATGCTCAGCTAATGGAGAAAGAAGTATCCTCTTGGCTATTAAACACCAGTAATAAACTTTACCCTTTACATAAAGCTAAAAATATGAAACGTACAGAATCCTCATTATAGTTTACATAGGAACTGAAACTCCACCACTGGTAGGGGAAAATGGTGCAGAGATTACGTCCCTGATCATGAAACTCGCTTTAAAAAGGGTTTAAAGGATTTCAGAACCTTACTTTTGCATTTTAAGACCCTCTTCTTTAGAATCAAGATTTGCTGTCTGCCAACAAATCCAAGGATATTTTAGAATTGTAACCAAATTATCCAGCCCCGACAGATTAGCTCTGCTAATAGCCCCTACTCAGACGTTTTGTAATATGTTAAATACAAAGTTTATCGAAATAATTCAAACTTTTAAAGATAGCATTGCACCTGGCTTCAAGGAGCCTCAAATTGTCTCTTCTGAAACGAACCCTACTGTTCTCTCTAATTTTCCTATTCCTAATGAAAACCAGTTAATTGAGCTTATGACTAAAGTTAAGTCTGGCTCACCTAATGATTCTTGTCCCCCTAAGATTCTTAAAACTTTTGTTGCTGATATAGTTGGCCTGTTTATGACTCTTCTTAATTCCTCATCAACCCAAGGAATTGTACCTATGCCCTTTAAAGAGGCAGTAGAAATTCCCCTAAAAACACAAGGAAAAGATGTGTTACTCCTGAAAAACTACTGGCCTATTTCTTCGTTACCTTTCCCTGCCAAAGTATGAGAAGCACATGTGGCTCAGACTCTATGCTCTCACCTGGAGTACTCTTAGTTTTTGAAGGTGTGCCATGCAGGGTTTTGTCCTACTCATGATATTGAATTAGTCATTCATTTTGTACTAGATGATATACGAAAGGATGAGGATAACTTGACCTCTACACTAGTTCTACGTGACCTGTCAGCGGCCTTTGATACAGTCGACCATAAATTATTGTGTGAAGGCTGCTGAGATTCAAGGCCTCGCCCTGGACTGGATGAAATCATGTTTGGTGAACCGAACAGGCGATTACCTTGAGACCTTTTAAGGTATAAGGTGAAAAACTGTTATTTATTTCTTTGTTAAGGTGTTTTTTGTGATTTGTTCCTCACAATTCTGTGTATACTCATGTGAAACAAACCAATTAGCATTGCCTGAGCCTCCTGTTGTTCACCGTTCTCTCTTGCACCTTATGGCTAAGTAGGACACAGGCTTGTGTCCCACTTTATGTACTGTCTGTACTAATTGTTTAAAAGTAAACATTAGACCCCTGTCCGGCTGGGCAAGTCAAGCCAATATAGTAACGACTGAGTCTATATTCATTTTGCTTTCAAAAATTCTTCCTTCTAGGGACCATTGTTGTCTAGAATAATTAACTCCCAAGGTCCCTGGTCCATTACCTTTGGGTTCCCTTGTTGTTTAAAATATGAGGTACAGAATACAGCACTATGCTCCATCTAGAATTTTGAGGTCTTCCACCCAGCAGCTCTCGACTGTTCCAAAGTTCTCTTGTTCCCGTCTGGGTGGATGGTCCTTTCAGGTGGTAGCCTCTCAGCTGTGGAACAGCCTGCCACCATCTCTGTGTCAGGCTCAGGATCTTCTCAGCTTTACGCGAGGTTTAAAAATCTAGCGTTTCTCATAGTAAAGCAGCTGATATACATGTGCCGGTATTGTTCTGTCACTGGCTTCTCTTTCTCAGCGCCGGGACACTCCAGGAGGTAGCCGAGCACTTTACAAGTGCCCAGTAACATTAACATTAACATCTCACACGAGTGGCAGAGGCCACTGGACGTAAAGGCTTCTGCAAAGCAAAAAGCAATTGGCCTCCCATATCAGTACAACATTCTACAGTACTCACCTTGTAAGCTTTCAAACACTGCACCACACAAAGTTTAGGATTAGCTGGTAAAGTGGGATAAGAAACTGAGGATGAATTGTATTTGGTGCGTTGAGAAATTGAGAAGGTGACCGCTTCCGGGGAAAAAATCCATCCTGGATGTAATGCACGGACATCAGACACCCTTTTACAAGATATGAGAGACAATAGCATAGTTAGTTTGGCTGACAGTTGCTTATGGGACAGATGTTTATTGTCTGGCCAGGATTCTAAAAACTGCAGGACCACAGACAAATCCCACAAAGCAGAATATTTAGGAAGAGGAGGACAAACCATGTGGATGCCTCTCAATAGTTTACATGCAATGGGATTTTCAATCAATCAATCAATCAATCAATCAATCAATCAATCAATCAATCAATCAATATACTTATAAAGCGCACTACTCACCCGTTAGGGGGGCATATGCATCAAGCTAACCAAAAGCGATTCCTTAATAGCGAGAAATAAGGAATCGTTATTAAGGAATCGCTTTTGGGTATGCATCAACAGATTCGGTAATTATTAGCGATTCCTTAAAAATCGCTATTTTTACCGATTATACAATAGCGGGGCATGCAAACTCCGATTAGCTATTAGCGAGTTCGGTAATTCCGAATTAGCAAATAGCGAATTCGGTATTAGCGAAATCGCAAATGACCGCGTCGCACCGGGAACGTGCAGATGACATCACCAACCAGGAAATACAGCAGCCCCACCCTCATTGCATCGACAGAGGAGCAAACAGGAGCACTGACTGCAGACTGCCTGTGCAGACTGAAGCCACACAGACTGTTCCATCTGCAAACAAACACCATCCATGGAGAAGGAAGCCCCATCCAGCGCTGAGGCAGCGCGCAAGCGCAAGCGCAAGTTCTCCGACAGGGAGCTGGAGCACCTAATCGAGGGAGTGTCGAGCAAGCACGATCGCCTCTTTGGCAAGCTGTCCCTCAAGGTGCCTGAGGCGGAGAAGCGCCGCATATGGCTGCGCATCCGCGAAAGGGTGAATGCAGTTGGTGTGACGCCCTGCAGCATCGACGACCTAAAAAAAAGGTGGTACGACCTGCGGAAGCGCGCTAAGGAGAGGATAGCAGAGAGGCTCCGGGACGCTAGCAGAACGGGAGGCGGCCTTTCCACGGTCCAGGCTAACACTGCCCTGGAGGAGCTGGTGGAAGGTACAATTGAGCGGGAAGCCGTCGTGGGAGTGACCCAGATGGACACGTCCGGCGCAGCCACAAGTGCCCAAGGTAAGATGCATGCCTGTTGCCATACCCAGCATAGCGTAAATCCCATTCCAGGCCCCCAGCAGGATCTGAGTGTGCATGCAGCTTTGCAACACACAGCTTTACTCCTAACACTAGTGCATCATGGGAGTTGTAGTCTACTCAGGCAAGTGTGCATGTACAGGGGTAAATGCAATAACCATTCACCAGATCAGTAGAAGCTGGGTATAGACAGTGGGGCAGATTTATGTTGCACTTGCACCACTTTTGCGCCGCTGTTGCGTCACTTTTGTGACACAGCAGCGGCGCAAATCCTGCGCCATGGTGCGGGGTATTTACAACGTGACGCATCTGGGAGATGCGTCACGTTGTAAAGCCCTGTGCCACATGTAGGCGTTCCAGGGCAGGTGGGGGCGTTCCGGCGCAGGAACGCCTCCTAAAAGTGGCTGAGTGAAATCTACAAGATTTCACTCAGTCACTTTTAGGCCCATGCTGCGTCATAACCCTGCGCCTGCTTGAAGCAGGCGTAAGGATTGACCCAGCATTGTACAGATAGGGCCCCCCAGAACATTGCTGGAGCTGCGTCGCGCTTGCGACGCAACTCCAGAAATGCGCCACTTTTACGGCACAGATGCGTCACGCATCTGTGCCGTTTGTGCCCCATGGTGCGCCGCATTATAAATGCGGTGCATCCATGGTGGCGCAGCTGTGGCGCATAATAATTGGCGCATCCCTGCTGATATGCAGGGATGCGCCAGTTAACATAAATCTGCCCCAGTATTTTTCAGTATCACAGAGGGAGATGTATGTGTGCAACACTACGTAGGTCTAACTATCCCACTAACCATGCACTGTTTCACACACAGATGCATCACCTGGGGATTCAGATGACAGCGGCCAGCTGGTAATCTCCGAAACACCGGTTGATTCAGACCTTGAGACAGCGCAGGATGCCCTCACATCACCTACACCTGCCACCCCACCAGCACCACCAGCACCAGCAACAACAGCACCAGCAACAACAGCACCAGCAACACCAGCACCACCAGCACCAGCCACACAAGCTGCTTCCACTACAGCCACCAAAGCGCCGCGGCGCAGGTCCCAGGTTGCGCCCTTGGCGGTGATGGAAACACCCACCACACAAACGGGACACGGTCAGCGCGCCATCACACCACCTGATGCACCACCTGTCCGCGCCAGGCTAACACAGCGGCGCAGGTCTCGCCAACATTCGGTCTCCTCAGGCAACCTTGATCTCCAACACACTCCTGGCATTGAGGAGAGGATGCTGTCTGTCCAGCGCGTGCAGGGCCGCCACATGGCAACCATCAGCACCAACATCGTGCACCTTGTGCGTGAAATGCGAGCCATGACTGCCGCAGTAACGGCCATGGGCACGGCGGTCAGGGACAAGAGCACTGTGGTGGCAGAGGGCAATGCTCACCTCAGGGAAGATGTACAGGAGCTCACCAGTGCCATGAGGGAGGGCCATGAGTGCCAGAAGAGGAGGCACCGACAGCAATTGTTGCGTTCCGCTGCCGCTACTAAGGCTATCACGCGCCACAGCAACAGTACCGCAGTGTTGGCACACCGCACTGTGTCCTTGCAGGTCGACCTTGGGCACTTCTGCGGGGATGTGGCAAAGGCACTGGGGCAGTTGACCACTGCTGTGGAACACATCCAGAGCAGCACATGCAGTGCTGCAGCTTTGGGGGGGGATGACGCTAGTGAGGCTGCCTCGAGTGTGAGCAGTGTGTCTGTGGCAGAGGGCAGCACCAGGCGCCGCAGTTCGTGGGCATCCACGGGGACAGGCCGTGGTGAGCTTTGAAGACACCTGAGAGGAGGCTTGGGGTACGTGGGAAGCGCCACTAGACAGTTGGACATGCATACAGGACCATGGTGGGGCAACCATGGACATCCACTTACTGAGTGTGCACAGGCGTGACTTTAAGGCACCTTTTATTTTATTTCATGCAATTGGAGCATGATTTACATAGCTAGTTTTGTTGCACATACATCAGTGCTACTGTGCATTAAACAGTTGCACCCCAAACTAACTTGTAATGTCTCATTCTCACATGTTTCAAAAATGATTTTGCATGATGTATGTCCACCTCCTATGGCCCTCTGCTGTGTTGGGGACGTGTGCCTGTCGTTGTTGGGCGGGTGGTTGGTCATCCCGGTGGTCGTCATCCCTGTCCACCTCTATGGGTATCCCCCTTCTGGTGGCAATGTTGTGCAGCATTGCACATACAGCAATTATCCGGCAGCATGTTTCAGGTTTGTATAGCAATGCGCCGCCAGTCTTGTGTAGGATTCTGAAGTGACTCTTCAGAATCCCAAATGTCCTCTCTATGACATTCCTAGTGCTGATGTGTGCAGCGTTGTAGCGATGTTCCTGCGGGGTTGCTGGATTGATGTATGGTGTGAGTATGTATTCACGCAGGGTGTAAGCACTGTCACCTAGAAGATAGAAGCATAGACTTAGCATTGGTGATGTACATACATGTGTGGTGTTGGTGTGGGGAAGCGTATATTTACGTACCTAGCAGGAGTCCCTCTCCAAATTCTCCGTTGATTAGTCGCCTGTGCATTCCACTGTTGCGGAAGATGTAGGAGTCGTGTGTGCTCCCTGGGAATTGTGCCACTAGGTCCGTTATGATGTTATTAGCATCGCACACAACCTGCTCATTGATTGAGTGGTATGACTTGCGGTTCCGGAAAATGTACTCATTTGCTGCGGGTGGACATATGGGGATATGCGTGCAGTCGATGCATCCAATCACATGTGGGAATTGTGCCACCTGGTAGAATGCCTGCTTGGTGTGGTCCAACTGCTGTGGGGTTGTGGGGAAGCTGATGTGGGTGTGTAGCATTGTCAGCATGGCATCGAGGAATTTCTTGAAGAAGCGTGACAGTGCGCTTTGCGATACGCCTCCGGCCACCGCAATTACCCCCTGGAAACTCCCTGAGGCCAGTAGGTGCAGGCTGCATAGGACCTGAACGTGCGCAGGGATTGCATTGGTCCGGTGTGTCTGGTGCTGCAGTAATGGTTCCAGGTCTGCAATCAGGCGCATGATCATTGCACGATTGAGGCGATACTTCTCGTAGACCTCGTCCTCATTCTGCCCGAGCAAGGTTATGCGCAGTCTGAAAACTCGCTCCTGGACCCTTCTCCTGCGCTGTCCTTCAGCATTGATACGCATCCTCCTTGCAAGCACGTAGAGGGCAGCCATTTTGTGGGAGCCAACAGGGTCTCCTGGGCCACATTTAAGGGTTTTGTGATTGCCTCAATCATTTGCACATGTTGAAATTTTTTATTATTTTTTTAACTTTACCTCCAGGTTTTGATTCCCCTTATTTAGCTCTTGCAAAATAGCGATTTTTGGGATTTTTGTTATTAGCGACTGTTGTTGCATTGGGGTGCGATTCGTTATTTGCTATTGGCACTTTCCGGGAGCTAATAGTGATTTCGGTAACTGCTAAAGCGGTATTTAGCGATTCGGTAATTTTGCATTTTGGTTATTAGCGATTCGGTATTTTGGCTGATTTATTTTAGCGATTCGTTATTTGCTCACGTTTTGGGTTCACGCATTTGAAGTGGGTATTTTTAACTCGCTACCGGGAGCTATTAGTGAATCGGTATTTTACCGACTGGATTTTGGCTTGATGCATGAGGCTGAGGGTCTCAAGGCGCTGGGGAGAGGGGATGCTACTGGTCGAAAAGCCATGTTTTGAGGCGTTTCCTGAAAGTTAGGAGGTCCTGGGTCTGCCATAGCTGGAGTGGTAGAGAGTTCCAGGTTTTGGCAGCGAGGTGTGAGAAGGATCTTCCTCCGGCGGTGGTGCGGCGGATGCGGGGGATGGTGGCGAGAGCATGGTTGGCGGAGCGGAGATGGCGTGTGGGAGCGTGGAAGGAAAGTCTGTCGTTGAGGTAGGCTGGACCGGTGTTGTAGAGAGCCTTGTGTGCGTGGGTCAGGAGCTTGAAGGTGATCCTTTTCAGTACGGGTAGCCAGTGTACGTCTCTGAGGTGGGGGGAGATGTGGTTGAGGTGTGGGACATCAAGGGGGGAGATGTGGTTGAGGTGTGGGACATCAAGGATGAGGCGGGCGGATGAGTTCTGGATACGCTGTAGCTTGGTTTGTAGCTTGGCCATTGTTCCTGCATATAGGATATTGCTGTAATCCAATCTGCTGCTGACCAGGGCGTGGGTGACGGTTTTCCTGGTCTCGACGGGGATCCACTTGAAGATCTTGCGGAGCATGCGGAGAATGTTGTAGCAGGAGGAGGAGATTGCGTTGACCTGCTGAGGCATGCTGAGAGCGGAGTCCAAGATGAAGCCCAGGTTGCGAGCATGGGTGGTGGGTGAGGGTGCGGTGCCTAGGGAGTTGGGCCACCAGGAGTCGTTCCATGCTGAGGGGTTGGAGCCGAAGATGACGATCTCTGTTTTATCGGTGTTTAGCTTGAGGCGGCTTGATTCCATCCAGTTAGAGATGGCGTGTAGTCCGTTGTGTAGGTTGTTTTTGGCAGTAGTGGGGTCTTTCGTGAGGGAGAGGATCAGCTGGGTGTCGTCTGCGTCTGATACTATGTTGATGTGTTGTGTCCGAGCGATGTTGGCCAGAGGAGCCATGTAGACATTGAAGAGCGTTGGGCTGAGGGAGGATCCTTGAGGAACACCACAGATGATCTTGGAGGCCTCAGACAGGAATGGCGGAAGGCGGACTCTCTGGGTTCTGCCGGTGAGAAATGATGAGATCCAGTTGAGAGCCTTGTCGCGGATTCCGGCGTTGTGGAGTCGTGTGCGGAGGGTGTGATGGCATACCGATGTTCCCAACTGGTTTACCATCAACAGGTACATGACCCGCCGAAATGGCAAACCTAAAATTGTTAACTGTTCTGTACGCCATACATGCAGAAGCCAGGGATGACAGGAAATTTACTACCAGACAGCAATCTGCTCCAACTGAATGTGCACCCCGTTCATGGCTCCAGCCACACTAATGCTTCCAAGTTTGAAGAGATTCACTTGTGTGTGTTGGAAGACCAGGCCTTATGGATGGAGTCATTAGCCTCTTGCAAAAGTCCTAGGACACTCCATCTGTCCCTGAAGCCCTCCAAGCTACTAGAGAGACGTGGTGTGGCAAGATGAATAGATGAGGGAAGCCCCCTGGATCCAGAAGGATATTCCAATGAAACAGAATCAGAATCGGACAAGAACAGGTGAGCTCCGGAACAACTGGAAACCAAGCCTGCACTCTCCAAAATGGTGTCACCAAAACCAGTTCCACTCGTTGACATCGTAAGTGAGCCAGTACGCTGGGAATCATAAAAAACAGGGTAAAGCATAACAAAGGCTGAGAGTTCAGTCTAGAAGAAAAGGATCAGAGGCTTGGGCTTCCAGATATAGACACCACCTGAAGAAGATTGGAAGCTGGCGATTGAGCCCTGGTGCAAAAAGGTCTATCAAACAAGGACCCCACAGTCGGTTCAGCGCATGGAACACGCTCAGATGGAGCCTCCAGTCACTGAAATCACAAAGATGCCTGTACTGCCAATCCGCAACAGTATTGCTCTGGCCCGAAAGTTATTCTACTACTACAGAGATCGAATGTTGTAGGCAAAATTGCCAAAGGTCTTTGGCAATCTCCACCAGAATGCAGGATTTCGTCCTGCCCAGTTTGTTCACATAACGGACCGCCGAAATATTGTACATACGAAGAAGTGTGCAACAATTCGACCTCTCCAGATAAAAACTGCAAATTGCAAAGGAACCCGCCGGGCGCTCCAAACAATTGATGTGGAGGGACAGTTCCTCCTGAGACTACAGACTTCCGGTGGAAATTTGGCCACATTGCGCTCCCCAATGGCTGGCATTGGACGCGATCATAATCTTTGGAGTTGAGTCCAAGATCGCCCAGCTATTCCTGACCTCCATGTGATCTAAACACCACAACATCTCCAACCTAGCCTCCTCTGAGAGGAGAATCTGTTCGGCATAGCTGAGGCCTTTCTAGAGATGGCAAATCTTGAGTCTCTGCAGCGCATAATAATACAGGGGACCTGGAAAAATGGCTTGTATCAATGAGGCCATCAAACCCACTACTCAAGCAATTGACCTCAAGGATACAGACCGCTTGCTTCGAATCAACCTCAACTCTTTCTTGATGTTCCTGACCTTTTAGAGAGGAAGAATCAGCTGACAATTGAAAGAATCTACCTGAAACCCCAGAAACTCTGTGTGGTGGGATGGGGTCAGAACCCATTTCTGAGAATTCACTATGAAGCGCAACTCTTGGAGTAGAGAGATCGTCTATTCCAAGTGAGTGATAACCAACTGAGCGCATTAAGCCATGAGAATAATGTTGTCTAAATAAATAATCAGACACACACCTCGAGTTCTCAGGGTTTCTACCACCAGCTGGAGGAGCTTTGAAAAGCACCAAGGGGCAGAGGAGAGACCGAAGGAGAGGACCTTGTACTTGTAACAGAAACCCCGCCAAAGCAACTGCAGAAAGCAGTGGGGTGGAAAGATAAGCATCCTTCAAATCTAGGCAAACCATCCAATCCCCCTTATGGAGAATATCCCATAATAGAAGGATGCCCTCCATCTTCACATGGCGATATACAACACAACCATTGAAGTCTCTGAGATTTGGCACTAGACAAGAGCCGCCACCCTTCTTTTCCACCAAGAAAATGCAGCTGAGATACCCGTGTGAATGAGGGCTTGAAACTACTATGGCACCCTTTTGAAGAAAGGTGTTAACTTTGGAGGAGATAAAATCTTGCTCTTGTTGGGATAAAGACATCACTGGAGGAGGGGAAGTCTGCCTGAGAGAACTGTAGAGCTCTATCTTATAACCCTGAGCCGTCTTCAGAACCCAAGCATCCTGAGCAAGTGTCTGCCAAGCGTGTAGGAAAGCATGAATCCTGCCCCTCCAAACCACTTCTGAAAACAGAATTAATCTCACCTGTGGTACCAGAATCTTGGGAGGCATCCTGAGAACCTTCATAGCTTCCCTTCCAGAAACAACTCTTATTGGAAAGTAGAGAGGGATAGAAGGTGCGGTTGTTAGGATCTTATTATCCACCTCAATTCCGCTGTTAGTAACCTCTCAGTCATCCTTGCTGGTACCCACTGCCAAACGTACGCCCTCGAAAACATCAGGGCCCCCTGAGCTTTATCTAGATTGCTAAAGGTTGTCACAAACTTGGAAAGTTCCTTCAGGAAAGCTTGGCCAAACAGCAAGCTCTGAACCACGTGCCTGATTCCGAAGATGCCAGCTCTGTAAGTTTGGGATTGATTTGAGTTTTTGTAAAGCGCTTACAAATACCCTAAGGTTTCTCAGAGCTAAGAAATAGGGAAACATAGAGCACACAGTAAGGATTTAGTGTAGACCCAAGTTTTTATAAGCTTTCATTAGCAATCTTGCTGCTGTATTCTGTAAAATCTTCAATGTTTTCCGAAGAGCTTTAGGTAAATTGGCATTAAGTCCATTGCAATAGTCCAACATTTACATTGGACATTACACGGCAAAGAACCACTGTTTTGGAGGAAGAAACTCTGTGATTTTCCCGATCGTATGTAGCACAAAGAAGGATGTAGAAATTCCCTTATTAACTTGTTCTTTATATGTGAGTTTGTCATTTATCAGGATTCCCAACTTTTTTTGCAGGTATTAGAAGAGAACCCAATTCATCCAGCCACCAGGAAGGATTCCAAAAGGACGTGTTATTCCCAAATAAGATGACCTCCGTTTTTGCAGAGTTCAACCTAAGGCAATTATCCATCCAAGCACTGACCTCTCGCATGCAAATCCGGAATGACTCGTTTGTATCAGGGCCATTTCTGGAATAGGACCATTTCTGGAATGGGAAACAACAAGTTGAGTGTTGAGAATCCAGGTTAAGGAAAATTGATCTACGATTCTTTCTGGACATGGCACAGCTAACGTGGCCCAACTGGCAGAATGCCCATTGCGCCCAACCTGTCAACTCATCAGGGTCGATGGACATGGCTGACTGTTTTGCTCGGAAACGCAGCTCCAGGGTCTTTGTTGAAGGATTGTCAAACAAGAAGGGTCAATGCACACAGGTTGTGCAATCGTCAACACCGAGTAGTGAGAGTAAAAAAAAGAATTTATAGCGGTGCAACAAACCAGAGATGTGACCCTCCTACACCTCTATAAAGGAAACAATTCCTAATACAAAAATCCACAAAGGTGGTTCAGCACTCAGCTTGCAAGTCAGTTACATGTATGTATACTGGAATTTTAGTCCATAGTACACATATAGGAATGAGAAGACAGTGTCATCTCAATGAACAAATGTAGTAGTCGTTCCTTCTTCCAAACATTCTTTATTCATCCATTTTCTTAAAATCACAAAATGCGAGTGGTAGCCAACACATTTCGTCTATGTGGGACTTCTTCAGAGCTCAGCGTGCGAATAGTCTTCTCGCATATTCATCATGTTGTGCTTTGTGACAAAGAAATATAGTATATGGGATATGTGGAGTACAATTGCTCCAAACAAAGACAACGTGACGTCCAGTTCAGTAAAAAGTACCATTTCTATATGTGTACTATGGACTAAAATTCCAGTATATATATAACTGACATCCAAGCTGAGTGCTGAACCACCTTTGTGAATCTTTTTTAAAGGACCAAACATGTCCAGTAGTTTATCCTGGCAGAAGTGTCAGGCCCTATCAATCCATTTTTTCAGATCTTTAGAATATTTCTTCAGGTATTCAATGAGAGTAGGATCAACCTCAGGTGTTTCAGCGACCTCTCCCGGAAGATTCGGCCTCGGACACTCAGAAGGTAGCTGAGCACACACATTCTTATCAAAGGCCTGGCAGTTATGGGACTGTACATAATCTGCCACTTCCTGCGGAGGGAGCCACGCCCTGGATTTTGGATGGATAATTTCAGAAGGCTCAAAAGAAAACAGCTTTGTTGAGGAATAGGATCAATGTGGTGCTCTCTGCATTTGCACTTACTGGGGCTAGGCGCATCTTCATGGTCTGAGCTCTGGTTAGAAGAAGAGCTGGAAACATCATCCTGGAAAGGATTGGATGCGGGGGCATCGGAAGAGGTACTATAGTCATGATCTGTGGCAAGAGAGCTAGTCAGCCTTGGAAAATCAGCGGCATGGGGCCCCCTAGAGGTATTCCCACTGGACTTGGAATGCAGAGAAGGGGCTGGCAGCCAACCCTGTTGTTCTGCATAACCACAGAGGTGGCGCTTCAGAGGCGCAATGGCCCTTACCAGGGACTTTTATGATGAAATGCTGTACCCCAACATCCAATGCGTTCACTAGGTCTTGCTCCAGGGACCCAGTGGGATCCTCATAATAATAACCCTCCTTATAATACTCAGCCATAATGAAGGTGTCTGCCCAGCAGAAATGCAAATATCTTATTAGGGTAAGACCAAAGATTTGCAGAGGGCATAATCAAGCCCCAATCAGGAGCAATATGGGGTAGCAGTAATCTAACCCCAAGGCTGGAAAAGTAAAGGATTGAAAATCCAATAAAAAGTAGAGGGAGTGCCTGCATCCAATACTCTAGGCAAAGCCTATGCAAATGTATCCAACCCTGTGCATAACATAGGCACCAGGGTATCATCTGGCAGCAATTCACGAGGGCCTGGGAGAGGGAAGGGGTTATTAGCGTCTTCATGCGTGCAATTGAAGCCTCCTAGCACTGGAGGCAATCCAAAATGTCAGCTTTGCATGCGCAGGGCTGCCCAACGTTAAAATGAAGGGAGGAACGTGCGTCAGGCAGACTTGTGTCCTCGCTCCTGTCTCCCGCTTCCCAAATAAGACGTGCACCTTTAAGAATAGCAATTAAAGTAACAAAACCATTACATAGTAAGTATAATGAAAAGCGCATTTAACTGGCTAGGAAACAGCAAAGAAAGAGGAAGTTCATGTGTTATTTATGGGTTATATCGGACTGGGTCTCTATGGTTAATCATGTGACAGTATGGAGTCATGGCAAATGTAGTATTCCAAAAAGCTTTACTGTAATTGGCTGCTGTTTTGTAGTAGTAAATGAAAGAGAGGCATATTCGGCGCCTCAGGTCCTGACATAGAATCTAATCCACCCTAAAAAGTCTATTAGCCTTAATATATGTTTTTCACAATACATGTGACTGACCTAATGCCTTTGTCGTAACTCTAAATAATAAACAGGATAGGCCTATAGCCTTGGTCATTGGGTTGGCACCTTAACCATCTGAGTCCTGCTTTACTGAACATAAGTTTTCCCACAAGGCAAAAAGTGCAATACCTGCACTCATTTTCTGCAGAAGCGCACAACCTCTGCCCAATCAAATGCTGTACTCAGCAGGGCCAAAGTCCCTCTCAGTAGCGCTCCTGGAAGCTCTTTTTCTGGTGATTACATAAAGTCTGTCAATAGCTGCGCTATCAACCCCGATTTGTTTGCCATCAATTTCTGCATCAGCATTCCAAGTTTAGCAGTTTCTATAAATGTTTGAATTTCCGCTCTTGGTCTGCGGTTGTCCTTGTCAGCACAGCTTTATTAGTCGGAATGGCGCGAGCTGGTCTATTTCTGATTCTCATCAAAGAACAATTGTGCAGCCTTTTTGCCCTGAAATTTGGAATGTAAATCAAAGAGAAGATGAGAGCACAATATGAATAAATGAATTGCACATAAAAGGCCAAATTAAATATTGTGATACTTCATACGTTTTAAAAAACCCTGTTGTTTTACAAATCCTGCCTTTTTTAAATCAAAGAATAAATGTTAAGTTTGTCTAATTATCGGAAACCATTAGACGGGCAGAGGTCTGAAAATATCTTGTCATCTCTATGACACATCCACTGAGAGAATGGATGGAATCGTGGTTTATCAAAAGCAATATTAATATTTCACAATCAACGTTTTATTCAGAGCTTGTGGAAAAACACGAATGCTTTTCATGTGCTCAATAAAAAGTTGACTCTCCCTGAATGTAATATGATTATACATCAGTTGACTACAATATGCAGCTGTAACTCTAACTTTTATAAACTTTTGCCATCCATTAAAATTGCTTTAAGCGTGTTAGATAAAACTTTACGAAACACAGCGGATAAGTAGATCACACATAAATGCCAATTGAGCAAACTCAATACAAGGCCAGATGTAATATGAAGCTAGAACAACCGAGAGCGTCCATCTTTGTGCCGTGACAAAGCCAATATCACTGGTACTTTGAGAAGGACTTTAACAATGACAATGACTTCCTCGTGCAACGCTAATGAACATCCCTCTTTACATGACTTGTCACACGTATAAATGTTGAAGATTTCCTCACCTCAACTCGCCCGTTCTCTTTCTCTGGCAATGCTCCCAGGATCTGGAATGGCTTCTCTTCTGATTATAAGAATGCAACTTCCTTTCCTAGTTTTAGATCCCTTCTTAAGAACATACTCATGAGAAATGTCTGCACTCGAAAATGTAATCATACCAATTTATTTATTTATTTATTAAAAGAGTTTTATAAAGAAATAACTTGACCCATGTGTATTAGAGCACTGTACACAAGAACCAGACCCCTATTCATGACATTCAATATCATAGCCTCATTTGTGATCCTGTTTCAAAACATTTAGAATTAGGCAACATAAGAAATCAGCAAACAACGATAAAGGGTCATTTCCTCATCACCTCCCCGGCAGCATCTTAGCACGCTCCTGCTGTGATACCCAAGTCTCATCTGAAGGGTATCCTGGGGTAAGGAGAAGCTAGTCCAGAAACTTGTGTTAGGAATCTGTTTAGCAAAATCTTTTTGATCTCTTTCTTGAAGGTGAATGTCGATGGATTTTATCTGATCTCCTGCGGGAGGGAGTATCATTTTCTCGGGGCAGATGCAGAGAAGGTGCAGGAGTAAGTCTTCTATTTCCTGAATCTGGGAGCATCCATCGGGCGGGAGTTTGCGCTCGGTGGGGATCAGCTGCCTCCAGAAATCGTGAGTTTATTTGAGAGGTACCTCGATGCATCATGGTGCAAGGTTGCGTGTGTCAGGCTCGCTATCTTCATTTGGATTCTGACTTCAAATGTGAGCCACTTGAAGGGACTTTGGAGAGGGTGTGATGTGGTTGAAGCGCCTCATTCCTGTTATTAATCTTGCAGCCTCATTTAGGGATACTTTAGTGGTGCTAAGTCTGGTTTTGGAAAGTCTTTTAAGGTAGCACATCTGTATTCTAGTCTTGACATGACCAGTGATTGAACCGCTATCTTGAAATCTTTTGGCGTTACGAAGGGTTTCACCTTCTTGAGGAGGTTGAGCTGGCAAAACACACTGAGTGTGGCTGAGCTGATTTGTGCTTCAGTGTTAAGGTTTGTATCTGGTATTACTTCATGGGATTGTGTTGATTCAACGGTGGTGGGTTTGCAATTTAGACTGTCTAGGTTGTGTTGCGACCCACTCCACCTGTGCTTTGTGCCATGGCAGGTCTGCCCCAACTTGCCATCCTGAACCAGGGCTCATCATGCCTCTCCTTTCCCCATTGTTGCACTGTCGAATGCCCCCTAACCCAGGCACGCCACATCCCAGATGAATGCATGACTCCCTGGACTAGTCCCTGCCACTGCCCAGAACACATTAAAGGAAGACATTCTTTGTATCAGGACAGGACACGTTGTGCCATAACAGAATGACCCCCGACCCCTTCCTATCTCAGCCCTTAGACAAAAGACCTCCCTCCTGCCCAAATCCTTCACTTTTACCCTGTGCTTGCGAGATTTGGCGGTCATCTTGGGCACGATCTATAAATACCGCACCCATTCCCTCAGGCCCCTGATTAGCATTAAAAATCACCCAGAAGAAGGATTATTCCTGATCTCCTGCAACATTCTCAGCTTACCTGCATCCTGTCCCTGCAGAGGTCTAGGTTTTGACTGCCGGTTCGCCCTCGAATCCCAACTCATGCCTGCTGGCAGCTGAAGGAGTGAAAACAAAGAAAGAGCAATTGAGCTTCAAGGGAGAAAAACAGTGACTTTAATTAAAAGCCCCTGTAAAGTCAATGCACTGAACTAAAAATACGGACTACTAGGAACTTAAGAAACTGTAACCATTCCTGCTGGAGTTAAGCACCAATGGTATTTGGACTGTATGAGACATTTACACTTCATACTAGGCCCAAAGTGAGTTGGAGAACTGTGGTTATTGCTCTTATAAAGGAATAAGAGGAAGAAATACAAGTATGTTCTAGTAAAGCTATCTCAAGGGAGTGTTAGTTGGTGAACGATTCTTGTAACTTAGGGAAGTTGTAAGAGGTTACGATGTAATTGTTTTTTGTTCTTTAAGCCAGCTTTGCTATGTGAACTACCATGGTATCAAACCCCCAGGATCCTGGAAGAGTGAGAGAAAATATTCTGGATCCAAGGGAGAGTGTTGAGGGTCTGAAGCTTGAAAGAACAACCCATGTGTTAAATGTTAACCTTGAGGGAATTGGGAGGATTCTCTTCTCTCCCACAGAACCTGGAGTTTCAAGTGAGTGGACCTTGACAGGTGGATCATCCATCCTTCTACTGGGGGGGGGAGCATTGGGGAGGTGGAAGAGTAGGAATTCTGTTTTCATTGAGTTAAATTTGCGGTGGTTTTGTGACAGCCAAGTTTGGGTTTTCACAGGAGTGTTGTTGAGTTGAGTGATATCTTCCAAGAAGGAAATGTTTAAATATCGCTAAGTGTCATCTGCACACATGTGCTGTGCACAGTTTGCCTTATTGAGGATCTCTGTCAGCAGTTCTCTATAGAGGTTGAAAAGTGTACCAAATATGGATTCCTTTCATTGTGGGTGGTGATTGATCTTTCGATTTCAATATTTTCTCTTTGAAATAGGTAATGAAGGCTTCACAGTTCTCTGTGGAGGTGTTTATGATGTTGATGGGATTGCTGGAAGCTATCTGCTTTTCAACAATTTTGAAGAGTTTACCAGGTGAGTTTTTGGATGTATCTAGTTGGGATCTGCTGAAGAATGCTTTAGGGCTCCGTATGCCCTCTTTGTAAGTGTTTCTTTTTACCCATAGCTGTCATAGGTAAAAGGCAGAGGGTTCACTCCTTGAAAGTCTCCATGTAAATCTGAGTGTTCTCTCTTCATTTAGGTTCTGGTTAAACCAGGGGAGGGCTACTTTGTTTTTATGTTTTTTGAGGTGAAGTGGGGCTAATACCGCCATTATATGTTGTGCTCAGTCTAGCCTAGACAGTTACTCAGGGAGAGTTGTGTCAAAAGCAGGCACCTTAAATGTTTTAAGCTGGAACGTAGCAGGCCTCCAACAGAGGCTACGCGATCCCGGGTGGCTCAGCTTAATTCAGAGTCACGACATAATCATGCTACAGGAGACAAGGGCCACTACGGAACTGTATGTTAACGGGTTCCACTGCTATAACACTCTGGCAACCAAATCCAGAATGGGACGTCCCTCGGGAGGCCTATCTACCTGGGTTAATATCTCCGCCGGAGGCACTACTAGGGTTATACCAACGAATAACCAGAATTTCCAGGCTGTATCATTCAACCAGAAAATAAGTTTCTTCCTGGTTAACTTTTATAATAATGATTTTAGTTCATCGCCAAATATAAATTTCATAAATCTTTTTAACTTTATTACTACTTTGGAATCTAGGCACGACTTTGATGATACTAGCGGGCTTGTGTTGGGAGGTGATTTTAATGCCAGACTCAATGTGGCTTGTCCACCCATGGGGGAAAGTAACCTCGGCTCTGGGTGTCAAAGGGGAGTGGAATTGATTTCCTTTTTGAATTCACACAATCTGGAGAATGCAATGGACATAATGGTTAATTGTCTGTCAACAGTCCCCCTAGTGCCCACATTCAGAGGCAGAGATTGTTCATCAATCATTGACTACATTTTTATTTCCCCTGGGTTGGCCGACCGTATTAGTGAGGCTATAGTAATTCCCATGCCTCAAGGGGATCACAACCCCATTAAGGTCTGCTTAAAAGCAATCCACCGCCCGGTATACAACAAGGAATGTGGAGCTAGGAACCTCTCCATATGTTTAAATAATCTTAGATTAAAATGGAGGGGTATTAATATTAAGGGGACTTTTCAGACACTGGTTAGAGATAACTTACCCCTTTTCCTCTCATGTTTGTCTGACCTAAATCCGAATCCCGAGGCAGTTGAGGATTTCGTAAAGATCTGCTCAGCTTTCCGAGCCCAACTCATGACTCCGCGGCGCATAGTCTCGGATGGCCCGAGATGGTTTGACCACGAGTGTTCTCTAGCCAACCGTGACTTGCGGCGTCTTTTATCTTCCTGCCCGAGGAACCTGACCGATGTGAAAAACGCTAGGATCCGATATAAACTGGCCATTACTAGAAGGAAGGAGGAGATCTTAGAAGAGCGCTGGCAAGGTGTTAGCGCGAACTGCTGATCGCGGAAGGGGGGATATTTTTTGGGCCGCGGTCAAAGACTTGCGTTGTTTAGGCCAGCTTCTGACCCCAATGGACTGCACCATTTCTGGTGCAGCCTGGGTGGACCATTTTTCTAAGATCTATGCCGCCCCGCACTCAGTAATAGCTATTCCAATATTTAACCACCCCCCGTGGGTAGAAATATCATTATCGGTGGTGGAAGAAGCCATTACCCAGAGTGCGGGGAATAAGGCCCCAGGCCCGGACGGCCTTCCAATTGACATCATTAAATCTTACCCCGACTTGTGGGGCCCTCTTTTGTTGAATGTTTAAAAAAATCTAACACTTACCTCCCCGCCACCAACTTGGTCATCGAACACAATAGTGCCTATCTTTAAGAAGGGAGACCGGTCCCAACCATCCTGTTACAGGCCTGTCTCCCTCATTGCCAACACCCTAAAAATACTAGGCAGAGTGCTATATAATAAAATTTTGATCTGGGCCGAGGATAATCATATCTTAGAGAGTTGCCAGTTGGGTTTTCGAAATAAGGTTGGTACGGCAGAGCAATGTCTTAACCTCAACTTTATTTTGGGTAAATATACTGTAGCTCGTAAATCCCCAATTTACCTCGCCTTCATGGACCTATCCACTGCCTTCGACCTCGTTAACAGGTCGATGCTTTGGAGGGCCTTACTGCAATATGGCCTGGATGAATCTTTGGTTCATTTCCTGGCCTATTTGCACAGAGATTTGAAGGCCTGCATTTGGATTAGCCAAGGGGGTGAGGTGACTGATGCGGTAAGAGTGCATAGAGGGGTCAGACAGGGTTGTGTCTTAGCCCCTCTTTTATTTATCATTTATATCAATGGGCTACACAAGTTTTTGGTTTCCCTAACTTGTGACGTCCCCAAAATAAAGGGCAATTACCTCCCGCCCTGCTATATGCAGATGATGCGGTCCTTATGGGCCGCACCCCTAATGCGTTACGCACCCTAGTGAATGGTTTCGTCGACCATATGGACTCTTTGGACTTAAAGACCAATTTCAAGAAATCCTTTGTCATGTCCTGTGGCCCGAAGAAACGACACATTGGAAGCATTGTTGTGGGGACAGAGAGATTGGGGTCTACTAGCAGTTTCCCGTATTTGGGAGTGGTCTTTGCTGCGAACAACTCCTGGAGTGGGCATATAGCCCACTCCAGGGGTAGGTTCTCAAAGGCCATTAACTCTACCCTGAGCCTCCCCCGCCCTAAAAAGACTGGCGCGTTGGCTGCCACCCTAAAGATATGGATGTTACAACGCATGCTGTTACAACGCATGCTGTTACAACGAAAGTTTGACAACGCGAGTGCATTGACAACGCAGGACATTACAACGCAAGTCTTTACATCGACTTGCACTAGATGGCTTGCTAACATTAAAAAAGTGTAATTTACTATTCCAACTCCAGTCCACGTAACAGTAGGGAAGGTGTTGGGATAGTAAACAACACTATTTTTAATGTTAGCACGCCATCTAGTGCAAGTCGATGTAAAGACTTGCGCTGTAATGTCCTGCGTTGTCAATGCACTCGCGTTGTAACAGTTTCGTTGTAATGGTAGTGCGTTGTAAAAGTTGCGTTGTAAAGGTTGTTCCCCTAAAGATATATAAGGCCCAATGCATCCCGGTTGCAACGTATGGAGCTGAGGTTTGGGGAACTGCCAGATGCCCACACATTCTTGCTGAGGAAAATAGATTTTGCAGGAAACCCCTCTGTGCCCCCATCTCCTCTCCCCACTACATATGTCATAAAGAATTGGGGTTGCACTTCATAGGGGATTTTATTCGTGCTCGCCCTGCTCTTTTTTGGCTGGCTATTTGGAAAAACCCTGCCGCTAAATTGACTAGGGACATCATAGAGGATTGCTTATGTTGTGATAGAGGCATGGCCATCCCTTGGCTTTCAGGGGTGCTGAGCGTTCTTTGTAGTGTGAACTTTCAAAACGTCTTTTCGGATCCTACCACTACCCAGCTCCCATCTAAGTCTGTACTCAAACAAGCTCTCTATACGTTGTTCAATGATGAAAGAGAGTCCAGGAAACCTAGTGTCACTAGATACCTAGCCCGCAATCTTCTAACCTATCCCACACCCAGCTATTTAACTCTCCCAATGAGTCACTGGGAGCGAGGCCTTTTATTTCGTCTTAGGGCTGGTACTATTAAATATGCTCTCAGTTTCCCGCTATGGAATTATAATGATCAAATTGCCGAGCCGTGCCTATGTGATTGCCGGAGTGATCAAACAATTTTACATTTTTTATTCTTTTGTAAATTTTATATTAAATATATTAAATGGTTTTTAACTCCGTATTTTAAAAAATTGAAACCAATTAGCCTGGACCTCGCACTTTCGATGATATTGACCCTGGATGATCATGAACTTGTTTTCCGTGTGGGCTCCTTTTTAAAAACTGCGGTTCGTGCTCGTTTAACTATGTCTTAAAGTATGCATGAATTGTTGTTTTTATTCTGTAAATATCTGCATATTGTATATTTGCAATGTTTACTGTATCTTGTGCTTTTATGGATTATTATTATCCGAATAAAGTTTTGAAACTTGAAACTTGTTGTGCTCAGTCAGATTCTGCACACTTTGCAGATAGCTAGGGGGTGAGAGATTGCTATGACAAAGGGCGGGGGAAGCTCATCCATATTCACGTGTCTAGTGTCTCTAAACCAGTATTTGGGTTTGATCCCTTGACCTCTTACTTTCTGTGTTCTTGCAGTTTTGTGGAACATGATTTGGTGATGGTGTGACCAACCTGTTGGGTTGATGGAGTCTATGCCTAATGCTCCATTCATAGATATGATAAGATCAAGCATAGCTCCTTTGTTGGGTGTCGGTTTTGTACACGCTCAGACAAGGTTTTGAATGATAAGGACGTTTTAAGATTGGAACCCTGTGTTTCTTCCTTTTCATTCCAGTGGAGGTTGAAGTCCCCTAGAAAGATGGTGTTTAGGTGTAGTAGTGAGTGTACAGTGATTGTTTCCATTATTTGTTAAATCAATAGCTGGCTGTCGCTTGGCGACCCGTAAATTAGGTGATTTTTCACTGTTGATTTACTTGCTGTGATTTCTACACACAACTATTCACATTTGGTCAGCTTATGCATAGGGCATGAATTACTATGAAGAGAGTTATGGTGCACGACTGCAGCTCTCCCCCACTGACGCGGTGGTCAGTCTAGATGTTTGATGGTGAAGTTGAGAGCTCTAAAAATATCCATTGGGTGGATGATAAATTCAACAAAGTTTCTGGCACGAATAACATTTCAAGCTCATGATACATGATGACCGCAAATATGTCAGTGGCATGTTTGGATGCCAACCTGCGGTTGTGTAGCATGAACTTCATTGCTGTCACTGTTTTCTGGAGGTGGTCAGGGATGATAGGAATAACAATCAAGGTCTCTATGCTAACATATTGCTCTTTGAAATGTGTTCTACATTTATTTTCGTCAGCCACGATCAGTTTGTTATATGGCGGTAGTGTAGGGGCCTGCGAAGTTCCTTGGTATTATTGCTGCAGGACTCAAGTGTCCTCCCTGGATAATTGATTGAGTGATCTCTTTGTACGGCTGGTAGTATTAGAGGCTGGCATAGTTGGCCATGACTGCATGGTAGAGCCTGTGTGTTGAGGGAAGGTGTTTATTGGGGCTAGATGATAAACCCTGTAGCACATGTGTCTTATGGTCTTATGCAAATTAGCTGTGATGATTCTTAGTTCCTGACTATAATCGCCAATTATGTGCACAAGCCAATTGAACTAGTTGTGCCATTGTCAGATTTAGTCGAGTATTACGTTTGGACCAAACCCAGGGGTATGGTTAGTCCACTGGGTTATTCTATACGGCCTCTTTGTGTGGTGTTCTTATCTAGGCATGTAAGCTT
Organism: Triturus cristatus; assembly: GCF_964204655.1. Lineage (NCBI taxonomy): Eukaryota > Metazoa > Chordata > Amphibia > Caudata > Salamandridae > Triturus > Triturus cristatus. Next base: position 812,838,947 of record NC_140585.1, on the reverse strand, counting down.
TAGCCTTTCTAGTACTAGAGGGGGTGTTCTCTGTCATGAGGGTGTAGCTCTTATGGGTGTCTGGTTGTCAGCTGTGCACATACTCTGTGATCATTGGCCATCTTGTTGCTTACGTTGGTAATTTTTTGAGGTGAGGGTGAAAGTTTGTTGGGTGAGTGTGTAACTGGCATTGTTCATGGGGGTGAAAAAGTAGGGGTCGCTGCACTACTGTGACCACACAGTGGATGGGTGGATGTGGAGTGTTCATATTGTGTGACTGGCAGAGTCTGGAGGACTGCCACCCTGCTGTGACATGAGTATGAGTTCTGTGGTGTCGGGTTGGAGACCTATTCGGATAATCGTTTGCACCCTTTCAGTGCAGCTCCCTTTTCTTTTCCCTCAGTAGGCCAAGTTTCATAATCTCTTTTCTCACTTACTTAACCTATTCTATATTTAAACATTTAGGGCCAGATGTATGAAGAAACCGTTTTGCGATTTCCTAATTGCGAATCCTTGTGATTCGCAAATAGGAAATCGTGAAACGACATGCATTAAAGTGTGTTGAACACTTTTTGCGATTCCTAGGGTATCACAAATGACCTACCTCATGAATATTTATGAGGTAGGTCGCAATTTGCGACCCCCTAGGAATATAAAAAATCACAGGATGGTGGCCTGCTGGGGTCAGCCGATCACCATGTCTGTGATTGCTTTTAAATAAAGCAATTTTTTGGGGAAATGCAGTCTGTTTTCCTTGAAGGAAAACAGGATGCGTTTCTAAAACAAAAATTAAAAGTTTTCTATTCATTTTTTAAGATTTAAAAAATGCTGTAACAAACATTAACAAAGGGGAAGGGTCCCCAAGGCACCCCTTCGCATTTGCGAATGGGTTATCATCTACTTAAAGTAGGTGGTAAAATGCGAATGTTTTGTGACTGCATTGAGGTCACAAAACATTCCTACATACTGATGCGATTCGGTATTAGGGAGAGACGCCCTAAACGGATGTATGTCGTTACAACGCACACTTTTACAACGCATGCACTTACAACGCATTTTTTACAACGCACAATCCATTACAACGCATGACATTACAACGCAGGACACTACAACGCATTTTTAAAAACTACCTTTACAACGCATTTCCATTACAACGCATACTACCTTTACAACGCATACCATTACAACGCATAATATTAAATTGCATTTAAGGTAAGTATTAGATAGTATAGGGGTAAAAATTACTATTCTAACTCCAGGGGGTGCAACAGTAGGGTAAATGTTGGATAGTATAGGGGTAAAAATTACTATTCTAACTCCAGGGGGTGCAACAGTAGGGAAAGTGTTGGATAGTATAGGGGTAAAAATTACTATTCTAACTCCTGGGGGTGCAACAGTAGGGTAAGTGTTGGATAGTATAGGGGTAAACATTACTATTCTAACTCCAGGGGGTGCAACAGTAGGGTAAGTGTTGGATAGTATAGGGGTAAAAATTACTATTCTAACTCCAGGGGGTGCAACAGTAGGGTAAATGTTGGATAGTATAGGGGTAAAAATTACTATTCTAACTCCAGGGGGTGCAACAGTAGGGTAAGTGTTGGATAGTATAGGGGTAAAAATTACTATTCTAACTCCAGGGGGTGCAACAGTAGAGTAAGTGTTGGATAGTATAGGGGTAAAAATTACTATTCTAACTCCAGGGGGTGCAACAGTAGGGTAAGTGTTGGATAGTATAGGGGTAAAAATTACTGTTCTAACTCCAGGGGGTGCAACAGTAGAGTAAGTGTTGGATAGTATAGGGGTAAAAATTACTATTCTAACTCCAGGGAGTGCAACAGTAGGGTAAGTGTTGGATAGTATAGGGGTAAAAATTACTATATTATGCGTTGTAATGGTATGCGTTGTAATGGTAGTATGCGTTGTAATGGAATGCGTTGTAAAGGTAGTTTTTAAAAATGCGTTGTAGTGTCCTGCGTTGTAATGTCATGCGTTGTAAGGGATTGTGCGTTGTAAAAAATGCGTTGTAAGTGTAGTGCGTTGTAAAAGTTGCGTTGTAAAGGTTGTTCCCCCCCTAAACACACCTCTTCCGAATAGCGAATCGCAAACCCATTGTGCGATTCGGTAACATTTTTTGCGTTCGAAAACGGGCCGATTCTGCAAATCCACCTGTGTGCGAAGACAAAAATGCTTTATGCATGTGCCCTCAGTCTTTGAATATAATTTCTATCTCTTATTGACTCCAATTTCTTAATTCGTCTATTTTACTTTTAACCCTGCTTCACCCTGTCTACTCGGCTCTGCAATATGTTTATAAAATGCTATAACCAACACATGCTTTTACTATGGATTTATCTTCCGACAGATTCCAGACATTTTGAATATCCCTCCAGGTACCGGAGTGATCTAGAAGCATTTCCCCTGCAATAGTTCTCCCGTTACACCAGGTCACACCAAGCAAACTTCTGCTGTCACTCCATCTGTCAGATATGACGACATCAGATTATATTAGTACCCCCTTGGCAGGCTAGCATAATTTCCATTCTTTCATGCTTCATTGATGCATGTCCAGAGCTGCTCACTAATTCACTTATGAAATTCCCCGGCTTCTCAATAACAAGTCAGTCAAATGCCTTCTTTCATGATTTCAGGGTTTAAACATTGTCATAGATGCTGCAAGAAAATATCCTTGTTGCATCCACATGTGGTGTCTGGGCTCAGACCCTGACTTATGGCCTATGACTCAGGCTCATTGATGCACCGGGGTCAACCAGAGTGTGGGAGGCTTACTGGGATCCACTGAAGCATTCGTCTCCAGCTTCAGGTAAGTCTGCTCATCGGGAATGATCTCCCAAATGGTCTTGCCACATAAACTTGTCTTCCTCCTTGAGGTAACTCTGACCCCAACCCTTCCCAATTCATCACCTCCACAAGCTTTGGCTGCAGCGGCTAAGAAGAAATTGACTACTGACATGGTGCTGTCATCTGTTTGGTCTCCTATACAGGGGAGTGATTCAGTTAAGGGCTGTGGAGGCTGGAATCAAAGTGAACTATAACCAAAAGTGTGCCTCCCAGACCATGGATTTAAATACATTTCTAGTATAGGAATCTACAAAGTCTTCCTATTCCTGTCTATAAATGAACTTTCCTTCTGTTATCTTTTTCAGATAAATGGTGCTTACCCATATTTGAGTTTTAATTTGAAAAAAAGGAATTTTTACAAAATTGTTGAACACCGCTACACAAGAAAAACGAGAGCACGGAGGAAGCTCAACCCAGCAGAACTCAAGAAGTGAAGCTCAAGAAACCGCCCGAAAAGGCTGACAGTCCCTTAGGCGCGGCAGGACAGACACAACCCCATGAGAGGATCAGTCCATTAAAATGAGACTCCTATCCATCACTGCTAAAAAAGGCGAAATCCTACCAACCTGGAAAATGTGTCCTACGAGAACATTCACCCAGAAGAAGACTTTCCCCTTAACAGCAGCGCTGGTCTAACCCAGAAGGTCGAAACGCATCGGCGCAATCATCATTGAGGCCAAGAGTTAGCATTCACCGCCATATATAGTGCACAAATGGCAGTTTACCAGGGAACACGAAAGTTGGGACTCTACCCCGATATACCACCAAATGCTCTGATCTCTATAGGGCCACAGAATAGTATGAATATACAAATAATAGAGAGGAGCAAAGGGGATTAGGTCCCTAAAAAAAACACCCTAAGGACACCAGTTAGGTCACAACATTTGTTGTTTACGAAATGTTAGATCCATTCTCAAAGGAATTGAGGTGTTAGGAGTTTGTAAATATTTGTTATATATAAGTAATGAAGTATTGTAATGTCAGTCATTTTGTGTTTTTGTAAATTTAACACTTGTCAAACCAACCATTAGACATAGGTTACTGCAACTTAAGGTCTGTTATGTTGCACAAAACACAGTCAAGTACCTATTGTCTTCTGTTTTCATGGAGTAATTTGTAAATGGTCCGCCTATGTGTAAAAATGTGTATATAACTTTAACAAGCAAAAAGATAAAATCACAATTGATACCAATGTTGTAAAAATTCCTTTTTAAAAAAAAAAAAAAAAATCAAATATGGGGCAGCATCATTTATCTGAAAAAGATAACAGAAGGAAAGTCCATTTATGCACAGGAATAGGAAGACTTTGTACATTCCTATACTAGAAATGTATTTAAATCTATGGTCTGGGAGGCACACTTTTGTGTATAATTCATCTGTTTGGTCGGCGTCACCTTGGACACTGACAAAAAAGTGCTGCCTCCGAAGCCTTCAAAGTTGACTGAGATCATCCGAGTTGCAAAGGAAAAAGCCAAGGCAAGTTTTGAATATGTGCCATTGGCACAGCACCTTTCAAGGGCCCAAGCTTTGCCTGCACGGAATGATTGTTTGGGTCTCACTGAGAAGCACGTACTTTGCCAGATAAACATTAGGGCCAAACAGAATTCATTGACTAGGAGTCTGACATACTCCTTACCACCTATAATACTGATGCAGGCTTATATCTTGACTTACAAAATGCAAGTGACCTCGATATTTTGCTAGAAGGTGATATCCCTTACCTCTCTGATTCTCTTTCAGAAGATGCCTCTTCATTCACCTTGGGGCATATTATCAAGCACAGCGTTAAAATTATCGCGAAAGTGGCGATAATGGGCTTGATAATATGTCACAGAGAATTCCAATAGAAGCCCATGTTGACACTAGAACATGGGCTTCTATGGGAATTCTCAAGGGCACATTATCAAGCCCATTATCGCCGCTTTAGCGGCAGGTTTTCTGCCGCTAAAGCGGCGATAATTTTAACCTTGTTTCTTGATATTATGCCCCTAAGGGAGTACAAAAAGCATCAGAAGCTTTGGATTTAACAGAGCACTCTGTGGAGGCACCATCGAGCATTTTGACAGAAATTATATAGCTATCCTCCACAGGGCTGGAACCTGTTCTGGTAGCGAGCAAGAACCCCTTTTCATGCCCAGAAGTTGATAGACAAATATTCCTATGATATAAACTTGCCACAGGGGAACCAACATCTTTGACAAAACACTCTTGGCCAGAAAGTCTAGTTGTCCAAGCTTCTTCCTTGAAATTGAGCTCAGACGCATTTCCCATGGCATCTCTAGGTAGAGATTTGGAAAGGTAGACTCTATTGCCCAAAATGTCTTCACCACCAGCAGTTTTGCCCTCTGTACAGCACTTTTGGGCTGCTTTGTCCACACCCTGTGGGAACTGGCTAAACCCAATGCCATCATGTTTCCAGACAGCATGAACAAGCCATTTTCCAACTTGGGCAGCAGGTTTGGATACCTTCAAACATATCTTGAAGTCTAGATTTTTCTGACATCAGTTTGTGGTCTCTGGGCATGGCTGTCATTCTTCTCATCCACATTTGAATGTGTTCCTCTGACTTCTTCTCAGGAGTTATCCCGGTAATCATCATGGACATGCCCTCTGATGACGAGTGGCTATTCAAAAAGAAGGCGAATCCTCCCTGCAACTCTTGAAAAACAGCAGAGCTATAGTTAGTTCCCTGGGCCTGTCCTATTCCTCCAACAATTTAGGATGTTTTGCAGATGTTCTAGGGCACAAACCTCATGGTAGTGCCGATCTTTGCAGCCTCTCCAAACAATCCAATAGATATACTGCTCTGTGGTTATATGGAATACCAGCAATCCATCCAGTCTCCGCCATCCTCTGCCTGTTCTGATGCCTGAAAACCTCTGACCCCCCCACCCCCCTTCATAACATTCTTCCTTGTTGGGGGAGAGTCTCCCATTTCCCTACCAATTGGGAGACAGTTGTGATGGATGTTCGAGTCATACAACTAATTTGCAAGTACTATGCCCTACTCTCCCTCTATATTTCACACCCACCTTCCACCAGGATGAGCTCTCCAACATACGCTTCGATTTTAGAAACAGAAGTCCTTACCCTAGAAACAAAGAAGTCATAGAGGTTATGTCTCTCACAGAAAAGATTTTTACTTCCTTTACTTCCTGGATCTGAGACCAATCTTCGACCTTCACCTGTTGAACCTGTTCATTTGACATGACAAGTTCAAGATGTTGTTGTTGAGACACGTGAGGCAGGCCCACAGTGCAGGGGATTGGCTGGTATCCTAAGATCTCCAAGTTGCCTATTTCCACCTATCAATCCTCACAGCAGTTGCCCTAGATACACATTGGGGTACCAGCACTATCAGTTCATAGTCCTAGCATTTGGACTTATGACCACTCCACGTGTTTTTCCAAAAGTGCTGCCAGTTGTGATGCCTTCAGTATGATAGTCAGGGGTTCATGTATTACTCTAATTTAAGAACTGGTTAGTGAAAGTGGAGTCCATGGTGCTGGTGGAAGAACACCTTCAGCACATGCCGACTTTCTTCCATGATTTGGGGTTTACAATAAAATCCTCACTTCCACTCCAAGTTTATAGGAGAAGTGCTGAACACACCATGCATGAAGGAGTTTCCTCCCCTCAGAAAATTGTGGATATTCATGAGATTATGCATTTGTTTCTGCCTCAGACACAAATTTCAGTTTTGCATGGCTTATTTGTTGCGTCTTGTAGCCTCATGCATCCTGTGGGTGCCACAAACCAGATTATGAATGAGGACACTTCTGTTTTTTCTGCGAAAACAGTGGCTCCAACATTAAGAGAGTCCCTTGGATCAGTTGCAGATCATTGAGTCGGTCCATCTGGATTGGCTCTGGTCAGAAACGAAGCAAGACTCACTTCTCCTTCCTGCAGAAGTTGCAGGTGTCATCTTGACTACCAGGAAACAGGAAGTGTCATCAGATATGTGCCACACACTACTCTGTGAATGTTTCCCTGGTTTTCTACAAGTTCAGTTGGTCTCAGGGCCTGCTGTACCCATTTCCAGTGATTCCATTTCTGTCAATGAACTTACAGAAAGTGCAGAAGGAATGGAGGATCCGATAAGTAGATCTGTTGCCGCTCAGCATTTTGCGAACTCTTCCTCTGTCACAAAAGGAAAAACCTAGCCTCGAGGGAGGATGGTCAGGTACTCTGTTCCGTACCTGAAACATTTCAGCAGCACTCTCTGAGCTTGAGCAGTGCCAGGGAGAATCATTTTGCTTTCCTGAAGAAGTTGCAGGCTCCATCTTGACTACCAGGAAACAGGAAGTGTCCTCAGTTATGTGCCACCCACTTCCCTCTGAATGATTTCCTGGTTTCCTACAAGTTCAGTTGGTCTCATGCCCGCTGTTCCCATTTCCAGTGATTCCATTTCTGTTGATGATCTTACAGAAAGTGCAGGAGGCACAGAGATCTGGTACGCAGACCTGTTGCTACTTAGCATTTGGCCACCTCTTCCTCTCCCACACAGGAAGGACCTATCCTCGCAACAGGATGGTCAGGTACTCTGCCACATACCAGAAATATTGCAGTGGCACTCTCTGGGATTGAGCAGGGGCAGCGAGACTCATTTTGCCTTTCTGAAGAAGTTGCAGGTTTCATGTTGACTACCAGGAAACATGGTACTCATTCTATTTGTGAAGGTCACTGGAACAAGTTTACTTAATGGTGCAATTCTTAAGGCCTGAATCCTGTTCAGTTTAGCCTTTCCGACGTCTTGCGATTCACATTGTTCATTGTTCCATAGTGGGATATAAATCCTTAGTTTGCTCTCTTAATGGTATTCCTATTCGAGCTGATCCACAGATGTCTGGTTTGACTTCCCAATTGGAGGGCAGTACTATTGGTGTCAATAACTTCAGGCTGTAGGATCAAGAAACTGCAAGTTCTCTCAATTCGTCCACCCTTCATGGTTTTCTACCTGGATAAGTTGGTCCTCTGCACCTGCCTATGCTACCAACCAAGGCGGTCTCAGCTTCACTTATCGGCCAGTCTCTTACTCTTCTACCTTTCTTCCCTTCTCCTCATCCAAGCAAGAGAGGAAAGACCTCAACAAAACACTAAATTACTCAGGCTATAATCAGTTTTAAGTATTGATGAATTGTCAATAAAGAATTGTTTTTTTTCCTGCATCGGATCATCTTGCAATCTGTTCGAAGTAAGAGGACTGAACTTTTGGTACATATGACTCTTGTTCTTTTGCTGTAATGATCATTGACTGATCTGATTAACATACATTGAGGGCTGAGTTTTCTGCTTTAAAGAAGGACAGCTACATAGACTGAACCCAGGGATGTGGTATCACGCTACATCGACAGCACTCAAAAGGACTGAGTTAATAATCAGCTATCTATGGGTTGTCCTGGAGCCAAGAAGGCAATGTGGTGACCAAACTCACCATTTCGCATAGAGCCATCCGCTGTATAAAGATTTGCTTTGGTTTTTGCTTTGTTCGCCATAAGTTGGCAGGGTATGCTCAGACGTGAGTCCCTTGCTCACTTTGCCACTGGATTCAAGCAAGCCTGGCTGAAGACGGCTGAATTGCCAGAAACCGGTCCTAGGAAGCTTGTTTCCGGTCCAGGGAAGACATGGCTTGGCAGTTCGGGCTGGACTGTTCCCATGAGGCACGGGGTCAGACTGATTTGCATATGGCCATGTCTGAACTGGGGTGGCAGAGTGGGCTAAAGAACGGTGATGGATTAAACCCAGATCAGTTGACTGGGGGTGAGTGCGTGCAATGTTCAACACTCCGTCCATCATTTCCTTTGGTTTTTGCTTTGTTCGCCATAAGTTGGCAGGGTATGCTCAGACGTGAGTCCCTTGCTCACTTTGCCACTGGATTCAAGCAAGCCTGGCTGAAGACGGCTGAATTGCCAGAAACCGGTCCTAGGAAGCTTGTTTCCGGTCCAGGGAAGACATGGCTTGGCAGTTCGGGCTGGACTGTTCCCATGAGGCACAGGGTCAGACTGATTTGCATATGGCCATGTCTGAACTGGGGTGGCAGAGTGGGCTAAAGAACGGTGATGGATTAAACCCAGATCAGTTGACTGGGGGTGAGTGCGTGCAATGTTCAACACTCCGTCCATCATTTCCTTTGGTTTTTGCTTTGTTCGCCATAAGTTGGCAGGGTATGCTCAGACGTGAGTCCCTTGCTCACTTTGCCACTGGATTCAAGCAAGCCTGGCTGAAGACGGCTGAATTGCCAGAAACCGGTCCTAGGAAGCTTGTTTCCGGTCCAGGGAAGACATGGCTTGGCAGATCGGGCTGGACTGTTCCCATGAGGCATAGGGTCAGACTGATTTGCATATGGCCATGTGTGAACTGGGGTGGCAGAGTGGGCTAAAGAGCGGTGATGGATTAAACCCAGATCAGTTGACTGGGGGTGAGTGTGTGCAATGTTCAACACTCCGTCCATCATTTCCTTTGGTTTTTGCTTTGTATAAAGATTTGCGGCACCTTAGCCCAGAAAGTTCTGCCAGAAGGCATTCATTCCCTCTCCACAACGGAAATGTCTGCTTTCATAGCTCTCACCAGAGGTGTTTCTGTGGTTGACATCTGCAATCGACCACGTGGTCATCCTTGCATACTTTTATCAATCATTTCTGTCCCACCTCCCAAACAACACATGCGGGGTACTTTGACTGGTATGTGTTGCTTTGCCTCGGTTAAACAAAGAAACAAACAACAGGAGTGTACCCGTTATCCCAGCAGAGACCGGGCGATAATGTTTAACAAAACAACAATGTCTCAACTGGAAGTCATTCAAAGGCAAATTTCAAAACAATAATGAAATCACAAGGGAAAGGACGGGAGACCACCAAGAGAGTAGAAAAAGGTTTGTATTGCAGGTAGTTATAACAGCACTACGGTACAATAAAGGTACAGATGACCAAAAACACACAAGTGAGCACTGGGCGTGCTAGTGATAGTGAACGGCGCAGTGAGCACAATAGGTGAAGACAGCGTGAACGGCGATAAAATGATAATGACAATATGGTCAAGATATGATTATGTACAATCAAATTTGAACGAATTTATAAGTGACCACAGAAAAAAAGCCAAAGTTCTTTGCTGAGGGTTGTCGACGGCGTTTCAGCCTGATTGATTCCAGGCCATCATCAGGACAATGGTCATAAATAAACGTGTGCTGGGCGTAAATTCAGTGCAAGAATTCCAAGGGTAGAGATTGACCAAGTTGTGAAACAACGTAAAATCAATGTGTCAATGAATGTTCAGCATCAAGGAGGTATGAAGCCAGGAAACCGGAATTCGGGAGCCTGGCGTGGGCATCAAATCAAAAAAGCCTCGGGTGGAGTAGCAGAGGGCTAAATCGCTGGTTCCATAGTGGTTGCCGCTACCGGCATGGACGTTTGACTCGTCCGTCCATAGGATTTGTTCCTGCCCTTCGAGCCATGCGATCCCCAGCGACCCCCAGCGATTTAGCCCTCTGCTACTCCACCCGAGGCTTTTTTGATTTGATGCCCACGCCAGGCTCCCGAATTCCGGTTTCCTGGCTTCATACCTCCTTGATGCTGAACATTCATTGACACATTGATTTTACGTTGTTTCACAACTTGGTCAATCTCTACCCTTGGAATTCTTGCACTGAATTTACGCCCAGCACACGTTTATTTATGACCATTGTCCTGATGATGGCCTGGAATCAATCAGGCTGAAACGCCGTCGACAACCCTCAGCAAAGAACTTTGGCTTTTTTTCTGTGGTCACTTATAAATTCGTTCAAATTTGATTGTACATAATCATATCTTGACCATATTGTCATTATCATTTTATCGCCGTTCACGCTGTCTTCACCTATTGTGCTCACTGCGCCGTTCACTATCACTAGCACGCCCAGTGCTCACTTGTGTGTTTTTGGTCATCTGTACCTTTATTGTACCGTAGTGCTGTTATAACTACCTGCAATACAAACCTTTTTCTACTCTCTTGGTGGTCTCCCGTCCTTTCCCTTGTGATTTCATTATTGTTTTGAAATTTGCCTTTGAATGACTTCCAGTTGAGACATTGTTGTTTTGTTAAACATTGCCTCGGTTAAACAGCACTACTCAGTCCAACTTCTCAGGGAGGTATTGTTGTGGAAGGAATCCATAGGAAGATGCATCTATCAAAACAAAAATTACTTGCCTTTGGTACCAAGATTTCTGGTGGACACATAATCATCCTGCAGATTCAGCACTGCCCTCCCTTCTCACATGATTAGTTAGTGCACTGTATAATAAGATCCTAAACTGCACAAGCATATTATGTGCTTTAATCTGTAGTTGAGACTCTCTCCATTCCTCATGGCTCTTCTCAACATGCCTAAAGAGGCACAGAAAATGTACAAGAACTGACACCAGAATGCCAATTGGTGCTTAATGTGCTACAATTTCATTTTGGTGGGTCAGTCTTGCTATCTACTGCCCGTTTTCAATTTCAGACTGCGTACAACTATAAAACCTTGTTGAGTGTAGTCTTCACTATAATGTATAACAAAATCAAAAATCTATTTATGTACATATGTGGTATTTATATAGCGCAAACCTAGCCAAAAGGCAGAGGAGCACTGTGCAGGTTCAAAGAGAAGGATAAAGTCGACAAGAGGTAGCTGGTTTGTGGTTGGTTAATGCTTTGTAATGTATTGTACTGTGAAGAACAAAAAAAAATGTAATGAAAGTATTCTAATTTGCTTTTCTTGGTGTATTTATATGGTGAAAAATGTTGTTCCCCTTCACTTCTCAGTCACTATCTTTTCCTCCCCTTTTTTGGTTTTGCCTGCACAGCACTTGCACTGTGCTTGAGAAATCTGTTGTAAACATAAAAAAGCTTAAAACAGGCTTAAAGCCCATCCCTTACTTACCATTACGTACCATTGGTTGGCTCCGATGCCACTCTTGTTCCTTTATTTCTTATTGGTCACCACCTCCTTCTCACCTCGGGGTCCTCCTGGGGCTTTGCCGTGTGTCCCTGCCATGGAGTATGGACCAAGTACAGCTTTCTGTCTGTGGCCAGTATCCTTCCATGGCCACATCCTCCTGCAGATACTCTTTTTTTTTACTTTTTGCCCATGCACTCATAGTGCATGTTCTGCAGTCCCTCTCCCTCACCCCTACCCTCCTCTGCTGCTTGTTGTTTCACCACGCATCTGCCCTCCTCTCATCGTTGCACCACCTGCTGTGCAACACGGCTTATTTCATAATACCTGCTCCCAATAGCACAACTTGAGAATTTTGAGTTGCGCAGCACAGACTCAAATCTGAAAACAAAAACCTGCTTGATGGTCCGCCATGTTAATGATTAAAACACCCTGACTCTACCCTCACATACAATTTACTTTGCGCTTTTCTGCTGCGGAGGTGTCCTTAAAAATACAATTTAAAATCCCACAAAAACATTAAAAACTAACATTCTATATAAAATATTATGATTAAAATTCAAGACCATGTACTTTAAGCAAGCTATAGACCACTGCTAGTCTGTGGTCATTGACATACGTGCCCGGACTGCAGTTTTCAAGTACATTCCCACAGAAAAAATGGTCTTGTCATCAGTGAGTTGAAGGAACTTCCTTTATACTTCTCTATTGTCACTGGGGGCAAGCCTTTTAATTAGGGGAAGTAGAAGTCTTTTATTTTAAGTAGAGTAAAAACCACAGAAGAATAGAAAGTGTAGCAGTGATCGGCCTGAACTCCCCTTACTTGGGCAGGGGATGGAGTCCACATTTTCCTGATATCCCAGGGGGAAGCATAGCATATATTTCACAGTGTCAGCCCTGATTCGAAACAACAGGCTTCTCTCCCATCGCCCCAAAGATTTTGTTAGGTACATCGCCATTAATTTGTCCAACCCAAAATTCATGTATCCTGCTATGCTTTACTTTAAAACCTCTGTTGCCAATCTGTCAGCATTGAGAGAATTGTACAGGGCTGTTTGAAGCTCCTTTTTACTAACGGTTGGCAATCCTTCCGGGTTTTCAAACAAGCGTTGGTAGCCTACTTTCTGTATGCGAGATTCCACGGTTGCCAGCCATGGAATACTCTTGCCTTTTTCACATGTGAGACAGTCTCGAATAATATCTTTAGTGAGACTTGCCTCCGTATTTCTCCATGGTGCTAGCCATAATAGTGGAGGTCAGGCGTATATGTAATCTTCAATATATGGGATATTCAATTAACTATGGTAAATAAAATAAGATGAGAAAATGGGAACCCCTAAATACTCTTCTGCAAAACCTGTTTTCTTTCACTTAAATTGAATTACACTTATTAATGTCCCATATCTCTGCCCCGTCAGTGGCTATTAGTCACACTGTATTTTAAAAATATGCAGAAGGGGGAGAAGGGCACTCTATGTTACATGTTCAGTCCATAAACCATTATCTATAAACATTATTCTCCTATATAAGAAAGTGCAAGTGCATTTTAGAGTTTCCAGGTTCAATTTCTGTGGCCCACAGGTCATTATGTAAGATTTATTAAAATTGATGTGTAAATCCAGGGATTTCATAAAATGTACAAATCCATACACTAACTGTCGTAGGGCCCTTGGGGTATGTGCCATTAAAACTGCATGATCAGCATACAGCAGCGAGGGAAGATAGGAGCCCTTAACTTTGGGCACATCAAGGGTAGTGGTAAGTAAAAAGGGGCGGAGGTCATTTATGTATAAAATAAATAAAAGTGGAGCTAAAACACACCCCTGTCTTTCTCCCCTAAAAATTCCAATTGCCCGGACACCGTCCCTTCAGTATTTATTCTTATTCTGGCTTTCATGTCTCTGTGCAAATAGGCTATAAAGTTCTCTAGTGCTGCATCCAACCCAACGGTTAAAAGAGTGGACCAAGCTTCGAACGGTTTATACTATTGAATGCCCTGGTCAAGTCCATTAATACCATATATATAGGGGAGTTTTGTGCTATTGTGTATTTGCCAATCAATAGGTTAAGATTAAGACACTGCTCTACTGTGCCAATCTTTGATCTAAAGCCGTACCGACATGGGTAAAAAATAGCTTTCTCATTTGCCCATTCTTTGATCCGATTGTATAAGGCCCCACCCAAAATGTTTAAAGTAGTGAGATTGGCCTGAAACAGCTTGGCTCCAAGCGATTTCCCTTATTAAAGATTGGTACTATTATTGAAGTTGACCACGTGCTTGGTACAGGAGGGTATCATAAACTGTTAAAAATGTTCAGTAGCAGCTGAGCCCAAAAGCCACGGTTATATTTAAAAAGATCAATTGGTACCCCATCAAGACCTTGGGCCTTTACCCCCATATTCTGATTTATAGCCTCCTCAACTTCACACAGAGTTAACTCTATTGGGGTAATATTTGTGGGCGGCATATATTCCGAGTCTGTGGAGACTAGTGTGTATATGTTTGAAAAGTGCTGTTCCCAAGCCTCGCTAGTTATGCTACAGTTAATTTTTCTCTCTGCGTAAACTGTTTCATTTCTTTTACTGCTGCCCAAAAAAGTTTGCTATTCTTATTCTTGGCAGTAAACGCTAGGGAGTCCCAGGTCTTGGGGGTAGTTTTTCAGGGTGGGGTAGTTTTTAGGGCTCGGGAGAGTTAGGGTTGTTTATAGGGCAGGGAGCAGTTTTAGGGCTCAGGGCGGAGGGGGGCTGGGGTCAGGGTCGTTTTTAGGACATGGGGTCAGTTTGTAGGGTTCAGAGCGGGGGGAAGGGACAGTTTTCAGGCCTCTTGGCAGTTTTAGTTCTCCGGGCAGGAGGGCTGGGTCAGGGTAGTTTACAGGGGTAGTGATCAGTTTTTAGGGCTCAGGTCGGAGGGGCTGGAGTCGGGTTAGTTTTTAGGGTGTGGTGACAAGTTTTAGGACTTAGGACGTCAGTGTAGTAGGGCTGGGTCAGGGTTTGTCTAGGGGACAGTTTTTAGGGCTCAGGGCGGGGAGGGCTGGGTTCAGGGTAGTTTTTAGGGTGTACGGTTCATTTTTAGGGTTCAGGGCTGACTGGGGCAAAAGGGACAGTTTTCAGGGCTAGGGGCAGGGGTGTGATCTTTAGCACACATTTCCCTTTACCAATCAGGTTTTTACCACAACATTGCGTGATAAAGGCATGCGTGGTTAAGATCTAGTGGTTCAGACATGCGTCGTTCAGGCATGCATTGTACCAACATACAACCGTTTGTAAAATAAGCCAAAATGTGTCACAGAGAAGATCCTCCATTAGGACTCAATAGGCCCAAGCTTCTTTAACACTCATCTGCATAGCTTGACGATTCTGCCTGGACCGACTTGCTGAGTGCATGCATGCCTGTCCCTTGGTCGTCATTTCCACCATTGTCATTTCTTTTATTGGGTGCATACAGTGTATATTCTTCTCCTTTGCTGAGCCCTGGCTTCTCTCTTCAATAACTTTACAGCAGAAGATTCCTGGGCGGTTGAAATGGTTTTCAGAAATCGGCTAAATGAGCTCCGGGCATTGTGCAGCGCTGCTCTCATGGGAGGTCGGGTGGAAACCCCTGATCAGGAAGAAGAAAGGTCTGGCATGGAGAGGGTTACATCTGTTAAAAAGAGAACGAGTTCGTCCTTCCGCTTCAATGATGGAAAATGTACTCCTGAAACCCTAATCACTCCAACTTTGGTTTGCAATGTGTAATTTTTAGTGAATCTCTATTTTGTAAATATGTAACCATCACTCAGCCTGACTGTAGTAGTTACATGTGCCTGCACAAGTTATATGCCTCCAACGTTAGTTTGCAATATGTAATTTTTTAGTGAATGTATATTTTGTAAATATGTTACCTTCACTCTGCGCGACTCTAATAGTTATACGTCCTGTCACCGCTACCATGTCACCTGTATTGTCTGATCTAATGGACTTTGCTGTATTGTAAAGCGCTCCGACACCTCTGTGTGAAGTACGGGCTTTGTAAAATCGCATAGAGAGGGTTAAATGAAATCTGTAAAAAGGCACTGCATGCAGGGCGCTCAAAACGGGAGACTGTGCCACATGGCTTTACAGGCTGCTAATGGCCAACAGGTCAAACGCTTGTGAATGTCACCAGATCTCACAGAAGGCATTATTGGACCCTCATAGGTGCTGCCCTTTCTGTCCATTCTGTTTTTATACATGTTTCTATTTTTTTCAATCTGTGTACGACATGAAAAAACGCTTTTTTAGAACAAAATTTGAAGGCTGTTTTATACCTATGAGTAGTCTGTAGTAGATAAAACGTATGCCAGTAAGAAGGTTACATTTTTATGAAGACGTTTATTTAAAAAAAAAATCTTTCTAGCTTTACCCCTAACAGTGGATGGAATGCTTGTGTATTGTTTACTTTGCACAGGCAGCACGCTAAATAAACAGAGGGGATGCCTGGATGACTAGACCTGGTTATTCATTTCCTAGGTTGACAATGGACGCCGGCAGTCCGAATCTGCATGAAAGATGTGTGAAAACCTACTGAGATATTTCAGATATTTCACTTTCTCGTGCCAATATTATTGTGAAAAGAACATCGATCTGCACGAATCGACATAGAAAGAAGGCCATTTTATTTTGCTGCATAACTATAAGGTGGCTTTGTTTTATTTGCTGCCACGGTTAGTGTTTGTGAGGGCGGATTTGAATGTTTTAATGATTGATTGTATTTCATATGATTTGTTTGCCATTGTTGTTTAATGCTTTGGGTCTGCGTTTAGGGCCATGAAAGGTCCCCTGCATGCTTCTGGGGAGCATCAATCCTTACCTCTAGTTCCTCATAGCTGTTGTTTATTCTTGCCTCAACACACACAACAGTCATGACTGTGCGTTGAGTTTCCTGTGACAAGGAATGTAACTCAGAGCGGGTTCTGTGGTGTGTAGGGGAGCTCCATGTGGCCCTTATTTACTGAGATTGACTCCCCTCATCGCACCGGGCTGTGGAGGACTGACAATGGTGGCAGCAACAAATTATAGGCAGGCCTTTTTTACCTGCGGCCTGCCGGGAGAGTTGCCTGCTGACCTCTCCCGTGTATTCAATTGTCTGCCAGTCACCTACAACTGGGCCTTCGCTCCATCACTTCGTGACATGGGTCAAATATGTGGGTGATTAATGAATGTGCTTGGTCTTTGTGTGCATAAAATTGAGTTTGTAGACAACCCAGTGTGCAATATGGATTGCAGGGTTTCTCCAGAATGGTACTCACGTCCTTTGTACTGTACCAGACTCTGGGCTGGGCAGGATTGGAGCCGGTCCATAAGAAGTGTAGGGAAAACCCCTGCCCTTTCCTCCTCCATTGTTCCGGGAAGTGGTGCCTTCAAAAGGCTGAGAGGTTGTTAAATGAGGAAACCTTTCCCTCTTGTGCCTTTGTTTTGGGTCTCCTCTGACAGGAGAATCCAAAATCCAAAGTTGGCTATGTGAGACAAAGACCATGACTGGACCAGTCTGGGAGGAATACGCAAAAGGCAGGTACAGTCTGCAACCTATCCCAAATGTGAACCTGTGTAATACACAATTTTGCCTACAAGTATGGGGTGCTGCTAAGAAGTTGGTGAATAAAAGGTAATGCACAATGCTAGCCTCCTGTCTTGTCATTAAATTCACCACTCATTGTGCTAAGATTACTCATCAACCCAGTCGCGGCTGGCAGCACTAGAGTGGTGGGGTGGACAAATGGGTGGGTGGCATACTAAATAAATAAAATAAATAAAATAAATAAAAACAAACTTACCTGCACGAACGTCCTTTGTGCTCTGGTCCGGTTTTCATCTTCTCCTCCAGCGCGGGACCCTCAACAACTCCCCCAACCAATCCTGGTGCTGCTCTCATGCTGCATGAAAGCAGGGCCAGGATTAGAGGGAGTGGCTTCTCTCACCGCTTCCTAGGACACTGGAGCCCTGAACTTGCTCTAAACCACCTGTCGTAAGACGGGTGGGTTAGAGATTTCAAAGTGCGCATGTCTGGCTGGGCAATGCAAGACGGCCAGCCGAAGAGACATGTGCACTTTCGAAAGTGCCCAGGCAGCCCACCCTCCTCCCTGCTGCTACCACGCAACAAGCCCTACCCCGTCCTGACACTCGGTTTGGGGAGGATGAAAAATAAAATGGTAATAAATTAACTTTATTACCATTTAATTTTTCATCTCTGGGGCTTGTTTTGGGGCATTTAGCTTAGTGGGTTGACACTCCTCCAATCAAACAGAGGACCCCCCCCTGCATCAAGGTCCTATATCTTTAGAGACCAAGAATCTCTTTTGTGCTCCAGGGGTTGCTGACTGACAATTCTCCTTCACCAGGTTTGGGAAAATTAACCTATAAGTTCTGCAATCTGCAAGGAAGGGCTGCCTTCAGCCTCATTTGAGGGAAGATGCTGACCTACTGCTGAGTAGGGGTGCTGGAGGTACCATTGCATGAAGGCGAGGTTACCTAGCAAACAAGGACTGTGAGGAGCTGAGGCAGGAGGAGCAGAATGCTGCCCACTCCTACCCAAGGAAGGGTCTGCACTGGGCCCTGGGCTCATGCTTAGAAGCAAAAACCCCTTTGGTGCCTTGGCTCCCAAGAAAATGACAACTGCATCTTGCATTTTCTTCGCAATAGGAAATGTCTGTCACTGAGTGGTACCTATACAGTAATTCCCATAGAAGCCCTAGCACCTTGAGAAAGTTTGTGTTTCATCAAATTTACAGCCTGCAGTTGGTGTTTATGCTGACCTTCATTGGATTGCCCCATACCTGGATTTGCTTTTCACTTTATTGGGGGGTGAGTTAGTTTTTGGGGCTCAAGAGAAAATCCATCTAATCTTGAGCAGCACCAGCAGAGCACAGACCTGCATGCATTCCACTCTGTCTCCACAACCGGTGCTTGTGCCTGCAAAAGTCAGCAGCAGCACCCAGGCCAGGGCTGAGTCAATATTATTGTTCCTAGTGGGCCTTGCAGAACTGCCTACCACCGGGAGCTGAGAAGTGTCCACACACAGCTGCCAGACTCACCATGGACTAAAAGAAAAGAAGAAGATACAGTTTAGGGGAGTGGTATCACACTGGAATTGTGACTTTGAGGACTGCTACACACTACCATGATCCTAGTCATATTTCTTATGGGAGTGATAAGCAAGCAACACGCAGGGGATAGAATACCTGTACCCACCATTTTTCTTAGGAGGGCAATAAGCACAAGCTTTCACCGACTATGTTATGCTCCACCTTAGCATGGCAAAAAGCATCTGCTCATATGAGTCAGTTCCCTCACACAGTGATTGCTAGCTACCACATTTTTGCCCTTGATCTTTCATGTACAGAACAGTGTTGTGCCTCTGAAAGTAAAGTACGTTTTCTCTTAAGTAAAAGCAGTGGCTGGACAATGATGTATTAATCATTATAAGGCAGGGTCAGACTGGCCTGTAGGGCAATCAGGCAGTGCCTGATGGTCTGGTCTGATAGATTAGTGTGTGGGCCGTTTTTTAGCACTTTGTGGGCCTGTTTTGTGGTCAGGGGGGCTGGTTTTTACTGGTGATTTCCCAGATATTACTACTAACATCACCTGCAGCAAACAGATGCATGCAGTCTCCCATGCCTTGCAAAATACAAGTGCAGCGTGTCTTAACAAGTTAAAAATTGGTCTTTATTTGCAAATGAGGGTCACTCTTTTAGCTATGAAGTTTTCTAATGGGGGACACTTTTATTTTGTTGCCCGGGCCTGTTTTTTGTCCCACCCAACCCTGTTATTAAGTGTGTTATTAAGTTCTGAATTACTACTTCACACCACCTCTCAATAAGCTTTAAACTGTTTGACTTTGCCACCCTGAGGGTAAGGTGCTGAAGGGGGGTACTTGGTGCAAGAAAGGTAACACCCCAGGACAACAGTGGCAAAAGGCTTACTGATAAAGGCTGAGCACAGAACTCCTGGGACTCGGAAAAAGTTCCCAGACTGTTTTTATGACAATTGTTTTATTTTTATTAATAAAGATTAATCTGCACTCCCTGCATTTATTTTCAGCACTGCTCAGTGTGTAAGAAATACGCTAGTTGAAATAGAGATGCATGGTGTCTGTGCACCTTGTGCATATCATTATTCAGCTACAGTATCTCAGTCCTTATATCAAGGTCTCCATCTTCCACACACATCTCATCTTCTCCACACAGCTTTCAGCAGACCTTAGACACCCTTCCTCAGTTTTACCTTTCGTTTTTATTTATACTTTCTTTTCCTCTTAAAGCTTCACTTCTTTGATTTTCCCCTGACCAACCCTAGAGGAAGTTATTTCTGGCTACCTGCTGGTGCATTGTAAAGTTAGTCCTAAGACGTACTGAACAAGTGATAAAACAAAGTATCTAAATCAAACATCGGTTACCCACAATAAATTCAAGCAACGGTGCCCTTAAAGTTAGAAAAAGCTAAACTATGGTTACAACCACAAACTCATTATTCTGAATTCTGTCATTTCACATATACCTGGTTATTTGCCTGTAACACCAGACTTGGAGTTACATTTCTCCTGATGGCGTCCCAAACCTTCTTTGACATTGACATTAATCCAGCGTTGGGCCAACCTCTTACCATTGATTGTCTGATGGATCTTTTTTTGGCGACTGAGAGGTGAAGGGAGTTAGCATTAATCAAACACATCTAATTAACAGTGTAAACCATCTGGCTGCACCATAAGAACTGGGAATCAAAGAATAAAGTTAAAAGGTTTTATTACAAGTTAGTCAGGTTAATGTAAATGACTCTCAAAACAATGCTGTAAAGGTACAGAACAACAACAGGATAGCCAAATCTCCTAAAGAAGTTCAGGCGCATCAGCATGAGGTAAACAAGAAGTTCAGTCACAGCAATACAGCAAACTAACAGTAGAATCTGCTGCTCAGAGAAGAGTCTCCAATCCTCTCTCTTAAACATGAGTAATGCCTAAAGTCATTTAATTTAAAGTCTAAACCATCAAGGGTGATTAAATCTAAAGCGGTCTCAAAAAGTTGGGGAAATGCAGAAAAAGCGAAAAAATTTGGGAAGGTGTCAACATTGCAGACGCTCAGTCAAGGGTCTTCTGGAGATAGAGAAATAAGTAACATCAAAATGCTTAGGCAAAGATAATAACAGCCCTGCACTGAGAGGCTACTTACTAGACTGTAGCCTAACCAGGTCGACACTTTAAACATATATAATCTTGTTTATAGGGCGCTATGACAAATGAATTTCAATATTACAAATAAACATACAATGTCCTTATATATAGTTTCATTGTGAACTATTCTCATAAAGGTTTTTGAGCATTTCAAAAATGTTTTTTTCTTCACTTTAGTCTTTCAAATCACAGTTTTGCAAAGATTTAAGGATATACAATTCTAAACAACGAATACAATGATTACAATAACAACAACAAAATTGAGATTTACTTTTAACCGATTCAATTCAGTCAGCACATATCATGCTCAGTCTAATCTGTACTTGTCAGCACTATAAATTTTTCAGCCAGCACGTGTTTCAGGGTGTAACATGCCACTTCTTCAGGTCTGAAATTTACGCGATGATGGAAATTATGATCACAATACTTGTAGGCATTAAGATATATGCTATTAAACAGAAATTCCTGACTGTTAGTCTTCATGGTTAAATACTGCATGAAGACTCATATATATCATTAAACCTAATGTTACCACATTTACTACTTTCAAAGTTAAATAACACATAAGGAATCATAGACATCCTTCAAACCATTGTTTCTATACAAATTGAAGGTATGCACGTTTGAAAGAAATGTAAGATAATTAACATGTTTATACAAAAATTGTTTGGAGCCAATGTACATTGCTATAAAACCTTTATTGTATTCCAACCACTCTCATATGCATAGTCTATAGATACTCAGGAGTTTATTGTTACTAACTCAGTTAGATTCTTGGTGCCTTAGGGTCTGTGTGTTTGCAATATTAATTTGGTCTCTGAAAGTTGTCCCTACTTACCTTGTTTTTAGATACAAAATGGAGTGTTGCAATACGTAGTTATCTTGCTAGTGACAAGAGTAAGGGTACCTCTACAATATCACAATTTCTGGATTCTCATGTTCTCAAATTCTAAGGGTTTTCTCTAACTCTTGTGCATTTCTTTTCCTGCATGTGAAAAGAGTTAAGTTCTAAATTACTCTAGCTATTATAGTCAGCTCTTTACTAGCAGTCTGACATTCTATCCCCATGTCCTGTGAATGGTCAATCACTCTCCAAATTGCGTACCTATTTCATGGATTCAGAGATCATGTATTATTATCCTTTCGGAACATGTACCCATTAGTTGTGTAGGTGCTTAAAGATCTACAATAAAAATCACATGTTCTCTTAAAATCCCAATTTTGTTTTAACAGGAAACCTAAATGTTATGTACCAGTAATTAATTCTGTATCACGTTCTCACGCGATTTGGACCAAGGATGTCCCATTTACAGCCAAAATCACATTTCAGTCCATAAAACTACAATGTGATGATCTAAAGCATAATTCCGTATTACACAAGTGCCCCTGGGGTGCAACAGGTATTGGCGCCCGCTATGCGTGCCCCTCGGGGCATTTTGGTATTACAGAAGGGGCCGCTGGCACTTGAGCATCCCCTTCTGTAATTCCGATAGCGCTGGTGCACATAAAGCACCAGCGCTATCACCAGAGGGCATTCCCTCATTTGCATGGAGGTGTGGCCGCATGCCAATGAGGGCATCCCTTTGCCTCTGTCAGTAGGCACAATGGCAGTGCACCACCTTAAAGGTGGTGCTCTGTCAGTGTGCCCCCTGATAGCAGCCCTCTGGAGGGATAAAGGGGGTCTTATGGACCCCCCCGACATCACCTTGCAAGCGGGTGCAGTGACTCACAGCACCCGCCTGCAAGCGGATCTCTAATACCTCTTAAAAGGGCATGAAGGTTGCCTCAAAGCTTCAACTTGTTAGGGGTCAAGCCTCTTGCACGACCTCTTGGGATACAGGGGAAACGTCAGTGCTGGCTCTATAGAAAGAATCACACTTTATCGGTAATCCCTCACCGCGTTGCCAGAGGTGGAGTTTGCTAGCACTCCCTTGCTTCATAAATCATGAGTGACCAAAGCGTTGTTGCTTGGCTTCAGATCTCGTCCTGTACCACGCCCCTTCCAGTTTTCCAGCATCCAGCTAGCTCATTAGATAACACCCTCAGCGTCCTTTTCCCTCGTTTGTTGGACTTCGCAGGAGTTGCTGGTTACTTATATAGGTAAAGACGTATTTACCTACATTTCCTGACCACCGATTGGATTTCTTAGAAGACATCAAGAGATGTCCAGCCTGTAAGAGAAAAGTGTGTTTCTGTAGAGCGTGCACTGATTCTACCTTTGTTCTATACTACTTGAGTGGGAGGGAGGAAGGATTTTTTATATGTTTGTTTATCTTGTGTCTCCCTGTAGGTTAGCCCCTCCTGTTCTCTGGTCCGCCTTGAGGGAAACCGGCTGGGGGATAAGAAGACTCTCCACCTTGGCTTCAAATCCCCACATTTCCAAGGGACAGTATAGGGGTGTGAGTGTATTTTATTTTCTCATCCTTGGACTGTTCAGAGGAGTGTGGGAAAGTTCTCGTCGCTCCCGTGGATTGAGCCTTGAGTCTAACAACAGGTTAGTGGCATCGGCAACACAAAGCAGCCGCTCCGTTTTTCACATAAATGTGCTGCCCCCAGGGCATGGCTGGCCTGGGGCAGCACATTAATCCTAATATGGCACATTTTCCTTGTTTGAGCCAGGTGCACCCGGCACAAATAAGGAAAATGTGCTGCATGTATGATGCAGCTCCAAAAGTGACACTGAGAACAGCGCCTCAGTAATGCTATCATCTAATGTTCCCTTGCATTATATTGAAACAAGAAGGTTTCTCGAGTTTTACTCTCACATGTGCTCCATCTTGTCACTAAAGGCAGCGTCTTGAACTTTAAACTACAAAGTGAATCTCATGGTTTTTCCCTAAAGCCATGTCTATAAGTATATATATATATATATACATATATATATATATATATATATATATATATATATATATATATACATATATATATATATAAAGAATATGTTTCAAATAATAAAGATAGTTATTACTAAGGAAAATGTGATCAAGGGCTCTTGAGGCCCGAAACGCGTCGTGCGTGGGTTGTGAACTGCAATAAACATCCTACCTGAAGTCCAGTGGGGTCCGAGTTTCCTTCTTCGCCGCCGTCGAGTGGAAGTAGCAGGAATTTGAACTTTTATATATATATATATATATATATATATATATATATATATATATATATATATATATCTACAGCAAAGTTTGCCTGTTGAAGAGAAAGCCGCACTACAGGTAAGTTTGTGCCAAACCATCATTTATTGAAGGATGCTGCGAGGATTTCGGCTGGAACAGCACAAAGTATTTGTCCAGAGCCTGACGCGTTTCGTGTGATACACTTCCTCAGAGGCGTGGACTTGCAACTTCAAAGGCACGGCAATTTTGGCGATGTTTTATCATGCTTTCTCCGCCCTGAGTGGGCGTAGCCACTCCCGTGGCTTTCTGGTCTATGTAGTGCCGTTTCTTGCTTCAGTGAGCTGACGTGCCGTTGGTGCAAAATAAAGTCAAATAATACCGCAGTGGGTTTGTGATGTCAGCCTCGATACTTCGCTGCATTCTTTGCCCTTCGATAACAGGCACCTGCTCCATTAGCAGCGGCGTCGGTTGGCGTCGCTGCAGGAATGCAAACTGCATCAGGGCGTTCTCCGTGGCTCAGGCGGGGCCACTAACATCTACAGCAAAGTTTGCCTGTTGAAGAGAAAGCCGCACTACAGGTAAGTTTGTGCCAAACCATCATTTATTGAAGGATGCTGCGAGGATTTCGGCTGGAACAGCACAAAGTATTTGTCCAGAGCCTGACGCGTTTCGTGTGATACACTTCCTCAGAGGCGTGGACTTGCAACTTCAAAGGCACGGCAATTTTGGCGATGTTTTATCATGCTTTCTCCGCCCTGAGTGGGCGTAGCCACTCCCGTGGCTTTCTGGTCTATGTAGTGCCGTTTCTTGCTTCAGTGAGCTGACGTGCCGTTGGTGCAAAATAAAGTCAAATAATACCGCAGTGGGTTTGTGATGTCAGCCTCGATACTTCGCTGCATTCTTTGCCCTTCGATAACAGGCACCTGCTCCATTAGCAGCGGCGTCGGTTGGCGTCGCTGCAGGAATGCAAACTGCATCAGGGCGTTCTCCGTGGCTCAGGCGGGGCCACTAACATCTACAGCAAAGTTTGCCTGTTGAAGAGAAAGCCGCACTACAGGTAAGTTTGTGCCAAACCATCATTTATTGAAGGATGCTGCGAGGATTTCGGCTGGAACAGCACAAAGTATTTGTCCAGAGCCTGACGCGTTTCGTGTGATACACTTCCTCAGAGGCGTGGACTTGCAACTTCAAAGGCACGGCAATTTTGGCGATGTTTTATCATGCTTTCTCCGCCCTGAGTGGGCGTAGCCACTCCCGTGGCTTTCTGGTCTATGTAGTGCCGTTTCTTGCTTCAGTGAGCTGACGTGCCGTTGGTGCAAAATAAAGTCAAATAATACCGCAGTGGGTTTGTGATGTCAGCCTCGATACTTCGCTGCATTCTTTGCCCTTCGATAACAGGCACCTGCTCCATTAGCAGCGGCGTCGGTTGGCGTCGCTGCAGGAATGCAAACTGCATCAGGGCGTTCTCCGTGGCTCAGGCGGGGCCACTAACATCTACAGCAAAGTTTGCCTGTTGAAGAGAAAGCCGCACTACAGGTAAGTTTGTGCCAAACCATCATTTATTGAAGGATGCTGCGAGGATTTCGGCTGGAACAGCACAAAGTATTTGTCCAGAGCCTGACGCGTTTCGTGTGATACACTTCCTCAGAGGCGTGGACTTGCAACTTCAAAGGCACGGCAATTTTGGCGATGTTTTATCATGCTTTCTCCGCCCTGAGTGGGCGTAGCCACTCCCGTGGCTTTCTGGTCTATGTAGTGCCGTTTCTTGCTTCAGTGAGCTGACGTGCCGTTGGTGCAAAATAAAGTTAAATAATACCGCAGTGGGTTTGTGATGTCAGCCTCGATACTTCGCTGCATTCTTTGCCCTTCGATAACAGGCACCTGCTCCATTAGCAGCGGCGTCGGTTGGCGTCGCTGCAGGAATGCAAACTGCATCAGGGCGTTCTCCGTGGCTCAGGCGGGGCCACTAACATCTACAGCAAAGTTTGCCTGTTGAAGAGAAAGCCGCACTACAGGTAAGTTTGTGCCAAACCATCATTTATTGAAGGATGCTGCGAGGATTTCGGCTGGAACAGCACAAAGTATTTGTCCAGAGCCTGACGCGTTTCGTGTGATACACTTCCTCAGAGGCGTGGACTTGCAACTTCAAAGGCACGGCAATTTTGGCGATGTTTTATCATGCTTTCTCCGCCCTGAGTGGGCGTAGCCACTCCCGTGGCTTTCTGGTCTATGTAGTGCCGTTTCTTGCTTCAGTGAGCTGACGTGCCGTTGGTGCAAAATAAAGTCAAATAATACCGCAGTGGGTTTGTGATGTCAGCCTCGATACTTCGCTGCATTCTTTGCCCTTCGATAACAGGCACCTGCTCCATTAGCAGCGGCGTCGGTTGGCGTCGCTGCAGGAATGCAAACTGCATCAGGGCGTTCTCCGTGGCTCAGGCGGGGCCACTAACATCTACAGCAAAGTTTGCCTGTTGAAGAGAAAGCCGCACTACAGGGCGGAGAAAGCATGATAAAACATCGCCAAAATTGCCGTGCCTTTGAAGTTGCAAGTCCACGCCTCTGAGGAAGTGTATCACACGAAACGCGTCAGGCTCTGGACAAATACCTTGTGCTGTTCCAGCCGAAATCCTCGCAGCATCCTTCAATAAATGATGGTTTGGCACAAACTTACCTGTAGTGCGGCTTTCTCTTCAACAGGCAAACTTTGCTGTAGATGTTAGTGGCCCCGCCTGAGCCACGGAGAACGCCCTGATGCAGTTTGCATTCCTGCAGCGACGCCAACCGACGCCGCTGCTAATGGAGCAGGTGCCTGTTATCGAAGGGCAAAGAATGCAGCGAAGTATCGAGGCTGACATCACAAACCCACTGCGGTATTATTTGACTTTATTTTGCACCAACGGCACGTCAGCTCACTGAAGCAAGAAACGGCACTACATAGACCAGAAAGCCACGGGAGTGGCTACGCCCACTCAGGGCGGAGAAAGCATGATAAAACATCGCCAAAATTGCCGTGCCTTTGAAGTTGCAAGTCCACGCCTCTGAGGAAGTGTATCACACGAAACGCGTCAGGCTCTGGACAAATACCTTGTGCTGTTCCAGCCGAAATCCTCGCAGCATCCTTCAATAAATGATGGTTTGGCACAAACTTACCTGTAGTGCGGCTTTCTCTTCAACAGGCAAACTTTGCTGTAGATGTTAGTGGCCCCGCCTGAGCCACGGAGAACGCCCTGATGCAGTTTGCATTCCTGCAGCGACGCCAACCGACGCCGCTGCTAATGGAGCAGGTGCCTGTTATCGAAGGGCAAAGAATGCAGCGAAGTATCGAGGCTGACATCACAAACCCACTGCGGTATTATTTGACTTTATTTTGCACCAACGGCACGTCAGCTCACTGAAGCAAGAAACGGCACTACATAGACCAGAAAGCCACGGGAGTGGCTACGCCCACTCAGGGCGGAGAAAGCATGATAAAACATCGCCAAAATTGCCGTGCCTTTGAAGTTGCAAGTCCACGCCTCTGAGGAAGTGTATCACACGAAACGCGTCAGGCTCTGGACAAATACCTTGTGCTGTTCCAGCCGAAATCCTCGCAGCATCCTTCAATAAATGATGGTTTGGCACAAACTTACCTGTAGTGCGGCTTTCTCTTCAACAGGCAAACTTTGCTGTAGATGTTAGTGGCCCCGCCTGAGCCACGGAGAACGCCCTGATGCAGTTTGCATTCCTGCAGCGACGCCAACCGACGCCGCTGCTAATGGAGCAGGTGCCTGTTATCGAAGGGCAAAGAATGCAGCGAAGTATCGAGGCTGACATCACAAACCCACTGCGGTATTATTTGACTTTATTTTGCACCAACGGCACGTCAGCTCACTGAAGCAAGAAACGGCACTACATAGACCAGAAAGCCACGGGAGTGGCTACGCCCACTCAGGGCGGAGAAAGCATGATAAAACATCGCCAAAATTGCCGTGCCTTTGAAGTTGCAAGTCCACGCCTCTGAGGAAGTGTATCACACGAAACGCGTCAGGCTCTGGACAAATACCTTGTGCTGTTCCAGCCGAAATCCTCGCAGCATCCTTCAATAAATGATGGTTTGGCACAAACTTACCTGTAGTGCGGCTTTCTCTTCAACAGGCAAACTTTGCTGTAGATGTTAGTGGCCCCGCCTGAGCCACGGAGAACGCCCTGATGCAGTTTGCATTCCTGCAGCGACGCCAACCGACGCCGCTGCTAATGGAGCAGGTGCCTGTTATCGAAGGGCAAAGAATGCAGCGAAGTATCGAGGCTGACATCACAAACCCACTGCGGTATTATTTGACTTTATTTTGCACCAACGGCACGTCAGCTCACTGAAGCAAGAAACGGCACTACATAGACCAGAAAGCCACGGGAGTGGCTACGCCCACTCAGGGCGGAGAAAGCATGATAAAACATCGCCAAAATTGCCGTGCCTTTGAAGTTGCAAGTCCACGCCTCTGAGGAAGTGTATCACACGAAACGCGTCAGGCTCTGGACAAATACCTTGTGCTGTTCCAGCCGAAATCCTCGCAGCATCCTTCAATAAATGATGGTTTGGCACAAACTTACCTGTAGTGCGGCTTTCTCTTCAACAGGCAAACTTTGCTGTAGATGTTAGTGGCCCCGCCTGAGCCACGGAGAACGCCCTGATGCAGTTTGCATTCCTGCAGCGACGCCAACCGACGCCGCTGCTAATGGAGCAGGTGCCTGTTATCGAAGGGCAAAGAATGCAGCGAAGTATCGAGGCTGACAT
This sequence comes from Triturus cristatus, assembly GCF_964204655.1. NCBI lineage: Eukaryota > Metazoa > Chordata > Amphibia > Caudata > Salamandridae > Triturus > Triturus cristatus. Next base: position 812,810,133 of record NC_140585.1, on the reverse strand, counting down.
CACAAACCCACTGCGGTATTATTTGACTTTATTTTGCACCAACGGCACGTCAGCTCACTGAAGCAAGAAACGGCACTACATAGACCAGAAAGCCACGGGAGTGGCTACGCCCACTCAGGGCGGAGAAAGCATGATAAAACATCGCCAAAATTGCCGTGCCTTTGAAGTTGCAAGTCCACGCCTCTGAGGAAGTGTATCACACGAAACGCGTCAGGCTCTGGACAAATACCTTGTGCTGTTCCAGCCGAAATCCTCGCAGCATCCTTCAATAAATGATGGTTTGGCACAAACTTACCTGTAGTGCGGCTTTCTCTTCAACAGGCAAACTTTGCTGTAGATGTTAGTGGCCCCGCCTGAGCCACGGAGAACGCCCTGATGCAGTTTGCATTCCTGCAGCGACGCCAACCGACGCCGCTGCTAATGGAGCAGGTGCCTGTTATCGAAGGGCAAAGAATGCAGCGAAGTATCGAGGCTGACATCACAAACCCACTGCGGTATTATTTGACTTTATTTTGCACCAACGGCACGTCAGCTCACTGAAGCAAGAAACGGCACTACATAGACCAGAAAGCCACGGGAGTGGCTACGCCCACTCAGGGCGGAGAAAGCATGATAAAACATCGCCAAAATTGCCGTGCCTTTGAAGTTGCAAGTCCACGCCTCTGAGGAAGTGTATCACACGAAACGCGTCAGGCTCTGGACAAATACCTTGTGCTGTTCCAGCCGAAATCCTCGCAGCATCCTTCAATAAATGATGGTTTGGCACAAACTTACCTGTAGTGCGGCTTTCTCTTCAACAGGCAAACTTTGCTGTAGATGTTAGTGGCCCCGCCTGAGCCACGGAGAACGCCCTGATGCAGTTTGCATTCCTGCAGCGACGCCAACCGACGCCGCTGCTAATGGAGCAGGTGCCTGTTATCGAAGGGCAAAGAATGCAGCGAAGTATCGAGGCTGACATCACAAACCCACTGCGGTATTATTTGACTTTATTTTGCACCAACGGCACGTCAGCTCACTGAAGCAAGAAACGGCACTACATAGACCAGAAAGCCACGGGAGTGGCTACGCCCACTCAGGGCGGAGAAAGCATGATAAAACATCGCCAAAATTGCCGTGCCTTTGAAGTTGCAAGTCCACGCCTCTGAGGAAGTGTATCACACGAAACGCGTCATGCTCTGGACAAATACCTTGTGCTGTTCCAGCCGAAATCCTCGCAGCATCCTTCAATAAATGATGGTTTGGCACAAACTTACCTGTAGTGCGGCTTTCTCTTCAACAGGCAAACTTTGCTGTAGATGTTAGTGGCCCCGCCTGAGCCACGGAGAACGCCCTGATGCAGTTTGCATTCCTGCAGCGACGCCAACCGACGCCGCTGCTAATGGAGCAGGTGCCTGTTATCGAAGGGCAAAGAATGCAGCGAAGTATCGAGGCTGACATCACAAACCCACTGCGGTATTATTTGACTTTATTTTGCACCAACGGCACGTCAGCTCACTGAAGCAAGAAACGGCACTACATAGACCAGAAAGCCACGGGAGTGGCTACGCCCACTCAGGGCGGAGAAAGCATGATAAAACATCGCCAAAATTGCCGTGCCTTTGAAGTTGCAAGTCCACGCCTCTGAGGAAGTGTATCACACGAAACGCGTCAGGCTCTGGACAAATACCTTGTGCTGTTCCAGCCGAAATCCTCGCAGCATCCTTCAATAAATGATGGTTTGGCACAAACTTACCTGTAGTGCGGCTTTCTCTTCAACAGGCAAACTTTGCTGTAGATATATATATATATATATATATTTTCACCAACAATCCCTCCAACTTGGAAGAAACTGGGACGCACTCTCAACAACTTGAATTTAACGCTTTTAATTCTCTTAGCTTCAAAAGGGAACAGGCATGCGAAGATCTATGCGTTTCGGTATCGCAGATACCTTGCTCACGATCAACTGTTGCTTTGGGTCCACCCACTATATGTTCAAATGTTGTTACATCATTTCCTGATTGTGACCCAAGCTCCCTAAGCATTGTGGAGAATGTAGTGTTCGTGAATTTGCACACATTGCGTCTTTTGCACGGCAGACTGCGTTGTTGCACAAGCAGGTGTTCAGTTTTTTTCATACAAAGCATTTACAGCTTGCTTTAAACTGTCACTGTCCTGAGGTTTGTACCTTTAAATTTGATTGCACCTTATATCAGTGCCTCTTTTTTTAAGGATCATGGAACCAATTGGTTAGCGTATTTTGCAATTTTTAGGTATTTTACAGAAAGTGAATTACGAGTAGCCTTGTACAAAAATGTTCAAAACGTTGATTGTATTTTTTTCATGTCTATCACGCCAATTATGCGTCAGCCAATCAAGTTTGTTATACCTTGCACTTGCACTTTAAATTTCCCCTGCATAGCCTCAGGCGTCATGTGATCAAGGCCTTCCGTAGGCTGAAAACGCGTCATGCAGGCATTGCTGGTCTAATGATAATAAATTTAATTTCTCACCCGCATCCTGGGTCAGCGTTCGTTTGTTCCTGGTCTCCTTTGGATTTGAGGCGCACAGGAGCGCTTGAAACGAAAAACTCCGTAATATATATATATATACATATATATATATAAAGAATATGTTTAAAATAATAAAGATAGTTATTACTAAGGAAAATGTGATCAAGGGCTCTTGAGGCCCGAAACGCGTCGTGCGTGGGTTGTGAACTGCAATAAACATCCTACCTGAAGTCCAGTGGGGTCCGAGTTTCCTTCTTCGCCGCCGTCGAGAGGAAGTAGCAGGAATTTGAACTTTCATATATATATATATATATATATATATATATATATATATATATATATATTTTTTTTTTTTCACCAACAATCCCTCCAACTTGGAAGAAACTGGGACGCACTCTCAATAACGCTTTTAATTCTCTTAGCTTCAAAAGGGAACAGGCATGCGAAGATCTACGCGTTTCGGTATCGCAGATACCTTGCTCACGATCAACTGTTGCTTTGGGTCCACCCACTATATGTTCAAATGCTGTTACATCATTTCCTGATTGTGACCCAAGCTCCCTAAGCATTGTGGAGAATGTAGTGTTCGTGAATTTGCACTATTACTTCAAATATCATGTTTATATTACGAAACATTATGTAGTGCCCTATTTACAAAAACGAACATTTGTGTCTTTTGAAAGTCTTTGGCATGATGCCTTTGTAGTACTTGTATTCACATTGTTACCCCTCCGGTGGGGTTTGTTCTCAAGATAAGGATTTGAATCTATTCAGAGTTTTTGACAAGATTCATCTGCATTGCTTATGCTTTCTTTGCGTTGTTGCCCCTCCAGTGGGGAGACTGAAACTTTAACCTTTATTTTTTGTATGTCTTTGCCCCCCAGGTGGGAAATTTTCAAATTCTTCTTCTTTGTTGTTTCATTACGTCATTGTTGCTCATCCGACAGGAATTAAATCGGTTTATGTTTACTTCTCATCTTTTCCATGTGTTAATTGTTCCATGAATTAGTTTGCTTTCATTTCCCTTTAATCTTTCATATTTTGAAAAATTCTGATTACTTAAAGATGTATGTAGAGCTCTTCTGATTGGTTAAGACCGTGCGGTTGTAATGTTCGTAATTTAAGAATGTACCTTGATTCTTTACGGCGTAATTGTTTTTCCCGATCTCCCCCACGTTCTTTTTTGGGGATGGTTTCAATTCCCAAAAATTTTAACTGTTTCCAGTCTCCTTGATGACATTGCTCCATATGTTTGGCTACTGCATTGGATCTGTCCTTGTGTATTGTTGCCCGGATATGCTCCAATATCCTCTTTTTTAATTCAAATATTGTGCTCCCAACATACCTTAATGGGCACGGACATTCCAAAACATAAATGGTGTACTCTGTTTTGCATGTTATCAGTTGTCGGATCTGCCATGTTTTGTTATTCGCCAATTTGATTTCTTTGATTTGTTTGGCAATTTGGCAAGCTTTGCACATGTGACATTTTATGAAGCCTTTTGTTTTCAGCCAGGTGGTTTCTTTCTTCTTTCCTTTGAAATGACTATGAATTAGATGATCTTTCAAATTCTTCGCTCTCCTGTAGGTCACTGTGGGATGCTTTCCTACTAATTCTTTCACAGTTGTGTCTAGTTGTAATATCTTCCAATTTTTTCTTAAGATATTCACAATTTTTTTACTTTCCAGCGAAAAATCTGTTATCAGTCGAATTGTTTGTTGTTCAGTTGCCATTTGTTTTCGAGATAAACATTCTTCTCTTGTTTTGTTGTTTGTTTTCTCCCAGCATTTTCTCACTATGTTGTCGTTGTATTTTCTTTGTTTGAATCTTTCTATGGTTATATTTCCATGGAAAATTGGAAGATTTAGTAGGAAAGCATCCCACAGTGACCTACAGGAGAGCGAAGAATTTGAAAGATCATCTAATTTTGGAATGTCCGTGCCCATTAAGGTATGTTGGGAGCACAATATTTGAATTAAAAAAGAGGATATTGGAGCATATCCGGGCAACAATACACAAGGACAGATCCAATGCAGTAGCCAAACATATGGAGCAATGTCATCAAGGAGACTGGAAACAGTTAACATTTTTTGGAATTGAAACCATCCCCAAAAAAGAACGTGGGGGAGATCGGGAAAAACAATTACGCCGTAAAGAATCAAGGTACATTCTTAAATTACGAACATTACAACCGCACGGTCTTAACCAATCAGAAGAGCTCTACATACATCTTTAAGTAATCAGAATTTTTCAAAATATGAAAGATTAAAGGGAAATGAAAGCAAACTAATTCATGGAACAATTAACACATGGAAAAGATGAGAAGTAAACATAAACCGATTTAATTCCTGTCGGATGAGCAACAATGACGTAATGAAACAACAAAGAAGAAGAATTTGAAAATTTCCCACCTGGGGGGCAAAGACATACAAAAAATAAAGGTTAAAGTTTCAGTCTCCCCACTGGAGGGGCAACAACGCAAAGAAAGCATAAGCAATGCAGATGAATCTTGTCAAAAACTCTGAATAGATTCAAATCCTTATCTTGAGAACAAACCCCACCGGAGGGGTAACAATGTGAATACAAGTACTACAAAGGCATCATGCCAAAGACTTTCAAAAGACACAAATGTTCGTTTTTGTAAATAGGGCACTACATAATGTTTCGTAATATAAACATGATATTTGAAGTAATAGTGCAAATTCACGAACACTACATTCTCCACAATGCTTAGGGAGCTTGGGTCACAATCAGGAAATGATGTAACAACATTTGAACATATAGTGGGTGGACCCAAAGCAACAGTTGATCGTGAGCAAGGTATCTGCGATACCGAAACGCGTAGATCTTCGCATGCCTGTTCCCTTTTGAAGCTAAGAGAATTAAAAGCGTTAAATTCAAGTTGTTGAGAGTGCTTCCCAGTTTCTTCCAAGTTGGAGGGATTGTTGGTGAATGTTAAGCGGCATGGTTCGGCCGCAGGGACACGCACCCACGAGGAGCGCTGCAAATACTCGGTAACCAAGAACCGTTGGAGTGGATATATATATATATATATATATATATATATATAAAGAATATGTTTCAAATAATAAAGATAGTTATTACTAAGGAAAATGTTCTTGCCACTCGGCCTGTGAGTATGGTAATTTAACATTACTCACTCTTTCAGTGCAAATATCCACGTGCACAATTAAAGAGCTACAAATTAAAATCTCTAAAGGAAAGTAAAAAAGAAAAAAGTTAAAAATTAATAGGAGTCTCTAATTTAATTGCTCTAAATAGCCAAAGTTTCTCTCTTCTGCTCCCACTGTTTAAAATACCTGCCTCGTAGCGCATTGCCGCTTCCCCGTGCTGACACCAACTAGCACAAGCTCACTACATCTCTCCAGTTAAATACTGCACTTAATTAAAACAACCCCTGATTCAGATCTAATTAAAATCCAAACATACCAACAGTTTTCATACTCAGACCCGAAATGGATCTCAATACTTTTGCTTCATATGACTAGCTTTTCAGGTACCAACTTATTGAGTGCTCCAAAGTCCATTCAAGGCATCAAATATTAAATGATGGAGTCATAATTGTATGAAATAAATTCAGACAAAATATTACTAACAATAATAAACTGTCGTGCCGCGCCGCTCGTGGCAGCACTTTCGATCCCGCCCACAGCCTCCTACGCGAGCCCCGTCAGCGCTTGAGGTCATCATAAGGGAGGGGTCTGCATGGGAATGCGCTTTGTGTTCCATCACGGACCCCGCCAGGCCTCTGTCATGCCCTGGAGCCCTGCCTAGCGATAGCGAGAGTATAAAAGGAGCGTAAACGCTCACGAACGCGCTTAGCGTTCTAGCTCTTGGCCCCATTTCCGTCCGTATTGCTGTGCCTGACTTCCGATTCCATTGCTTCCGGGTTCCTCTGCGCGTTCTCTTCGCCGGAGGACGAGTCAGTTTCGCTAGCGTTCTTTAAACGCTGGCCTATACCCCCGCAGGACTTTTAAGTCCACATCGTCGCTGATATCCACTCCAGCCACCTCCCCACTCCAACGGGATATTCGCAGGGACATCGATTTCGGAGTTCCTTCGCAACTCCGCCCACCGGGTGTTTCACCCGGGATCTCGGCGCCAACACCCAGCCGAGCAGAGCTCAGACCCTACGCTCTGCTTCAAAGAGAAAGGAGGCATTTGAATCTTAGCCTCGCACCCATTCCCCTTTTGTTTCATTTCCTTTTTTTACTTTCTTTGCCTGTGTCCTACCCTACCTACTCTTTTTGGTCTTATCCCTTCCTCGCTGCTTGCGGGGTCCCATAAGAGTGTTTCTTGCCTGGCCTTGTGGGGGTTTCTCCACTGTGCTGCTAGGATTTGGAGAATACTTGGGAAGGCTTGCGTGAACCACTTGGTAATATCGAATCTCCTCGACAGAGCTACGGTAACAGCGCTTTGCGCTGCCTTTTGTTTCTATCATTATAACCATATCTATGTACGCTAGTTATTGAACGTTTGTGGGGGCTACTTACTGTTCATATTCCTTTTGCGGATTACTCCTCAATTAGGTGCAAAATCTACACCTGCAGTAGATTTAAACCATATACGATCTCAGTTCTACCGTAGCATAGTGGGGGTAAGTGGTGAACATAACACATGCGTGGTTTATAGTGGGGAAGTTAACTCCATTCTGATTTCATATCTCTCTGTTGTACAGGATCCTCTACTTTGACGCTGTCCTAGGTATTTACTATCCGCATGGAACTAGCAGTACGATGCTGTCTTATCCGTATGGAACTAGCAGTAGGATGGTATGTGTGACAAGGGGTTGCAATTGAATATTGGAGAAACATCATCATTGCAAGGCTGATTAACCCTTCTTTCCCTACAGCTGTCTTCAGCCTCACCTGTCCCAGACGTGGAACCCTTATCCTTCCTGAAGTATTCCCGTCTTCCCTTGTTTTGTTTCCCTGTTTTCCCCTGGTGTGCCATCCGTTACTCTAGAGTCTGATAGAGTCGGAAGGCCACGGGGAAAGGCTGTGGTATTCTCTCCAGATTCCTGATGCTCCTGCGGAACCTCCTGGTATTCATAACAGCCTCCCTTCAATTCCCCGCTTGTCCTTACCTGCATTCTTGGATCTGCGCCGGAAAGTAGAGGCATCTTTTGCATTCCTCTCCTGGCATGCTCAGAGCTCTGTTGCTTCCGGGTTGCCGTTACTTCTTCCGGGGCATAGTTCAGCCTTGGAGTTCCCTCGTCGGCCAGACATATTGTTCCTCTCGTAGAAGCAGCATTTTTTAGCGCTGTGAATCCCAGTACCTGCCTATTTGAAAACAATGGATGTATTTAAAGAACCATAGGTCTTGGCTAAGGTAGGATACGCGTAATACTATTTAAGTATCCAGTGGCAATATTATACTAATATTAACAGTGCTCCTTCATTTGTTGTGGAGTGTGCTTTCAGCCCTGAACTTGCCTCATTACATGATTACTTCACAACTCTCACTGCAATGCAAAAAGAGATTGTTTTTTTAACCACTTCTACCTCAATGTAATTACGCATTTCGACGCTGCACCTTTTTGTGCCATAATGTTTTCCCTTTCTTTATTCACCTGACTAGGAAAATACATTTTTTGGTTTTTTCCTAGCTTTCAGGCGATATATAATTTTTCATGGGTCTGTTGATTTCCAACGGTAGTTGTTGTTAATGTTGGTATGTTTCACACTTATCATTGTTTAGAGCTTAAATTCTACAGTCCTTATGAATAATAAGTGTATGTTTATTTTCTAGATACATTGTGTGAGTCTCAAGCTCTTGTTATTTCATATCTCCTACATACAACTGGCAGAACATCCAACAGGTAGAACACTAGAATAGCCAAATATCTATACAGCAGGCTCCTAGTTTTAAAAGATCATACTTACATTTGTGTCTTTTCCATTAGGAAACTTGGTGACACCGTACCGGATAGACCAGTGGACTCTACTCCTTCTCCCTTTCCTTGTTTTGTTTCCCCTTCTTCACCCACCTTCCCTGTTTGGCTTTGACTTTGTTGGTCGGAGGAGGTGGGTGAGGGAAGAAGGACACTAATAGGTATCGGTCGTTCTTCACGTGAATAATGTGGAAGTAATGAAGACGCTACTTGCACGCTGACAAAGCCGGGCGTATTAAGCAAAGAACCGGTTCCCTCCAGCGGAAGACTCATTTCAGCAAAAGACCAAGAAAATACGAGCTTGAAAAGAGCAAACATTGTGTCATACAGAAAAAAATGTGACTTCCCAGCCATTCTAAGAGAACGACCAATACCTATTAGTGTCCTACATCTTTAAGTTCCCAGCCCTGAGGAAGTCCTTCCCTGAAACCTCACGGTGCCCGCATGAAGGTCGAAATGCGTCGGCACGCCCACTACCCTCCCTCTGAGGCCAAGAGCATCTCTACTCTAAAATGAAATCTAAGCCATGAACTCTTTTAGGTTTAGACAAAGAAAGACGGCTTTACCCTTATAAAATATATCTAGATATGCTCTGACCTCCACACCATTCGGACCGACTAATTGATAAGTACCGAGGATAACTAGGTCTCAATATCCCGATACTCGAAACCAAAGAAGTAAGACAGTTTAGACTCGTAATGAATATGTATATGTAAATAATTTTCATTTTGCACATTGCACTGTATATAAAGTTTTCATGTTTCACAATCAAGTTTGAGTATGTAAAAAAATGATATCAACATGTTAGTTTGTCTATGTGAATTCCAAAAAAAGAACAAGCAAAACAAAAAAAACAAAGTAAATCACGTATTGATGTAATACAAGACATTCTGTATATGTTTCTTCTTGCATATGTTGAGAAAAGTGATGCATGCCAACCTTCTTGTTTAAGTTTCGATTGAAATAACCAGTTCATATGGTGAACATATCCGTAGGTAAAGAGCGCAGACCTTCTGTACTCATGTTATAATCAATCTATGGCCCAAGAGGTATTCTTTCATTGCAAATATTTACCTGATTCCAGCCTCCGTGGTCCTAAACAGAATCACTCCCCTTGTGTATGTAAAAGTATTTGATGATTTAATCAAAGTAGTTCGAAGATAGCCAGGTGCTTGTAACCTTTCTTAAGTCCAAGATTTCTCAATCCGATAGTCATCCATATCAGAGTAGTTTTTTCTGGGTCTAATTAATTCCCCATATGGAATATTCTTTTTCTGTCTCAAAGGGAAAACCTTAATCCATAGTGTACAATGCTATTGCTGGCTGAACTCATACGGAATTATCGTGTATGCAGTGTATTGTTCTTTACATATAATTCAAGATCTAAGAAAGTAATTGAGATTTGCTATATTCCAAGAACAATTCACTTTTAATTCGATTGGAATTCAAGTATTTGTGATAATACACAAGTTTCTCTTCTTTTCCTTCCCATACAACCAAAATGTCATCAATAAATCTAACCCATAGTGCCACATGTTAGTGCCCATCATGGGTCCCCCTCATTCCATGCATGCTCCCTCTCATACCAACCAATGAAAAAGTTGGCATAAGAGGGCGCAAACTTAGCGCACATTGCGGTCCCACAAATTTGACGGTAGAGAGAATCCTGCTAAAAAATAAGTTGTAGTTCAGTGCAAATTCTACAAATTTGAGAATCATTCTTGCGTGGTTGTAAAAATTAGCAGATTTCATGCCAAAAAAGTATTTCGGTGCTTATAGTCCATCCCAATGTCTTATGCTAGTATAAAGACTTTTCATGTCCATAGTTACCATCCAGAAATTCTCATTCCAAGGTATGTCATGCAATTTTTGTAACAAATCCTTTGTATCCTTAATGTAAGATGCCAGATCCAATACAAGTAGTGCCAGATAGATTTCAATAAAATCTGAAATTCATTCAGTTGCCGAACCTATGCTTGAAATAATTGGTCTGCAATGAACAGTTTGGTCTTGTTTTTTATGTATCTTAGGCAAGAAATAGATGATTGGTATGGCAAGTTTTTTGTGTCAAGATATCTAAATTCCTCATGGTCTGACATTCCTTTATCCAGCCCTGTTTTTAATAATCTTGATGCTTTCATATGAATAACATTATATTTGATACCTTTGCTGATCTCATAGTCAGTTTTACAAGACAATTGGTTCAGAGCCTCTGTGTTGTAGTCATGAAAATTTTCAATGACAATATGCCCCCTTGTCTGCTTGTCTTATGATGCCATTCAAATCATCGTTCAAGGAATACAGTGCTTGTCTTTCTTTTATTGTTAGATTATTTGCATTGGAGTATTTCGGCATGCAGTCAATATCTGTACACACAAGTTCAAACCATATGTCAATAACATTCTCTTTCGGCATATTGGGGACAAAGCAAGATTTACTAGTCAGACTGCTTTCTTGAATCACACTTTCCTCTATGCCCATCACCTGTATTAGATCTTCAATATCATGAATGCTGTCTTCACTCAAGCTAATAAGCATTAGCTTGCCCTATAAATCTCTAATAGTCATTGAAGAGATATTTACTGATTCTTCTGTAGCCTGAATCACTGTTCTTGGTTTTTGTGCAAACATGTTTTTAAGTTTCAGAATACTAGTAAATTTATACAGATCTGTTTTGACATCACAGTGTCTAGTAGGGGCGAAAGACAGTCCCTTCTTCAAGATACTAATTCCTTGTTCAGTCAGAATCCTATCTTATCCTTATTGACCACTAGGTCTGGTGTTACTTTTTGTATCCCTTCACTTGGGATTTTTTTTTTTTACCCCTGGTTGTTTTTCTCCTGATGTGCTTGCCCCCCTCCCCTTTTGCCACTTTTCCTTCTTTTGAAGATGAATTCTGCATTCTCTGTTCTGTGCTGTCTCTGCAAACTGCATCTTTTTGAGTTCCTCTACAAACAAACTCGATCTATTGGTATCATTAGCCTTACCATTAAGAGTTGAATCCCTAGTCTCTACATTCTTAAAGGTAAGATCATCATTTCTAGAGTAAGAATAAACTCTTCCAGATTTTTTGTCTCTTTCATCTCTTTGTATTTTGGATTTCTTACTGATATTTTTTTAACACTTGTTCCAAAATCTCAAAATTCCTTTGAGTTCCTTCCTCCAATATTAAATAGGATATATAGATTTTATTTGCCTCAATTTCCTGTTTTAGATGTTCTATCTTGCTCTCTGCCTGTTCAATCAGCATGTTCATCAGATACAAGAGAGTAAAACTAGAGAAACCTTCTTATTTCAATATAATGCAAGGGAACATTAGATATGTTACGTGATAGCATTATTAAGGCACTGTTCTCAGCGTCACTGTGCAATTATAATGCCTTAGATCATCACATTGTAGTTATTTTGCCTGAAATGTGGTTTTGGATGTAAATGGGACATCCTCAGTTCAAATCAAATGAGGACACAAGACAGAATTAATTTAGGAAACAGAACATGTAGGCTTCCTTTTAAGAAATTATTTTGATTTTCAGAGAACCTGAAATTTTTATTGTAGATCTTTAAGCACCTATGCAACTTATAGGTACATGGTATGAATGGACATTAACGCATGTTGATTGAATTAATTAAATATGTCTAGAAGAAATAGGTACGCAATTTGTAAAGTGATTAACCATTCACAAGACATAGGGGTAGAATGTCGGATTGCTAGTGAAGAGCTGACTATAATAGCTATAGTAATTTAGAATTTAACTCTTTTCACATACAGGAAAGAAAATGCACAAGAGTTAGAGAAAACCCTTAGAATTTGAGAACGTGCGAATCAAGAAATTGTGAAATTGTAGAGGTACCCTTAGTCTCGCCACTAGCAAGAGGACTACATATTGCAACATTCCATATTGTATCTGAAAACAAATGGGAGTAGGGATAGCTTTCAGAGTCCAAATTAATTTTGCAAACTCACAGGACCCTAAAGCACCAAGAATCTAACTGAGTAACTGAGTTAGTAACAGTAATCACTCTAATGATCCCACTGATGGACAATGTACTCCTATTTCAAGACTATGCATATGAGAGTGGTTGGAACACATTGAAGGTGTTCTAATAATGCAATATTTTCTCCAAATAGTTTTGCATAAACATGAAAATTATCTTACATTTCTTTCTTTGAGAAATCAAAGGACAAAAAATTACACCTTCAAATTTGTATAGTCAAAAATGGTTTGAAGGATGTATATGAGTCCTTATGTGGTATTTAACTTTGAAAGTTGTAAATGCGGTAACATTGTGTTTAATGATATGTATGAGTCTTTGTGCGGTATTTTAACATGTAAATTAACAGTCAGGAATTTCTGTTTAATAGCAAAAATATTAATACCTACAAGTATTGAGATTATAATTTCCGTCATCTCTTAAATTTTGACCATGAAGAAGTGACATGTTACACCATGAAACACTCCGGAAAAATTTATAATGCTGACAAGTGCAGATTAGACTGAAAATGATATGTGCTGCCTGAATTTGAATCGTTTGAAAGTATTTCTCGAAAAAAAAATGTTATTGTAATCATTGTATTAGTTTTTTCGAATTATTGGATTTGTATTAAACCTTTTCAAAACTGTGATTGAAAGAAGAAAGTGAAGATTTTTTTTTTTAAACGCTCAAAACCCTTTTTGAGACTAAATATTGATATATGGACATTTTTGGACATTGTACGTTTATTTGAAATATTGAAATCTATTTGTCATAGCACCCTATGAACACGATTATTATGGGAAAATAAGTGTTAACCTAAGCCACACTCAGCAAAGAATCAAAGGGGAAAGCATAGAGGACTGTACCTCTCAAAGTCCAAAGAAAAAGTGGCCGCCATCAACCTGTGAGAACACCAGTTAATGCCACATGAATCTTCTGGGTAACAACCCGTGATCACACCATCAGGGGCTCCATTATCCTTTCCATTCTCACATTGTGAGCTGTAACATTAGTGGATTCTCCAGGACCAGTCCTGTGAATGATATTGACCATGGGTTCCTGCAACTCCTTGATACATCACTGAAAAGGGACTGTCAATTAACGCTCTGGCTTTCCATGTTCTTTGTCAAGGTCCTCTTCTCAGGCTCTCTATCACTAGTACAGTGTTACATCTATTCTCAAACTAACAAGACATGTGAACGTACCTACAAGGAAAAAGTCACACAAGCAGAAATGTAAAAGCAGTATTTTATGCCAAAAGAAATACAGGCCTACTCATGTCAACCTTTCACATATTATTCAATTGTGCACATTAATATATGTTGCTTGTATACAAACCTACAAATAAATGAAAAATGTCAGTACACAAATTCAGAACTAGATTCCTGTTGCAGTTTCAGAAAATGTAATACAACTTTGAACACATTAGTATAAATGTGACTTAGAACCATATTCCAAATTTGAATATGAAAGCATTAGTGCACACTTTAACATACATCTTTCTCGATTCTGAAGTATATACATTTTAATAGAGTGAAGATGGTTTTATCCAATCTATAAAGGCTACATTTCATTTTAGGAAGGTTAAGGCAGACAGTAGACATGACTTTTTAGTTCTACAGTAAATACACTTCAGTACTGAATGTAAATGCAACACTTTACATTAAGAGCGTTAGGACACACAAAGTATATAGTTGTAAGTGCACGTATTTTACGGTGCTCCAATCCCCCCTCTGATGGCGTATCAAGCCATCATATCGAGATATAGATCTCTTATCAGATGGACCAGTTAAAACCTCATACCCTTCTTCATAAATGCTCATCTGGACTCCTCCAGATGCTTCATGTCATCATAGTATCTGCTCTGCCTGCCTTCTAGTTCTATGTCTGCTCTTTTTCTCTCTCTTCCCATCTTCACTTGTGCACATTTGTATCCCTTATGGATTGGAAACAGAAATAATCCACAAAGAGCAATTATTAATAGGGGTCTCAAGATGCTTATAACAATCCCACTCCCTAAGTTTCCAAACTATCTTTCTACAGCAGAAAATCCATTCTCTATTGCTTCCCATGCACCTGTTGCGTCCAGTCCTTTCACATCTTCCATCAGATCAGCAATGCTCTTAGTATATTTCTTCAAGTCCTTCCTCTTGTACAGGATGTAAGTACAGCACTGCGGACCTTTTAACACCCTGCAGACTCCGGCCTGTTTTGCAAGGAGAACGTCTAATGCAAGTATGTTTTGCAAACCTTAGATCTAATAGCTACCACCTCAGTATTTATAACTAAAAATGCTCCAGCTCCAGCAACAATGCCAATCTTTCATGGCCGCGAAGCGCAGACTTAGAGAATTGAATGTACAATCCATGCTGTTGTATCCTGCCCGGATGCGAGTAATCTATAATTCCAAGTCCTACTTCTTTGACACCCCCGAGGCGGTCTTCGCATGGTCTGATGAGCTCCCACAGCTCCGAGCGAACTCTCCATCGGCCATAGACTCAGACTCCTCTCGAACCTCACGAACTCCGTGGCCATGACGCAATAAGTCCCAGAAGCGGGAAGGGCCGGGGTCGGATAGGGTGTCACCGAGCCCTGACCGACCGCCCTGATGGATTCGGACTGCTCCACGGACCAAATGGTGATCTGTAAGACATTGTATATGTTGGACTCTATGTCTGTAATGTCGTTCTCTGGGTGGGCGTGGGACCTTGACCATGGGCTGCTAGGCCAAGGATGTCTTGCACTCCCCGTTTTTCTTAGGTTAATAGGGTGGGGTGGGAACCTTTGGTGTGATATCGGGGGGCCCCCCGTTGGGGGTCCACTGCTCTATGCACCGCGACAGATGCTCCTTGTTCTTGGTAGTGTCAGTGGGGCGTGGGGGGTCATTCCTTCGGATATGTTAGTTTAATATGTTTTTATGGTTTTAGCACATGCAGACGATGTGTCACTTTTCATATTGTCTTCTATGCAGATCTCCTTGCTTTATTCAACTTCTACCTAGAACCCAATGCCATCCGGTGAAGTATACCCCCTCGGGGACTTAACGGTGGTCTCCTGGAATGTTCGGGATTGCTGAATAAGGTAAAACGTGGGGCTGTCTTGCGACAGGTAAAGAGATATGGGGCAGACATCCTGCTCCTACAAGAAACCCATTTATTGAGAACGAAAGCCCCATGCCTGGCTCGCTTCTACTTCTGTCACCACTACTATGCAGGGTGCACGATGGGCTCCAGGGGGGTGGCGGTTCTTATTCACCGCAGAGTCCAGTTTCAATACATGCAAAAACAACAGTTGATGGATAGAATGCAGAACAATGTCATACATTCACCCCAGTACAGAGATCTGGGCCTAAATCCATGGTTTTTTTGCTCACCATGCCATTCCAGTTTGAACCCAACCATATGCAAATCAGTCTTGACCCTGAGCCTCATGGGAACAGTCCAGCCAGAACTGCCAAGCCAGGTCCTCACTGGACTGGAAACAAGCATCTTAGGACCGGTTTTGGGGTTTCACCCCTCTTCAGCCAGGATAGCTTGATTCCAGTGGCATGGAGAGCACGGGACTCACGTCTGAGCATACCCGTCCCACTCGGGGTGGCAAATTAAAAACAACAGTTGATGGACAGAATGCATAACAATGTCATACATTCACCCCAGTACAGAGATCTGGGCCTAAATCCATCGTTTTTTTGCACGCCATTCCAGTTTGAACCCAACCATATGCAAATCAGTCTTGACCCTGTGCCTCATGGGAGCAGTCCAGCCTGAACTGCCAAGCCAGGTCCTCACTGGACTGGAAACAAGCATCCTAGGACCGGTTTCGGGGTTTCACCCCTCTTCAGCCAGGATAGCTTGATTCCAGTGGCATAGAGAGCACGGGACTCACGTCTGAGCATACCCGTCCCACTCGGGGTGACAAATGCAAAAACAACAGTTGATGGACAGAATGCAGAACAATGTCATACATTCACCCCAGTACAGAGATCTGGGCCTAAATCCATCGTTTTTTTGCTCGCCATTCCAGTTTGAACCCAACCATATGCAAATCAGTCTTGACCCTGTGCCTCATGGGAACAGTCCAGCCTGAACTGCCAAGCCAGGTCCTCACTGGACTGGAAACAAGCATCCTAGGACCGGTTTCGGGGTTTCACCCCTCTTCAGCCAGGATAGCTTGATTCCAGTGGCATGGAGAGCATGGGACTCACGTCTGAGCATACCCGTCCCACTCGGGGTGACAAATGCAAAAACAACAGTTGATGGACAGAATGCAGAACAATGTCATACATTCACCCCAGTACAGAGATCTGGGCCTAAATCCATCGTTTTTTTGCTCACCATGCCATTCCAGTTTGAAGCCAACCATATGCAAATCAGTCTTAGCATCCTAGGACCGGTTTCGGGGTTTCACCCCTCTTCAGCCAGGTTAGCTTGATTCCAGTGTCATGGAGAGCACGTGACTTACATCAAGATATTGCTTGGCAGTTCGGGCTGGACTGTTCCCATGAGGCCAAGACTGATTTGCATATGGTCATGTCTGAGCTGGGGTGGCGTGGTGAGCAAAATAATCGATGGATTAAACCCAGATCTGTGACTGGGTGTGAATGCTTTGCCAATGTGCAACATTCCGTCCATCATCTTGTGTGTTTTGCTGTTCGCCCTATGTGGGAAGGGTATGCCCAGACGTGGGTCCCGTGCTCACTACACCACTGGAGTCAAGCTATCCTGGCTGAAGAGGGGTGAAACCCCGAAACCGGTCCTAGGATGCTTGATTCCGGTCCAGGGAAGACATGGCTTAGCAGTTCGGGCTGGACTGTTCCCATGAGGCATAGGGTCAAGACTGATTTGCATATGGCCATGTCTGAACTGGGGTGGCGTGGTGAGCAAAATAACGATGGATTAAACCCAGATCTGTGGCTGGGGGTGAATGCTTTGCCAATGTGCAACATTCCGTCCATCATCTTGTGTGTTTTGCAGTTTCAATATATAGCACATAGGGCGGATCCCGGGGGCCGATTCCTTTTCATCACAGGCACGATATATGGCGAGCAGATCACCATTGGGGCATCTATGCCCCTCCACCATTAGGTGCTGCCTTTATTGAAAAGTTATTGGGGGTCTGGGGATCCCTCCCGACTGGTTTGACCCTGATGGGGGGCGACTGGAATGATACCATGGGGCCATTAGACCTACAATGCATTTTAGACTCCCCTCCACCACCGGGCCCAACCAAACTGTACACTTTGGCATCGACATTGGACTGGGCAGACAAATGGCACAAATTCCACCCTACTGAACGTGATTACACATATTTATCGACGGTCCACGGGTCACAGTCCCTATTTGATTTTTGTTGTCCCCGGGGTATTCCTCCATAGATTTTCGCAGGTACAGCATCGACCTTGCGGTCTGTCTGACCATTCCCCAGTCACGCTGCGCTTTCACACATGCTCACGCAGGCCCCCGTTCCACTGGAGAATGTCCCCTTGGCACCTCCGTAGTCCGGCCTATCAGGACATGCTCAATACAGCGATCACTACATATTTAATAGACAATGGCCCCTCGGCCCCCTCGAGCACCATCCTCTGGGAAGCCCTCAAGCCGACTGTCCGGGGCTATGAAATTCGCTATCACACACAGAAGAAACGTACGCGCTGCGAACAGCTTGATACCCTAGAAACGCGCCAAGCGACCCTATCTTCCCAACTCAGTGCCAACCCCTGCCCCATCCTTCTCCGCAATTTGCTCGTCGCACAACAAGTAGTACATCAATATCTCTTGGGCGAGGCCAAGGAGATCTGGGAGGCATCACAACATCGGATATATCAGTGGGGGGATAAGTCCAGTAAAATGCTCCACAGATTGTGCCAAGCAGATGGCGCCCCGGCCGTCACACCTACTATTTGGGGTTCAGACGGGTCCCTGTACACGTCACCCACGGGAGTAGCGGACAAATTTGCGAGGCACTTCACATCCCTATATGCTCAGAAGGAGAAGATCTCTTCCGAACTTATAGCAGGGTTCCTTGCGTACATCCCGCCTCGCCGGCTCCCCGACTCTGTCTGGGAGCACCTGGAGGCTCCAATTACACTGGAAGAATTGACTGGCACCCTCAGTGCGATGCAACCGGGTCGTGCCCCGTGTCCCAATGGGTTCCCCATGGAATTCTTCCGATCCCACATGACTATATTGGGGCCTCCCTTTTTGGCGACTATTGCGGACGCAAATGACCAGGGTAGTCTACCAAGCGACTGGCGACATGCAGAAATAGTGCTTTTTCTCAAACCTGGCCGACCCCCCCGAAGACCCGTCTTCCTATCGCCCCCTCTCCCTTATTAATTTCAACCCAAATTACTGGGGAAGGTCCTGGCCGACCGCCTTAGGGGGTGTACCACTGATCTGATTCACCCTGACCAGTCGGGCTTCATGCCGCAGAGGGCCACTAGACATAACATCAGATAAGTCCATAATGCCATTGCTGTGGCCCCTACCTTAGGCCGACCTGCTGCCCTGCTGTTAGCCGATATTGACAAGGCATTCGACTCATTAAGCTGGGTCTATGTTTTTCAGTTGCCCAAGGCAGTCAACTTTGGACCCTGTTTTTTGGCATATATACGCCTGTTGTACACAAACTTGATGGCATCTGTTCGAATCGCGGGACACCGCTCTCGCCCTTTTCTGATCCAGCGGGGTACCTGCCAGGACTGCCCATTATCTACATTGTTGTTCGCCCTGGCAGTCGAGCCCCTGGCGGCCTGGGTCAGAAGTGACCCGGTGCTCAGGGGGTTCGATTGGTCCCGCTCAAGGTCAGATCGTATAGCTTTACACGCTGATGACGTTCTCTTTTTTATGACTGACCCGTGGTCCTCTGGACCCCGTATATTAGAAATTCTTAGGGTATTTGGTGGCACCACAGGCCTCCACGCCAATCCTGCTAAATCCATCCTCTTCTCAGTGTGTGGACATCAAGGCCACGAATCATGGGCTGCGCAGCTCTCCCGGGCCACAGATGGGTTCAAATATTTGGGGATCTACATGCCACAAGATTTCATGGACATATAATATCACCCCATTGTTGATTAGCCTTAAGAACCAAACGACGATATGGTCTGCTCTCCCTTTATCCCTCTTTGAGCGCTCGGCCATTTTTAAGATGGTTTCCCTGCCCCGGATTTTATACCGCCTCCAAAATTTCCCTTACCCCATCCCTCGTGCCTGGTTTGCACAAGTAAATGCAATACAAAACAATTTCCTCTGGGGCTTTGGAGCTGTTCGTGTGGCGCTCCGCACTTGCACACAATCCACATATTGTGGAGGGATCGCGGCAGCTGATATTTATTCATATTATGTTGTATCTCACATCCTTGTCATCAATGAACTGTGGTACAATTCTCCCCAAGACGCCGCTATGGAACAGGTACCCCTACTCCATTTATTATATAGCTACACAAGGCTAGACCATCTACCGCCAGCCGGCAGACAAGCCATACAGTTATGGCGGGCTAAGACCAGTCAAATGGGATGGAAGGGGAGACTTACTCAACAAACTTCCCTGTGGCATGGTATATGTCTCAGAACTGCTACCGCACTGAGAGGGTTCTGGGGATGGGACCTGGTGGGGATTTCGACCCTTGGAGATGTTATGTGTGGCGCTATTTTAAAATCATTCCAACAATTAGACAGATTTTGGCCTCCACAAGTCACAATTTTATACATTTTTACAGCTCCGACACGCACTCTCCCCCCAGATCCGTAATATGGAGACTCTCCCCGAGTTCCAGCCCTTGGAGGGTCGCCTGCTAATGGGGTACCTCGGACTACATAAAATCAGGCAAATATATCAAACACTGACGACACTCACCCCCACTACTCTTGACAAAATCCGACTGGCCTAGCAGGCAGATATTCCTGACTTGACGGATGACGATTGGGCCGAAGCGATAGCCAGCCCAAGGGGCACGGCTGTCTCCACACGCTACAGGCTCATCCAGTTCAAATATTTATATATAATTTATTACACTAGGGTATGACTGTGGCGAATGGGGGTCATTCAGTCCCCAGTGTGTCTGCGGTGTGGCAGAGAGGATGGGTCCTTTTTCCATACGGTGTGGACCTGCACAGCCCTGCAGCCCTTTTGGAAGAGGGTTCGGTCATGTCTTAATGAGGTGCTGGGGTGGGTGCTCCCACTGGACCAACGGCTGTTTCTATTGCATTCCACAGACGACATTGGGGGGAACCGTTACAAACAGCATCTATTGTTCCTTGCCCTCACTACTGCCAAGAGAGACATAGCGAAGGGTAGGAAGGCATCATCTCCTCTGACTATAGGCAAATGGAAGACCGAATTAGATAAGTGTATGGGAGCTGAGATCGCAGTCTTTGAGGCTAGGGGCTGACCCAGGAAACATCATAAGATATGGACACGATGGGCGTCATATCGTGGAATCGACTTGCCCTCCCTGCCTGAGGAGGACCCATGAGTGGTATCCTCTAATCCCTGCTATGAGCCACCCCAAATTATAGTGTTTGATTTGTAGTGAGGACGGGGTTTTATGTACACACATTGCTAGGTTAGCATAAGCGTCTTAGAAGCTAAACGCCATCTTGCCACTTTGCTGCTTTTGCACACTACACTGCAGGTAGCTGTTATTACAAGTAAAACGGCTTGCTTGCTTTTTCTTCACATGAGAACGGTCTGTTGTTCACATCCCTAGACGTGCACCGCGACCTTAGTCTGAACACTGTGTGCAGAAGCCGTCAAGGTCAAATAACAATGTATGCTGTTGAATTCAGGTTGATCGGCCCACGCTCTAGACACAACACGCACACAGCTGCAAATATCTGAAACTCGGGTGCCTTTAATATTGCATTTTGCATGCATGATTCAGACACTTGGAGAAAATCTTTCTAGATACAGAGAGCAGAGCTGATCCTGTGATGTGATTCACCTACGCTGATCTTTGAGGTATGGGGTTCCCCATTCAAACCTAGAGACCTTCTATTAGTTTATAAAACTTGTTTACTAGCCAAGGGAGGGTGGTTCACAAAGTATTATAGGACTTATTTTCCACTATCATTTTTAATATGATTTCTCCCTTCATTTTCTATGGT
The DNA here is from genome assembly GCF_964204655.1 of Triturus cristatus. Taxonomy (NCBI): domain Eukaryota; kingdom Metazoa; phylum Chordata; class Amphibia; order Caudata; family Salamandridae; genus Triturus; species Triturus cristatus. The sequence goes on along the minus strand of NC_140585.1, from coordinate 812,788,644 downwards.
ATTGTAACAATGCTGATGGTTTTATTTTTAATCATTTGTCTGCTTATATTAGCCAAAGTACTGCACCTTAGAGCACGTAGTTAAAAATAAACATTTTAAACTTTTCAGTGTCTCTGATTACTCTTGTTGTGGACTGATATGAGAATCAAAACGAAAATGTGTTTCTGATTCCCACCATTCCTGAGAGTACTCTAAGTCGCTTGTTCTGGGTTGTCTAATCATTGGAGCTTCGAGATGATACGGAGAACGAGTGAGACACTGATGCAAGTCGGATAGGGGTTCTGGGTACTGAGGTGAGTTTTTTGGTACACCACAATTCACTGAGGTCCTGGTTTCCTGTGCATAGTTCTGTGCATGAGCAGAATCCCTGCAACATGGCGCACCCAACGTTTTGGTCTTATGATTGAGACGCCTTAGTAGTGCTTATATTTGTCCACAACACCCTCACTCTTGTTTCCGGTTGACGGGAGTGATGGTTTAAACCTACTTAAATAATTAATATATATGTTCTCTCAAGCTTGACAATTAAAAGGTTTCATTTTAAATTATACTCTTTTGTGCTACAGTTAATATAGATTGTTTTTCTTCTCTGTATCCTTATGGCTGAAGTAGCTATTGCAGCGCATAGTCGCGTGCCTCTCTGGCGTCACTTGACGCAGTTCGGGATGTCTGACGATGGGATGTCTATTATCTTTGTAGTGAGTGCATATGCATCGTTTCCCTATGAGCTGTTTTACTCTTGGGTTACTTTGCCGAAGGTGAATGCGGATGATAAGATGTTTCACACATACACTCCTTCGGCAATCCCAGCAAATTTCATTACAAGATCGGAGGCTACATTATGCATTATTCCTTTAATGCAGTCCAAACAGCCGCTTACATCACAATATTAAAAGGGTCCAGAATAGAACAATAGCAACACATGAAAGGCATGAGCCATCAACAATCTGCCTCTTTTAAATGCGGCTCCAAGCAGATAAGTTAATTTTCCTTCATTACCATTATTCATTTTTATCTCTATTTTGAAGTTCTCTTGTGTGTGGCTTAACCTCACCCCCCCTTCCTACTGCCTCTATACCGATCTCCAACTTACGGAGATCTCCCTGCACCCCCTTCCCTAGTCCCATCCTTGCGTCACTGACCAGATTAACCTGCCTTTTCTTTCAGTTTATGTACTATTTCTAATGTTTGAATATATATATAAAGATTTTTAGATGTTTAATCGAACCTTAATATTTTCTTTTTTGTGTAAACGATTATTCTTCAATATCATCCTTGTTCTATTTCCCATGCCATAATGAGCTTACCTAATGTCTTCATTTAACTCCAGTTTTTCACCTCTTTCCACCGATGCAGGCTGCGCACTCCAACATGGCTGTGCATCGCTACCTTTTAGCATTTCGGATTTCATCCACAAGTAGTTATTATTTTACAAACTTATTCATTAAAAAAAAGGGAGTTTTAGCAGGAAATCCTCATTTAACTGGCCTTTTCAACATTCTATAACAAAATTAATTATAATAAGAGAGGAATTATTCTCTTGACATTCCTTCATCTATAAACCTTGTCACTATTAAGGGAAATCCTCCCTAATTATCTTTCATTAAAGGGCTTTACCACTTTTTACAAGTTAACATTTTCTATATACCGTGTCTGACTCTGACTCAGACAAGGCTTCTGCCCCTACTCCTAATATAGACAACGAAGCCCTGCAAAAAATCCTTCATAAGGAATTGAGGTCCTGCATGTTGGAGACCTTAAGTCAGATCATGTCCTCTAAAAGGTCACTCCCTGATGAGGACGAAATCTCAGAAATTCCAAACCCCTACTCTGACAAGATCACTGAATTAAGGGGTAAAAGACTTAAGAAAAGTAAAAACATTGATAAGAGCCATATAGGAGGTCCAAGCACCTCATCAATTCAGAAAGGTCTTAGCACCTCAACTTCTAATGGAGGTCCTCACACTTCGAACTCCCAAAGTGTCCCTAGCGGCATGACTTATCTGGGTGTCCTTAGCAGCACGAAACATCTGGGTGTCCCTAGCAGCACAAAATATCAAAAGGCTCTTTACAATATGGGAGATAACGAATCTAATGATATTGAATCTTCAGACACCTCCTGATGAGTATGTCCTTGATCATGATGAAGATGATCAAGAATTTTACAATCCATAAGAGGAACTCCCATCATCCTTGGGGAAATACGTCTCCACTTTCACCGCCCTGGACAAGGCACAGCAAAATATGCGCAGAGTTTTCAACCCTAACCTTTTTGGCGGGCCAGAAGACGGGGCCTCTCTTCCGGCCACTTCAATCAAAGGCCATTTCCAATATTCGGTGGTTTCGGAAGAGGGTATCAGAGGAACTCCCATCATCCTCTAAGGACATTATCCTTGACCCCTTAGGGGAAGAAATGTTTTCCCCATTAAATGTGAAACACCCAAGAAGTTACGAGTGGTTCCCTCAGGACCACGTCGCAAAAGTCATTAAAAAATGGATAAGAAACCTCTTAGAAAGGGACACTCGCAACATCCTTAGAGCTGAATGCTCTAGACCTTCTACTGAGGATAAAAGCTGCTATACCCCCAATTTGGACCCTGAACTCATTAAATTCCTATTAAAACTTGGAAGTGATCCAAGAAAAGGGATGGAAAAATCCCTGAAAGGGTTCCAAGACCGTCTTCTCGACGTACTGGGACCATTAGCCAGAATCCTAGATTCCGCAGAAGACAGCCACATCAATGGCACCCCTCTCAACGCAAATCTCATCAGGGGATGAAGCTAGAGAGCATTAAATCTACTGGGTAATGCCAACGCTAGCATTAATGCAGAAATACAAGGAATCGTTTTAACTAAAATAAATCCAAAACTAACTGACATGGTGGATAAAGAACCCTCGCAAAACCCTAAAGGTTTACTCTTTGGAGAAGACCCCATTAAATCCTTGGGGAAATACGTCTCAACTTTCACCGCCCTGGACAAGGCACAGCAAAATATGCGCAGCGTTTTCAACCCTAACCTTTTTGGGCGGGCCAGAAGACGGGGCTTCTCTTCCGGCCGCTTCAATCAAAGGCCATTTTCAAGATCTGTGGTTACGGAAGAGGGTATCAGCAGTACAACGTGCCTCAATTTTACCCCCAGAGAAATAGAGGCCAACGCATCAGAGAAATTAGATCCCTTGGAACCTTCATCTCAAACAACCCTGCAAGTGAGAACTCTCTTCCCTGTCCCTTCTCCTTCTTTACCCCAAAAAGTGGGTGGCAGACTCAAATACTTCCTTCACAATTGGAGATTGATCACTCAAGATCCTTGGTTCTTAAACACTGTCAATGGGTTTATGATAGATTTGACTCACATACCTTTACAAACTTCTTTCCCGAGAGACATTCATATCTCTCCAGAGCAACAAAAAATAATAGAGGAGGAGATATCCTCTATGCTTCAAAAAGGAGCCATAATAGAGGTCGCATTAGAAACTTTAAGATTTATAAGCACACTCTTTCTTGTAAAAAAGAAAGACAAAGTTTGGAGACCTGTCATAAACTTAAGAGAACTGAACAAATATTTGGTTTACAGACACTTCAAGATGGAGGGCATCCATCTCTTGAGGAATTTACTTCTGGAGGGAGACTGGCTAGTCAAACTGGACCTAAAGGATGCTTACTTCACCATTCTGATTGGCCGAATCCCACCAACCCTTTCTTCAATTTGTCTGGAAAATCACCTTTACCAATTTCAGGCTCTTCCCTTTGGACTCTCCTCTGCCCCTTGGTGCTTCACCAAGGTCATGAGAGCTGTTGCCTCATCTTTAAGAATAAGGGGCATTCGTTTAATCATTTACTTAGATGACATTCATATAATGTCTCAAGATCCTTCACAACTAGCCAAAGACCTGAAGACTGTGATGGATCTCCTAGAAAGTTTAGGATTCATCATAAACAAAGAAAAATCAATTCTCTCCCCTTTCAGATCTCTGGAGTTCCTAGGTGTCACAGTAGATACATTGAAATGTGTCCTTTTAGTACCTTTCAAAAAGATTACCAAAATCAGGAAGGAAATAAGACACGTCCTGAAACAGCAAGACTTATCTCTTAGAGAGCTAGCCAGACTTCTGGGTCTCCTCTCCTCCTCCATCCAAGCCATCTTTCCCGGTCCCCTCAACTATCGGGCCCTCCAAAGGGTAAAGGCGAGAGCCCTAAAATCTGGCCTATGGTACGGAGATCGGATCTGTCTGGATCAAGAAGCCAAATCAGCATTAGCCTAGTGGCTCGAGAACCTAGACGCGTGGAACGGAAAAGCAATCTTTGGTTCAAAACCAGAGTTTGTTTTAGAATCAGATGTGAACCTTCATGGCTGGGGAGCTTGCCTTCTCAATCAGAACACTGCTGGTATCTGGTCACAAGAGGAATCATCTCACCACATAAATTATTTAGAAGTAATAGCTGGGCTTTACGCCCTACTGAGCTTCAAACACTCTCCAGGGGAGGTCCGTCATTCTAAAGATGGACAACATATCCGCGGTAGCCTATATAAATCGTCTGGGAGGCACCAAATCTGCGGACCTCTTAAATCTAGGAAAGAAACTTGGATGTTCTGTCTGGAACACAAGATCGCTCTCAAAGCAGAATACCTTCTGGGGAAATCGAACATCTCTGCAGTCTGGAACTCAAGATTCCTGTTGGATCACAGCAATTGGAAACTGAATGTTTCCGTGTTCAGTACCCTAAACAAGATCTGGGGCCCTCTCGAGTGTTAGACTTATTTGCAAGCAGACTAACCTTTCAACTGGAGAACAACTTCAGCTGGATGCCCGACCTGGGTGCTCTAGCAGTCAACGCCTTACTACAATCTTGGAAAGGAGCCAAGGTGTACGCATTCCCTGCCTTTGCCATGATTCAGAGAGTTCTTCAGATAGTGAGACAGGATCAGTGCTTCCTTGTCCTAATAACTCCCTTTTGGCAATCCTAAGCCTGGTTCCCCACCACTCTAGAACTAGCTTGCAACCCCCCTTCTGAATTCCGACCCTAGAGAATCTTCTTGCAGATGTAGATGGAGGAGTTCACCCCCTAATTCAGAACAGGAGTTTAACCGTTCTTGCCTGGAGAGTGTGAGGAGATCCAATGAAATCTCAGGACTTTCGGCGACGGCTGCAACTCTCCTCAGAGAGTCTTGGGCCCCAGGCACTCACTACAGATATAACAACATGTGGAGAATCTGGGTACGTTGGTGCCTGGAAAGGAACCTGGATTCCTTGGAAGCACCTATTGTTGACATAGTTAACTTCTTCGTTAAACAATTTGATAAAGGCCTCAGCTATAGAACTATCAATTGCTACAGATCGGCTATTTCTGCTGGTCATGTCCTTGTCAATGGTAAAACGGTAGGTAAAAATGTCATTGTTTGTAGAGTGATGAAAAGCATTCGTTTAAGAAGTCCTCCTAAACCTAAATATGAAAGTGTTTGGGATGTCAAACTAATCCTTGATCTTTTCAATAACTGGCCTGTTAATACTCTCCTCAATAGAAAAACACCTTTCCTAATCTCATGCAGAGGGGTCTCTGATGTCAAAGCCCTGGAGATTACGAATAGATTTTATAACATGTTTGGAATCAAATTTGAGATTTATATGCACAAAGATAGTACCGTACTGGGAGGCAGTGGTGGGGACAATCACAGAGGTCACAGAGAAACATGTCCCACTTGAGCCTAAATGTTGCCTTCTTAATGTCTGGGGTCCAACAGACCTTAAACACGCCGAACGCCGGTGGGTGACTACAGGCATGATAATAGCTAAACGAAACATAGCGCAACAATGGGGAGTAGGGACTGTACTGATGCTACGGAACTGGTGTAATGATATGGAAATGATCATGGTAACGGAGAAGGCCACATTTACCAATAGGAAATGTCCCAAAATAATGGGAAAGAGTGTGGGGTAAATGGAACATATATAGGGGAAACATCTGCACCCCTCCAGTGGAGGACAGCGACTCGGACGAAGACGTGTGATACTAGTGGAAGCTTGTGTGCGCAAAAGTAAAAACATGTATTAATTGACTGTAACTGTGTAACATCAAGCAGTGAAATTGTAAGTACAGATCAATGTTATTCAACAAAATGTTTTAATAGAAAAAAAAAAAAAAACAAGGTAAACAGGTGAAGGAAAACTGGGAGGAAGAGAAACTGGAAAAAGAGGTACTGAGAAACAGAGGCAGCAACATAAAAGGGTAACTGACAGAGAGCATTACAAGATGGATCAATAAAATAAGTTCAAAAGGACATACAATAAAATGCATTACGTTCCTGTAAAAAAATTAAAAAATGAGATTTATAGAAGAACAAAGACTATGTCTGATTCAATATTTTACCCACGTTTTGATTTATGTCCAAAACTCTGCTTTGTGGACTGCATGACAGAGTATGATCGCAGAATGTTTGCTCTTCGCCCTCAGGATGTTAACCAATTACTTATATCCTTTGTTAAACCCCACAAAGGCATAACCTCGACCTCTATTGCTAGATGGGTTAAGACTGTTATGAGTTTAGCAGGTATTGACTTAAAGAAATTTCAAACTCACTCCCTTAGATGGGTGCTATGGCTAGTCAATCTCTCTGGTCTGGAGATATTCTCAAAGCTGCTGACTGGTCAAATGCTAGCACCTTTGCACGTCATTATTGCAAGCCTATTGAACATATGTCTGATGTTTCACAAAGCTACCAACATGCATAATGTAGCCTCCGTTCTTGTAATGAAATAGCGATTCTCATATTACCATGACTAGAGAATCTGGATTTCATTAAAGACACGGAGGCTGCCATTATCCCTCCCATCCCACCCCTTGGTGGTCTTACAATGATTTAATGCTGTTTTTGTTACAGTTTATGACTGTACTTTTTATTAACAGTACTTGTTTCATCTCTTGTTCCTTTTAGCTTGATAAGCTTGACTCTATTTTTTACATTCAAGAGAGATTTACTTCTTTCTCTTTTCAGGTAACGCTCCTTAACTGTGTGTCATCTAGCCTTTGGTTTTTCCTTCGTTCTTCGTTCTTCCTTCTCCTTCATCCTGCTCATCAGAAGATCGTTTTGATGTTTCAAGTTTCATGAACTTATTTTTCTCCACATTTAAAAGAGGCAGATTGTTGATGGCTCATGGCTTTCATGTGTTGCTATTGTTCTATTCTGGAACCTTTTAATATTGTGATATAAGCGGCTGCTTGGACTGCATTAAAGGAATAATGCATAATGTCAGCCCCCGTGTCTTTAATGAAATCGAGATTCACTAGTCATGGTAATATGAGAATCGCAGTTATACGCCGTATAGGAAGCAGGAAATTCCTATATCCGCTTGGCAGCATCGTATTTGGTTCAATGGCGCCCTCCCCAACACCATTACACTGGTTTGTTTGGATCCCTTGTCCATTCCAGGGGCCACTTGGCCAGTCTTGGCCGGGTTTACACCACATCCACGTTATTTGCAAGCCCCGCTGGATGACTTACGTCAACTCCATACCGCCTTGATTACGGTACATAGGGCTTTAATGCAATACGTCTCTCGCAATGTCCAGGTAGGGGCACCTGGAGTTGCGGCGCCACCAGCTGTCCCAGCTGGGATTACTATTAGTCCAAAAGGTACATTGATGACCCATTTTTAATTTGGAAAGGATCTCGTCAAGAACTTGAAAACAACATCTTCATCTTAAACACTTACAATGATCGAATAAAATTCACACATTCCATTGATGAGAAATCTATTGCATTTTTGGATGTAAAAGTAAAATTAGAACAGAACCAAATCAGCACTCAAGTCCATACAAAAAAGACAGACAAAAATTCTAGTCTATTATTTCAAAGTTTTCATCCAGAGCCTCTCAAAAAACACTTACCCACTTCTCAGTACATCAGAATTAAACGTATTACATCCAACAACGAAGATTTGCAAGTAACCCTTAAGGAGCAAACTGCCAAATATCGACAAAGAGGTTATCCTGAAAGCGTTTTAAAACATCTTTGGAAAAAGTGTCATTGCAATCACGAGATGATTTACTTCAAGAACGAACATCAACTAAAAAGAAAAAGACTGTATGTGTCCTGAAATATTCCACAGAGTCGCTAAAGATCAAAAGAGCCATAAACAAACATTGGAGAATAATACAAATGGAACCAGATCTGAAAGATTTATATGATGACAAGATAACATTTGCATTTCAACGCTCTAAAAATTTGAAAGAAATATTGAATACTCCAAAGAAAACCATTATGAAATGGCGTGGAATGCTTCAATGTCAAAACTGCACACATTGCGGCAATGTTATCGCTGGGAATAAATTCACTCACCCCACAAAAGGTTATCAAATTGATCTAAACCACACCAGCACTTGTGATACGGCCAATTGTATTTATGCCATCAAATGCCCTTGCGGCAAAATATATGTGGGTCAAACTGAGCGGAAAGTGAAAATCTGCATCACAGAACATAAAAGTAACATCAGATTGAAGAATCCCAAATCAACCGTGGCATGTCACTGGATTGAAGCTCGACATCAAATATCTCAACTACGCTTTACAATATTAGAGACGCTCACACAACGCCGAGACCAGGATCCTATGAAACAGAGGTTAAGAACAGAATATTTTTGGATCAGAAAATTGAACTGTTCCCATCCTATTGGGCTAAATGACTGAATTGAGTACTCGTGCTTTCTATAACATGTTCCAGAGACACTGCATTGGCTGAAGGAATCCTCTGGACCCAATACCATTTGTATTTATTTCCTTTGTATTCACTTACTCAGATTTCATTTTATTTTCTTTTATTTCACTTTCGTATATTTGATTTCTAGTTTGCACTTAAGATTTGGAGCTCTGTGCACTTCATTAGGTTACCACAGACTTGTTCATATTCTGGTAAGCTTGTTTTTAGTTCACATCACACAGGTCAACTTTATTAGTCAGGTAATGTTGACATTAACGTGCATTTTTAGGTGTAGCCGTCGTCTTCCCGATCACGTGGGACAGACGTCGTTGAGTGATACAGCAGGATTGGTTCTCCTGCTAACATATCATCGTACTCAGTTTACCCTCATCACGTGGCGATGACCACAACACATCACATGATCATTAGCATTCGTTTTTTAAATCGCTACTGAATTGGCGCGCAAATCGAATTCTGGTAACAGAGCGTGATTCAACGGCAACAGAGACCCGTCGGTCCTCAGTAAGTTGTTTTGTAGAAATGTTTATAGACGCTTGCAATAGAATGGAATGAAGGCTATACGCTTAAAGCTTTCTTGAATTTAGATTCGCGCCACGAATGTTTGTAAGGTTTGACATTTGTAATACTCAGGTCTTTGGACAGAATCTTGTGTCTGTTTAATGAATGTTAGATATGAACATGTTTGCTCTTGCACACGTTATAGCGCGTTTATCCTTAAGACATCTTACAGGTAGTTTTACGCTGACGCCTTATGATATTGACCAGTTTTTGCAATTCATTATCGTTTCGACAACTCTACACCTGTAGAATCATGTTTATTTTTAGATTTCTTCTTTATGTTTTGGATGCATATCATGTTTATCATTCATCGAATTGTGCAGTGAACTTAATGGTCCCGTTTCATTCATTTTTTATAGACCCCTGAAGAAGGGTCAGATTTGATTGACCCGAAATGCATTGGGTGGATGTTTAACGTTGAAAACAAAGAATGAATTGCTTCATAAGAAGATAATTATGCATGCAACATTCGGTTGATTCATGAATTTCTGAAGTTTAATCAATGGAGAAATCATTTTCAAAATCAATAAATAGAAATATGTGAAGAAACCTTAGTGTTTCATTGAATATAGTGCGCACTTGTTTGGTGGGAAGGTGACACTCCCCACAATATTCTCTACATTACTATTAGTCCCGTCATGGTTAATTCGGTAATGGGCAAGCGCCCCCAGAATAAGGATATGCCTTATTGGCTTGCTGAGAAATTTGACCAGCTGGAAGCAGTATTTCCTAATTCTACTCCTGTGGAAAAACACAGGATCCTTACCATTAGTTTGCAGAAAGACTTGGTCCCAGAGGTAAATGATTGTCAGAACTGGGGTAAAGTGTTTGCAGCAGTCTACTCGAAGTGCTTCGGCACACCGTCTATGACTGTACTGCCCTCCGTGATCAAGCGTGTTCAAGATCAACACAGTCCGGAGGCAGCGATCGACTTAGGAATGAGGCTTGTCGGTGTGTTCGACGTAGTTGCTGATCTCATCCTTGCTAACGTCAAGGGATATGCGGATAACTTTCAGGTGTCGAATGAACTGCGCCTCGTCGCCGACGTCAATAAACTCCGACAGTTACCGAAAATTATTGCAGAGGCTTATAAGACCATTGGCCGCAATAGTTTGGGGCTTAAGCCTTTTGCAAAAACAATAGCGCAACCGCAAACTCAGACGGTTGCGCCTCCTAAAGACGACCGTCCAGCTTTTCCTAAACAAAATTGGAAAACTAAAAAACAGGGGAAGCAGCAACAGAAACAGGGGTCTCGTCCCACGTCACCAGTACAAGTGACTACTGAACGCACATATTAATTGCGCGATCGCACTAGAATTAGGTCTCCTGATAGATTTCAGGTTCCTGAACAACGTTCTCCTCGTTCTTCACAGGAAAAATCGGTCTCACAGTCCGGTGGAGGAGAACGTGGCAAAGGTTGGGGTGCCCAACAAGGACGTGAGCAGCCCCGCCCGGCTGACGGTAAAGACAAGCAAGAAGAGTTTGCACGTCAGCGACCCCCGTTTCAGAAAAAGAAAGTTGCTGCACTAACAGCGAGGTATGCCACAGATAGTGAGAACGCAGCTTTGGAACCTGACATGGGCACTAACGCTGCTCGACAGCGCTGCGGAAGTTACAATAGTGCGGCAAGCACTGCGTCCATATCTGAAGGCGACAGCAACTAATACATTCATTACTGTAGAAACTGCTGACACTAGAGTGGCTCCCCCTGACAGACTATATGACATAGCCCTTTTAATTGAAGGTGACATACAACGCACCATAAAAGGGATTTTTGGGGAAAATCTAACCTCTACATATGACATTCTGTTAGCGGAGGCAGACTGGCCCCCAGCTTTCATTTTGGCAGCTCCCAGAGGGGAGGAGGTAATCCTCCAGTCTTTCGTGCACACTGTGACGAAGGAGCAAGCTCAGAACTTTGCAGAAGAGTGGGCACAGGTGCTTGCTCCGGCGTTGTACCGTACTCAGGTTGGATGGGATAAATTGTCACCTAGCCATGAGATTCCATTACAGTCTATGCACCAGGCACAACCCCAATATCCCATGCGCCTCGAAGCTAGATCTCACGTCGCAGAAATCCTTGAACAATTGGGATATCAAGGAGTAATAGAAACATGTGTGTCACCCATGAATAATCCTCTTTTCACTGTAACCAAACCTGATGGGTCGTACCGCCTAGTTTTGGATTACCGGCATTTTAACTCTCATTGTCGGACCTGCGCGGTCCAAAACACCCACAGTTCTGCCCTTGTTGATAGTCTCGTGAGAAAAAGGTTTAAGACCACACTTGACATCTCCAATGGCTTTTAAAGCCATAACCTGTCCTCTATTAGCAGTCAGTGGACAGCCTTTACTTCTGGCGGCAAACAGAAACAGTTAAAAAAATTAGCCATGAGCTACAAAAACAGCCCAGGTGTCTTTGCCGCATGTGTAGTCTCTCTGTTAGAGAGCATTGACCCTGATGCGTACTCGTATGTTGATGATATCTATCTCACAGACGACGAACTATGGCCGCATCTGTGTCGCGTTGACCGCATCATTGTTATGTTTGCGGACTTTGGTTACAAATTCAACTTTGCAAAATCACACATTGCAGAGTATACAGTGTTGTTTTTGGGCTATGAACTCTACAACGAAGGTCGAGGTTTAGCACCTCACTTCCTGGAGGAGTAGGCATGTTTGCGTGCTCCAAGAACTCTGAAAAAACTACAATCTTTGCTGTTTTTTTAAAATTTTGGCCGTACTTACATTCCCGATTATGCCCAGCATATCAAGCCGCTATATGCCTTAGTACAACCAACTTTTTCCGAATAGAGCTGGCTGCCGGAACATTCAGCTATCCTGCAATCTTTGCAGGCTGATCTTCTTGCTTCTAAATACTTACTGACGCGTGATAACCACACATACCTGGTTATAAGAATTGTGCCAGACGCAGTGGGTTTCACGTACTTAACGTTCAATGAGGGTGACACAGTCCCTATTGCTTACAAGTCACACCTGTACACTTCGGCTGAAATGCACTTTTCCACTGTTGAAAAAGTTTTGACTGCAGTGCAGATGGCGATTCTGAAAGAGAGAGCGCTGTCGCAAGGGAAACGCATGTTGGTTGTCACACTGTATCCTGCCCTAGAGGCAGTAACGAAAGCAAGTGTACTAAATTCTAAAGCTTTGCATCCGCGTTGGATACAATGGGCCACTTATTTGACATCTCCGGATGTCACTTACATCTTTGATGCCTCATTGCAGACTCAGGGATACTTGCAGTATGAATTTGTTCATACAGCTCCTCTGTCCTTGCGCCCGCTTGATGATTACCATTGCATCATTTACACTGACGGTTCAGCGCAACCGGCGACGGATTCTAAGCATGCTTATTCGGCGGCCTGCGCAATAGTGGCTGGTACTTTCGTGAATGGTGAATTCAATTCTGATGTTGTGCACACGCAGACATTGGGTGATTGTACCGCCTAGTTGGCAGAGCTTCGTGCTTTGGTGCTTGCACTGGAGTTTGCTGATCCTCGAGTGACTACTCTTATACTGAGTGATGCTTTTTACTGTTTTCAGCCTTACGACGACAATTTATTGTTTTGGTCTCAAAATGAGTATCGTGATTCCAAAGGTAGCACAATCAAGCATAAAATGGTTTGGGTTGAAGTCGCAGAACTTAAACAACGTCTGCCGCTCGTGAATGTAATTCATACTCTTGGGCACCAACACGTAGGTGTCCACGCTGTTGGCAACAGTTTAGATGACGAAGCAGCGAAAACAGCAGTGGCAACATATTTAGTAGCAGCAGTTACAAGATCCAAAAGTAAGATTGATGATGACATCTTGGCATCAATTGCTGCAACAGAGAAGGGTGATAATTACCCTCGGGGTTCCCCTTCTAAATACTCTTATCATATAAGTCCTGAAAAAGTTCCCTACGTGAGAATTAACGACGTTGGTGACAGATTGATTCCCAACGCGGACTGCAGACTTTCCTTGATAACAGCCGCTCACAAAGGTATAGCCTCTGCCCATGCCGGCGTTTCTGCGACTGTTACGATCTTACAACATCTATCTCCTTGGATACCTCACTTACCATCTTGAGGGCACTTAAATCCGGATCGCCTACAGACCCTTGCCCTGCTAAAATAGTAGCTTCTGTCGCCGAGGTTTTAAATCCCGCTGCTAACCAAATCATGAATCTTTCTTTGGTCAGTGGTAAAGTTCCAGTAAGGTGGAAACAGGGTAAAATCCTCCCTCTTCTGAAGAAACCTTCAGCTGACCCAGCCGTTGTTAGCAACTATAGGCCCATAACATTGCTTCCCTTTTTTGCCAAGGCGTTGGAGAAGTATGTGAACTCAGTCATTACTAACTTTATAGAAGTCACTAATGCCCTCCATCCTGTCAATCAGGTTTTAGAGCTAATTATAGCACCAAAACAGCCCTATTGGAAATCATAGAAAGCATTAAAGTCACCCTTGATAGAGGAGGAAAGGCAGTTTTAATACTGCTTGATCTCTCGGCAGCTTTTGATACCGTGCCCCATGACCGTCTCCTTCAGAGACTTAGGGAATGTGGTCTTGGGGGCACGGTTCTTAGCTGGTTCGCCTCCTTCTTGAATGATCGTCGACAATCTGTCTGGTCCCCACGGTTTTCAGCAGACATCCCTTCACTGAATGTTGGAGTGCCTCAGGGCTCAGTTCTGAGCCAGACTCTTTTTAATATCTATATGGCCCCTCTGGCTTCACTTGCGGAAACATTCGGGGCCAAGATTATGACCTACGTGGATGACTCACAACTTCTGTTCACATATGGAAAGGATGAACCTTTTAATGAAAATGAAATTAACCAATGTTTGTCCAATATCTTTGACTGGTTTCGCCGGAATCAACTTTCCTGTAATTCCGCCAAAACCAAAATTATCTTTTATGGACATACACCGGGTGATGAATGGAGGAATTGGTGGCCTCAGGATCAACCTTCCCCCCCTAGCCCTGTCACCACTGTGAAAGATCTTGGAGTCTTATTAGATTCTGATCTCTCTATGAAGTCTCAGGTTCAATCGGTGACTGGCATGTGCTTCAGGCTCCTAAAAATGTTGAGAAATTTTCTCTCACTACTGCCTTTGTCTCACAGGCAGATGGTAGTTCAAGCCTTGATCACCTCAAGGCTGGACTATGCAAATGTCTTGTACCTGGGCATTCCGAAATACTTATTAAGTCGCCTCCAGTTGCTGCAAAACGCGGCTGCCAGGGCTATCATGATGGTCGGGCCTAGGACCCATTTGGCAATTCACCTGAAAACTCTACACTGGTTACAAGTGAAAAACAGAATTGACTTTAAGGTGCTGGTACTAGCTTTCAAGGCCTTGCATGATAGCGGGGCCCAGTATTTCAGAAAGAGAATCACTCCCTACTGTCCGGGTAGGACGCTAAGATCTTCGACCCAACATCTGTTAGTGGTGCCAAAATTTCTTCTAACAAGGAAGGGAGGACGTTCCTTTCAGGTGACTGTAGGCAGATTATGGAATTCACTGCCTCTCTCCCTCAGACTTGAACCTGAACTCCTTAGTTTTAGACGCCAACTTTACACCTGGATGTTCCATCAATAATTTTGCCGAGTAGGAACGGAAGCTTTCAGGATCTCTCTTCTCTTGAGGTACTTCTTTAGCGCCGGGACACTCTTCTGAGTAGCCGTGCGCTCTACAAATCCCCCATAACATAACATAACAACGTTACTGGTGGTGCGGATTGTATAAACAGACTCGTGCTTATGTTCTTAATTGTGACATCTGCCAGCAGATTAAACCTTCGACTGCTGCGCGTCCACCTCAAACACAGTTGTACATATCTAATAAACCACTTGGGTGTGTTTATTTAGATCACTGCGGTCCTTTCTCCTCTGATACTGCGTATAAGACCATCTTAGTTGTAGTGGATTCGTGCACACATTTTCTATGGGTCTGGTCACAACGGAGTGCTGATGCTCGAACTGTCATCAGGGATTTGCGTGTCTTTGTGGGAATTTTTGCATGTGGTACCCTTCATTCTGACCAGTGTCCAGCGTTTGCCTCTAAGGCGTACAAGGATGCCATGAGATCTTTGGGGGTCCAAGTCAAATTTTCATCTCCATACCGGCCTGAGGGCAATAGCGTTGTGGAACGAATTAACCGTTACTTAAAGCAATCCATGACAGCTAGGGTTTTAGGTACTGGTCGGAACTGGTTGGCCCATTTGTATAGCTTTCAAAGTGCACTTAATAATCTCCCTAGAAGGTCTCTTGGTGGGCGGACCCCATACAAAATGCTCCTTGGCATAAAGATGTTTGTCCTGGATATTGATGGTCTAGACATGGCGGCGTCGGCCGCACCCTTTGACATAGATGCTCATTCTGTTGTATTACAGAATCTACAAGAGACCAGAGACAGTCTTGCAAAGGAACACTTGCCCTCCACATCTGATGCTGCACTTCAGATTCCGGTAGTCGGATGGCTACCTCGAGTTGGTGACCTGGTCCGTGAGAAGGTGGAGAACAAGAAGGAGTTCGACCCCTCTTATCGTGCTCCAGTTCCAGTGCTTGGCGTGCAGGGTACAAGAACAGTCATTTTACCTCCACTTCCTGGTCGCAAGGATAACAGGTACATCTCCATTGACAATGTCAAACTACAACGAGTGGCCGATTCTTCTTAGTATGACTCCAACGGTCTCTTGTCCAGCAATGCTGAGAAATTCTGTTTTGGCTCCGGCAAATACCAACAGGCCTGACGTTGCAATCGAGATGCATACAGTTACTAATCCTTTATTGACTCCACCGGCTGGTGGTCCTGTTGAAGATGCTGAGTATACTTATCCCACAGATGCGTCGTTGCCTGGTTTACAATCAAGTGCAGTTGACCAGTCACGTTTTTAGTTTGACACTAACTCTATAACATCGAACGCCCCATCGAAAATTTCTATTTTTACTGTTTGGTTTAAAAGGCATTTTTTAATTCCCCCGTGGACTTACATTTGGCTGGTGCTTATAACTATTTTTTTGTTTATGTCAATTGGATTTGTGGTTGTATTTTTTCGACTAGTAAATGGACACTATCTCACCGAAAGATCTACAATTAGATTAATTGATGGAACTTTGGCACCCCACTCCTCATCGCACATCATGAAGAGGGAGCAGACTTTTGTGAATATTACTGCCTGGCCTGTGTTGGATGGGATAGGATGGGATGCCGTCAAATTTCAAATACATGGTCCCACAGAGGTGATCAATGTCCCCAATGTACTTCGTGTTTCTATGGGGGATGTTGTGAAACAAAACATACGCTGTGATGATTGGGATGTCCAAGCCGTAGAGGCTCTTTTTTCTGATTTGAAATATTATGCTGCTTTTGATGCTGAAGATTTATATTTAGACACAGCAAATTATGGAGAGTTGTTTTGCTACCAACACTATGGCAATCATTTCCTGCATAAAGCTAATACATTTAGAATTATCATCAATTATACACAATGAGAACATTGTCCAGCACCGATTGAGGGCAGCTCCAGAACTCTAGTGAAAAAATTTACATATTTTACTGATTTCAGTGTATCTGACCCTGAAGCCTTTTATTTTAAAATGTCCGCTGAGTCAGCTTCCAAAGTTAGACTGACCCACACTAAATTATTGTATTCCAAGTCCTTTATGGATGAATTAGCTATAGGGGCTATGAGCTGTGGAAAGATACCATTGATCTTAAGTCAGTTTGGGGTTCTAAAACATGGCAGGTACAAGGAACAGAAGCTCTGCATCATGCGTGCCTTATCCCAAAAAACATATTGTTTTTGAATTCTACCATTTTTCAGATCACCTGCTTTGGATTGGCTAATTCTAAAAAGATGAATTCACCCTCTATTCCTGATCTGGGCGCTTATCCAAGATGGGATAATCACACAGATCTGTCCCTTGATGCATTGCAGTCATTCATTATTAATACGTCCTTCAACATTTCCAACCTAGACCCTGAAAGGTGGTTAATATGACAGAAATGCTCAGATTCCTGTCAACATCGTTTTCTGGGTCTGTACCCCGGCTATACACAGGTTAGGGTGGACCCCCGATTTGAATCTTCCCATTCTGTTACTTCCTATTCTGTAGGAAAGTTATGTCAAACCTGGCTGCAACATTCCACCTTGGCATCTGTTAAACTTCATTTATCCAAATTAAATGACAAAGTAGATTTAAATGATTGTGTAAAGGGCCCTGTGGGGGGCAGGTCCAAAAGATGGGTGTATGCTGTTTATAACGAAGTTTGGAAATTATCTCAAATTGAAACTGCTTTGAGATTAAGAGCTATTGATCAAGCAAATTTGGAAAAAGTGCTTACTGTCATTGATAATAGCATTAGCACCCTTTCTTCCAGAATTTACACATTAGATAATATTGTTTCATCTGTTGTGGATATTGTACAGGATGATGTGTCTGTTTTATACCATGGTCAAAATCAATTGCGTTTTATAATACAGTTTGCATGGACTTTACAAACCTTGAAGGCTGGGAAAGTTCCCAGGGACTACATGAACACATCATCTTTATTCCTGCCGTTTAATCTGACTGATAAACAACAGTTCATGTCCATGAAAGATGCAACATACTCATTATTGCATATTGAAAAGTTAGAACTTTTACCATTCTCTGTGGCTGAATCAAACTCAGCTGTGTGGCTTATCCATGGATTGATCACTTACCATTTCCATTGTTTAAGTTCAGTTCATGTATGAAACACTATGCCCTAGGCAGATACGAACCATTGGGTACCGCTTTCCTGCATGAAGTTTGATCACTCCCATTTACATACAGATGCCTGAGAGAAGGTAAAGATGTTTATTTAAAAGGGGAGGCATGCACTTCCACACCTGATCACTCAGTAGTCTGTAGGAACATCCAATTGCATGGCGCATGCAACGTTCACGCACCGAATTTAGCTTGCATTCTGAAGGAAATCCTGTGCCAGCAATTACACCCACATTCATGTTATTAGCTAATGGTAGTTATTTGCATTTGAATAATGAGGCATGCTGCGGGATGCTAGTGGGGATTCCGTACATTGTAACTGTCTCACAACGCGTAGTCTGTTGTAAAAATGTCCTTTTCCCACCCCTGCATGGGAGACTAGATGTATCCATCTGGCCTTCCATACCAACCTTGAAAGCAGAATTCAACAAGATGAGCAGAATACGGACTCTATTGTCTCAAAAAGAAGTTGCCCTGACTTCCTCCCATGAAACATTTGTCCTTCACGTAGCAAACACACGCACCAAGGTGCATGCGCTTTTGGATGCTGATCTCCCACTTCATTTCGGTGCTCTGATTCATACTACATTCAATGCCTTGTCAACAACTGGCGTGGTACATTTTTTCAAAGTTGTGGGCTCCGGCCTTGTGACCTCCTTCCAAACAATATTTGGTGTGATACCGGCATTTTTTCATTCTATTTTTTCCAGTATCTTCGGCAGGCTTCCGTTGATTCTCGCATTGACTGCTGGTGTGCTGCTGTTGGTTTGCTTGCTCCGCATTGGCTGCACGATCTGTATCACGCGACAGCCTGCCCCGGCTGCTTCAACTACGCGACTGGATGCTTGATTACTATGGAACATTACCATTGGCCACTTTGAGCGTAGCCTATGGATTATCCTTCTGGTTCTCATACTTTACTTGCGTGCAACCTGTTTTCCATTGCCTAGAATGTCCATTCGAATAGGCTCTGTGTTTGTGCCTGTCGAACACGGCGTCTCCTGCCCAGGATTATGATCGACTAATGAGTCCCTTAGTGGCTCATGAGTTAGACTGTTCTGGTATCGGGATTATGGCCTGTGGAGCGGCGCACGGAGTCCTAGGGAATTGGGATATATTTTCGGCGGCATATGACTTCTTGGCGAGAAGCTATCTTGAAGAACACGCAAGTTGTCCTCTGATAGTGCTAGAGGCTCCGGTTATCGAAGAACATGTATGCTAATTTACTTTACTTGATTGGATGGCTAACTCTTTTACTGAACATTATAATGACTTCCTCTTAGAGGCAGTTGCAACTTATTGTGCCTACACGTTGATGGATTAAATTGGCAGTTTTCCTTCTTCCGCACGTCTTGATCCAGATATTTTTTAATTTTCTTTACTCCACTGTGGGCTGTATACCGCCCCTGAGAGATGTTTTAATTTTTTCTCATTTCCCAACACATTTTTCATACTTTTACTACCAATAATATGGCTTGGCAATACATGAACTTGGCTCTGTCTCGCTCAAACTTGAACTCTGCGTTCCTACATTGCTTCCCTATTCTGTTCGTGGTCCGATCAAGGGAGGGTGGGGTTTTATGTACACACATTGCTAGGTTAGCATAAGCCACTTTGCTGCTTTTGCACACAACACTACAAGTAGCTGTTATTACAAGTAAAACGGCCTGCTTTCTTTTTCTTCACATGAGAACAGTCTGTTGTTCACATCCCTAGACGTGCACTGCGACCTTAGTCTGAACACTGTGTGCAGAAGCCGTCAAGGTCAAATAACAATGTATGCTGTTGAATTCAGGTTGATCAGTCCACGCTCTAGACACAACACGCACACAGCTGCAAATATCTGAAAATCGGGTGCCTTTAATATTGCATTTTGCATGCATGATTCAGACACTTGGAGAAAACCTTTCCAGATACAGAGAGCAGAGCTGATCCTGTGATGTGATTCACCTAAGCTGATCTTTGAGGTATGGGGTTCCCCATTCAATCCTAGAGACCTTCTATTAGTTTATAAAACTAAATTACTAGCCATGGGAGGGTGGTTCATAAAGTATTATAGGACTTGTTTTCCACTATCATTTTGAATATGATTTCTCCCTTCATTTTCTATGGTATTGTAACAATGCTGATGGTTTTATTTTTTATCATTTGTCTGCTTATATTAGCTAAAGTACTGCACCTTAGAGCACGTAGTTAAAAATAAACATTTTAAACTTTTCCGTGTTTCTGATTACTCTTGTTGTGGACTGATATGAGAATAAAAACGAAAAGGTGTTTCTGATTCCCACCATTCCTGAGAGTACTCTAAGTCGCTTGTTCTGGTTTGTCTAATCATTGGTAGCTTCGAGATGATACGGAGAACGAATGAGACACTGATGCTAGTCGGATAGGGGTTCTGTGTTCTGAGGTGAGTTTTTTGGTACACCACAATTCACTGAGGTCCTGGTTTTCTGTGCATAGTTCTGTGCAAGAGCAGAATCCCTGCAACAGATTGTGTTACCATTTTGCTGGGATGAATATTGTGAATCTGTTGAATCATGTGCTGTACCTCGGAATTTGACGGCTGTCTGCATTTTGCTTATACTATTGGTTCACCTGCATGTTTGGCAGAGTTTGTTTATTTTCATGGAAATGGTTATTGATGCACATACTGTCCAAATGATCATACATGCCACTGTATGGCTTCCGCCCGATATATCGCAAAATGACCAAATAAAATTTGTTGTTAAAAAAAAATGCTCTAGCTGTATTATAAGATAACTTATCAACCACAGTAGAAAGTTTTCTGATCTTGTAAGAATTCAGTATCATTCCTACAGATGGAATAATTGCACCAAAGTTGTCTCCAGCAATTTAACTAGCACTGGCACCTTTTTTGGTACTAACTTCCACTCTTGAGTCATCAAGATGTCCAACGTGATAAATCTGTGGAATAACTATCTCCATGTAACATGATCCATACCATCTCAGACTCCATCTAAATACAATCCCCAATGTCCACGGGCTTCAAAGGTGTAATCACATCCTAGAAAGAAAAACAAAGAAGGGAGTAGAGAGGTACCACTCAACGAGTGGTGGAGGTGGATACTTCCTCCCAGTAAAGCGTACATAAACAAAAGGATCCACCCGCAGATACAGTAAATCAAGAGTCTCCCGTTTATACAATATGTATCCCACGGTCGTGGAGAATACACATCAGTTGTTAAAATACCCCTCACACACCAAAAGGGCCCTTGGTGTCATGCTTCATCATAGGGGTCTTCCCGCCCCTCTACGGGACGGGGCGTGCTACAACCTACGTATACGTGGGAGCACTGTTCT
Source organism: Triturus cristatus (assembly GCF_964204655.1). NCBI lineage: Eukaryota > Metazoa > Chordata > Amphibia > Caudata > Salamandridae > Triturus > Triturus cristatus. The sequence goes on along the minus strand of NC_140585.1, from coordinate 812,767,295 downwards.
TAATGAGACTACTATGTGTAGTGCAGGGGTGTGCAAGGAAGGGTCAGGAGTGGATGGAGAGTGATTTAAAAAATACCTGGCTCTCTGGACTAGGAAAATGTATTCTGCCGTCTAAGCTGGTATTAGTAAAAAGGTGGGGGGAGGAGGGTGTATGCCTCAATGAGCTAGGCCTCCTGGTGTCGACATGTTTCGAAGCTTCCCCATGCTTCTTCGTCAGGACCTTAAGGATCCCTTCCTACGACGCACTGTGATGTGTTAAAAATAATGGGTGAAAAAAATCAGAATGGAAGTAAATAGCCTCCAAAAGTTGGTAATGCCCCAATGGGTCTTAGATACTCCTATTAACCTAAAAGGAAAAAAACGGTATAAAAGAGAGATATACAAGACATTTAATCACATCCTGCCCACAAAATGTGTGTCTAATTTTGATTTCCAGTATATACACACAATTTCCCATGGTGTAGCCAATCTAATGTTTCCTGCTACATTATGCTTGAGATCCTTCTTTGCCCAATTTGGTGCACTTGTATGATTTTCTACTTTGCCCATTATATTTCTTCTCCTGTCTTCTACTGGAGCTATTAATTTCTTCTCAACATCTGTCAATATGCAGGGCAAGTTGTGTCTATGAGCTTAAGCAGTGTCCAATGTCATAGTAGGTTTAAAGAAGTGTCCAACTCATGCTAGTGCTTTAGCATCAGGTGGACATTTCAAATGTTTCAGCAAAGGAATTGCTGCGAAAACTAAGACAAAGTTTGAGTAACAATATTGGAAATGTCCCTTTCCATAGAAAAGGCTCATCAACAGACTACTCGATACACCATAAGTTGGAGGAATATGGTGATACGTGATGCCCTCTATAGTGGAGGTAAGTAATTGCATACACACATTGCAATCCCTAGCATCCATTGTATCAACATACTCATAAAGTAATTTAGAAAAAACATTCAGTTTGTAATCTAATCTCGATGTATTTATATGTAAGACTTTCTCATCAAATGAAGACAAACTATTGTCAGTGGGAAATGTTGCTTTAGGAACAATTGTGGATGCAATCTCTCCTGTACTAGAATGTGTGGGTAAGCTCAACCCTGCAAGCAAAGCAATTACTATAGTTATTACAATTAACACTCCTGTACATATGTATCTACGTCTAACACGATTGTTACTAGGTTCCATACCTTTTCTGAGCTCAGACCGTTTGGGTGAAATAAAGCAGCAGTAAAAGTCTTCTCCGTTGATTTCCACCTGTGCAAATGGCAAAACAATATCCGTGCAATGAAATGCAATTATGGTATTTTCAAGGTCTTCACAAGCTTTCCTTAGCCCTATTCTGTGTTCCTCTAAATGACAACCTTACATTCCTTCAGCAGACTCGAGCCTAGCTACTCTTCTTTCTTACCTACAAAATCTATTTAAATGTCGCTAATAAATGCACAGATCAAATTCCCTAATGATCACATCTAGGATATAGTGTCTCAGTCTGTTTAGCGGCAATACAATTTCCAAACTCAGTTCAGCCACAAAGTTCAGTTCAAAGAGGCTCCATTGGATTCAAATTGTTACAACAAAATGTTCAAACATCTCTTTCCCAGTTATTGGCAGCAAGATAGTCCAGTCGAGTGATGAGTACCTCTGACAGGGTACTCTTGCTCTCTTTGATCTCCTTACTACTGGCCCTTCATCATCACTGCCACTTAGGCCAGATTCCTCAGTATCTTCTGCAATAGTGTGTGGAACACACACTTCAGGCAAACTCTATCTTTTTCCCTCCTGTCCTCTTGGCCACTGGTCTCCAGGCATGACTCGCGCTACTGCGACACTAGGCCCTTCACAGTCAACACTACAGGATGGGACGCTCTTGTTCCGACTTCAACGGTTGACTCATTCAGACATCTTCAGGCCAAATGCTTGACTAACCTGCTCCCTTTGTTTCACTGTAACTACTGGCACTTCAGGGAGAGGTGCGGCTACATTATCAAGGGGACACAGGACTCTGCAAGTATGCGTGGTATGCACCCAGATGAGGAGAACTTCGCACTTCACATCTGTCGAGCCAACGTGGCTCCAAGCACGTTTTGCGCACATGCTTCTTCACCATAACCCAGTTCCCGGGACTGAGGACATGGTATTGCTCCTGTTGAGGCAGGGCTGTAGCCTTTGCAACCTGATGAGACACAGAACACACCATATCAGCCAGTCCTTTGCAGTAATCAAGAACCATATCATCTGTAATGTTCACAAGTGCTTCTGCCGGCACAGCTGGCAATTTCATGGCTCTGCCCATGATTATCTCATATGGAGATACTCCTGTATTCCTATCTGGAGTACTCTGAAGACTCATCAACACAAGGAGCAATGCATCAGGCCACTTCAGAGATGTCGAAGCACATACCTTAAAAAAGCCTGGATTTCAGTGTCCCATTGACTTTCTCCACAATAGCTGAAGCCTCAGGTAGGTAACTGCAATGTAGCCTCTGCTCTACTTGCAATGCTGCACATAACATCTTCAGGCTCTAATTATTAAAATGTGTTCCTCGGTCTGATTCCAGAGAAGTTGGAAACCTGCATCCCAGAATTAATTCCCTCAACAATAACTTAGCTACTGTTAGACTGTCATTTCTCCTGGTCTGGTCAGCTTCCACCCAAAGCAAGAAGATGCACACAATCACCAAGATATATCTCAGCCAATTGCACACAGGCATCTCAATGAAGTCCAATTGCATCCTGTTGAAGGGACCACCTGATTCCCCTCAGTGACCCAGTATTAGTGCAGTTCTTCTTCCTACATTCATCTGCTGACACACAACACACCTGTGACACAACCCTTCAGCCACCAGTCTGAACCTTGGATTAAACCACATCTGCCAAAACAAATGCACCATACCATCTCTACCTCCATGAGCAGTTCCATGATAGTGTCTCACCATTGGGGTAACAAGCTGTGTGTGGCAACACAAGTCTTCCATCTCCTGAAACCCAAATGTCATCCTCATCTCTCTTGACACACCCTGCTCTAACCCTGTCTTCCAGTTCTGCTTCTGATACTTCCTCCTGAAGCCTCTTAACGTCCTCCCATGTATCAGCTGTGATTAGCAAAATGTTGTAATTGATCCCATCTGTACCCTCATTTCGATATTCACCATTGAAAGTACAAGCATTTAAAGGCACAATATCTGGAGATCTCATCAGCATACCTGTTGCCCACAGTTTCATAATTATCCCCTTTGGGGTGTGCAGAACATTTCATAACCATGATCTGGATTTAGTTAAATGGCTATTGATGAGATGTTGAGTTCTGGTGATGGTCAACAATATTTCCACAGAATGGGGGACAAAAACATTTGAAGGATGACCCATAACAATGCTTTTGCACTGCTCAATGCTGACATCTGCGGCCACGGCTTTGAGACAGCCAGGCAAAGCAGCAGCTACTGGGTCAAGTGTAGCTGAAAAAATAAGCAACAAATCTGTGAGCATTCCCATGCATCTGGGCAAGCACCGAGAGAGCGCAGCCCTCCCTCTCACTGCAAACCAAAGTGAAACACTTATTGTAATCAGGCATTCCCAGTGCTGTGGCACAACAGAGACTTTCTCTCAGCTCTGAGAAGGCACACGTACAAATGTCATCCCATGGTACTGGATCTGACACATTATTGTGTGTAAGCCTCTGCAAAGGCTTGGTCACTAGGAAAAAGTTGGGAATCCACTGTCGACAGTAGCTCACCATTCCCAAAACTATCCTGACTTCTTTCTGAGCAGTTGGTGGATTAATTCTCAGAATTGCCGAGATTCTCTCTTCTGACACCTTCCTTGCTCCTTTCTCAATGTGCTGTCTGAGGTACAGAACTTCTCTTTTACAGTGTTGCAACTTGTCGAGAGTTACTTTATGCCCATTCTCAGCTTAGGGGTTCAGCAGGACAATAGTATACACGCATCCTGTGTATTTGACGTCACCAACAGGTTGTCATTGTACTGGGCCAAGACTGAGTGATAGGGCATTACTGGGGACTCTAGATTCTTATTAAGGATCTGGTTGAAGATGGACGGACTTTCTGTATACCCTTGTGGGACTCGGCACCATGACAAAACATGGCTGCCGAACCAAAATAGCAAAGAGGAATTTGCTATCCTGATGCAACGGTATTGTGAAACATGCTTGACAAAGGTCAATGACAGTGAACCACTCGAGCCCCCAAATGGAATCTGAAATAAAATCACAGCTGGATTCAGTACCAAAGCACAACAAGGGACTGCAGTGGTATTGATCTTTCTGAAGCCCTGCACTATGTGATACTTGCCATTGGGTTTCTGCAAGCCCATAACGGGTGAGTTACACGGACCCCCATAATCTCTTTCAGAATGCCTTGTTGAATCATTGAGTCAATTGCAGGAATAAACCCAGGAGGGGTTTGAGGGGTCAGATTACATTGCGGATTCTTGGATGCTCTGCATTAGGTTTCACTGTTATGCGGGTAGGTTCAACACCTTCAATGAGCCCTATGACTATCTCTGAAAAGTCCCAGACTTCAGGTGGCACTGTGTCTCTCAGCTCTGGTGGCAGATCATCACTTGTCAATGTAGGGTACATTCTGACATCAGAACTCTGACTTAAAGGTTTGAAGACAACAACTTCATCATGAGTTTGGAAATCAATGTTCAGTAAATGGAGCAATTTAGTTTGCACAAAAGATCGCATCCAAGCAGATTTACACAACTTGATTCACACACCACAAATCAGTGATTCTTCTCAAAAGACCCTATTTTAACAGGTACTGCTTCAGTAACAGGGCTAGTCAATTGTTTGCTGGCAACTCCTACAACTTGGATTCTTTTTCTCAAGAGGCGTAAGTTGGAAACCTCTGCTGTTCTAACAGGAGAGTGGGTAACTCTAGTGTCAATCAAGAATGATATTGGTGGCCATTCACCTCACTATCCACGATTGGACAACTCTGGTCTGCCTCTGCCCTACTTGGTTGTCGGATGCTGCTACATTTCTTCGTGTGAGGGCACTGTAATTGTGACAGTTCTGGACGCGCTTGTACTTTCACTGCCCTACTTGGTCGTCGGATGCTGCTACATTTCTTCGTGTGAGGGCCACGGTCATATCACTGCATTCCTGACCTTGGTTCAGCTTGTGCAGGGACTCATTGTTGTTATAACATCCTGCTGGGACTCGCTGTCCCAGGGTGCACACCTTTCTACCAATCTGCCTCAGCTGTTGCGAGGGGAGGCGTGGTCATCGTGCTTTAAAGAGCTGCCTTCTCACACGCAACGCGGGACGCGCTTGTACTTTCACTGTCCTACTTGGTCGTCGGATGCTGCTACATTTCTTCGTGTGTGGGCCACGGTCATATCACTGCATTCCTGACCTTGGTTCAGCTTGTGCGGGGACTCATTGTCGCTATAACATCCTGCTGGGACTCGCTGTCCCAGGGTGAACCGCTTTCTACCGATCTGCCTCAGCTGTTGCGAGGGGAGGCATGGTCATCGCACTTTAAAGCGCTGCCTTCTCACACGCAACACGGGACGTGCACGGGCGGTGTCTGGGCGAAGCCCGGGCCAAGGTCGGGCCCGTCTGGGCCCGTCAGAGCCTGAAGGAGACTGGGCTGGGCCACCTTATTAACGTAAAAATTGTAAACGGCTATTGTTTGCAACTCCATATTTGGTATTGTAATTGTTGTTGGGGTTTGGCAATATGAGCAAACGCAAGGTGGGAGTGGGTTCTGGGGTTGTTGGGACAATTGACGCATTTCTCACCGGGGCAGAAACAGCGCCAATTCATGAGATTCAACTAACCGAACGCAGGCTATTGCTAGAGCCCCAACCACAATCACTCCCCAGCAGTTCAGTATCTCTATCCCATCCTTTGCGTATTCATACAGATTAGTTATTTCCCCATCATAGCCAGACTTTCCCGGCTCTTTTAGATCCAGTGCCACATACTTCTTCTAGCCCGGAAAGTAGCTCTCGTTCTTTAATGGTTACTACTAGGGGAAAGAAGTCTAGTCAGGTTAATGGCTGTGAACCACCATTGAAAAAAAGGAAAGCTCGAGGACCACCCAAGTCCAACAACTAGGTTTCTAGAGTAGTTAAACGCAAGGGTGTCGTTATAGAGAGCGATGGTAGCCAGGTACCTACTAAACTGTCAACTAATCTGTGCACTCCCTTAGGCAATACCGATCCTCCATCTCAGTTAAATGAGGATGAGTGTAGCACACGTTAGAATCAAAACTTTCGGTTTTGCTTGATCCCTCATTACAAAAATTGACCTTGATAGAAGAAAGACTTACCAAAATACAGCAGAGTATTCTTGGTGTTTCTCTAATTAATCCTGGTGACCGGAAAATAGGTAGGTCTGATATGCATATGGTGAGGGGAGTAGACGCAGTCTCCATGGGTCCCCCAAATAAACAACACTGTCCCACATCTACAGTTGGGATAGAAACTAAAGTCATTCAATCGACCCACTTACCCCAAAGTGGCACATTCCAACAATCAACCTCGATAGAGGGGACGAGTGATACTTGTACTCAGACTTCCCAGCAATATGTTGGTAGTGCTCCGAGTGCGGAAATGTCCCTTCACCTTCCTCCAGAATCAACCCATACACAGTTATTTTGGCTAATGTTCCAGTGCTTTCTCCAAATACACTGGAGCATTGGTCAACACTAAGGAACAAGGCCCTACATTTGTTGAGCACTAGGATCAGCTTAAATGACCATCTTTTTTCGGAATTTAAAATGGCTCGCAGAGTACCATGGGTCGGAAAATCCCGCAAGTCCTTAGCTGGTGACTGTGTGGTCTTGGGTTTTAGGTCACCAAGCCTGGTTTAGTTTATATTGGAGAGGGCAGGTAATCATCATATCAAGGTGGATGGCATTAACATCTTCCCCTTTGGGTTCTTTTATCAACCAAACAGTGATTCCAGGCACAGTGTGAGGAGGGGGGCACCTCTACCTTATGGCCAATCTAATAATTTTGTCCCCATAAGCAATCGCTTTGAAATCCTTGCTTCTCTAGAAGAAACAGACTGACTCAGAACACCTGTTTGTTCCACCTTGACTGGTACCCAAGAATTCAAGGGACATCGAGAGAAGATCTCCAATTGGGGTGGATATGAGCTTGGTGGTGGCGAGGGAGAAAGGCCTTATAAAACCCCCTCTAGTTAGATCCACCTTTCCTAACAGTACCTCTGGACTGGAAGTTCTGGGTAATGTCACTATGCCCATCACTCCTGCAAATTCGGATGCCACAACCCAAGGGTACTTAAAATCAAATCTGTCCATAGTCTCTTGGAATATAGCGGGATTATCTTCTAAAACTACTTCAATTGAGTGGTCAGCATATATCGAAAATCACAATATTTTGGTATTCCAGGAAACTTGGTCCTTGGAGCAAATTTACCATCCTGGGTTCTTAAACTTCTCAAAAGTAGCATTGGGGGGACAGAGAGGTGGGCCTATAGGTGGACCTACCTGTTGGGTCAGACAGCAAGCAGGTTATAAGGTGGAAGAAGTATATATTGATAGTCCGGACATCATGGCTATAAGGCTCCGGTTTGCACAAGTACCAGATATATTGATTATTAATGTCTATGCAAGAGGGATGCCGGGTGGTTGAGGATCCAACATAGTCACCCTTCTAGATAGTTTTATAGAAAATAACAGGGGATGTTGTAACTTGATAATAGGGGGAGATTTTAACTGCTCCTTCGACCCCCTCGACCAAGACAATGGTAACTTTAGTGTAGAGGAGGATGCTCAGTGGAATATTCCGCAACTAGATTTCTGTCCAATTAAAAAATGGACTGAGGCTGCATTGCAGCTCAAGGGGCTGTGTTTGGAACAGGGTGTGAGGGCAGCAAATGGGAGCTCCCAGTCGGACACAATGGGCTCCCACACATTTAATAATGGCCTGAGAAGTAGTCGGATAGACTATATATTCCTCAACATAGAATTCTGGTCATCCCTATTGGATATGGTAGTACAGGAGCGGAATGAGAGTGACCATAATCCTCTGGTGTTATTATTGCAGGCATTGGGTTTATTTAATTCCAACTATCAGCCTGCAGAGCTGCCAATAGCAGATGTCATGCTTACTAATGATACCAGGAGAGTTAGATCGGCTATGATCATTGATAACGATGGGGGTCTAGAACAGATGAAGATAATGGTTGCTCGCTCGATAGCTACCCTTCAAAATTGTGATACGCAGGAGGACACCAATGCAATTGTTCTTCAGGTTCATAATGATTTGCTTATGAAACTTTAAAAAAAAGTATTATTAAATCCAAAAAAACGATGGTAAAAACCCGCCCAAAGGCAGCTTCCTAGTACAACAAATCATGTAGAGAGGCTTATAAATTACTCTCAAGAGCCATTAGATCCAAAGTCATGGGTGATATTAAAAAGGCAAGAGTTGGGTATAAGAAAATCAAACATCAAGCAAAGAAGGATTGGGACGAGCAACGCTGGCAAGATCTGCTCATAGCTAGCAAAGGGAAAAACATGGTAACATTTTGGCAGCTTGTAAAATGGGGTAGTGGCGTACTAATTCAAACACCAGTTAATTATGTAGCCCCTGAGTTGTGGACTTCGTATTATGAGGCTCAGTTTACTGCTTCCGCTCACAGTAATGACCTCTTTCAAATGCCTATTCCAACTATCGCTTTGCACTTTACTAGATTAGAGGCCGAATCTGTCCTTAAAACGATCCAGAGAGGCAGGGCCCCAGGCCCTGATTGCATTCCGGCGGACCTGTTCTTGCATGATAAAGAAATGTGGGTAACTTACATACAGATACTTGTCAATGCAATAGCGAGTGGCACTCCTATCCCAGATACATGGTTTGGTGCCGAAATTCTTCCGATATATAAAAAGGGTGATCGTTCCCTACCAGGTAATTACAGGCCGATAAGTCTTATTGATTCCATCCAAAAGATTGTTGCTAGGCTAGTGTTGTGCATTATCCAGACCTGGATAGATAAAATGGATATCTTGACTCCTTTACAGGTGGGGTTTGTCCCACACACTAGTACTATAGATCAGGTTTTTAGACTTTTGTTAATTTACTGGCGGGTTGTTATTTTCGGAGGGGGCTCAATCTATGCGGCTTTTATCGACCTTAAATCCGCATTTGATTTGGTCCCTCGAACCAAAATGCGGAGTGCTTTTGTGGATATGGAGATGCCATTGGAACTACTGGCCATCTTAGTTAAATTACATGAGTTTAACTATGCACAGGTTTGCTGGGGTATGCAGGGGAATGTAACGGACAGGTTCCCTGTTTCTAAGAGGGTAAGACAAGGGTGCGTGTTGGCAGTATATTGGAACATGGTTAAGATTAAGCGCTTCTCAACTATAACAAGGTCCATTTTGTCAAGGGGATTTTTGGAGTTAAAAAATGTAATCACCTGATGATATATTCTCATCACCACTGGTGATGCACCCTTCGATACTGGATTGCTCATAGGTTCCTTCCCAGGACAGTCCACAGCTATTTTGCATTCAACCCACAAATCACTTGAAACCACAATCTCATGCAAGGTATTCATATTTATCCACAGGACCTTTGACATTTTCACAAACTGGTCAACCTGTTTGGACCATTCCACTGGTTTTTCCCTCAATTTTGGAAAATCATTTCTGAATGACACAAGATCACTTCTGTTTCTGGGCAAATGGACATAGCTTCCACCAGGCACTTCTCTCATCGGAAGGACTTGCATATCTCCTCCTCTTCCTCTGCTTCAGGTCGTGGCAGTTCTAGTCTTACTTTTTTTGGCACTTTCTTCTTAGCCCACCTGCCTTGCCATTTATCCAGCTCACTCCACTTTTGTATACAGCCAATTAATTCCCTGTTCTGTATTTTCATTCATGACGGTCTGCTGTTAGTGAAATCATGGTCATTAAAACTTAAATGGTAACTTCTTTGTAAGGCTTTGAGTCTATTCAAATCAATTACATATTTGCGAGCTAATTCAGTCAATCTTTCATGAGCCTGTTCAGCACGTCTAGTAATGTCTTTACACATGAACAAGAGCTCATTGTCTTGGTAGGTATCTAATTATGACAAGTCAAGAATTCCAAGTATCACTTCATTTGGTCCTATTTGTAATTTAGCCACATCTACTCTCTTTTCCCTCACCGGGGTTTGAGCAATCTTTCCACTTGCTCCCAAACCCTCACCTTCGCTTGGGATGTCTATACCTTTAAACCAATCATCAAATTCTTGGGCACTAACACCATGTTGCTCAGCAGGGGTATTATTATAATCTCTCCTCCAAAGGTGCTAGAATTTGCTTTGGCTGGTGAATTCCAAATCGAGATGTCAGAAGAATTCCTGTCCTAGTGGTACTGCAGTTAGCACTTGGAGGTACATTCCTTTTGTGCATGAGGGTGGTGATCTTTGGGAAAACCTTCCATTCGGGGGAAACCCAGTCTGATTTAATATTGGCTCTGCACTTGCAGCACGTGGAGTATTCACTTGTGTTTCGATCAAAGGGATTTTTCTCACTGTCGAGACCACAGGATTGCTACATGAGGTACCCATCTCAGTAGAAACAGCCAAAGTATGTATAGTATTTCCTGCCAATCCAGGTTTATACAAAGGATCTACAGGACCAATTGTGACAGGAACGGCCATTGCATCTGGGGTATTTAAGACAGACAAATTTGGAGGGGCTGTCATCCCTGAACTCTCTCCCATCGAATTAGAATTTACATCTCCGGTTGCCATAGGCACATCAGAATTTCCACTGGTATTTGCAATTCTCAGTCTTCCATCTTGGGTCACATTGTATGGGGGTGGATGGCTTAACAATAGTTCATTTATGAAATCCTCATCAGATCACTATCACTGTCCGCACCTACATTCTCTGTGTCATTTATCTCTTTCTTCTTTTTCTTCGCGTTTGCCTTTCACATCTTCCTTACTCATAAATGCAGGTTACAGTCTAGCACCGTCGATCATATCAGTTCTCCATGTCTCCTGTTCTGCGTCTCACCTAGCGTCCGCACAAGTGAGTATTGCCTTCTTGACCCTTCCTTCATATCTTTCCTTGCATCTAAGGTGAGCTATGTGTTCCCAAGCATTAAGTGCTTCGTATTGTGCAGGTCTAGCAGGTAGTTTCATGTCATACAGCACCCTCTTTAAGTGTTCAATGATTCTCAAATTATGTGTGCCATAGCAGGGAAACGTCAATGCACCTTCTTTCTCATCGATATTATGCCATTGTTCAAGCCAAATACTCAGGTGAAGACCCATGTTTATTGCCATATAATGACCTGGTGAACCTTTGGGCAGTGCTTCTTCATTTCTAACAGGTAAAGTCACAGCTCGCTTCTTTAAACTTTGTAGTGCTTTAAAGAATTTCATTTTCAGTCAAGATATACAAAATTCACAAATAAGTTTTCGTTTAAACCTGGGAATGATTGTTCACCCACAGTTCCCTATCCAGAATACACAACCAATACCAACACGGCTCTCTATGACATAGCCAACCAATACCAGGGCTGCTCTACACCAACTGATGAATACCAGCGTGGCACCCTGTGACAGCAATGCCACTCCTTGCAGTAGGTCAGTCTCGACAATTTTTCATGAACACATTCTCTCAGCAATTTACACACAAAAACAAATGCAAAGCAACTTAAACAACTAACTTTGTCGCCTCCCCTAAAGAAATTAAAGTATTTATACACACCAGAAACAGAATGGAGTAACACGTTCTGACCTACCTAGATGCTCACTCGACCGAAACCTCGACCAGCAGGGTCTCACTGGGATTGATATAGGTCCTCCCTGGTCACTGAGATTCACTATACCAACCACACCTCACAATCAGGCAAAGATAAAGTCCCTATCTCAATTGTGCTGTCAACGACGTCTCACAACTAGCACCACAACACAGAAGACAACTACAATATAGTGTATTCCACACTTTTTAATATGACCCCAAGATCTTAGGCCACGTCAGACCCGATAACCACTTCAACTTCCTGCATTAAGTGCCACATTTACACAGCAACTTAAAACATCTCTGCAGAAGACAACACAATCACTGTAAAACACTGCAAGCGAAGCATAAGTAACTGCAACGCGTAACCCTAATAATACTCACACCTACGCTGTTACAACTAGCTCCCAAACCATTGGAACTCCATCAATCCTCTGAACGAACCATGGGCTTTAGGGGTTTGGACTGGGATTGGGCAATTTCTGAATAGGGCACCCTAACTCACTGACTTCAGTGACAAACCATCCGACAAGCTACCAGTGATCCAGCGCTGGGCCAACCTCATACCATTAATTATCCAATGGGTCTTTTTTTGACAACCGAGAGGTAAAGGAAGTTAGCATTAGTCAAACATATCTAATTAACAGTTTAACCCATCTGGCTACACAGCAAGAACTAGGAATCAGAGAATAAAGTTAAAATATTTTATTGCAAGTTGAAGTCATGTTAATGTAGATAAATCTCAAAACCATGCTGTAGAGATACAGAACAACAACGGGATAACCAAACCTCCTAAAGGAGTTCAGGTGCATCAGCATGAGGCAAACAAGAATTTAAGTCACAGCAATAGAGAATATTAACAGTAGAATCAGGTGCTCAGAGAAGAGTATCCGATCTTCTCTCTTAAACATGAGTAATGTCTGAACCCATTTAATTTAGAGTCTAAACCATCAAGGGTGAATAACTCTAAAGGGGTCTCAAAAAGTTTGGGATATGCAGAAAAAGAGAAACAATGTGGGAAGGTGTCAACTTGCAGAAGATCGGTCAAGAGTCTTCTAGGGATATGGAAATAAGTGTTAGCCTAAGCCACACTCATCAAAGAATCAAAGGGAAAAGCATAGAGGTCTGTAAGTACAAACAAAAAGTGGTCAACATCAACCTGTGAGATCACCAGTTAATACCACATGAACTTTCTGGGTTGCACCCCTTGATTACACCATCAGGGGCTGCATTGTCCTTTCCATTCTCACGTTGTGAGCTGTAACGTTAGCAAATTCTCCCAGACCAGTCCTGTGAGCGAATATCGGCCTTGGGTACCTCAACTCCCTGATACATTACTGAATAGGGACTGTCAATTAATGCTCTGGCTCTCCATGTTCTTTGTCAAGGTCATCTTCTCAGGCTCTCAATCACTAGTACAGTGTTACATCTATTCTCAAACTAAAAAAATAGTGAACGTACCTGCAACCTTTAACATATTATTCAATGGTGCACATTAATATGTGCTGTTTGTGCATGTATAACTACAAATAAATGAAACATGTCCGTACACAAATTTTGAACTAGATTCATGTTGCAGTTTAAGAAAATGTAATGTAACTGAATATATGAGTATAAATGTGACTGGGAACTTCATTATAAAGTCGAATATGAAAGCATTAGTGCATGCGTTTACTTAAATCTTTCTAATTTCTTAAGTAAATACATTTAATAGTGTAAGGATGGTTTGAACCAATCATTAAAGACTACAGTTAATTTGAATACCGTTGATGCACACAGTGTATATGAATTTTTTGTTCTACAGTAAACACACTTCAGTACTGAATTTAAGTGTGATGCTTTACATTAATACTATTAGGACACACAAAGTATAAAGTGCTGCGTGCGCATATATATTGTGTATTTGTGACATGTAAGGCTAGAACCAAAATTACGGTGCTCCAACACCAAGATAAAAAATTTGGTGCTGTGACTTAGCATTTTTATTATTACTCATACAGGAAATTAACTCTTTCTCACAATATTGTGACAGTACTTGGAATAGACATTTGGTGCTGTAGTATTGTCTCATGTAGCAAGGATGGGCGGCCACATAAAATGCGATGTTTGGAGTCATACATGAAGACCCAGCAAACCCCAGATCGATTTATAAAGTTCTTCAAACTTCATCCAAATTCAATTATAGGGATAGCTAGAAATCCCATAAGGATACTCCTGACTTACACCGACTGCAGAAGAATTGAAAACATAATGAAAATATTTCTTTTGTGAGTAATTTTAATTGCCTCAGGAAGTAGCAAGACATTACGAATATACTACCAGGCACATGCATCAAGCTTAGAATTAGCGAGTCCTTAATTGTGATTTATAAGGAATCGCAAATAAAGATTCGCTATTTCCTATGCATAATGCAGATAGCGAATAAATACCGAATCGCTAATAATGACTAAACACAATAGCGAGTAAACCCCAAAAAATCGCAAATGCCGGGAAACACACAAATAGCGATCTCGCTATTAGCAAGATCACTAATAGCGAGATCGCTATTAGTGAAATCGCAATTAGCGAGATCGCTATTTTATCGAGTCGCATTGGGAGCAGGCTGATGACCTCACAACCAGGAAGTAACTCATCCCATGCTGCAGTCTGTGCCCAGAGGAAGTGAGAGCAGGAAGCAGAGTGCTTGTGGAGAGCTGTGCAACGGAATACATTGTATCCAGACAACTGCTAATACCAGAAATGGCCCACACATCAGCAGAAGAGGGGGCAGGGGCCAGAAAACGAAAGCTCAAATTTAGTGAGAGGGAACTAGAGTACCTCATTGAAGTGGTGGTAAAGAGCCATGAGAAGCTCTTTGGGAAGCACTCACTAAAAGTTCCAGAGGCTCAAAAAAGAAGGATCTGGAACCGGATCAAAAACAAAGTCAATGCTGTGGGTGTGACACACCGCAGCATCGAAGAGTTAAAACAAAGGTTGTATGACCTGAGGAGCCGTGCCAAGGAGAGAATTACACAGAGGCTGAAGGAGGCGAAGAGCACTGGAGGAGGACCCTCAACAGTCACAGACAACACAGCCCTGGAGGACCTGGTGGAGGGCACAATCCTGCCAGAAGCTGCTGTGGGAGTGACGCAGCTGGATACATCCGGCGCGGCCAGCAGTACACAAGGTAAGAGGCACTATAATATACCCATCAATGTAAATACTAATTGCGCCCATACAGTAATAAAAAGCCAATCAGCTGTAATCAACCCCAGGCCACATTTCACATAGAGATACTAATGCATCATGGGATTTGTAGTCCCCTGAACCAAATAGTGAGTCAAATACCACATTGTGTGGCCATAGTTCCAAAAATGCATTACAGACAGTGATTACAGACTGTGAGAACCTAAGAGCTAACAAATTTTTAATGTTGCGAAACATTAGCACAAACAAAAATTTATCTTGCACTGTTTCACACCACAGGTGCAGAAGAAGTAGACACTGATGACAGTGAATGCAGCGAGAGCACACAGACCAATGCAGAGACTGCCATTGCCATACCTGTCACACCTCCGAGCACATCCCAGGCACCTCCAAGACGCAGGCCCACAGTCCCTCCTCTTCAGCCAATGGAGAGCAATCCGGAACCTGAAAGGGCACCTGCACCAAGCCTGCCTAGTGTGAGGACCACCACCAGCACACCTCAGACACAGGTCCGGATGACGCGACGACGCAGGTCAAGGGGCCACATAGCAGCACAGGAGGAAGCAACTCCAAATGTCTGGGGAGGTGTGGAGTCGCAGATGATGAGGGTGCAGCGCCTGCAAGCACGACACATGGGAGCCATCAACCTGCAAATGACGAAAATGAACAAGAACTTTTCAGTCATGGCAGATCGCGTGAGTGAACTGACTCAAGCAGTTGTGGAAGGCAACAGGCACACTAATGCCACATTGCAGGAGCTCGTGCGTGTGATGCAGGAGGGACACAACACCGAGAGGAGGAGGCATCGCCAATTCATGGCACTCTTGGCTGGCTATACCAGATCAAACAATATGTTGTGCAACGCTACTGCACTGCTGTCACGGAGGTTGGTGGCAATGCAGATTGACATGGGGCATTGTTGTGGGGATGTGGCCAGGGCCCTTGGCCAAGTTACCACTGCTGTTGAACAGCTCCAGGCTGGTGCTGGTGGCCTCAGCAATGTCACTGGAGATGAGGGGAGTGAGGGGGCATCCAGCCTGAGCAGCATGTCAGCGCCAGTCAGCACTGGCAGGAGGTGTAGTACACGTCGCTCAACACCTACACTTGCACCCATGGGTGGGGATGCCGATGCAGGCGAGAAACGTCTCGGTGTGCGTGGGAGGAAGCGCTGAGCACAAACATACCTCCGGACAATTAGCCATGGTGGCGTAACCATGTTCAGGACATACAGAAGGACTGGGAATGAAGTCCAAATCCTTATTTTATTTGTGCCTTGGTACATGCTGTGAATGTACCCTTAAGCTACGTCTATGTTTAGCCACACAACAGTACCTGGTCACGTGCTAATTAAAACTGTGCAGGTCAAGATTGCTAGTTTTTGTCTCATTATTACGTACCTCTGAAGTAATGTTGGGTGAGGTCTACACGTTTCCTCTACCCCTCCGCTGAGCTTGCAGGATGCGGGTGTCGTGGGTGTCCAGGGGGCTGGTTGTCCTCAGTGTCATATGCCTCTATGGGTATGCCCCTCCTGGTAGCTATGTTGTGCAACATTGCACATGCTGCCACTATCCTACAGCAGGTTTCCGGCTGGTACAGCATCGCACCACCAGTTTTGTGCAGGATGCGGAAGCGACTCTTGAGCAATCCAAATGTCCGTTCAATCACATTACGTGTCCTGGTGTGTGCTGCGTTGTACCGCTGCTCTTGTGGGGAGCCTGGGTTCAAGTATGGAGTCATGATATAGTTCCTCACGGCGTATGCACTGTCACCTACAGGGTAGTATGCAATGTGTTAGTGTCAGGTATGCATTGCCATTTCAGAGTGAATTAGTGTGCATAAGTATTTTGTCTTACCTAGCAGGTGTCCTTCGCCAAATTCCCCCCTGAGCAGGCGTGTGTGTATGCCAGTGTGTCGGAAGATGTATGAATCATGGGTGCTTCCAGGATATTGCGCTACGATGTCGGTTATGATGTTTTTACCATTGCACACTGCTTGGACATTGATGGAGTGATACGATTTCCGGTTACGGAAGATATACTCATTGACTGCTGGTGGACATATGGCTACGTGGGTGCTATCTATGCATCCTATCACATTAGGGAACTGGGCTAATCAATATAAATCGAGTTTTGTTTGGTTCAATTCCCTTTGGGTTGTGGGGAAGGTGATGTGGTTGTGGATCAGAGTCATCATGGCAGCCAGGAAGGATCTAAAGAAACGTGAGCGGGAGCTATGTGATACCCCTCCAGCTACTGCCACTACCCCCTGGAAACTTCCTGATGCAAGTAGGTGCAGGCAACATAACACCTGGACATGGGTAGGGATAGCATGGGTCCTACGTGTCTGGCGCTGCATTAGTGATTCTAATTCAGCTATGAGGTAAAGTATCATAGCAGCGTTAATCCTGTACTTATCATATATGTCCTCATCAGTTTGTCCCAACAGAGTGATGCGCAGGCGGAATATCCTCTCCTGGATTCTCCTTCTGCCCTGGCCTGCTGCATGGATCCTCATCCTCCTCGCAAACACGTAGAGTGCCGCCATTGTGTGCGGCCTCTATGGCCTCATTGGTCAGTTTAAATAGCCATCAGCAGCTTATCAGCTGTAGTGATTTTTTTGGGATTTTTTACCACCTGCTTCTGATTCCCCTTAATCTGCACTTGCTAAATACCGATTTTCGAGAAAATCGCTATTCGCGATTTTTGATGCATCGGTTAGCGAATTATTTTTGCGATTCTTTATTTGCTCACGCTTTTCTTATTGTCGCTGATAAGGAATCGCTATTTCTTGTTTCCCGGTATTAGCGAGTCGGTATTATTGCGATTTTTGGTTATTTGGTTGATGCATTGGGAAACGGTAAAATGCGCTCGCAAATTGCTATTCGCTAATTTTGCGAGCACATTTTGGCTTGATGCATGTGCCTGTACATCTTTAAAGGCTGGGGCAATGGCTGCCGAATTTTAAGCGTCTTTAAAACTCTGCTCCTCAACTGCTGCCCTCATCAATTGAGGCCATTGATTGGACTGGGAAACTCCTGCTTCTCCGTCTGTTGCTATAAGACTGATTTCAAAATCCCATCAGAGCACTTTGTAGCTGGAGGCACAGTTTCAAAAAGGCTGCTTTACAAGCCAGATCCTACCTGAGCATGTCAAACTCAAGGACGTATCTGGGATTGGCTACTAGAGGTGAGACACCAAAATGTTTTTAAACATGGAACACCGAAATGAATTTAAGCATGTGGAGATCTACCTAGACCTCTGTCCTTAAATCAAGAATGAAAACAACTTTTATTACTAGTGAGATTGGCGTAGCTGAGGGACTGAAATGTTAATGTACATATGGTCCAGGTTAGCCACCTGATAATGTGGTGACCCAGTCTCATTTAATTACACCCAAAGGTAAGTGTAGGGTCAATGTACTGCTCAGATGAAGACATCCCATTCACCATAGGAACCCTGCCAAAAATCCACACATTTGGTTCTATCACTTTAATAACTTTATTAGAAGCTTTTTGTTCTTGTGTTCCTCTCTGTCACCTCTTCCATCCATGGTTATTATGTATTCACCATTCTAATCATCATTCTAATCATTTTGATGTTCCTAATAAACACCTCCAAACACCATAAGTTCTAGGGGAGGACTTCCTTTGACCAGCTGATGAATGTTATTTCAAAGGACAAAAATCCAGGGCATCAGAAGATGGAGTTGCTACTATTGGTTTCCACGTCACTATTGCCTAGTCTGATCTTTTTATGCAGTGGAAACTTTGCTGGTTGGGATTTGGAGGCCTGTATTAAGCACTAAAAATAAAAATGATGAGTTAACAAAGGTCAGAGTACTATCTGCAAAAATCGCAGCATTCCCTGACAGTGTCATGCATAACTTGGTGCAGCTTTGAAGCTATACATTACCAAGCAGCATATTTAAAGGGAAAGATCTAATTTGATTTTCTCCTGGATTCTCCAGTGCAAGTAAATGTTGTAATGCAGTGCATTCAGGGTCATCTATAGGATCTTCAAATTTTACAGACAAGTAGTTTGCTCATGATTGTTCAGTTCAGCCAAGCAAGAAATCAAGGTTTCAAAGCAACGTCTCATAGTTCTGAAGTCTGTGACTCAGCGAGAAGCCCATTAAGGTAGTGTCACCAGGCCAAAATAGACAACTCAATAAAACAAGCAGTAACAACCCACCACCTCTGAACTTCTAACTAAAGCTGAGTTTAGTTTTTTGTTTGTATAAGATCATCTCTGTTTAAATTTGTGTATCTGCAAAAATAGTATAGCTGAAAAGGTTATGTGTACCACAAAAGGATTAGAACCGTCTTCTGTCATGTTAATAGTTATACCAACAGATGAATCTTTCTAACAATTCAACAGTGATTTTCAAAAGTATTTGTAGCTTTCATTGTGTAAAAAGCAAAGCCAGAACAGAAGACCGAAAACATCTGTGGTGATGCATAAAATGGGATTTTGACTTACTGCATGAGCCTTGGCTGAAACGTATGTATTATTTTCTATGCATCACAATGTAGGTCTTGTGTGTTACAATCTGTCAAGCTTATTTTTTCCACCCCCGATATTTCACATTCTTTAAATAAACATTTCCACACATGAGCTGCTGTCTCTGATGTTTTTGCTGTCTACATTCTTTATGACTTTTTCTTTGAAATCTTCTAGGATTATGGTAAATCTGTTCCTTATCTCATTCTGAAAAATTGTTGCGACTGCGGAGTCTCAGCCGCCTGGGCACATGAGAACTACAGTACTTTGCTGGGTCCTGTGATTCCAGAGTCTAACGATACGCCAGTGAAGCCCTCAGCTGTGGGCTGTAAGTTTCACTCAACTTGGTCTGCCTTCCTTCATACTCCTGTGCTCCTCACTGCCGATCTTTGCTCCGCAAGCTCTAAAATGGCAATCATCTGCATGAGGGTTTTCAATTGCCTTTTAAAGTTGCTCTATTGCTAGTACGGTTCTTTTTTTGTTAAAGCTGCTACATAGCTAGTCCGGTTCCTATTCTCACTCCTATTCTTTCCATTTTCCATCATGGCTGTTTCTTCCTTGATTCCATTCTGGTTTTCACAGTCCTTTGGGTTTCGTGTTGTGTGATGTTTGATGGAATTTCCTTTCCCTTTTCTTTTCAATACAAAGACTGAAGTCTGGTTCAAGGATGTGCCGCTACAAAGCTGTGTTCCTTTGTTTCTTATCTCACTCCCTCCGTTTGCTGATCCTGACTGCCTTTCTTTTTTTTTTTTTTTTTTTTATTTCTTTATTGAATAGAGATCACAGGTACAAACAAAAAAAAAAGAAACATAACACACGATTCAATTTGTTATACAATGCAGGATCAATTCGCAAAATTTAAATTGCTATAATATTCAGCAGATTTCAGGCTGTATAGCAGCCGGTATAGCTAATACAGAAGGAAAAAATATTCCATTATATCATTCAGTACAAAGATAATAAATAAAAAAGATAAGACCAGGTAATTAATAGGTACACCAAATAACTCAAGACCATCCTACTTATCCATATATGCACGGACAGCACCCCATATCATCTGCCCCAATGCCATTTTCCGCCTCCCCTTAACAATATATAGGTTATATTCCATATTATACGTGAACAAAAAACGAGTTCTCCACATCTCAAATGGGGGGGCATCAATTTGTAGCCAGACTGAGGCAGTACACATCCTAAGCACTGCGGCTGCCATAAATATCAAATACCTAACTTCCTTACTAGAGTCCGTGCGTGCCCCACCTGCATCTATACCCAATAGAATCTCGCTAATTGACACTTGTATAGAAACACCAAGAATCTCAGACAAAAACCTATTTATATGTCCGAGCAATTCTGATAATTTAGCACAGGTGGCAAAGATATGTGCTACATCAGCGTGTAAAATGTTACATCTGAAACACTTTCCATCTGGATCTCCCCCCCACTTTGCAATTTTATCAGGCGTGCGATAAAGATAGAACATAGTCTTGTAATGTTGTGCCTTAAGATTGGCTGACATAAATAAACGGTTAGCCCATTCCATCGAGAGCTCCAACGGTATTTCAGAGCATCCCAATCTTTCTTTCCATCTCGTTCGATGAGTTTCCAGATCGTTGGACATTGTCTCAAGAATTATATTGTACAATACTCCTATACGAGAGCCCTTTTTATTTGCCCCAATACGAGGATTAGATTTATTCACAATATTTATTTTAACAAAGTACTCACACAACTGAAGATACTTAAAAAAATGCGAAGTGGGTAACAGATATTGTTACCCACTTCCTTTCTTCTGAAGAATTCCACTATCAGATTCCAGATTCCTAGTTTTCTCCAGTCCTTTGAAGTATTCGTCTAGCAAGGAGGTTTTTTACGCCTTTGACCTTTTCCAGCTGAGAAGGTGGCAGCTCCTCCAGGGCACTTGCCTACTACAAATCCTAGTGTGTGGTGACATCGTGGTTTCCAGAAACAGTTGCCTGTACATCGGGCAGTGGAAGGCCCAGATTACAGGTATATGTCCAAACCTGACAAAGATGACATTTAATTGGTTTCAGAAATGCCCTGGTAAATGTGTATTATGTTTATTCCCATATGAAACTCTGTGCTAGAACAATCCACAAGTCCATAACTTGGGTACACCCAATGCCCTTAAGAAGCCTTAAGTACTACTAAAATAAACATGCAACCAAGGTTTTGCTAGGGAGATAATCTTTCTTTAAGTTTCATTTACCTGTCATTTTGTTTTACTGCTACCTTCTATTTCGTAATATTTACGTCTATTTTCCCTGAACCAGGTTGCTGTAAGGTGCCGCTGTTCGTTGAAAGAGGTAATTCCTTATTCTAAGAATTTGTAAGGGTTTTGAAGGTAGGGGGATTTAAGAGGGGAGGTCTGGAAGGTAGTTATATTGTTGTTTGTGGGTTTCTTGAATAGTTAGATGTATTACTATTATTATTGTTTTTCAGTGGTTTGTCGGGTTGCATTTTTGTATACTATTATGGTAATATTTTGTTAGATTGTTATGTTAATTAGGTTTTGATGATCAGTTGTTATGTATATGTGTTTCTCAGAGTGTAATGTGTTTTTGTGGGTGGGTAGTTTCTATTACTTTACATGTTTTTGTTTATGATCCTGTACTATGACCATTGGGAGCTTAATTTGTTTTCCTTAAGGAAATTATTTTTGGTTTTCAGTAAACAAAAGCTTTTTAATTTGATTTCCTTTTTTCCGTTTTCCTGGAGCGTTTTTTTAATACATTTTTCAGGTTTTTGATGGTTCCTACATACTTTGGATTGCTTGGACTGAATTTGATTGGATTCGTTTCATTTTTGCAATTTGGGGATCTTTTTGGAAAATATATTTCCCATTTTTGGTGGATTACTATTTTCTAATACTTGGATCCAGAAAGATATGCAGCTACAGAAGAGTAAATACGATTTTGGTTTTTTTTTTGGTTGGGAATGCAATTTTAAAATTTTTGTGTTATTATTATGTGAATGTTATGTGGAATTGTTTGGTTTATGTGCAGCAAATATTGTATGTGATGGTTTGAATTTGTTTTTTAATTTGTAGTTGGTGATTGTTGCATTTTATTTTAAATAATTGATATATAGTTTTATTATATCAGTCTTTATTAATATTGGTATTTTAATTGTTTTTGTGACTGATGTATTAAAATAATATATTTATTAGAGGCGGCGGAGCTTGCCTGACTCTAAGATGGCGGCTAGTTAGGGTAGCTCCCGAGACCGCCACTTCAATCCTGCACAATCCTTGTGCTTCGCATCAATAAAACCCACCGGGAAAGCAGAAAAAAGCACTACTAATTACCAGGAACAGAGTGCGCCTCGAAAAAGCAGCGCATATTGGAGCACGGCAACTCTGGGTGAGGCGAGGGCCTGTGGGCCGCGGCGCGAGCAGCGGAGCTGCGTCAGAAAGCTAACAGAGGACTGGGGCTGCTGGACATGGCAAACGCGGTGCTGAGGGACGTTGGTGCTGTGGCTGCCTCAATGTGCATTGCCCAGTCGATGCGGGCTCCTTCTGGAATGTGATGGCTGGGGGGTGACCTGCTCCGGAGCCTGCAACCCAGCTGAGAGGCGCTTAGGCCACGTTCCCGTACCTGGACTACTGAAGCAAAACCAACTGACACCCAGCAGCAATGCTTGGAAGGGATCACTGACTGAATATTGACATCGAAAATATCGTGGTACAAAAATATCAAAACAAAAATACCATTGTCCAGAATATCGAAGTACTATCTACATAATGGTAAGTACAAAAATATTGGGGGGAAAATATCGTTGTTAAAAATATTGTTGGTAAAAATATCTTTTTTTTTAAATGTTTA
The DNA here is from genome assembly GCF_964204655.1 of Triturus cristatus. Taxonomy (NCBI): domain Eukaryota; kingdom Metazoa; phylum Chordata; class Amphibia; order Caudata; family Salamandridae; genus Triturus; species Triturus cristatus. Next base: position 812,744,025 of record NC_140585.1, on the reverse strand, counting down.
AAAAATAATGTAAAAGAAAGGAAATAATACATATAATAAAAAAAACTTTGGGGTCATTAGAATGGCGGGTGGATTGCCACCGCTGGTCCAGCGGTAGCGATCCGCCCGCCATCCCAACCTGAATTAACCCTGCCATATTATTATGGCGGGGGTATGGCGGCCGACGGAAAGTCCGTCGGCCGCTTTTCCACCGGTCGGCAATCATTCTGATTGCCGGCCGGGTGGAGCTGGGGCACAATATGGTGGCGATGCCTAGAAGGACCCGCCCTCCATATTATGATGCATTGGCTGAAAGGCGATGCCGCCATAAAAAGGCTGGCGGAGATGTGCTTTGGGGGCCCGTTGCGGGCCCCCAGGGGGTGTGGGGGGGTAGGGGGTGCACTTGGGGGGTACCCATGGTACCCCCTGCAGTTCCATGTACAACCAGGGATTAATTTTATTTTGTAAATTAGGGGTGGGGGCTGCCTATTATGGGCACGCCAAAGCCCCCAACCCCCCTGGACAATAACAGTATTTCTGCCCACCTGGGTGCAGATGGGGGTGGTTAATTTACGGGTGGGGGCTGCCAAAGATGGGCATGCCAATGCCCCCACCACCCCCCTCACAAAATTCCAGTCTTTCTGCCCCCCATGGGGGCAGAAAGCACCCTAGACACCAGGGATTCTTTTTTTATAGGCCCGGGGTGGGGGCTGCTCAGAATGGGCATGCACATGCCCCCACCCTATCCCCCCGAAGAAAACTAAAGACTTGCTGTCCCTCCAGGAGGAAGATCTGCCCCCGGGGTGAGTCAGAAAGCCCACTAAGCGCCAGGGATTTTTTTTTTATATAGGAAGGGGTGGGGGTTGCCCAGAATGGGCATGCCAAGGCCCCCACCCCCCAAAAAATGATAGACAGTCTGACCCCCCCGGGAGGCAGATGGGGCAATAGCCCCTTATCTGCCCCCCCCCGGGGTGGGACAGAAAGCCCACTAGCCACTAGGGATTTTTTTCTCCAAAGTTCTGGGTGGGGGTTGCCCAGAATGGGCATGCCAATGCCCCCAACCCCCAAATAAGATGCCACAGCCTTTCTGCCGCCCCGGAGGCAGATGGGGCAGTAGCCCCTGATCTGCCCCCGGGGGTCAGAAAGTCCACTAGGCGCTAGCGATTATGCTGGCTTTTATATTAGTAGGGGTGGGGTTTCCCAGAATGGGCCTCCCAATGCCCCCCCCAAAAGAATAGCCACAGTCTTTTTGCCCCCCTTGGGGGCATATCGGGGCAAACTCCCCCTCCCCCAATTCCCCCCCAGGAAGGCAGAAAGCCCACTAGGCACCAACATTTTTTTAGCAATGTGCCTACCTGTCGATTTTGGGCCCTAGCGCAGCTGGCACATAGGGAAACCTAGCAAACCTAGACACCGAGGGAAATCCAGGATGGGGTGACTTGTCAGGCTCTCACCAGGTTCTGTTACCCAGAATCCCTTGCAAACCTCAAACTTTGTAAAAAAAAACATATTTTCCTCACATTTATGTGGTGGAAAGTTCTGGAATCTGCGTGGATCCACAAAATTCAACCCAGCCCGCATTCCCCAATGTCTTCTGAGAAAAATGGTACCTCACTTGTGTGGGTGGGTAAAGCACCCGTGACATCTAAATTGCCTAGCACGAAACAACCTGGTTTTGCAAGGGGGGGTCACCTGGGTTTTTGGCCCCATGCTCGGCGGCCACCTAGAGAAACCTACCAAACCCACACATGTCTGAAAACTAGACACCCGGGGGATTCCACGGAGGCATGGCTTGTGTGGATCCCCCAACGTTTTCTTACCCAGAATTCCCTGCAAACCTCAAATTTAGCTGAAAAAATCACTTTTTCCATACATTTTTGTGTGGGAAAGTTGTGTAATCACCAGGCTGACACAAATTTCCTACCACCCAGCGTTCCCCCGGATCTCCCGATACAAATGGTGCCTCACTCATGTGGGAGGCCCAAGTACCCGCGAAAGGCAAGGGCCCAAAACGTATTGAGGCGACATCAAAATTGCCTATCACAAAATGACCTGGTTTTGCAAGGGGGGGTCACCTAGGTTTTTAGCCCCATGCTCGGCGGCCACCTAGGGAAACCTACCAAACCCACACATTTCTGAAAACTAGACACCCGCAGCACCGCCCAGCATATTACAAGTAGCCTGACAACCGCCCCTGCTTGGCGGTGAGCCAGCCATGAAAAGGGTGGCGGAAAGGCAACCGGGGAGGCTCTAACAGGGCCACTCTGCTGATCCTGGGCCTGGGGTGCATGCGGGGGTACATGTTGTTCCCCCTTGGAATTGCACTCCAGTTCCTGCACGGCGCTGCATGTATGCCACACCATGAAGAATCCTACTGGAGGTCTGCTCTGAAGGCTATTCTGTGAGCCTAACACACCCACCACCGTGAGACTGCCACAGCACCACCCGCTCAACCTGGATTCAACTCTGCCGACAGAGTAGTGGCAGTGCTGCAGGTGGACTACCAAATTCATAATAGGGTTCTAAGTGCAGATTTTTTGAGGTGTCTTCATATACTTTGATTGAAATGGCAGTAACAGCTTTGCATGGCTTTGTGGGGGTAAATTATTACAATGACTTGAATCATGGTTTGCTCAAAGTCTATGATTATTTTTTAGGGGTAGTAAATAATTGTATTGTATTTGATATGTTTTACGAGCTCATAGTAAGTGCTGCTTTGTTTTTTTGGTAGCAGAGCATATGTAAAAGGAATATTTGTCTTTTGATATTCCCTATGCATGGTTTATAAATGAGTGAATGGTTTGGGATATATTTTAAAAGACCCATCCATCATCTATGTGTCACATTGCCTCAATTTTAGTAAGTTATCAGCAGTAGAGAATATAAGGATGTGTTTTTCTTATTTAGGTTGTCATTTAATAGGAAAGGTTCTTCACTATGTGTCATTGTTAAGTGTTCAGGTATGTGTGAATCTTGGTATCTTCTAGGGGCAGGTGGGGTATCGCAGGTGGATCTTTTAGTCTGTGCAATTAAACATTTTAAAGTGGGGATAGGTGGCAGTTGGTCTGATATGTTTTCAGGGACTTTAGGTAGTATATGTTTAAGTATTTTGCATGTGGGTTCCTGGGAGCTAGTGCTTGCCTCTCTTATATCTTCCAATATCTCTCTTACTTCTATTTCTGTTACATTGGGGGGGGGGGGTTTACATGAATTACAACATAATTTTTTGTATTTGCCTGGCCATAGCATGCATTACAATAATATTTAGTACATTTCCAGCTTATAGTTTCTGTTAATGCAATTCCTTGGCAGTAGGAGTAGCCCATGTGATTTAGTAAATGCTTTTCTTTCTGTGAAGTTATATACTTTGCAGCTTCTGTCACTGTATCTGAAAGTAGTGTAATAGTTTAAATGTATAGAATATTTTACCAATTGTATATTTATTTCCATTAAAAATTATGCAATCACATCTATTTTGTATACTTACATGTATGTTGTGTATAGATGTTTTTGACAATTTTGCAGGTTTTCCGTTGAGGGTGTCCTTACGTGGAGCTGATGCTATATTTTCTGTTGGAGGAAAAAAAATCGTAACTTTCAATTTAAATGTTAATTTATTGTTAGTTTCTAGATGTTGCGGTTGTTAAGTTTATTTTTGTTCCCTATTTGGGTGAGGTAATACTTTTATAAGAAATGATGTATAGTTACTTTCGTATATCTTTTCAATGCTTTTTGATAGTAGTTATTTTCAGGCAGGTTATTGCTGTTTCTAAGAGTAGGATTTTCTTCTAGGAAGTCTATGTAAAATGACAGAAGTTGGATAGTATTTTATGAATTATTTGTTAATTAAGATTTTAAAGTTTAATAACAAATACATTTTAGTGTAAATATACATTTTACTTGCTTGGTTAAGTAGTTGTTGAAGTGTATATATTTTTACTGTCATAGTTTGGTGAGAAACCCAGCAGAGTTTCTTTGTCTTACAGCGCTTGTTGTTTCTGAAGTAGTTAGTTGTTTAAATTAGCGTGCCTTTTATATTTTTGATGTAATTGTTTGTTTGATTATACTGGTTAAAGTTGTTTATAGTTTTATTTCATTGGTTGGTTTAGTTTCAGTTTGACTTTTTTTGTTTGTTTGGTCTTTCTACGGTAAGTGCTAATTTAGGTATTATTTTTGATGTATAATATATAGTTTGCTACTTTTGAATATAAGTATATATATATATATATATATAAATATATACACATATATATATATATATACACATATATATATATATATATATAAGTTCCGGCCGTGGAAGCATGCACCGCCACTATCACTGGAAGAAGGTCTGTGTGGCTGTGATTATCACAGCCTGTTCCAGCGCAGGAAATCTTAACATTTTGAGGCGATTAAGCAGACCTGAAGCCCACCGGAGGGCTGCGAGCATAATGGACATTGACATTGGCAGAGAACAAAGGTGTTTTAGCAACGGACCCCACCAAGGGGGAAGAATCGGGACTACCGCGCCCAGCATGCTTTTCACCAGAGAAAACATGCATTTGAAGGGGAAATAATACGTGGCAATCCATCTCCGTTTGTTACAACATGCCCACCCTATGATTAAGGTGCAGGTGTGCACAGAAACGCGTCAGGGGTTTTAAAATGCAGGTCTGGTGAATCGCTTCGTGTTTGAAATAAAAGTTTGGATAAACTATTTCCTGTGGAGTGCTGCTTTAAAGCGCGGAGGTCCTTGGGAAGATATATATAAGTTTATTTAGTAATTTTTAGGTTGTAGCTGAAATGTTTTTACTTTATGCTAATGTTTCTTTGGGTTGCATTGTTATCCTTTTTTGGGGGGGGTGTAAAGTAAATGTAATATATATCTGTTTAAGTATGCTTTTTTTCATTTTAAGTAATTTGTTTATGTTATAAGTGTTTTTTAATATATTTATTAGTGATTATTTAGTTATTTTAGTAATATTATCGTCATCAATGTTATGTGTTTTGATCTTATTGACATATTTTGTAGCCATTATTTGTTTTTTTCGATATACTTAAAAATAGATATTTTTAACAACTATATTTTTTTTCTCGATAGTTGTGCTTTTGCTAGCTAAGTATAAGTCATCGATATTTTTGTGAGCAATATTTAATTTCCAACATTTTTGTGTTTTGATATTGTATGCATCATTATTATGTCAGGGATCCACCCCTCAAATCCCTCTGTGTTGTTGCTTCAATCTTTTCTGTTTTAGAGGACTTGGAAGCTGGAATGTGCTACCAGGCCACTCATTTCCCTACAATGCTCCCTTTTGTGCATTTTTTTATTTATCGCTCAAAGATTGGCATCTTTCATCCTGGAACAGTAAATTAAAAGTTAATAAAAGGAATTGCCACACAAATTTTCCTTTTCTGGTGACGTATATAGACAAAAATGTGATTGCACTGGAGTGGCTTTTTTTTCTTTGACGATGCACTTCCACACTGGCAAACAGGATTTTTTTTCTTTTTTGCTGCTGCAGAAGAGTATTGAAAAAACATTTATAAAGCTAAAAGGCTAAATAACGCTATTGATAGACAAGACCTGATAGGTTTGCCAGTACTTGCTTCTACTCATCACTGCACTGAAATTGTTGGTTAGTAAGATGTATAAATGATTTTTTAAAAAAGAAGAAATCAATACTTTTGTTTAAAAACTATTGTGGTCTCAAAAATAGGGAATGCAGCGAACATCACACAACAAAAAAGAACTGCAAAGAGATACATACAAGGAGATTCAGTGCTGTTGGAAACAGGTTGAATTTTAACTCAGATAAATGAATGAATGTAGTATGGAGTGGAATATAATTATTTGGAGTTAAGTTATGTGGTGTGGAGTGGTATTATGTGGAGTGTAATTATGTTGCATGCTGGGGAATTGTGCGGCATTGAATTGTGTGGCTTGGAATTGCGTGGTTTTTGTATGAAATTATGTGGCATGGTGTGGAGTGGAATCAAGTTGAGTGCAATTATGTGGCGTGGTGCAGAGGTGAATTTAGTGGAGCGTATTTATGTGTTTTTGTGCTGAGTGGATATAGGTGGAATGGAATTATGTGCCGTGGAGTGGAATTATGCAGTGTGGAGGGGAAGTATGTGTAGTGAAATTATCTAGAGTTTAATTGTGTTGCGTAGAGTGTAATTATGTGGATTGGAGTGGAATTATGTTGTGTGAAGTGATATGATGTAAAGTGGAATTATGTGGCATGGCGCAGCATGGAAATATGTGGAGTTGAATTTGTGGGATTGTAATTATATGGCATGGAGCAGAATTATGTGAAGTGAAATTGTGTGGCGTGGGTCTGTGAGATGTTGAAATGTGTTGTGGGTAGTGGGATTATGTGGTGTGGATTTGTGTGTTGTGGAATTGCATGGAACTTAATTGTTAGGCGTTGACTTTATTGTGGAGTTGAATTATGTGGAATGTAATTATGTGGTATGAATTCGGGTTGAATTGTGAGTAGTTGCATTGTGTGGAATGGAGTGAGATTATGTGGAGTGGACAGGGACAGACAGGGCAAGAGGAGATGGATTCAAATGCAAGCTTCCCAGTGCCAAAATAAATACCGTCAGCAATGTAAACAGGTTTATCTGATATCTGCAAGCAAGCCAGGGGTGAGGATGTGGTTTAACGGTGAAAACTGTCGACGTTGGAGCTGGCAAGCCTAATTCGAGTGACTCTGGGCAAATCGCTTAATCTTCCTGTGCCTACAAAAATTCAAGTTGTCAAACAATTTATTATTTCTTCTTCTCCCAGGCAGCAGAGCCTGTTTGCCTATATTAAAACCCTAAAAAAGGTATTCATAACTTTTGTGTCTCAAGAGCTTGCATGTTGCTTTTGTTATATTTTTCATCTGGTTCTATAGCAAGACCTTAAGTTTATACAATTAAATTGAACATGTCATGCATTTATTTTTTGACATATTTCTCCATAAAACTTTCAGGGAGATGTCAAATATCAATTGTTTTATGGGGAAATATGTCATCTTGCTTCCATGCTTGTAGCCCCCGAAGGCAGAGCTTCCCAGTGCAAAAATAAATAACATCCGCGTTTGCACTGGGAAGCTCTGCCTTCGGGGACTTCAAACGTGGACGCAAGATCTGCAATCTGATATCTGCATGCAAGCCAGGGAAGAAAGGATATGGCGTAATGGCCAAAGCTACCGACTTTGGAGCTGGGGAACCAGGTTTGAGTAAGCGCAGCTCAACAGTCTGTGACTTCGAGCAAATTACTAAATCTTCGCTTGCCTTCACAAAACGAATGTGTCCTTGTGTAAAGCACTCCAACACCTTTGGGTCGAGTTTGCGCTATAAGAAAGCTGCAACAAAAACAAAAGTCAGAGATCTAGACAAAAGCATCTGGCCTTCTGCTTCATCTGTTATGCTGGGTGGGGCACAGCAATGGAGGGGAGGGAGAGAGGAGGAACAAGCAAACAGACAACGGGATGGAGCAGACGGCATAGTTAGCTATGAAAGATGCATTCTGTAGAGTGGCTAAACAAAAAGAAACAAATAGCTTCCAAAAGCGCGAGCAGTGTAAGGACACAAGTTCTTGGGCTATACTTCATGGCAGGATCACATACAAGAAGAGGGAATTGCCCACCGCAGAGCTGACCAGGGCCACATGCAAGAAGAAGGAAGTGCCAAAGTCAGAGCTGACCAGCAGGAAGCAAGCAATGAGAATAGCTTTGAAGCCAACCTGTCTCTGACCTTTTGCACCTGAACTTTATTGCCTGCAGGACCGTACTGGCCATTTCACCGTGGAGAGCTGTCTAGGGGGCTGCATTCTGGGCTGCCATGACACAACCAAGAGAGCCCAAATTGCCTCATCCTAATTGTTTCCACCAGCAGCATGGGGATGGTTTGAATATTTTTACAATGGCTGAGTATAGATTCCAGGCCGGCCCTGTCAATCAGCTGAGTTTAGGTTCCAGGCAGTCCCTGTCAATCGGTATATTGCAGCTATAGCATCCCTCTAAGGTTAGGCACCCATCCTAGGAAAGCACAACTGAGTGGGATGTTGCAACACCAATTCCTGATTCCCTAATGTTTAATAAGGAAACCAAGCGCATTTGGATTTCTGTAGAGGACTGTCACGACATTGATGAGGGAGCCCTGTGGTAATCTTAATAACGCTGCCATGTGTGGGCCACCTGAGCTACATTGGGCGGTTCAAACCTACCTGCGGGAAGGGAGGAAGCTTTGCAGGTGGTGGAATCTCCATGGCATTCCGAGTCCGGAAGCGCAGAGCGCTGCAGCAGTTCAGTGCGTGAATTCGGAGCGCAACATTATTGCGTTGTGAACCGGGAAGCACATAAAAGACACGTCCGGGTTATTCATTCCTACATTCTATGCTGCCTACATGATGTTAGGAGAGTAAAAGAGGATTCTCCGATGCTCATGTGCCTCACGCATACGTATATATAAACATATACTTTGTTCTTTAGTTGGCTTATTAAACAAGACTTTGTTCAAAGTCACCAGGAGTGATACAAACTGCATTCATACTACTTTCATTTTGGATTATAACGTTGCTGTGAGGAGAAGGCACACTTGTCTGGAAAATATTGCAACAAGTTGTTCTTTGTTCAATTCATTACAAATTATTTCGCCATTTCTAACAGGAGAGTTCCGAGGTCTGTCTGGGATTCTCCCCCTGTGAAGCTTGGCAGCATTTTTGTTCTTGTGGGTATCCTCGTATCTATAAAGTATATAGGAAACCTGGGGTATACCATAACCTTCCTATTGTAATCCTTGATTGTTTATTTCAGTGTGTCTATAACAGAACCAAGAGTTCAGAAAGGAACAATCCATTCCTTGTGTCCCATAGTGATACAGAAAAAAATTATTGTTTTCTTTATAGGTAAATAGAGAAGGACAAACAAAATTAGAAATACAGAATCCATATGTGATCAACTTATGGTGTTTGTTTTCCCTTTCAGGTCTCCCTCCCAGCTGTTACCATCCTTTCCTTCCCTCACTTGATCACCTTACCCTTCTGTGCTGTTATAACATGCAGAATTGAGGCTATCAAGGGGTGAACCCACTTAAGCCACAAACCAATCCCGAGGATTCAGAAGGTTGCACCGTGACAGAAATAATTTGCCCACGAAATATAATCTTCCTGATCGGTCTGGGGATAAGATCGCCACATTGAAAGATGTAATAGCGGCATTAGCAGTGGTCCAACAAGAGGTCACATCCAGAACAGAAACCGCAGCCTTACAAGACAAGCTAGATAGAATGCAGAGAAACCCGTTTGATGCTTCCACAAATCGTGTTCGGAGTGAAGATTCATGGCCAAATGGAGGCGGTGCCTCTCCTACTCCACCTATTACGGTTGAGATCCCTACCCCTATACCTTTAACAGCACCAGAGCGCTATCATGGGGATGTTAATAAAGTACAAATCTTCCTCACTCAGATATTGTTGCATTTCAATTGTCGTCACAAGGCCTCCCTTACAAATCAGGCCTGCGTGGTGTTTATGATTTCTTATTTGGCTAGTGATGCTGCACAAAGGGTGGTGCCATTAGTAAGGAGGGACGACCCTTTGTTGTACGATTGGGAAGAATTTCATACGGAGTTTGAGAAAGTATTTGACCGTGGGACTACCACTTTTTCCACCGACAGGCAGCTGATGGAACTGAAATAGGGGAATCAGGAACTAGTGGTATATATTAATGCCTTTCAGAGGTTAATGGCTGAGTCCCAGGGGCCGGAAGGGAAGAGCGCTGCCCTTTTTTATCAAGGGTTGAGAGATGAGTTAAAAGACGTCTTGGCCCAGATAAACCCCCAACCTTCAACTTGCATAGATCTAATTAACCTTACCTTACAATTAGATCATCGTCTCAGTGAAAGAGGAGGGAAAAGACGCAGAGTAGAAAGACCTCCCTTTCGTATAGATAAACAGAAGTCCAGGAGGGTGCAAAAGCCCAACCATATAACCCATGGAAATAGGATTGGTACATGCCTCCTTATCCACTGAAGAGAGAGAGCAAAGAATAAAGAATGGCCTTTGTCTCTATTGTGGACGAAAGGGTCATTTCATTAAAGATTGCTTAGCTAAATCAAAAAACAGAACAGGGTTTAGTAAACCCTTAAAAGGTGGCACTGAGAAAAAGATGGAAAACTAAGGGGCCCAAGAATGAAAAAGAGAGTTCTTATTATGCAGAGGTATCATCCCTTCTATATGTGACTTAAAGGTATTCACCAAAGACCATTTTACTATCCCCATAGCATTGAGCACTACTGAAGGGTGGAAAGAGGTTAAGGTCATGATTGATTCAGGGGCTGCAGGCCTGTTTCTGGATGAACAAAAGGCACTTGATTGGCATGTTCGGTTAGAAAAAGAAAGAGAAACCGGAAACGTGTTGACAGTGGATGGGAGGAATTTGGTTTCAGGTGCTATTTCCATATCCAAAATCTGGAGGTGTTATGTGAGGATGGTCATGGAGAAAAGATAAGATTCAACATAATTAAAGCCCCTCAATATGGAACCATCTTGGGATTACCGTGGTTAGTCAAACATAATCCTACTATTGATTGGGTTTCTAAAACAGTCAAATTTGAGTCTTCTTGGTGCAGGGACAACTGTGGAGTAGCACTACCCTTGTCAGTTACAGCCATAGCCACTACACACTCAATAGCCAGAGCAGGAGAACAGGATATCACCCTACCCACATTTTATCATGAGTTCCAGGACATCTTCTGTGAGAGACAAGTTGATAAGCTACCCCCGCGTAGGCCATATGACTACCAAATTGAACTAGTACCAGGGGCTAGGGTTCCTTGTGGAAGGATTTATGCTCTGACAGAACCCGAGAATAAACATCTTTGCAGTACTTGGATAAGTTCTTACAGAATGGGTTTATACGAACATCCAAATCACCAGCAGCCTCGCCTCTGTTCTTCATCTCCAAAGCGAATGGTAAACTTAGGACGTGCATAGACTTCAGAGCTATTAACAATATAACTATCAAAAACAGGTACCCTTTACCATTGATCCCAGTTTTATTGGATCAAGTTAAGAAAGCAAAGATTTACCCGGTTGGACCTCAAGGGAGCCTATCACCTGGTTCGAATGAGGGAGGGGGACGAATAGAAGACGGCATTTCGTACTAGATACGGTCTCTTCGAATACACCATCATGCCATTTGGGCTTTGCAATGCCCCCTCAGCTTTTCAATACTTTTTGAATGATGTATTGAAGGATTTCCTGGATGTCTTTGCCATAGTCTACATCAATGACATCACTATTTACTCAACTAACAAAAGTATTCACTGACAAGCACAGCGCTCCGCGCCTTACGCCTCAATGGATTGTACTGTAAGCTAAGCAAATGCGTGTTCCGCATGCAATAGGTTAAGCTTCTGGGTGTCATCTTGACACCTAATGGTCAAGAAATGCCTGAGCATAAGATTAAGGCAGTAAAAGAATGGGCTCTTCCCATGACAGTACGTGAAGTGCAATGCTTTTTGGGATTCACCAATTTTCACAGGCAATTTATTCATCAATTCTCACAGGTAGTGTCCCCCATAACCAAGCTCCTAAGGAAGAATAGGCCCTTCCAATGGACAGAAGAAGCCCATCAAGCCTTGGAGCTCCTAAAAAAGGCGTTTACCACAGCTCCCAATTTGGCACACTTTGATCCTAAGAGACCTTTTTTTGTAGAAGCTGATGCTTCTGATGTTGCCATTGGTGCCATTTTGTCCCAAAGAAACAAGGCAACTGGGCAAATGCACCCTGTGGCCTACATGTCCCGTAAACTTAATGAAGCTGAAAGCAACTACACCATTTCTGAAAAGGAGTTATTGGCAATCAAAGGGGCATTTGGGGAATCGAGACATTATCTGTTGGGAGCCTAACATATGATCACGGTTTATTCGGACCATTTACAACCTAAAACATATGAGATCCGCTCGTACCTTATCTCCCAGGCAGCTCAGATGGACAATTTTCTTTGCAGAATTTGAATTTGTTGTTACTTATCAATCAGGGTCAGAAAACAGAAAAGCTGTTGCTCTCTCAAGACAAGGCTCGGATCAGGTAGCAAAAGGCCAGGAGATACAGACCATTTTGAAACCTACTCAAGTGATCAGAGAATAGAGAAGGACAAACAAAATTAGAAATACAGAATCCATGAGTGATCAGCTTATGGTGTTTGTTTTCCCATTCACATCTCCCTCCCAGCTGTTCCCATCCTTACCGTCCCTCACCTTAACCTTCTGTGCTGTTATAGCATTCATAATTGAGGCTATCAAGGGGTAGACCCACTTAAGCCACGAACCGATCCTGAGGATTCGTGGACAGGTGGTGCAGTCATTTTTCTCTGGACGGGCGGAGGCCTGACATGCAGGCGCCCAGCGTCACTATGCCTCCTGAAGGTATGATAATCATTTTACAGAAATATGTCATGACTTCATTTTCTAAACCTCACAATGCTACCTCCAGACCCAAGGGAGTATTTTGGCACTAAATAACACGTTAATTGTTATGCCAACTGAATCATGCTTATTTTATCGAACTCAAGTGGATGACATGCTGAGTAAACCTTGCAGACCAGAAACCAGTGACCATCAAGTTTAACATTCCGGCCAAACACAATTGCTTCAGTCCACTGAGCCATGAGGGCCTGGCTTCATAGGCAAAGGTGCAATAAAAAAGTCAAGGAAGAAGATAAAGAGACCAGCACTATTCCCACTCATCATTGTCAGCATTCTTTACTGACGTTCTTTCCTTTCTTTGAGGTGGACTCCGCCTCCTAAGTACTGACTAAGACATAGAGGAGGGACATAGAGGTAACAAAGCTTTCCACTGCCCTGAAAAGAGTAGGACTTGCCCAATAATTTTAAGACGTTCACTGAGTGTCTTCGGAGTACCACTACGTGGATAACTGTAGTGAGGAAGAGAAGTAATTGAGCCAAATGCAACTAAGTTATGGTATTGGTGAATACAGTCTCTTGTGAGCGCTACAGTTGTTAATGGGTAATGCAGAGTCTCACTGTAAGAGCAGCGGGCAGAACAGCAAGCACTGATTCTTATCAGAGCAGAAACATTTTGTAGGACCCACTCGTCTACTGTAGAAAGCCCTTCAGATGTCCTGCAATGAATGTGCTAGTTTTCAATCTGTGACTTGGCTGCAGTGTCATCCTAGCGATTTTGGGGGCCCTGGCCAAGATATATTTTGGGGGTCCCTGTACAGAACCAATTTGAATTTTATTACCCATTTCCTGCTGAGTCAAGCTCACATGATGCCAAACAATACTAAACTGGATGTTAAACTTTAACAGGGTCACACACTATCAGTTTAAATATAGCTTGCCTGGGACCCCAACAATCGTTAAGGTGACCCAAGGTAGACAGAGTTAGAGGTAGAGGGATACTGGTTTAGACAGAGAAACAGAATAAACAGAGCTCAAAGTGAGAGAAAGTTCACTTTGCCAGGGGGCCCATTGGAAGGCGGAGACCCTGGGCAATTACCTGGGAAACAACCCTTACAACGCAGTCATAACAACTCACTACCTTTACAGCGCAGTCATTACAAAGCAACATCCTTTACATCGCATGCCATTACAACGCAGCCATAACAACGCATGTCACTACAATGCATGCCATTACAACGCATGCCCATACAACACATGCCATTACAACGCATTATAAGGTAAGTAATGAGAAATAGTAATTTTTACCCCTACACTATCCAACACTTACCCTACTGTTGCACTCACTGGAGTGGGAATAGTAATTTTTACCCCTACACTATCTAACACTTACCCTACTGTAACACTCACTGGAGTGGGAATAGTAACTTTTACCCCAACACTATCCAACACTTACCCTACTGTTGCACTCACTGGAGTTAGAATAGTAACTTTTACCCCTATACTATCCAACACTTACACTACTGTTGCCCTAAAAGTATTATGCGTTGTAATGGTATGTGTTATAATGGTATGCGCTGTAATGGAATGCGTTGTAAGTGTAGTTTCTAAAAATGCGTTGTGATGGCAAGCGTTGTAAAATCATGCATTGTAAAGGATGTTGCGATGTAAAAACCGCTTTGTAAAGGCATGCGTTTTAAAAGTTTGCGTTGTAACGTGTCCTATTCCAATTGCCCACGTTGCCCATACCTTAAAATGCCTCTCCTTGTCTTTGGAGTCATGGCAATTGATCGAATAAAATACTGCAGGTATTGGAATGCCATCACACACCATTTCACCCCTCACCCCTGAATGACATTACAGGATTGACTCCAGTTCCCACCCTTAGCCCCTTGAAATCTCCCATCTGCTACTGTGGGCCTAGGGCAATGTCACGGAGGGGACTCTAGCATGTACTCTGATGCCATCATGACTCCTGAGATCAGGAGTAGCATGGTCAGTTCTATGGTTTTTTAAAAGCAGCGGCTGATCCTTGCTACCATAATTGGCCAGATGTCAGTTAGAGACCGCCATACCAACCCTGGGCCTTCATTCCGAAAATCAGACTTTATGAATGCAGCCTTTACCGGAGCGCTCCTTGGTAGATGGTTACCCTTATTGCCTATTTTGCCCTGCCTTTAAATAGCTCTGTCGGTATCACGGTGCTTTGAAAAGCAAACGAACCAAATTGAGGCCTGTGCATTTAATTCGCCTTGACTCTATAATGCCTTTTTTCTGTAATTGTTAATTTGAGCAATGTTTTATTATTTATTGTCCTCGGACTAAAATAACAATGTTATATAATGTCACCTCATTTGAATGTGTCTGCATTTATTCCTGATAGATGCAACACATTACAAATGCAGAATGCACTACCTTAATAAAGGACTGCTGCCAACTCGATAAAACGAAGTAATGCGAGTTGTTGCTAGCTTAAACGTCATGTTCACATCCATAACTCTTAGGTAGCTGGTCTCCCTACGTTGCCCTCTAAGCAGCGCTACAATACAACAAGCATTTGCAATGCAATCGGTCCCGCCTTTGGGACCTTATATGTATTTAGCTATGCAGCACATTAGCCTGGGTGCTGGAACATCTACTGTTCTTTAACATGGACGGAAAGTTAGCACCAAACTGCGTGACACACCAGGTATGGGAACACATGGAGAGAAATATTGCCTTTCAGCAAGAAATGGTATAGTCCAAAGCTCTGTTTTACTATAAAATCTGGGCCTTCGGTGGTCGTATCACTGAAAATGCAAGATTTGAAAAAAATATTATTGTCTATTGTTGCTCGAGGAAGACAATTTTTATGGACTGGAATCTAGAGAATGCTAAAGTGATTCTGGTATTTTATTGACCTCTGCTGGTCGTTTTCTATCAAGAAAGTTAAATAGAGGCAGTTGCCAGAAAAAGAAAAAAAAGAAAGTCCTTCAGCAAAAAGCAATTCTGGTATTTTACTGACCTCTACTGGTCGTTTTCTATCAAGACAGTTAAATAGAGGCAGTTGAACAGAAAAAAAAGTCCCTAAGCGGAAGCAGACAAGCCCTAGGGCTGATCTCCAGAGCCCACAAAGTACATACACATATAAGTATATACTAAAGTATATACAAGAGGTCTCGAATGCTCGACCTAAAAAGCAGCTGATTAGATCAGATGCCTTCCAGCAGCCAAACATTATTTTGCTTGGAGCACCGAGCGTCCTTGCACCTGGAGGGAAATATCTGTCTTTTATATTCTGATTGAGATGGTTGGGGTCATACAAACTGCTCTTTGGAATCAGATAGTGACCACATTTTAGACAATAATACTTGTCTGTTCATTTTAAAACCCTGATTCTCTTAGCACCATTAGAGGCTTAGAATGTGCTTCTTCGCCCTCTCAGGCTGTCATACAGCGCCCACAGGTTACTTTTTCACATGGAAGGGTTTCAGGTATTGACAGATAGGCAGGTTTGTGGCAGAGGCGGCCTGGTCTGTAGCTGCTTTGCTGCTGTGCCATTAGTGGTACATAAATGTCACTGCTTTCATTCCTTTATTTTTAGGATACGCGTTTAAGGTAAATGACCTGCTTTTTATAGAAAGCACTTTACTAGTTTGATTGCACTCTCTGTACATGCATTGTGGCCTTTTCAATGGTCAAAATAGGAAAGAAGTTGCCAGGGTTTAGGGAATAAGCTTTGTGTGTCTATTGCAATAGAACACACACACACACACACACATGCGCGCACTCACCTACACAGCAAACACACCGAAAGGAAGTTAAAGAGAAGGGATTGCAAGATATGCATTCCCTTTTTCTACCCAAGTATAGTTTGATTAGGAAAGATTTGTTGGTATATTGAAATACAAACAGTGAACAGCAAAACCTTAAAGCAGCACGTTTGAAAAGCAACATGTTTTAATGGAATTTATGAAAAATGTAAATCACATTGGTTTCTGTAAGGATTTTCAAAGGTCTTTAAAATGAGACATTGGCACCTTGTCCGTCTTCCTTGTCACAGTCATTACAATGTGAGCTTGGCCTCGTCCAAAGGACAGGTTTTACCTACTCTAGCAATAAAATAAACATATCACATTAGTTAGGTTACTTCGGACTTGCGCCTAACTTAGGCTCCTCCCCCTACTCAGAATGTAAAGGGCGGAACCAAATTAAATCACTTTGGTTTTGATGCCTCCAAAGATGGCAGGTTATGCCTACTCTATGCGATGCAGTAATTTGATTTTGTATATATTTAATAAACACACATTAATAAAATAACATTGTACTGGTGACTAACCTAGGTGTGTCAGCCTCGTCATGGTGGACGTGATGAATGCAGGAGGATATTGCAAAGGACATTTCAGATGTGTTCATTGAAACCTATTCCTGCAAACCTATGACTTTTTTCAATTAGATTTTTTCTTTATATCCCCCTTATCCTTGCTTTGAAAGGAAGCGCCTAGCACTGCAAGGGTCCCTGACAAGAAGAGAGATGGACAATAGCCAACATGCCAAACGACAGGGGGTTTCAGTAGAAAAAAGCGGATGCAGCACTTGGCTGCGTG
Organism: Triturus cristatus; assembly: GCF_964204655.1. Classification (NCBI taxonomy): domain Eukaryota; kingdom Metazoa; phylum Chordata; class Amphibia; order Caudata; family Salamandridae; genus Triturus; species Triturus cristatus. Next base: position 812,727,056 of record NC_140585.1, on the reverse strand, counting down.
AACGAATTATATCATGTAGAAAGAAGGCAAACATTATTCCTCATTCTCCTGTATGGCTATAAACGCAATCTGAACTCTGTTCACTGCTGAACTAGAGACCATGTGAAGGAGAAAAGCTCTCTCAATTTAGGGGCATGTGGGGGAAAACTAAGGAGCACTGATAGAGGATTCAGAGAACAATAAATGCATGTAAAATGCATGGGCACTCAGTCTCCTTCTTGCTTCTTGTTTGGTGCCGTGGCCTAGGACACTACCTTAAAGCGTACCCTCTTGTAGTAATTAGGATCGTTAGATTGGTAAAAAAAAAAAAAAAAAAATAGCTTCTGCTTCTAAAGCCAGCTAATACAAAAATGTTATTTGATTGAGATCTCCATGTGTCGATAGGCTACGCACACGGCCGGTAAAAACGGCCCAAAAATAAAGCTTATGGTCCGATGAGCGAATGCTCACCTGTTTTATAGGAGGATTTCAAATATCGGCTAGCCCGCCTGGCACGACGATGCCCCCATAAAAAACTACCAATAACGCCATCAAGACGCCTAAAGAAATAATCCAGAACTCTCAGGGAATTGCCCTAAACAAATACAAACATTTCGGAAAAATATTCATTTTATCGAAAAAAAGTTTAAAACTAAAATCAGCAGCCTGTAGTTTTTGAGCGCATCTCATGATATTACTCCCTGATGCAGAAACGGTGAATAACGTTTTATCTCCTGGCGCAGCATGTAAAACTGAAGTTGGTTTTCCTAGCACAGAACATATGGTGGCAATTTCTTCTGATAAGGCACCATTTCTCACATGGCACAAACATTTTCCATATGTACATTTAGTGTCTTTAACTGACCCTGATTTTGATGGGTGCATAAGTGTATTTGCTGCAACTAAGAAAAAACATTCCTTTCTCTAGCAGACCTTAAGGTATTGGGTTAATCATGACATCTCCCTAGAATAGCTACTAGAATCCTGTCTTTTATTGCACTATATAAAACAGTGTTTCATACCACACAGGTAATACACCGTTTTTTTTTATCTAGCACCACTAACATCATTACCCCTGCCTTGCACGGCTCATGACACCAGTAATATGTGAGCGGTTTGCATGCATAGCATTGAACATGCACACGTTGATTGGACCCTTGGCTTCACTGAACAATGGTCTGCACCAGCTCTTTGAATACAGAATTCTCTCTGGCTGGGAAGTTCATTTGGTTTGCATTTCTGAAAACAATCAATGCAAAAGTGATTACATTGTAGGCACGTATTGGGTTCTGGAAGTCTCCCGTCCCATCATATCAAAGGCGAAAGAGCCAGGTACTGTAAGGCGAAGCAGTTGTGTTTTTTAATCGGAAAATAAAAATACGTCAATAATTAATGGTCCTCATAACAGGTTTTAGTCACCACACGAAATAGGTTTCAACAAACACCTCAGACATTCAAGAAAAATAAAAAAATCAGCTGAAGCCCTGATGCAGTGCTGAAAGGTTCTGAAATAAAAGCTGAGAGGAAAAAAGTTAAGCAGTAGAAAGTAGTCAGCTATGAAGTTCCTGCAGCAGTGGTGCCAATAATAACAATCATTGGCAAAGCCAATACATCTGGTTGTAATGTGCTAGCTAACACCTGGAAACAGCATTTGTTCTTACCTGCATTTGCATATGTTAGCTCATTAAAGACAGGCCTATTGACTTTGGTGTTAAATGAGGGTGGTGATGATAACTGCGGTAATCGAAGTAGAAATGGTGATGTGGTTGTTGTGGTGGTAATGGAAGTAGTGCTAAGAGTGGTAGAAATGGTGGAGGTGGTGGTATACCTGTGGTCGTTATAAAGGCAGTGATGGTGGTGGTAATGATGGTTTTGGTGGTATTAGTGATGGTGGCGGAAGTGGCAGTGGTAATGTTTGGTGGTGGTAATTGTGTTGTGGAGCAGCATAATTTTGACTCCACCATTAAACTTTACAAATATATAACCAGTCGCAGCAGAGCAACTGCAGCAGTGGGGGGGGGGGGGGGGGAGGGGAGGGTTTGAATTAAAAAAATTAAAATTTTAAAAACGTATCTGATCTTGCTGCCGCCTCGAGCTCCGGTGCTCCTCTGTTCTTCTGCTTCTCCCGGCAGTCCCTGGCACAGACTCCCTATCCAATCCAGATGCTGCTCTCATACCGGGATTGACCTGAGCTGGCTGGTTTGACGCTCCGCTCAGGCACAGGGAGTCTGTGCCATTTCTCTACCCGGCTGTAGAAAATAGCTGGGAGCAGAAACCTAAATGTGCATGTCTGCTTGGGCGGCCTCGGACGGCCGGCCAAACAGACATGTGCTCTTAGAATTGCACAGAGCACTTCACTCCTCCTCCCTTTCATGTCCCGACCTACCCCACCCCTCCCTACACATGCTGGCTGAGCCAGCAGCCAAAAATATAAAACAATAATTTAAATATCATTTTTATTTTTCAGCTGCTGGCTCTAAGACAGTGGGGCGACGCTCCTCCTCCATTGCGGAGGAGCTGCCGCTGTACATACCCTAAACATGCACTTAGCAAATGTTTCCTGTGTGACCTAACGACATTAATAATAAAAGATGTTGCACTTGACATCATTATTGAAGTGCATTCACTGTAGAATTAGAGAATGAATATACACTGTGTGCCTGAATTCATTAAATGAGATTTAGTGTTTAGATGATTGAAGGGAAACCATCCTCATCTTTTTAGAATGTGTTTACTTTAGAAACGACAATGAATTTATGTAATGTGTGCACTAATGTTTCGCGTATATTTCATTTAAAATGTGGTTCTTAGCCATACTTACACATGTGTATTAAAGATTTACTGTATGTCACATGCAATATGAACCTAATGTACTGACACGTTATATTTATTTGTGTTTGAAAGTGCACATGCATATTAAATGTACACCTTTGATTTATTATTCTAAAATTGCCCTCACTAGGCCTATTTTCTGCATGAAATACTGTTTTCCATTTCTGCCTGCATGGCTTTTCCTTCGCAGGTGCGTTCACACACATTGTTAATTTGAGAATAGATACAACACTGCAGTAGCGATAGAGAGAGAGCCTGAGAAGAAGATCTTGACAAAGGAACATGGAAAGCCAGAGCATTAACTGAAGAGTCCTATTCAGCAACGCTACAACATGGCTTGGTTGAGCAAGGACGATGTCGTTCCCATGTTTAGTGTGGGACATTTCGGAAATATTGCAGCTTACAACATGACAATGGAAAAGGACAATGGAACACCTGATGATGGGAACCAAGGGGTGGTACCTGAGAGATGCCAGTGTGAATAACTGGAGTCTACACTATCGGATGTGAGAGCCACTTCTCCTTGGACTTAGAGAGATTTAGACCTCTATGCTTATTCCCTTGGACTCCTGCTGAGTGTGGCTTAGGCTACAAATTTAACATTCCCCTGACCCAAGAAGATTCTTGACCGAGCTTCTGCAATGCTGACACCTTTCTGCACTTTCCCACATCCGTCTATTTTTCTGCAGTTCCCTCATTTTTGAGATCTCTTAGGGTTTAAACAATCCTCCTTGGTTTGGTCTTTAACCTAGATGATTCTAGATTTTACTCATGTATAGAAGAGAGGGCCAGAAACTTCTCTGAGCACCAGATCTTGCTACTGATCTTTTGTATTGCTGTGACTGAACTTCTTGTTTGCATTATACTAGAAAGCCTAAATGTCTTTAGGAGGCTTGGTTTCCCGGTTATTATTCTCTTATTCTGTGTCTTTATAGCATGGTGCTGAGATTCGTGTACCTTAAATTGATTGCTAACTTGTAATAAACCTTCTTAACCATAGTTACTGATTTCTGGTCCTGATCGTGTAGCGAAATGGGTTACACTGTTAATTGAAATTGATTGATGTAATGTTAACTCCCATCACCTCTCAGTCGGGACTGAAAAGGTCCATCGGAGGAAGAATGTTAAGTGGGTTGGCCCAGAGTGCTGGATCAGTTGATTTTGGTAATAGTAATGTCGGTTGTGGTAACGATAGCAATGGTGGTAATAATAGTGGCAAGGGTAGTGGTGGTGGGGACTGTGGAAATTGTCACGTTGGCTCTGGTCGTAATGGTAGCAGTGGTATTGGTAATGATTGTGGTTGTAATGATAATGGTGGGAGTGGCTCAATGAGGGTGCTCAAGGAGAGCAGCATCAGGGGTGCTGCTGGGTGCAATGAATGTATAATCAATAACCCAGCAGTAGAGGAACCACGGTGCAAATGAAGGAGGGTTGTGCTGGATCAGGGAACACAATGAACGGCTGGGGACAAGTGGGTGAAGAGCCATTGGACCAGGAGTGGTTATTTGCACTGGATCAGCATTACTGGAGCTGCCATGCAGCTGCCTGGCAGCTGGAGAGGCATGGTAGCGCAGAAGGGCGGGTTGAGCAGGAGCTGGGATCTCATGAGAGGACAGCCAATTTTAGGTTAAGACCGTTCTAAACTATGAAAACAAAAAAAAAAGCAATTAGGAGGCCTTGTTAATGTCATGCTCATATTTGAGTGCTGACAAAAAATCATAATGAAAGGTTACGGAAGTAAAAAAGTGCAAAAAAAAGTATTGCTTTCTGTATTTAACATATGTAATAAACAATTGCATAGCCTATGATTTAATGTATTTTTCAGATGTGAAATGGTCCCTCTTTCTTTTCAGTGCAAACACTCCATAGGAGGAAGGATGATACAGCAACTAGTCAATTTCAAGAAGCGAGAGCATAACTATCCTCTGACCAGAGAAACAGACCACTCTGTATATTTTAAGGAATTCCAGCAATATATTTTGCACACAGCAGCTATTGAAAATATATGATGTTATCACAACAAGTTTATTGATGTGTCTTATAGACTCAACATCACCAGCCTTTTAAGTAGAGACCTAGCAGTTCTTGGGAACAAATTAAGAAATGTTGATGTACATTTTCACACTGGAAAGATACAGAGCACCACTGTGAGTATGAGTCTTATGTGAGTTACAAAGAACAACGTGAGAGTGTAAATTAGTAATAGCCACAGTAAGCTAAACAAGCATTGGCATAGCCAATAGGTCTCACCTTTGGGACCTTATAAGTGTATAGCCAGAGCTATTGACTTTGCCAATGTCTTTAAACTATGTTGTAGAGCAGGGTTGCTGCTGTGTAGCATGTCAAAAAGTTACAATAACAAAAGTGTTATAAGCACTTTTGTTACCTTATATATAACCAAGAAGACATTATGTACAACTGAATAACCCAATTAAAAAACAAACATAAAAAAGTTTGTTTGTTCTTGCAATGCCGGCAACTTCTTCCTGCCTTTTCTAATGCCTGTTTGTTCTAGCTTTTTCTTGTTATGGGGCGGGGGGACATAAACATCAGGAGGTTGGGAAATAGTACCTGAATTACAACATGAGCAGCAGATGGACACTTGGGGTGAATCAGCAGATGCCAGATTCCGAGGGCAGACTGAACTTATGGCAATGGGGCATATTAGAGACTGTGTGGACAGAGTCTGAAATCAGTATAATGTAATATGTTTAGAAGCATTGAGGCCAGAGATAGAGAATAAAACACTGAGGTAAGAGGGTGTGTGTAGGGGAAGAAATAAACATGTTAGAAAGACAGACTGAGTTAGTATGAGAGGAGAGCAATAGAATAGAAAGAAGAATACTCACAGGAAGGTCAAAGGGTGACAGAGAAAAAAGAAGTTAATGCTGAAAAAAGGTGCTTGCAGGGCTAGAAAGGAGTCAGCCTCTTGCCAGTGGGTCACCATAGCCTCAGAAAGATTGTTGGGCTGTGAAGATTCAACCAGTTATCAAGCTGCACTCCTGCCCCGTTGGCCGTCAGCCCCCTGCCAGACTGATCCCTATCTGGCCACCCAGGAGAAGGCCTGGCCAAGTCTTGTGGGCAGAATAGCTGAAGAAATGACAGAAGTGATTAAAACCCACAAGGAGAGGGGGAGAAGGAATCTGTGAAGAGGGAAGTCATTCTCCATGAAATAAATACATTTATTTACGGGGTGCCACTTGAAGATCTGCAAACACAGTAGCCACCCACAGTCTTCAATGTCACCTTAAAGTAGATAGGTTTTCTTTTTGGTGGTGAGAGGGTGCAGTGGGGGACTACAAGGGGGAGGGGGGAATAAACTTCACAAGTGGGATGGAGAAATGTTTTGTAGCCGGACTCCTTCCAGAGGGGGAAGGGACTTGAGAAGGGAGCCCGTGGCTTTGCAAGGAATAAAAAGACACATGGTGCTTGACATGTGTTAAAGGGTATAACATTCACGCTGAGTTGCCTTCCCCCAGGATGCAGCGAACAAGCATGGGATAGGACTCCTGCAGGTGGCACTCAGATCCGAGCAACTGTAGAACTGCAGTGTGGAGATCAGAAGGTAGGGAAGCGGCACGCACACTGCAGAAACACAGGTCCCAGTCCTCGCCACAGCACTGATGGGGGTTGGCGCTGGGTTGATTAAAAAGGTGCTTACAAAGGGATTTTGTGGTGCTGAGCAAAGAGCCCCGTAACAGGACACAAGAAGCCAGCCTGAGGAAGTCCTCCCCGGGCGCACTTGCTACCACCCTTTGGTTTAGCACAGCTCCAGACCCATCCTGAAAAGATACCAAACTTCAAGGGAAAATGGAAGATTAAGCACACTAAAAACACATTTCCCTAACGGCGGTGACAGTGTGCAAGAACTGAAGACCCTGTAAATGCACCCGAATGATGTAAAGTATGGCAGAAGTAAACAAGTAAGCATTTCCGTCCCCTTTTGTTCTGTACCACATCTGTCCGCACAGTGGCCCTTGGGAGCCAGTCGCCATGGGTGGGGCCATCACACTGAAAGGAGGGAGAAAGGTGAACAATTCGCCACAGAAATTAATGGAATTTTGAAAGGCACACAAAGGAACAAATGGAAAGCGATGGGAGTGGTGAAAGCCTACAGAGTAGATACAGAATTTCTCAAAGAGATAGTGCATCTGCTGTCTAGGCGAGACTTAAAATGCCACACTGAGTTACAGAGGTCAACAAAGAGACAGAATGTGTCATGTGAGTCATAGCATGTCACTGTAAGTCAATGAGTTACAAAGTGTCAAAGCGAATCACATGGGCCACCTTGAGGGACACCTTGAATCAAGAAGTGTGGTTGTGTGCCACAAAGAGTTGCTGTCAGTTTAATAATTATGTAAACCATAAAAGGCCACAGTGAGTGAAAAAGATCCACTTTGAACCCCAAAAATACCAGTATAAATCACAAAGAGCCACAGTAAGCCACAAGCACCACTGTGAGTCACAGATGGATAATGTGAACCACAAAGAGCCACAGCGAGCCACAAAGAGCAACTGTGAATTACAAAGGGCTGCGGTGAATCACAAGTAGTCAGTGAGAGTTACAGTGAAGCTATGTGAAGCATTGTTGAAATGGCCACAATACATTTACAATTCTTTATCTTTATTGACAGATCAAACATAACGATTCATCGACAAGAGCAAGTCGAACACTCATATAAAATTCGGCCGCACACAAGACGAATACATTAACATAATTGCCCATCAACTATAAATGAGCAACAATTTAAGACAATTAAAATCATCCAAATAAAAAACTCATTTATAGTTCTGTTCAGAAAAGATTACAATAAACAACTATCAACTTTCTCCACAACCATGATCCTCGACGGAAAATTGATACAGAAATAAAAGGATATATACACACATGTAAAGCATTCAATTTATATCACTAGCAAGTGCGGAAGCAATTGCTTTGTGTCTAATTAGCCATGCTGCAAACAGAAATTTAGAAACTGCAATCACTATCCTCCTAATAGAATCGCATTTGCTGATTCTGAGCGCATTTACACGGACCATCAGCCTCAAAAGACAACACATATACACTATCCATCTAGGTCTTAGTTTGGAGCACTTTACGGGAAAACAAAAACATAACAGATGTTCTTCTGTCTCATCAGCAAGTGCACATGTTGGACATAAAGTATACTTATTCTGCAATGTTGATATGAAAGAAGCAATGGGCAAGTGCTGTACCTGAACTGCAAAAAAGCGATCTTTGGCGAGCAGGGCAAATGAAATCTAAGTATTCCTCTGCCCTAGGCCTATTTTTATGCACAAGAAAATACCCAGTGTGGCTTCCCTTGGAACTGAATGACTCACTACAGGAACCAATTAGTGCCCAGAACCTTAATTTCACCAGAGCTGTCGTGGAAGTCAAAATAGAGGAAGGCTTATTTCAATAATTGCCCAACCCCAAATCATGTCAGGACTTTTTAACATGGGCCAGCCAGCGGATCTTCTGTGTCCTATGTAAGATCAAGATCGCAATGATGTCATCTCTGTGTGGTAGTGGTTTCTCTGTAGACCATATACGAAACCTATATAGACCTTACTCTGGCCAGCTCTGAGATGGACTTAAATTCAATATCTAACCTAAGGAGGACTAAAGGAATACCTCTCCCCAGACTCACAAGGGCTCTTATGAAGGTATTCTCACCATTCCCTAGGAAAGCCATAGAACAGTGACCCCATATCTATGTCTCGACGCAGAGCCACACTCCTATCTTGAGCTTTGTATACTTCAATCGCAGGAAGGATCAGGCATCAAGAGGCCGTCTTGGCAAATCTAAGGATGGCTGACGCCCTATGGTTAATCAGAAGAGAGCTCTTAGAGATTTGAAGGGCCCACGATCCAGAGTCTGACAAGCAAATTGCTAAGGTCTCGAATTCCTTAACCCTCTCCAAAACTTACCTTCCCAGGCTGACAGTTTCTCTGGCCAGCCTCCTCTTGTGATCGGTCATCTGCTTAATTTCAAGGGTATTAACTACGAGTCCATATAACCCGCAAAACTGGTTTAATCTATCAACAAGGGTTTGAAGACCAGCCTGTGTCTTAGAAAGGAGGAAGATATTTTCTTTAAAAAAAAGGTCCGAGACCTTCTGGCTAGTTAAGATTGGATATCATTCCCACAGTTCATCAAGGATTCTACGCAATTGTTAATATCTAGAAGAAACAGAGTTGGGACTAAAACACAACACTAGTGCACTCCTTTTTCAATGGTAATGTTTTCGGTCAATTCACTGTTTAAGCTCCAGCAAACTTGTTGGTGGTTCCCATCATGGAGAAGCATCATAATATTAAGCAGATTACTAGGAATTCCCAGAGTAGAAAGTAACTCCATCATTTCCCTCTTGGGACCAGATCAAAAGCTGCTTAAAGATCAATAAAAGTAACAAAAAGTGCCCACTCCACCAATATCCATTGCCTTCCACTTGGCCATCAAAAAGAGAAAGACCTGTTCTGCAGTTCCAGTATTAGGTCTAAATCCAGCCTGCAGGTATGTGAGAATCTGGTTTTCCTCAATCCATTCCAACAACTTTCACAGGACCTGCCTACAGATGATCTTTTGCAAGTTGTCTAGCAGACTGATAGGGTGACAGTTAGTCAGGGAAGTGGAACCTGCTTTTTTTTTTTAACGTGACAATCTCGTCTCCCTTTCAGATTGTCCAGCACCAGTCACAATCACATTGGAGACAGCATTGATATAGGGCACCCATTTATTTGGATCGGATCTAAAAAGTCAGTTGCAATCTTGTCCAACCCAGGGGCCTTACCCTGTTTCTGAGAAGAGACTGCTGTCTCAGCAAGGCTAAAGAAAACCAGGGATGGTGGCAATCTAAAATGTGTCCTGCCCCTATCTCATTGGTATTTTAGACTCCCCGATCTCATGTCTGACTCTTCTTTTAATTGATTGAGAAAAGTATCCTTTGCCGCCCTCTCCTGTTGTGTAAACCACTCATTGGATTTTGCATTCCTGTGGGCCTGCTTGTAATTATTCGCAAAGAGATCTTTAGGCCCTGATAGTAGGCTATTGTGCCCGTCAATGATCGCTTCACAGTCCAGCCAGTTTTTAAGCATCATAGACATGCGGGTAGCCACATTGGCATAGATGCCTGAAACCACCCTAGAAGAGGAGCATTTGGCATTCCATTTCACATTTCTATTGTTATTAGTCAATGCCATTACATGCTCACTGGACTGAATAGTCGTCAACATGGCACATGGTAGCAAGTCCCGGACAGTTAAAATCAGTGGGCTATGGTGACTCTCTCCCCTAAAAACCACTATATTGTCCTGGATGAATCTCCATATCCTGATATCAAGAAGAATATAGTCAATATGGCTGAAGTACATCCCTGACCGAAAGGTAGGAATAGGAGTGGCATCAGAGGGAGAGCAATCATTGCATGCTTGAAGGCTGTGAATAAGGGTTAAGTTGACCATTTGAAGGGCAACCCTAAAGAGATGGCTCCTCATGTGGCTGTTAACTTGGGAATACCCCACAATACCTTATTCTTCGTAGCGCAAATCCTTGGTGATAGCATTTAGTTCATAAGTTAGGTTCATGTCACCTGCAACAATGACATTGTGGGACCTGCTATATGAAGCTAGGATTGCGTCCAATGACTAAATAGCTAGAGATTCCTTCTGGACCAGAACTCCTATTATAAATATTAATTAACAAAAGAGGTATTCTTTTAGGATGAGTTATAATTAGCCCTTGAATGTCAAGCAATGAAAAAGACAACTCCATTTATATTAAACCAAGCAAGCAAACCACCAGATGGTCGCCCCACTGGGGTTGTAACCAAAAGAGGGGGACGAAGGGGCCTTTATCCACTCTCACAAGAGTGGGAGGTCCAGCATAAAAAGGGCCCAAATGAACGTTATACAAAAGGAGGTTATGCCGTTCCTCTCTTATAAAAACATCTAGAAGTACAGAGTCAGGGAAGACAGGGAGCCCCACTAACCCGAGGATTGGGGTCCGTGTGGGGAATCCATATTCCGGATAGTAATGCCCTCACACACCCTTGCAGGTGTCATGCTTCATCATATGGGCTGCTCCTCGTCGGGTCGGCGGTGCAATACCCAACGGGCTCCCTATAATAGGGGCTCTTTGTCGGAGATCTTTTTATCCAAATGCCGTATGGTGAAGTGCGAGTGTGGGGGCAGAGTGGTGTAGAGTAGTGCAATAGATTAAGATAGGGAGAGGAGTACCAAAGTAAGCAAGTTTTATTCTGGGGGTCTCCTACCCTAATTAAAAAAAGAACAGAAAACAAGGCACTAACCCGAGAGTAATGTCTCGTAGAGTGTGGTTCCTTGTTTTACTCAGTGTGGGTCAACATGTTTCTCGCTATAGGATATCTATCCTTGCGATTCTTCAGGACCTAAACGATAATAATGTTCTACACCTAAAGATATGTGGTGAAATTATCTACTCACGATAGTAGTGTCAAATGGTTAAAGTACCTGGATCTACCTATTGAAGGTGACAAAAAACATACAGGTATCAATCAAGTTGAGGTGGTACAATAAGCATCCGCACGGTCTAGCGGGGACTCTGACTTCTAATCATGAAACTTGTGAAGTGAACGTCATTACGTTAGAGGTTAAAATAATAAAACAACGAGTGGTGGTATTCCATAGTGAGCTATTGTGCCTATAAGCCCCTATAGAATGCAGTGATGCAGCAGAAACTTAGTCAGGTACTCACCCTAATCAGTAGATCCCCAGGCTTCAACAGTACCTGGTGGGATTTGCATAACGCCTGATGCCTAAAGATTTTAGGACTAAGCAGATACAAAATGTATATCGACATTGAAAAGTAGAACAGTCTCTTTTGAACAGTAGTGCCGATGTGGACAATGTCTGATGTGATTACCTATATGGACTCGAGCCAGTTGCAAGACTGCACGGGGTACAGGGGAAGGTAGGATTGAAAAAGCAGTTTTTAAGATGTATTAAAGTAGAGTGCTGTGGAGAACAAACGCTGTTGGTATCAGGGCAAATTAAGCGTAATATATGGTAACAGAACCCAGGAGGGCGTGTTTAGTGCCAGAAAACTGCCTCGATGTAAAGTACACAAAGGTATATTAATATCCCTGTCTAAACAGAGGAGTTGCGGAACGCTATTCAGTTGTTAAAAAGTATATCTATTGGTGTGGACCCGCTAGCTGTAAGTCACGAAAAAGGGGGCACAGGGAGTGAGTTACCGTGTGGTTTGGGCTGTGCTATCCTCTAAATGGGAATGTAATTCTCAGGGAAGTATTGGCGAAAAAGCAACTAGGAATATCTGAGGGGTACAAAGTCCTGTTGGTACTTACAGTTAATGCGCGTTGTGCTCGGAAGGTAACCTGCCCTGTCCACCGGGTCCCGGGAGATGAAGATAAACTTCCTTCTCCAGGTTAAAAGGAATAGCGCTGATCACGTGTATAGAAGAGTAGGTGGAGCAACGGATTACGTCAAGTCCAAAAATTGGGTTAATGTCGCGGCTATCTTGGAATGGTGTTTTTAAAGGAGGGGTAAAACCTGAAGTAAAGGTTATCTCTACACAGCTAAGTGGTTAGAGATAGGTCGGAAACCAAGAATGTTTGTTTATATGTAATTGCATATTCAAACAAAAAATTTATAATAAGTAGGGAAGTCGCTAGGGTTCGAGATTCCAAATTTTGTATCTTCGGCTTAACAATCCTAACAAATAAGTCGGAAACCAAAAATGTGTGTTTATATGTAGTTTGCATATTTAAACATTAAAATAAGTAGGGGAACCGCTAGGTACGAGATTGCAAATTTTGTAATTTAGGCTTAACAATCCTATCGGACGCTCTTAGGGGTGAAGAGTAATACCGGAAAGCAAAAAGGACACCAAGTTAAAAAACAAGGTTGGTGAACGAGTTGTAAAAAACCCTGTTTGCAAAGCACAAGAAATTGCTCACATGTCGTAGTCAAATGAGGTTCAAAACGAAGAGGCTTCTTGTAAATGTTGATAACATTAATGCTGGTAAGGACAAGGGGGCCCTAGTCTTAATCATAGTGGGTGTCAGAAATATATGTGGATGTAAGCACTATCGAACAATAAAGTGTTCTAGTATGAAACTAGTAAACTCTCGTAAGACCACCTAGGTGTGGATGGAACTCCAGGGGATGTCGTCATTGAGACCTCTGTCATATGTGGACAAACGGTGTATCCATCTTTGTTCTTTAGTGAACAGGCTGTTTTTCGTGGAGTTCTGTGTAGTTTCCAGGATTACCCATTTGAGGGAGTCTGGAGAATGTTCTTTTTCCAAAAAATGAGCGCTCATTTTTGTGTTGTTCCTGCGGCAGCGAAAGTTGCTGCGGTGCTCTGAAATGCGCAATCTAATGGGGCGAGTAGTCATGCCCACATAGTAGAGCTCACATGGGCAAGTGAGTAAATAAATACAATTAGCCGTATTGCAGTTAGTGTGGTTTCTCATTTCCCAGACAAATGTCCCATTCAGTGTGATCGTCTTGTGTACGGAAGTGAAGGCACAAGCCGCACATGAACCACAGGGGTAGTGACCCGTGACTTTTGGTAACTGCCAGAGTGTAGTCTGTTTAATGGTAGTTGGGGGTCTGGGCCTTGTCTTAATGAGCATATCTCTTAGATTTCTTGAGCGTTTGAATGAAAAACGTGGTTGTGCTAGATCTAAGGACCCAGTATTTAGTATGCCCCAGTGTTTTTTCAGAACTTTGGTAAGTCTATTAGAAATAGGTGTGAAGGTTGTGACGCAAGTGAGCGTCTCTGTCTCAGACACATTCTCGACTTTGGGTTCCAAAAGGGCATCTCTATTGTTATTGCGTGCTCGTTTTTTTGCAAATGCAATACTCTTAGGTGGGTAGTTTCTAGCTGCCAAGTTCATTGCAAGGGTCTCAGACTCAAATTTGAAATCATTCACTCTGCTGCAATTCCTTCTTATCCTCAGGAATTGTCCAAAGGGTAAGTTTTCTTTGAGTGATTTTGGATGATGACTGTTGAAATGTAGAAGGCTATTGCGATCTGTGCTCTTCCTATACATGGTAGTGACCAAGTGACCTGCTTCGATTTTAATGGTGAGGTCTAGAAAGGATATCTGTGTGGGGGAGACAGTGATGGTAAAGTTTAAAAATGGGTTAAGATTATTAATCCATTTTAAGAATTCGTTATGGGATTCTGAGTTCCCTTTCCAAAAGATAAGGATATCATCAATAAAGCGTTTCCAAATCATAATGTTCTCATGGTAGGGGTTGGAGTCATTGTGGATATGTTGTCTCTCAAAAGCTGCCATATAGAGGCATGCCACACTAGGGGCGAAGGTACTCCCCATTGAAGTACCTTGGGTCTGATGGTAAAGTGACCCTTAAATTCAAAGACATTTTCAGTCAAAGCCAGTGTTGCACATTCCATGACAAAACTGGGAGGTGTAGCTGATTCCCAGTTAGTCAAGTTCAGATCTTCCTCAATCACCTCAAGGGTAGCCCTCTGTGGGATGTTAGTGTAGAGGGCTTCTACATCAAGGGTGATGAGGAAGTCAATCTCGTCTGCCCTTTGAAATTGATCAAGTAAGCGTAATACATCCGTGGTGTCCTGCAGATAGGAAGGTACAAGTTTCACCAACGGTTGTAAGAAGTGATCACAAAACTGTGATAAAGGTTCCAAGATCGAGCCTATACCAGAGACGATAGGTCTCCCTGGTACCGGTGTGATCCCCTTATGAATCTTTGGGAGAATGTAGAAGTAGGGGGTCTTGGGATCTTTTTTGTTTAGGAATAAGGCCTCCTTTTTACTCAGCCAACCCTGACTTTCGGCCGAGTCAACAATGCCCGTGATGGTATTCTTCAGGCGTTGTGTGGGATTTGTGGCAATAGGAGTGTAGTAATGCCTATCACTCAATTGCCTGAGGCACTCAGTGTCGTAGTCCGAGGTAGCCATTATCACTGTCGCTCCCCCCTTGTCTGCTTGTTTGATAACAATAGTGGGGTCATTTGCTAAGAATTCTGTGGCAAGCATCTCTTTCTTGGATGTGTTGTTAAAAGGTCTAGAGGTAGTGAGAGCTTTTACCTCTCGGAGTACGGCTTGTTCGTATGTTAGTACTTCAGTAGGAATCATCCCGTTGTTAGGGGTGAACGTGGATGGATTGTGAAGTCCTGAGTCTTCTTCCCGTTGGTAGTCTTTGCCATCAAAAAATGCTTTTAGGCGTAATTTTCGAAAGAATTGGTGTAATTCACATGTTTGTTTGAAATGATCAACCCGTGGTGTGGGAACAAAACCCAGACCTTTTTCTAGGACCTCCTTTTCCATTTCGTTGAGTATTCTCGGAGACAAATTGACCGCTAGCGTCTTTTTTTGTTGTTCGTGTGACTCCAGGTTTCGTATACTCGCTGTTGTGGATCCTCCCACTGGACCCGCTTTTCTTGCTGATTCCCTCTTCTTCGCCCTCGCCCTCTGCCTAAAAAAGGCTGACTCATGCCTGGGGGTGCAAATTGGGGTGGGCATTGTGGAAAAAGGGGATATTGCCAAAAAGCAGGTCCCTGATATTGGGGTGGAGGGGGAAAGGTGTTATAACCTTGTCTACCCCCTCTCCTAGCTTGGTTAGGTTGCCAATTTTTTCCACTAGGGTCACTGTTATTCGATGACCCTCTTCTGGTGGAGTTGGAACTATTGTCTGATAAATAACCTGATCCAGATGGCACATAGTCGGCTTTAAGATGAGGGTATACCTTCTCTTTGTCGAAGCGTCTTATGTCTTTTTGTAATTTAGTGACCTTCTGCTTCAGAAGGTATTCTTTGTGCTCCGCAATTTCATTGTTGAGCTCAGTTAATTTGGTCTTAAAAGAAGGGCCGGGTGCCGCGCTCTTCAGATTACTTTCGGCTATTTGAATACGGCTCAGTAGTTCGTCGGCCAGTCTCTTGGCAGTATTGATCATCAGAATCAACAGGTCCCTGGTACATTTCCAAGAGATCTGAGACCATTCGACCTTAAATTGTCCATCCTCCCAAAAGATCCTAGGAAAGTTTTTGACTATAAGGCCGTTAGGCGAGATGTTAGCCCTTAGGTATTCGGTCATAAGAGCACCATGTAAGGTGATCTTGACCCATTCCCTCTTCATGGCAGATAAAGACTGCCAATCATCTGTATGGCTCCCCATGGCGCCGTCAATGTCAGACGTAAGAATAGAGGGTGTCCTTAAAATGTCTGCTGCATGTTCTTCTCCATAACTCAAACCTTGGCCTTCCATGGCTCAGTTGGTAGAGGAGAGTCTGGAGGTAAAAGAGAACCACTCTAGTATAGTGGAACAGAGAATAGAAAATGGATGAAGAAGGGGGATATAACAATATTTACCCACCAAAATACAGGTCCCACGGTATTAAAACCGTGCTGAAAGCTGTAACCAAAAGAGGGGGACGAAGGGGCCTTTATCCACTCTCACAAGAGTGGGAGGTCCAGCATAAAAAGGGCCCAAATGAACGTTATACAAAAGGAGGTTATGCCGTTCCTCTCTTATAAAAACATCTAGAAGTACAGAGTCAGGGAAGACAGGGAGCCCCACTAACCCGAGGATTGGGGTCCGTGTGGGGAATCCATATTCCGGATAGTAATGCCCTCACACACCCTTGCAGGTGTCATGCTTCATCATATGGGCTGCTCCTCGTCGGGTCGGCAGTGCAATACCCGACGGGCGCCCCACTGGGGACCTTAAAGCAGGGACACAGTAACGCTTAAATCCACTTCTGTAAACATTTTCGGCAGCCCATGTTTCCTGAAAAAAGACAAATCCCTTGACCATCAATGAACTTGCCCAACTCCGAGTCCCCTAATTTCAAAATAATCCCTGCAACATTCCAACCAAGGATAGCTATAGTATTCAAATGTGTTGGTGATGGATCAGGAAGTGTCGCTGCTGCATCTGTAACAACTAATGGAGGGTCAGCCAAGACAGAGGTGATCACTGGTGAGTTATCTAGGTACGAGCTGATATGGACCACAGGAATCAATGGAGATTTTAACATCAATGATACGGGAACGATTGTAACAATAGATTTACTTGTAACCAGTTTTGGAAACGCACACCCTGATTTACAACAATAGGAGGTAGATGGACCAGAAAGATCAGTGGCTTTATGGGCAGAAGCAAGTCAATCAGTCTCTCAGTGTCTATTAAGTACCAAAAAACTAAAAGTGCTGGGAATAAAGAAGAGAAGCCCTGGGGTGATAGATTTGAGGACTTCAACTGCAGATGACAATAAAAATAACCCAATGGAAGGTGTTTGATAGTGCCCTGGTTTACCAAAGTTTGGGCAAACCTAGACCACAACGCTAGGAAAATAGCTGAATGCTTAAAGTTTATAACCATGCAATCTCCCTCTAAACTCTCCTTAAGGGGGAAAACCACCCACCCAACCCTGCAAACCATAACAATATCAGACACAGCATAAAAGAGAAATCTGTAGTAGAGTGGAGCCAGTGTAAAACTTTGCTTTTTAACTGGATAGGAGATTCAATACTATTTGGGACCAAGCATGGGCATATTTAACAACAATACCACTGCCCTTCCCCTCTTGCTCGTTGGACCATCACTACATACTCAGAAAGGAGTATGCATATTGTGGCGATAAGGCCTCATATCCCCCTTGTATAAAGGTGGGATTGACTGGAACAAGAGTTACCTGCCACATGTTTGTTACAGTTCGGAAGTGCTACACCTTCCAATCCAGGGTCATCAGACTGGGATGGGGCAGAAGAGGAGGCAATACAAATGAATTCAGGTTAGATAGTTCAGCCTCATTGGCCCCCAACTGGTCGTAGAAAGGTTTTAAATTGGCTTTCAAGATGACAGTTTTTTGCCACATAGAACCCCTTCTGTGTCCATAGAATCACCCCCCCTACATCCACCGGAATCTTGCTGGGCAGCCAGAAAAGGTGACTGATTGGTCTTTGGTCTGTCTGTTGGCAGCTGTCTCTTCCTTTAGGCTGGCAGACTTCTAGCTGGGTGCAATCAAAGCTGGGTAGTGATACCACCGAAGGGGTGTCAAAGGCAAGCCCATCTGCACCCATCTGCACCTGAATGCTCCCCGCCGCCAGAGACGTTGCATTTTTAATGAAAAGTGTGAACATGTCTTGCCTATCGTACACAAGCGCCAACCTTACTGATAAAAGGAGATCCATCCTGGCCCACTCTTTATCAGGGGACTATCTTTCAATCAGGAAGGCCCCCATCTTTTCAGATCCTGCAACTTTGTCTTTTTTCCTTTGTCCTCTCAGGAAAAGTGGTCTTTTTTTTTTAAATTATTCTGGGCTAGGACCCACTACAAGAGATAGTAGAACTCCGTCAGACATTTCTAGGTCTAATACTATACAGCTACATGGTCTTTATCTGAACGCTATCTCCGTCCCCAAACACACTTCTAAACTCTGGGACCTTTTGGACTCAGACAAACCTGACCGATGTCTCATTACAGAAACATGGCTCCATCCTGCAGCTCTACCCTGCATCGCTATAGCATTCACCTCCGATTACAGTTTAATTAGACTAGATACACAGTAGTAAACTGTGGGGTGGGTGGTGGCCATCGCCTTTCAGAACCCATTAAAAATCACGCGCGTAGAATCATGTTCTGCCAGTTGGGTAGAGATGGTTATCTTTAAACTAGTAACAACATCAAAGTCGCATTGGAGAGTGGCATTAGTCTATATACCCCCAGGTGTAAGGAAAGACTTTAGCATCAAGCTTATGGAATGACTTGACCATCATATTTTAGCTGCAGAACGTTTCCTGTTGATAGGTGATTTTAACTATCACACAAAAATACGTTCTGATCCTGCACAATACATCTGCTTTCGGATCTGGAGTCCTTGGGACTCTGCCAAAAAGTAACAGGTCCGACTCACATTGCAGGACATATGCTGGACCTAGTATTCCATAATGCACACAATTGAGAGATAGAGTTACCCGTTACTTAGATGTAGACAGATCACTCTACCATTAGCTTTCATTTTGACATGTAGGAACCCAGAGATTCTAATGTAAGAGCCGAAGACTCGTACCATGGTGGAAGGTAGTGCCCTCTGTATTTATTCCAGCCTTCTCCCCTGCTCTTTTGAAGGATTACAGAGACAATAATGCAGCCTTAAATGACTTTGAGGGAGCTTTTACGAAGACTTCAGACATCATTGTCCCCCCTAAATTAAGCAAATCTAAAACTAAGAACCTTGCCTTACCCTGGTACTCCAAACCTCTAAAAAGGGGAGTAAAACAGCTTGCAGGAAGCTTGAGCGAAAGTGGAGGACCTCGAAATCTTCAGAGGAGAAAATAATTTATAAAACTGCACAAGGAAAGCATCACAAAAATATTAAAGCTATAAGAAAGACATATACAGTTAAAAGGCTCAATAATGCTGGATACTCGATGAAAGAACTTTACAAGATCCTGAAGGAATTCACCAACAGTGTTATATGTACTTCATCTGTCCCAACATCTCAGGGTTTCTGTGACGATCTAGCAGACCATTTTGAACAAAAAATCTCTAAGATCTATCAATCCTTTCCTAATAATGCGGAACTGGTAGGGCAATCTGCATCTAAACCTTCTGCCACCTTCCATTCTACGACTGTTGAAACCTTTAATCATGCCACTCCTGAACAAGTTCTGGTCCTGCTTAACAGGATTAAATCCGGGTCACCAGAGGATCCTATTTCACCATATATCAAAGCTACTCTGGCCCCAGCACTTCTTGCCTCAATCACAGACCTACAGCTGATCCCAAAGATTTGGTCAATTACAGACCTATACCACTGCTCCCCTTTCTTGAAAACATTATGGAGACTCTAGCTAATCAACAATTTGTATTTTGTTTGGAAACCCATTCTGTGCTGGTCCCCTACCAGTCAGGTTTCCGTGCATTCTATAGCACAGAAACAGCCTTAGTGGAGGCCACAGACACAATCAGACTTGCCTTGGACCAGAGGAACTCAGCTATGGGGGTTCTCCTGGATCTATCAGCAGCCTTCGACACCATCTCTCATGCAACCCTAATCCAGAGATTGGGAGAGCTTGGTGTTGAAGGCAAAGCACTAGGCTGGTTGAAAAATCTTCTGTCGGATTGGACACACTTGGTACAGCTAGACCTCTTTAGTCCCAGAACTATGGCCTTAGACAAGGGGGTACTGCAGGGAACCTCTTTGACTTCCAGCCTTTTCAATATATATGTGGCCCCCTTGGCCGAAGTTGTAAGATCATGTGGCTTTGATGTCATCTCGTATGCAGATGAACCACAACTTGTCATCAGTATGGGGCCAAACCCTGAGTTCCCTAAACACAAACTCAGGGATAGCATGATCAAGATTGCTTCCTGGATGTCTGCAAATTTCCTTCAACTGAACTCCAGTAAGACGGAGATTCTACTTTTTGGGAAGACACATACTGTCTGGCCCAACAATTGGTGGCTGGCGGAAATGGGGCTAACCTCAATCCCAAGAAAAGTGGTTTGAAAATCTTGGTGTACTCATAGATGAGAACTTATCCATGAAAGAGAACGTAAATTCAACTCTGGGACATGTTTTGGTCTGATGTGTATGCTCAAAAAAGCCTTTCAATGGCTACCTTTGCAAACCAGTAAAGAACTCACCCAGGCACATATAACAAGTGAGTCGTGTGTATTATGGGAACGCCCTAATGGTTGTAATGAACAAAGGCCATTTTGCCATACTCCAAGTTGTTCAGAACACATATGACCGCCTGGTCTGCAATCTTCTGCCTCACTCTCCCTCTGAACCTATGCTACGATCCCTGCATTGGCTTCCCATAAAAAAGTGTGCTCTATTTAAACTGCTCTGTCTGGTTTTCTAATCCTTGTACAGAAGTGGCCTGCGCTTCCTCCAAAATAAGCTGTAGCCATTCATTCCAGTTTGCCATCTCAGATCTAGTGAGCTATTGCTGTTATGTCCTAGGTGCGTTCGTACGGCCAAGCATGGGGCCTGTCCCTTTCATTCCTGACCCTGAAACATTGGAATCAGTTACCTTTGCAGTTACGCTCCTGCCCGGATCTACTTTTATTTAAAAAATCTCTAAAAACATGGGGGTTGAACCTCTAACTTTATCCTGAACACTGACCTGTGTAGGCTGCACAAGCGCCAAGAGATCCCTTCGGGGAGGGTTTGTGCACTTAATAAATTCGACTAACATAACATACAGAAGGCTATTCATTGCATGTGTAGTACAGTATCACAGTTGAGGGGGAGCATGCTCAGGAACAAGAAACACATCATCTGCGTGCTTAGAATTCATACACGCTCAGAATTCACAGGATATCTAAGTCTAATCAGGTCCGATTAAAGGCCAATACTAATTCAGTGCCTTTTCCTTGCAGTGTCAAAACACTGTATTGCTGTGTATTGTAATTGTATTTATATAGCGCTTACCACCCCTGACAAGGCATTGAAGAGCTTTATGTCAGGCCAGAAAGGACGTTGTAAAGTAAACGCTTCACTTTTTAAGTTATAAGCTTTATTGTTGAAACACCAGACAGCAGGGAATGACAGCAAGAAGCAACTTCAACAGGTCTCCTCCAGGCAGCAACTGCCTTACCAAAGCTCCAGAAAGGAATCTGGAACCTTACAGTACAATGATCGTGGAGGTTGGGTTTTAAGAGTAAACAATAGAATAAGGAAGTGGCAATATACATAACACATCTTCTGTGAACATAACAAACAAAACAAAAAAAACAAGGGCATAGAGAAATAAACAGGATACACCTAAAAGAGTAAAATACAATAAATTACAATTGTTCAAAACAGTGGCATTGCAAATAAACTTACAAAAGTTCAACAGTAAAGTACAATACATTACAATTGTTCAAACTAGTGGCATTTCAAATAAACTTCCAAAAGTTCAACAAAGTGGCATTACAAATGCTCAACTATGTGACAAACAAAATCTGTCGTCCATGTGGGTTTAACACTTTACTCTCTTGTTGTGCACTTCATTTTCCACAACTGGTTTGCTATCACGCCTGACATTCTTCCACTCTTTCTGCTTTCCAGAACTGTCAGAATCGCCATCACAACTGAAATCTTCAACCACCTGCTCGCCTTCAATACCGCTTCTTTCCTCGCGGTGCTCAAACTCCCCAGCAGCGTGTTCAATTTCCACAGCAGCGTCTAAATCATTCACACCATCCAGTCTGGAGCTAATCGGATTAGAGCTAACACCACAGCCATTATCAACATCCACTGGATCTCTATCCACGTCATCAAGAGCAGAAGCAGAAGAGAACAAGGTCTCCTGATCATTCTTGTATAGATTATAGTTGCCCTTAATGATAGCAATTCTTCTTATATTCCAAACTTTACCATCACTCAGGCGCACAGCATTGTGTAACAGTTTTCTGACCTGTAGAGGCTCCGAAAACTGACTCTCAGCTTTAGTAACTTTCCAAGGGTTTTTCTACCTTCACCCACATACCAACCTTGATATCCACCTTTCCGGATCCAAACTTACAATCAAAAGAGCGTTTGTACTGTAGATCTTTTTTCAGAAATATTCTTCCTAACCGTTTCCATAGAAATATTTAAACCAGCACCTTTAACCAACCATTCAGGATTGCATTTGGTCCTAGCAGTGCGTTCTCTCATGATTTCAAACGCGGACATCTTCAAAGCCTCATGTACATTTGTCTTATAGGTCCACACTGTTTTATAGACCTGTAATTCCCATTTCTCACCGTTCATAACAGCAGTTTGAACTGCATTTTTCAAAACTCTATTAAACCTTTCACACATACCATTACCACTGGGATTATAACGTGACGTGGTCCTGTGTCTCGCCCCAATCCTCTCAAACTAGTTTTTGTCTAACTTTAACGTAAATTGTACAACATTGTCTTTTATAATTTGAACCAGTAGACCCTCATCTACAAGTACTCTGTAAATAAATTCCAACACAATGGCAGAGTCAACTTTGTCTACCACCTTGATGGTTTGTCACCTGGAAAATACATCAATTAAGAAGATTATGTACTTGGCAGGGGTACCAATAGGACCCATGATATCTACAACCACTGTGTGCCATGGTCCTTCCAGAATAATGGGTTCACACATATCTGGTCTTAATGTTCTCAGTGATGTGTCTGAGTTGGCACAAACAACACAATTCCTTACATTCCTTTCTGCACACCCATCCATGCCTGGCCACCAGTACCATCTTTTAACCCTTTTCTTAGTTTTTACTATACCACAATGGTCTTCATGGCACATTTTCATGATGGGTTCTCAGAAAGAAAGTGGAAGATACAGATTTATCTCCCTGAAAAACAGTTCCATGGTTTTCAGATAATTAGTTCCTTATTTTTCCCAAATTGTCTTAATTTCATTGACACCTTGGTTTTCTCAGGCCAGCCGTGAACTACATACACTATGAGGAATTGTAAATATTCCCCCTTAAATTTCTCTTCCTCCACACAAAAAGATCCTTCATCATGAATCAGAGCTAAGTGCAACGTATCCCATTTATTCACCTTGCACTCTTTTAAGTCTAATGGCATACGAGAGAGAAAATATGCTAAAACATTGCTTTTGCCACGTACATACTCCACCCTATAGATTAAATCCTGTAATCGCATGGACCTCCTTGCAATCCTGGCGGCAGCTTTATACAGACCTTCAGTGGTAAGTAATTTAACAAGGGGTTTGTTGTCACTTCTAACAATACACTCCCTTCTCCACACGAAGCTGCAAAAATGTTCTAAAGCCCAAACACAGGCTAAAGTCTCTTTCTCGAAAACCGAGAATTTATCTTCAGCTGGGGTTAATGCTCTCGAAGCATAAGCGATGATGGACTCCTTACCACACTCATTTATTGGTGATAACACACCACCCAAACCCTTATTACTTGCGTCCACGGTGACCACATATTTACTGTTGACATCAAAGCAGCTCAAAACAGCAGCATGAATAATTGCCTCCTTAATGCCCTCAAATTTTGTTTTGCATAGATTTGACCAAATAAATTTAAAATTGCTTTTCAATAACTGTCTAATGTTAAATACTTTGCTTGAAAACTCTTTAACAAATTTGGCATAGAACTCTATCATGCCAAGAAAAGACCTAACATCATCTTTATTGACAGGATGCGGGGCATTCTTAATGGCATCAACCAACTGTGACTTGGTGGCAACACCCTCGCCGGACAAAACAGGACTCAAATACGTCACAGATCTCACCCCAAATTTACACTTCAAATGCTCCACTGTTAAACCTCTCTCCTCCAAAATACGCAGAACCTCCTCCAACACACTACCATGTTCAGTTTTATCCTTACTAAAATGTCATCCTGAAAGCACATACCCTGGGGGTACTTCCCAAAAAGTTGGTGCATCAGCCTCTGAAAAATTGCTGCAGCTGAGGCCAAACCAAAAGGCATCTTTTTATATTGGAAGCAGCCCACTGGGGTGATCAATGCAGTAAATTGTTTGCTCTTCTCATTTAATAAAATCTGATGATATGCTGCAGATAAATTGATAGTGGAGAACCACCTGGCATCCTTTACTAGCGCTAGCATCTCAGAAATTTTGGGGAGAGGAAATTTGTCCACAACAATGTTAATATTGAGATGGCGTAAATCAATACACAAACGACTTTTACCCCTGGACCGGCTGGCAACTACAATGGGAGATATCCATTTGGATGATTCAATGGGCTCAATGATATCCTCACTAACCAATTTCTCCAATTCCTTTTCCACTGTTCTTATAAGTATGGGAATGTCCCTTGCCTGGTGGAATTTAGGGCATGCGTCACTTCAAAATTATGCAGTGCTCACAACTTTTGAAAACACCAACCTTCCCACTAAAAACTTTGGCAAATGTATTTAACATCACACTACCCACAGACCCTCCTTCATCTATCTGGGATTCCAGAACTTTCCATCACAGAAATGTGAGGAAAATGTGTTTTTTTTAAAACAAAGTTTTAGGTTTGCAAGGGATTCTGGGTAACACAACCTGGTGAGAACCAATCAAGTCAACCCATCCTGAATTCCTCTGGGTGTCGAGTTTTAAAAAATATATAGGTTTGCTAGGTTTCCCCAAGTGCTGGCTGAGCTAGGGTTCAAAATCCACAGCTAGGCACTGCGCAAAAAAAGGTTCTGTTTCCACTGTAAAAATGTGGTGTGTCCACGTTGCGTTTTGGGCCGTTTCCTGTTGCATGCACTAGACCTACCTACACAAGTGAGGTACCATTTTTATGGGGAGACTTAGGGAAACTCAGAAGGGTAGAGCAACTGTTATTAGTTATTGATGTTTGTTACATTTCTGCTTGCCTAATGTAAGACAATGTGTAAAAAGGAACTTTGCAAAATGTCCTACAATTTACAGGCTAGTATCGGTACACACAATTTCGAAAATTTCCAAATAGCTACTGTTTCTAGACTCTACATTTTGTTCCCATTTCGGAAATACATAGGTGTCTTTGATACCTATTTTTCACTCTATATTTTACCAAATGAATTGCAATATACCCGGTACACAGTGAAAAACCACTGCAAGATGCTGCTCAGTTATTGGCTCTGGGTTCTTGGTGAACCTATAAGTCCTATATATACCCACAACCAGAAAGGTCCAGTGGATGTAACCGTATATTGTTTAAAAAAAATCTGCCATAGTTAGAAGAAGTTACAGGTGAAAACGTTGGCACAAATGTTTTTTTCAGCTCATTTTCATTTTTTTTTATTTTCAACTGAAGGATCCACACAAATGACCCCTTGCTGAATTCAGAATGTTGTCTACTTTTGTGAAATGTATAGCTTTCCGGCATCAATTATTGCTTTCACACCCATTTCTACCACTAAGAGGAAGGAGGTTGAAAGCACAAAAAGTAGCAAAAATAGACAATGTCCCAGTAAAATGCCAAAACTGAGTAAAAAAAATGTGGTTTTCTGCCAAAAGTCTGCTTGTCGCTGAAAGCTGGAAAGATGATGATTTCAGCACCACAAACCCTTTGTTGATACCATAGGCAAGGCAAAAACTAGATGCTTTGTTCTGCAGCAGTTTTTCCTCCCAAAAACTAAATTTAGCTGTATTTTGGCTAATTTTTGGGTCTCCTCCAGGGGCATCCACAAACCCTTGGTACCTTTAAAATCCCCAGCATGTTGGAAGAAAAGGGCGCAAATTTGGCGTGGATGTCTTAACATGGACAGAAAGTTACAGGGGCCTAAGCTCGAACTAACCCAAAAGCAAAACAAGCATTGGCATAGCCAATAGGTCTCGCCTTTGGGACCTTATAAGTGTTTAGCCATGCAACAGTTGCATAACTAAATACTTATAAGGTCCCAAAAGCGAGACCTATTGGCTATGCCAAGCGGCTGTGCGGCCGCGAAAGTGAAAGTAATCGCGGTAAAGCGCGGCGCGCGCGCCCGCGCACATGCACTGTAGCTCTAGGCTGGCCTGGTAGCACTTTTTGGAGCCCTCTCAATAAGTCTCGCCAGACCAGCGCATGCGCTGGGCCATACAACAGTTGCATAACTAAATACTTATAAGGTCTCAAAAGCGAGACCTATTGGCTATGCCAAGCGGCCGTACGGCCGCAAAAGTGAAAGTGATCGCGATAGCGATCAAACATCAAAGAGGCCGTGCGGCCGCTAAAGTGAAAGTAATCGTGGTAAAAGTGGCGCGCGCGCCCGCGCACATGCACTGTAGCTCTAGGCTGGCCTGGTAGCACTTTTTGGAGCCCTCTCAATAAGTCTCGCCAGACCACCGCATGCGCTGGGTCAGGCGAGACCTAAACAGGCTAAGCACAAGGGGGGGCTAGCAGCGAAATGGTTAAGGCACAAGATAACCACGTAGTTTAAACTGGGCAACACCATCTGAGACTCAAAATATTTCTGACTGCTAGAACCCATGGTTCGTCCTTTATGGCTCCAACTCAGCCATGTAGACAAACCATTGCTGAGCTCGGTGGACGAGAACCAGCGCGCGCCACTGCGCTCGTGCCTCACGCGGCCACCCCGCCGCGTTTCTGTCCAGCTCAAGGGCGGCTTCAGTTATCTGAAAAGATTCAGTCCCCAGCATATGAACACATGCTTCAGATTAACATAACCAGGCTCGACTGATTTGGTCCATTAAGTTTCCCCACTAAAACGTTGTGTCACTCGTATGAAAAATCGAGATGTGGTTTGACCGAGCCCGACAAGAGCCAGAGCCCGCAGGCAGCTAATAGCACATCCCGGGGCGAGCGGTAGAAGGTCAGATCTTTCGAGTGCTCCGGGTTTGTAGCACACACAAGGAAAGAGGCCTTTCGCTGCCCTTGGAAGTAATTACTGAGGTTGGCTGTGCTGTTTACACTCTCACGCATGCTTCTGTGGCGTGCACGTGGTAAAAGTCACCATAAATTGTTACCATAGCTATCCACAAGGAAGCAAATAATGGGGAAGCATAATTTTTATTTTAGGTCAAAGGGAAATGCATTAAACGCACATCTGACTGGGCAGAAAGCAGCTATTTGCATACTTAGTGCTGTTATGCTTTCAGGTGTCCAGGTCACATTGGATCAGCATTAGAAAGAAGTGCCCTGGGGCCAGGAGCTTTGTGAGCGAAGGGGTGATTCGTTATGCACCTATGAAGCCGTGCTGTGGCATGGGTGGCAGAGTGGGCTATTACCCAGCCCCCGCACCTTTGAAGGGACACCTTGGCATAGTCACCAGGAAGTCCCAGAATCCACTGTAATAATTTCAGCATTAAAAATAATAATAATTAAATAGCCGGGCATGCTTCATAGAAGCTTAGTGTGCATGCCCAGCCACCCCAGATTTAGCCCTCTGATCTCAGGCAGTTGGTGGCAACGTAATTATAATATAATATTTCTGTCTCATGTGTCTCTCCTTTCTTCAACTCATCTTTTCTCTACCTTACTGTTATTTTTCCTTCTCTCTTCTCTACTATCCCTACATCTATCTCTACATCTGCATGATCCAACCTGCTCTCTATCTCGGCTCTCTCTTATGCACCTATGTCTGCATAGGCTCGCCCTCTCACTAACTCTCATGAACTTGCCTTATTCTCTACCTCTCTCTTGCACTACCTCTGCTTCTCTACCTCTCTGTCCCTTCTTCCTACCTTAACCTTCTCTCTCTCCCTCACCCCTCCATCTGCACCGCACTGCTGTTTCCATCTCACCTGCCTGTACCTCTCCTCCATCTCACCTCTCTCAATCTCCACCTCTTTCTATCTCACCTCGATCTACCTCTCTCTTAGCCCTCTTTCTACCTCACTTGTCTCTTTTCTGCTGCTACCTCACAGCTCTTAATGTACCTCATCTCTTTCTACCTCGACGCTCTCCCTCTCACTCCCTAATCTCTCACCTCACTATTTGTTTCCTGTCTCACCTCTCCATATGCGCATTCTCTCTCGACCTCTGATCCCTCTACCTCATCTCTTACTAGCTTACTCCATTTTCGCTATCTGTTTTCGTGGCCCAACATCTTTTTATCTGGCATTACCTTCTCTCTATCTACTTCCCTTTTTTCTCTATTTCACCTCTCTCTCTATGCAATTCTCTTTACCTCTCAGTCCTTCTGCTTTCCACTCCCTCCATTTCCGCTTACTCAGCAACGTCATAGGCCACTATCTAGCCAGAGACATGTACGCATAGAATGAGGGGAGAAGGTACTAGAAAGGGGAAGAAAGTTAAGGAGAAAATTATGAGATTTCACCCCATAGACTGGCGATAATGCAAGGGGCAGAGCCTTGATTGTCTCTTTTGCAGCAAAAATCCAGATGTGAAGATTTATGTGTGATTCCGAATGTCCGCCAATGAAAAGCTAGATTTTTAACACTATGTGCATATGTCTTACATTAGGCATCTGCCCACTAAACATCCAACCCTCACCTTTAACGTGGCTTCCCTATAAAAGGGAGAAAACTCTGGTAAAACACTGAGTTCTACATAAACGTTTTTAGTTGCAGGACAGAATAAAATCTAGATCTAAGCTAAAAAACAAATGGTGTACTCAACGGTTTATAAAGCTTACTTATATTGCACTGTTTGGCTGGGGCATGCCTAGCAGTTTGAGCTTTGATGGTTTAGTGTGCCCCTGTTTCTGAAAGTTTAACATATAATTAAATATTGTTCAATGTCACGAAGGCTTCAGTTATTTGGAAATGGGTAATTATTGCACAGTTATCCATGTGCCCTGGGCATCCCCATTTGTTGCTGACTGGTACTCATGGTAACTGACTCTGACTGACCCTGGGCTCTGCCTAACCAGGCCCGGGGCCGGTGCTTTGCTGAAAACACACTTAGAATACAGTGAAAACATCTACATACACTATGGTACACTATGGGTTAGGGTACCCCTATGATTGACATGACCTCCACCCATGAGGCCCTAGTACATAATAGGGTAGGGGGATCAAAACTACCTTTAAGTCCCCGGTATATAATAGGGCATGGCAGTTCAGAGGCCAGCAGCCCTTTCTGCAATTGCATGTGTGCACTGCTGAGCTATGAGGTCAGTTTAAGAGCAGCCGTTTTGCAGGATTACTTTTAGCATGCAAATTGTGCCCAAACACGACTTTGGCTGTTTGGGGCACTTAAAAATTAAGAAACTACAATGCTTTGGCATATTAGGTATCCCCAGGGTTTTCCCTAGATGTCTCAGGTGTGGGGGGTCAGGTACTTATAAGAGGACCTTTATAAAATAGATTTTACATGCTCTGGGGTTAGCAAAATTTCACATTTCACTCCCCACATTGTAGTAAAACGCTTTCCAAAATCGACTTTTGTGCTAGGAGCACTGTGGAGTGAGGATCTGCAATACTGTTACATATTCAGAACCCCTAAAGTCTCCCCTAGGCGTCCCTGGGGTGGGGGGAGGGGTCCTTAGATAAAGACAAGGTCCTTATAAAAGATGTTTTACAAGCCCTGGTGTTGGAGAAATTGTCCAGTTTATTTTTCCCATTGCAGATCCTCAGTCACATAGTTTAACATGGCCAGAAGTTATTCCTGCCAGGACAATCATAAAAATATAATTCAAGGACTTACATGAATAATATTGATAAATCCAACAATATGCTATTGTTGAATGTATCCTAAAATGTACAGACAAGAAGTTATTAGACTTTCTTGTCTGTAAGCCAAAATTCAGCCTTCTAATACTCTGTGCTGATTGGTCAGAGTTAATTGGATTAGCCAGGCTGCTTTGATGAGATGATAAATAGCCCCTGGGGTTAAAGAGCCATTCTGGGAGGAGAGAGTTCTCCGACATAGGAATGCCATAGCAGGGTGAAGGGTCCTAAACAATAATCTTCAATAGAAGGAGAAGACAGGCAGGAGAAATCAGTTTCATTTAAACCCCTACTCTTTGAGCCCAGTCAGAGGGCAGGCTTAAGATAGGAATGTCTAGTATCAACAAGAGACGAAGGGATAGTTATTAAAGGAACACTCTTGGTCCCCCAATCAACATAATACAAACAACGAAAGAGTGTGCCTTCTATTTAAGAAGAGCGAGCATGAAGAATCTTCTGGAATTCTTTAGAAAGTCCTCACTCACCAACCTAGTTGGTGACATGCTTTATCATCGGGCCCCACCGGGAGAGGCTGAATGCCTCCCCGGTGTGCTGCAATGCCAGAATTACTGCGGAGCTGGTTTATGTGGTGACGAGTGAAAGTGTGAGTAGAGTGATTAAAAATGTCTTGATTGTGTCCAAAGAAAACTTTATTAAATGGCCAATCAGACACATTAAGAACAGTGTGAGAAGGAAGAGCTGAATAGATTGTTCGGCTATTTCCCATAAGGTGGGGTCAGCATGTTTCTGCCCTGGTGGTATAATTTACCGGGTATTCATCAGGACCAAAGCAACTGTACCTCGGTGGTATGAGCGCGCTTAGGCCCACTCTAACCAGAGGACGTGTAATGTGAAAAGTGTATAAAAATATCAAAAAAATGCAATCAGCACGTATTTGGGTGGTTGCTCTTGCTCAGAGAAACCAGATTGAACCTGTAAATGAATAGGAAACGATAACAAACATAGAGAGAAAAGACAAGACATATAGTTACTCTCTATCTTGCACGTTTGTTTGTTACAGAAATATCAGGCTCTGGTGCTCAAACTAGTGCATTTACTCTCAGGGTGTTTCAGTTTCCTGAGGTGGATGGTATCATGCACTTAATTTCATAAATCTTTCTATAGCCAGCTTGATTTTTGTGACAGGTACCTTCATAATAGCGCTATTTCACCTGCACGCCTGCTAGGGCGTTTAGCGGTATCTATTGTTTGGTGGGAGAAGCTACTGTCGATTGTTGGAAGTGAGCCTTGATGGCGTAGCCAAATAACCCACACTGCACATGCAGAAATTAAAACGATATGTACACTATATACAATATAGACAAAATGTGTCTCACGTAAAGTGTGAAAATTATCTACACCATGGGTTATGGGAGGGGGGTGGTGGTGAAAATGACACACCCTGTGGGTAGAAAAGGGGGACAAATGAGTGAGTACTCAACCCGCATCGTATCCCTTTGGTCTTCAAAACAATCGTGCACCGATATAGATTTATTTCAAAGGAATTAATTTCCCCCTTGTCTGCAAAACATTTGTGCACCAATAAAGTTTTCCTTTAACACAGACCGAGTAAGTTAACGGTCTAGTTCTTCTTGCCAACTCAGTTCCAGATTGACGTCATTGACGCCACTCTTGCCAAACGCGACCCGGGATTGGCCACGTCTGTACGTCTAGCGACATGACGTAGGCAGACACGCCCACAGCCTCCCGTGAACACGCCGGACTGATCAGCTCCCTCACTTACTTAAAAAGCATCACGAAACCGGACCTCGCATCGACGGGGTCCGGTTCATGAGGAAAGACGCAGGTGCCAAGCGGGTGCCAGCGACGTCGGCGTGAGTCCTTTCGCCCATTTGAGATAAGTAACTGTTGTGCGATGAGGGTCGAGTACTCACACATTTGTCCCCCTTTTCTACCCACAGGGTGTGCCATTTTCGCCACCACCCCCTCTCCCGTGACCCATGGTGTGGATAATTTTCACACTTTACATGAGACACATTTTGTATATATTGTATATAGTGTACATATTGTTTTAATTTCTGCATGTGCAGTGTGGGTTATTTGGCCACGCCATCGAGGCTCACTTGCAACAATCGACAATAGCTTCTCCCACCAAACAATAGATACTGCTAAACGCCCTAGCAGGCGTGCAGGTGAAATAGCGCTAGAATGAAGGTACCTGTCACAAAAATCAAGCTGGCTATAGAAAAATTCATGAAATTAAGTGCATGGTACCATCCACCTCAGGAAACTGAAACACCCTGAGAGTAAATGCACTAGTTTGAGCACCAGACCATGATATTTCTGTAACAAACAAACGTGCAAGATAGAGAGTAACTATATGTCTTGTCTTTTCTCTATATGTTTATTATCATTTCCTAATCATTTACAGGTGCAAACGGGTTTCTCTGAACAAGAGCAACCACCCATATACGTGCTGATTGCATTTTTTTGATATTTGTATACACTTTTCACATTACACGTCCTCTGGTTAGGGTGGGCCTTAGCGTGCTCATACCACCGAGGTACAGTTGCTTTGGTCCTGATGAATGGCCGGTAAATTATACCACCAGGGAAGAAACATGTTGACCCCACCTTATGGGAAATAGCCGAACAATCTATTCAGCTCTTCCTTCCCACACTCTGTTCTTAATGTGTCTGATTGGCCATTTAATAAAGTTTTCTTTGGACACATTCTAGACATTTTTAATCACTCTACTCACACTTTCACTCGTCACCACAAAAACCAGCTGTGCAGTAATTCTGGCGTTGCAGCACACCGGGGAGGCATTCGGCCTCTCCCGGTGGGGCCCGATGATGAAGCATGTCACCAACTAGGTTGGTGAGTGAGGGCTTTCTAAAGAATCTCATAAGATTCTTCATGCTCGCTCTTCTTGATAGAAGGCACACTCTTTTGTTGTTTGTATTATTTTAGGTAGGAATGTGCAGATACCAGGGAAAGGCAGAATATGGAGATAAGCCATCCGGAAGGTTGGTTTAGTCAGCTCTTACTTCTCTGCTGGGACTGTGACCATATTGAATTTTGGAAAAATAATGCGTTTTGGGAGACCATGTGCCTCACTTTGGAGGAAATGGTAATTATCTGGGGTGGTGTCCTGCACCTCATTGGACAGGAGTGCCCTCCTGTGTGACCCCACAGAACACTGAATAAGTATCTGAGAGGGGCAGTTCCTCTCAGATCTGCTGATTGAAACTAAAGGAAGAAGAAGGGTCCATGCTGGAAGTTTAATTTGCACCAACCAGGCCCTGCACTCTGATTGTGCCTGCTGCACAATCTGGAACTACAGCCCTGTGGATCAAAACTGCTTCAAAATGAATAAATAGTGGACTCCCTGCAAGCTACAGGTTAACAGAGCTCACCTGGACCATCACCACCAATAATCCCCATCCTGGAGTACTACCAGTAGATTTGTAAGGGTTTTGTCCAAGTGGATTTTGGAAATTGAAGTCCCAAACTTTCATGGACCATCTTGAGCTTCCAGACCCTTGGAGTTAGTTTTGGACACTCAAAGGAACTTCAGCAAGAAGTTCCAGAAGTTTGAAGAAGTTTGGAACAACTTTGGAAAAAAGCTACATAAGTGGATCAACTTGCCCTGGGCAGCCAAGCCGTCCATCCTCAACCGCAAGCCGGCCTGCCCTTCAGGTTTGTCCCGGTGAAAAGCTCCAAAGGTCCGACTTCCAGAGTTTGACTGGGAGCTGGTCGAAACCCAAGTTGGCGAACCCTCACTGATCCGGCCTGGTGAAGAGTTTTGAGGGACCCCAAGAGAAAAAGCCCTGTAAAAGTTTCTAAGTCCAAACGTAGAAAAGGTGACTGGGACCAACCAAGAGAGTCAAGCCGCTCACCGTCAACCGCGAGCCGGCCTGGATCTCTAGTTCATCCCGCTGGAAAGCTCCGAAGGTCTGACTTCCATATGTTTGACCAGGAGCTCTTGCAAGGCAAGCCGGTGTACCCTCAACAAATCTGGACTGGCTGAGAGCATCGAGGAGCCCCGGGATGAAAAGCTCCAGAAATGTTTTTAAGTCAGAAGGTAAAACTTTGACCGAGACCTACCGCGAAGGGTTAACCGTGTAAGGCTCCATCGCGGTCGGCCTGAAACTTTGACTTTGTCCAAGTCTAGCGCAACCAGATGTTCCAGTAGGTGCTATGATTTTCTATGTGCTATATAGTGCTAAATCTTTAAAAATTCATATCTCCAGTTCCCTACACTTTTTTTCATTTTGGTGTCATTTTAAGTATACACATATTTCCTATTTTTATAAATTGGCTTTGCATTTTTATTGTGTGCTGTGTCTTAATCATTTACTGAATTGGTGTTTTTAAATTCTTTACATACCTGTCTCTGAAGTTAGGCCTGCCTGCTCTCACCCAAGCTACCAAGGGTTGAGTATGAGAATAATTTTCTGAGACCTATTCTGAGCCCTAGACTGTGTTAGTGGCCATATTGCCAGTGGCAAACATGCATGTTTGCCACTACTAATAATCCACTTTCCACCAGTAATAAGTTCAAAGTCACTGCGAATATGGGCCTCAAAGTCGGTCTTGCCGGTGCCCAAAAATCCTTAAAATGACACTCATTTTCTGCTAAGCAAACATTTTTTAAAAAAAAAGAATTTCACTAGCAGTTGGTAACAATGTCATTTTGGCAAAGTGTGGTTGGTGCAAATGAAAGATTGCTCGTGTGGCAGAAAAAGCTGTCAGTTGTGCCAAATTTGCATGACCTTATGTACCAAGATACGGTGAGAGTGCCAACCCTGCGATGCAAAAAAAAACACACTGGTTAAAAAGGCGAAATTACTTTTTGCCATGAATTAAATCCATTTTGCAAGTTAGAAAATTATTTCCGACTCATATTGAACTGCAATAAGGAAGGGGCATGAAAGGGTGTCCCCTCCTTACTGCGATTTGATATCATATGTATTAATGGTATGCAACCACAATATGATTGCATACCATTGTTGAGATACTAACACCACAAAGGGTGGGTGGTAATTAATGTTTTAAGAGTAAGCTATTCCCGTGGGATATCTTTCTTTTTGATAATCATGACCATGTCCTTAAGGAACTGGAAGGGGTTCACAGTACCACTGCCTGCTCTTCCCAACATGCTCGCAAATAGTAAACTTTTTTTTAATGCAGCACACTTCTTCATTTTAATTGACACAGGCTTCTTTTTAAAAAAAAGTTTTACTTTTGGGAATGTTAATATGGGGACAGAATTCTGCTGTCCTTTGCAGGCCTTCGTACCCGCACTTACAGCCAAATACAATGTGTTGCAAACTTTGGAGTGCATAGTTAATATTTAATAGGTGGGTCATTTTGCGATTTAATAATTTCTGTTCTCTGAAGGATTTCCAAAATAAAAATCAGGGCTGGGTTTTGGTATGGGCAAGCTAGGCCCAGGCCCAGGGCGCCTGCAGTTGAAATGGCGCACTGGGAGCTGACATCCTGGGATGCATGGAATACGTTTTATTCCAGATCCCCAGTTCAGTGCATTGTATACAATATGTGAGTACAATTACGCTTCTTTAATTTTCTAAGCCTCCCTGGATTACCTCTCTCCGACTCTCCCCTCCTTCTCCCTCAGCCCCCTCCCAGGTGCTCTCGCCTCCAGTTTAGCAACTGCATAAATAATTGAGGTGAGGGGACAAGGTGCCAATATGTGCTCTCAGGCCAGTCACTGCTCTGAGGTATTGAGCCAGGACGTGACCTGCGAGCACAAAAGGCCGCCCACTAGCATCACCAATGGGAGAGGGCAGACAGGGAAGGAGTGGAGGAGGACCATTAGGACTGGAGCAAAATGTAGTTTCGCCGGGGCACTGTCTGCGGTGAGATCGGTTCTGACAGATCTGCCAAATTGGGCAATAATCTCACCATGTGAAGAGGGGCGGGGCCTTGGAGGGTGCGGGCCTCATGCCAAGAAGTATCTAACAAGAAACGTAGTACAGGAGTAAACCCGTTAACCCAGTTGAGACCAGGTAAATTATGGTAACAAAGCAACAATGTCTCAAACAGTAATCTTTTTGAAAAAAGACAGTTATATCAAGTACATGAATCACTAAAGGAGGGAACAGGAGACCAAGGCGAGATATAAAGGTTGTTATTTCAGCAAGTAGTTATAACAGCACTACATTACAAGTAGATTAAAGTAACCAAACAACCAATTGTGCACTGACTGTGCTAAGTGCAAGTGATAAGTGCAGTGACACAAGTCATACAAACACAGCGTGAAAAGGCGCACACAGTAAAAACAAACAATAATAAAGGATCAAGTAATATGAATCAAATTAATCCAGGAATAACTCATTTTTCATAATTTTCAAAAAAATGATCCTAAAGCAGCCAAAAGTTACGCTGTAATGTGGACTGCGTTTCAACCTTGTCAAGTAAAGGTCATCATCAGGACAATGGTTACAACTTTTAGTAGTGCTGAATGCACATGGCGACTAAATCACATGGAGTGAGGCAATCACTGTGGGTAATGAGAGTGATCAAAACAAGACTGCTTGAATGAGGCAGTTATTCGAGGGGCCTCAAGGCAAGAGAACATAAGGTTATGGTCCGAAAATTAGTTAATTGGCAGCGTTACTACCCAAAATCCGGGGCTCAACAGAGCTCATTGGTCATCGTGTCAATACGTGTATTCGTTACTACAAATGGTCCACTCAATATATGTGGATTGCGTTCGTAATTACTTCTGCTGTCCGTTCCTAAAATGGCAGCCGTCGGCTTCCAAAATCTCTCTACTACTCAGTCGTTAGAATGCGGCCAGGAATAAATCTCTGGAACCGAGAAGGCGTACGTGTGCGCCGTTTCATGCTGTGTTTGTATCACTTGTGTCACTGCACTTATCACTTGCACTTAGCACGGTCAGTGCACAATTGGTTGTTTGGTTACTTTAATCTACTGCCGACACCCTGTCACCCCAATTTGCAGTTGAAAGAGCGCACCGGGTCCCAGCACAGGAGCCCCCGCCGGGAGCCCGACCATGTCCATTCCTGTTCAGAGTCCTCAATTACAGGGAAAGAGACTTGATATTTCACGAAACCCGTAAAATGCCAGGCATAAAAATAGGAAGTACCCAGCTCATGTTTTTCCAGATTACACTGCGCAAGTTCAATGACGCAGGAGCGCATACGCAGCGGTGAAGCGGCAGCTGCGAGAACTCGATCTAAACTACTCTTTGATATTCCCTCCAAGACTGAGGGTAGTTGCAAAAGAAATGGCATGTTTCTTCAAGCTGCCCGCCAAAGTCTGGGACTGGTTGGAGGAGTTGGGAACATGGGCAGGGCCCAACCTCCGTGGAGGCAGAACTACAAAAACCCAGAAAAGGCGATGGACTCGCGGTGGGCACGGCAGACTCCGGTCAAATACTACTGAACCCGCCACTGCTCCCAACCTAGAACAGAGTAGAATGGAGAGATAAGAGGCGATCCACATTGCTGTCGCACTAGGGACTACGCCGCAAAACCATGAACACCAGCAGAGTCTCTCCTGGTCCTCTGGAGCTGGCTCCTCCACACCCTCTGGACTAGGTGATCCAGAAGAGTATCAACTACCGGATGTCACCCAGCAGACGGCAGGTGACATTATATGAGTTTGGACAGACTATCGCACAGTGCCGGGAACAAGCACACGCAAGTATCTGCCTTCTTGGCAAACATGTTGTGTTAAATAATGCAATCCCCTCCCCCCTTCTTTTATCAGTACTTGCCCTGTACGAGTGATGGTGCTCCCTTACACACCGCCACAGTCAGCGCTTGCCAAGCGGCACAATATAGGGCACGTGCGGCGCGCAGGCTCCTCTGATGCGACAAATTGGCTGAGAGGACGCTCAGTCTAAAGCACAGCACTGAGGGTTGACATAACCCACACCAGGCACACACCACACGCGCCCACCTCGCAAACCTTAGCATCACAGTTACAGCCTTATGTTAGGAAATATAGTTTGGACGAAAACCCAGTTGGAATTCACCCCAGATAGTTATGCATAGTTCAGTTTATAAATATGCATTGTTATTGAAATCACTGAGTTGGTGCACGCTCACACAAATTAGAAACTATAACGACTTACCCTCCTGTTGCCAATTTGACCATCCCAAGAAAGAATTGTGATGCAAGTCAATGTAGTTATGTGGAATACATAGGTATTCTATCTACTAATATTTGCATCGCAGATCCGCCGGAATTGCGCTGCTTCAAGAAACACACATGCCCCAGGTGGACCTGGGGCGCTTGCGCTGTAAATGGAGAGGCCAAGTGCACGGCACACGCTACTCGGCTTACGATCGAGGGGTCCTCATTTGGGCAAGGGCTGGGATTCCCTTTACAAGTGAACGAGTAGTAGTCGACCCTGAAGGTAGATACACGCTAGTCAGTGGAAGACTTAATGACCAACCGATACTCCTTAGTTCCATCTATGCCCCGAATGTAGGCCAGCTGGCCTTCTTGGACAATCTCACAAAAACATTAGCAGGGTGGAGCGGAATGCCCTGGCTCCTTGGGGGGGGATTTTAATTACGTACTTAGCATAGATCTGGATAGATCGTTCCCGCCCCTGTCCAAGACCACAGTGGCGTCCAACTCACAGGCCCTCACAAACTGGCACCTATAGATATATGGCGCGCTATCAACCCAAACACCCGTATCTACTCATACTACTCAGAGGTGCATAGCCTACATGTACGCTTTGATAGAACAGTGGGATCCCCAATGCTCCTCCCCCTGGTACACCAGGCACAATATTGAGGCAGGACACACTCTGTTCACAATCCGCAAATATAACAACTAACCTGGGATATTGGGCGCCCCCCTGCCCCCACATGGAGACTCCAAACTGCCGCGCTAGAGGACCCAGCATTTCGTTCCTCACTGGGCACGGCCCTACTCACATATTTTGAGATTAATGAAAAGACAGCAGAGGATGCGTTGGTGGAATGGGAGGCCTTCAACGTCACAAGAGGACATTGTATGGGTATGACCTGGAACATACGTAGGCAACTATCTTCCGACCTAAGCAAAATAGAAAAACAGCTGCTGCTTTATGAGGTGGAGGGAAAAGGTGAGGGCAGGGACAAGCAACACCTGGAAACACTGCGCACACAGCATGCGGAGCTACTAGAGCGCCTTCATTGTCACTATTACATGGCGCACACAGCCCGCACCCACGCCACCGCCAACAGGGCAGGTCAACTTCTAGCCTGGCTAATTCGCCAAGAACACGCCCGCAAACCCATTGAAGCGCTCCAAACCAGCATGTGAACACTAATACGCACACAACGAGACATCCACGAGGCTCTGACACAACATTACAGTCAATTGTATCAATCCCAATGCAGTTGTGAATCATATGCCCTGACAGCCTTTTTAGACCGCATACAATTGCCCGAGGTAGAGCCAGCGTACCGTGATCTACTAGACGAGCCAATCTCACTCGAGGAGATCGAGGAAACAGTATCGTCCCTGGCCACGGGGAAGACCCCTGAGCCAAACGGACTCCCGGCAGAGTACTATAAGGCGTATCAGGTAACAATAGGCCCAAAACTGCATGCCCTCTATGCAGCCGCTGAAGATGCGGGACGACTTCTCCCATCACTATGTGAGGCGCATCTGATTTCACTGCCCAGCCCTGATAGGGCCCCAACTGACATGGGCTCCTACAGGCCCCTCACCCTACTCAACACTGACTATAAGTTGCAAGCGAAGGTATTGGCTGACAGGCTGGCACAGGTGGTTCTCGCATTGGTACAGGCAGACCAAAATGGTTTTGTGCCAGCTCGCAGCACCTCACTTAATCTGCGACGCTTCTTCCGAATAGCCACATACTCTATGTACGCTTTGCCGAGGTCAGGCTGCCTTGTGCTTGATCTCGAGAAAGCTTTCAACTCCCTTGAGTGGAATTACATGTTTACCACTCTTGAAAAGTACAAGCTAGGCCCTGCCTTCTTGCAATTAGTCTGCCTGTTTTACACAAACCCAGTGATAATTGTAAAGATGGGCCCATACATCTCAAAGGCGATACCAGTGCGACGGGGGACGAAACAAGGCTGCCCACTGTCCCCCCTTCTCTTCGCACTTACAATGGAGCCACTAGGGGAGTCGATAAGGATGCAAACACAAGGGGGCATACTGTTAGGCGATGGCATGCATAAGGTATCGCTATACGGAATTGACCTATTAATTTACCTTCACGACATCAACAATGTGCCAGACAACTTATCCCAAATCTTACGGGAATTTGCAGCTATATCCGGACTAAAGGTAAATATCGGCAAATCAAAGCTCAACA
Organism: Triturus cristatus; assembly: GCF_964204655.1. Classification (NCBI taxonomy): domain Eukaryota; kingdom Metazoa; phylum Chordata; class Amphibia; order Caudata; family Salamandridae; genus Triturus; species Triturus cristatus. The sequence goes on along the minus strand of NC_140585.1, from coordinate 812,686,861 downwards.
CATTTAGTGCAGGTGTCCCTGACCCGGGCTTTGTACTCAATGTTGTGAGGGTAAAGTGGAATGCAGACACATTCTGCTACCTTGGAATCTAGATATATCGCCAGCCTACATATCTCTTTGACGGTAACCTAGGTAGGATGCTAGCGGCCATCAAATCCCAGATGCAATTCTGGAGCACACTTCCCCTCGCAGTGACAGGCAGGGTTGCATTTGTGAAAATGGTGGCCCTACCGCGATTCTTGTACTATTTTACCAACCTACTCGTTCACATACCGGCCTCCTTTTTTTTTGCCTCACTGGAGAAGATGGTCAGGGACTTCATATGGGGCCCCAATCGACACAGAGTGGCGTTTAAAAAACTGTATATGCACACTGACCAAGGGGGTCTGGCTGCACCATGCCTCGAACACTACTTCTTGGCAGCACAACTCCAATGGGTGGCCAGGTGGATGGCAGGTCGCCAATGCGAAGATACGGCAACCACACTCCCACCACTTGTGCTGACCCAGATTCTCCAGCTCTTTCACCCCGGTGCACGCACACGGCCTCCAGTCTTTGTGGCTGAACATAGCACACAGAAGCTACAAAAGGAGCCTCTACATACATAAATCGACACGTGTAGATATCTGTATGTTGCAGGAAACTCAAATAACACGTCGCATGTGAAATTACATCATAAGCATTGGGGTCGCACCTTTTCCTCTATATATTCGAACTATGCTAGAGGTGTGGCGATATTGATACGGCAAGGGCTGAATTGGACAACGATAGACTCACAGATAGATCCTGAGGGTAGGTTTGTGATACTTAGTGGGCTACTTGGAGAAGGACGAATGACGATAGCGGCTGCATATGGCCCTAATACAGACTGCCCTGAGTTCTTTCGACAAGTGCGGGCCAGTATTCAGCTTACAGACAGTGACAAGCTAATATGGGGAGGGGACTTTAATGCTGTACTAAATGACACACTTGATAGGAAGGGCACATCTCGTAGTCTCCATCCCAACGCAAGTGAGGCCCTAAGAGCACTGATACATGAGGGAGGTCTGAATGACATCTGGAGGGCTAGGCACCCAGGTCTATTGGGAGGTACGTGTGTGTCGACACACTACGGGGCTTGGTCATGACTAGATTTTTGGCTGGTGTCCCGTGACATCGTTGCCTGGACCGCGGATAGCACACACTGCCCCAGGACGCTCTCTGATCATGCCCCTTGCCTGCTGCAGGTGACACTTCCGAATAACCCACCCCCAATATATCGTTGGAGATTGGCTCCTAAGGCTTTACTTGATCAGGCCGTTAAAGAAGAAATACACAAGGACATTGAAGAATTTTTTGATACGAACACTGGGTCTATTGCCACATATGCAATTATGGGAGGCCTTTTAGGTGCTGGTAAGGGGTAAGTGCATATCAAGGCATGCAGGAGTACTCACGGCTATTAGGTGCATGCTGGCCTCTTTGGAAACCCGTATTAAGGAACTAGAGTCTCATTATTTCAAAGCCGCAGACCCCACAATATTACCGAGAATTAGAATTCGAGGGTAAGGTGCAACGAGAGGTGAAATTTCTAGGTAAATATACGAAGCTAGGTGCTATGGGGAGGGTGATCGACCTGGGAAAACCCTAGCTAACTATCTGAGACCGTCGCGCACAAATGCCTATATATTGGAAGTTACTGGCAGCAATTCCAAGGTCATTAGAGGTGCCTGCGAGGTACTTGAGGAATTTAAAAAATACTACACCAAACTATACACAGCCACGCATCGTGCGGAGCCGAAAGTGCTTTTGTCCTTTTTTGAGTCCATAGAGCTGTTGTGGCTGAGCAGGGCCCATAGGGAATATCTAGACAAGCCCTTCACTGTTCAAGACGTTCTGTAGGTAATTGACAGCCTCCCGGCAGCCAAAGCCCCTGGCTCTGATGGGTTAACCACCAAATTCTATAATGCGTACGCGAATATCCTATCACCTCGATTATTGGAGGTATTTCAGGAAGTCAAAGATACTGGCGAACTCCCTTCTTCAATGCGTGAGGCGATAATACTTACACTGCTGAAACCAGGGAAACCTGGTCAGGAGATGGACTCATACGGGCCGCTATCCCTAATTAATATAGATGCAAAGATCTATGCAAAATTATTGGCCAATAGGTTACAGCCCTTGCTTCCCATGATCGCGAGACCCGATCAATCCGGCTTTATACCCGGACGATCTACCGCTCATAATCTCCCCACCTTCTCCACTGTGTTACATTACCTAAACCCAAATACCAAAGCGCTTGTGGCATTTCTTGACACCACGAAAGCGTTCAATGCTTTAGAATGGCCCTATCTATTCACCATCGTAGGGAGGATGGGTCTCAGTCCCAACGTCATAGCTCTAATTAAATTATTGTACACGAGACCATCGGCAAGGCTGCGCATGAACGGCTTGATCTCCAGTACTTTTCCTATTTCTCGCGGGACAAGACAGGGCTGCCCCCTGTCCCTGCTGTTGTTTGCTATAGCGATGGAACCAATAGCAACCAGGATATGTCCACATCACGCTGCCAGGGGATTGGGATTTAGCTCTATGGGGCTTTTGATCTCGTTATATGCAGACAACATGACACTATATACAAGTCAACTGGAGGTCAACCTTAACACCACTGCTCAGGGAGCTTACGAAATTCGTATCAGGTTATCAGGTATATTCATAAATTGGTCCAAATCGACTCTGTTCCCCCTAATGCCGGCCACTAAGCCTTTTGATCAAGAATTCCCACTCAGGTGTGTGGAGGGCCCGGCATCTGGTTGAGTTGCGACGTGCAAGAAATATGGAATCTGAACTTTGGCCGTGCCATTGCCTGGTTGGAAGGAAAAGTTGGGGTGTGGGCCAAACTTCCGCTCTCTCTAGCTGACAGAATAGCCATAGCAAAGATGATCATTCTACTCAAGTTTCTGTATCTATTTATCAACATACCGCTCCCATTGACACAGTTTTTTCATACCCTTCGATCTCTCCTGATTTCCTTGGTCTGGGCGGGGAAGCAGGCTTGTGTGAACTGGGAGATATTTACCCTCCCCTTGGCACAAGGGGGGTTGGGAGCTCCGGATATGCCACTATACGCATATTGTGCACAAGCACAGTTTTTACATTTTTGGATACATCCAGTTCCATTCCAGCCTTACGTGGCTGTTGAGGCAGACATTGCAGCCCCTATCCCCTTTCAGGTAGCTGTATATAAAAAATACAGCCAACCTAGAGACGGTATAGACACTGTTGAGACCCTGAGGTTGGCCTGGGAACGTTTACATATTATCGCTGGACTGGAGACACTATATGCTCCGTCAATCCCTCTGCCTTACAATCCACAGATCTTGGCTATGTGCGATGGCGGAAATGTGGCACTGGCATCATCAATGGGGCTCGAAACATTTGCAGATTTATACCCCGAGGATGAGTTTTGTTCCCCAACAGATGCTTGCATGGAAAACTCAAAGTATTTTTCTTCACTCTTCCTCTATTTTAAAGTTAGAGCCACGTGTAGGCAAATGCATTCTTCATTCCCGAACCCCCCTCACAGCTGCCAGCCCTTGAACAATTGATAAACACGGCCAGCTCCCACAGACTCATAACACGACTGTATTGCTCTGTGCAGACTACGTCACCCATAGTTATACCTAAGGCTCAACAAGATTGGAATGCAGCACTAGATGGGCAGGTGACAGATGAGAAGTGGGTCTTCTGCTGCGGCCAGCTCCAGGTACTCTCACCCAATTATAAATTGAGATTAATACACTTCAAATACATACACCGGTTCTACAGAACCCCTAGTCAACTTTCCCGCATGGTATTACGACCAGATTCTAGATGCTAGAGATGTGGCTACACTACTGCCACCTTTTTACATTTGTCCTGGAACTGTCCGCCCATTGCTGCCTACTCGACTGACATCTTTAAGATTCACTGTATTTTAGGGACACCCCATGAGCCAAATCCGATAATAGGCCTTCTTGGCTATGTTAAAGAAACTAAGGCCGAACATCGTAAATTACATGCTTTATTACTCCTGTATCTATACACTGGGGTGAAAGGAGAGCTCCTACAGTTAAAGCTTGGATCGCAGACGTCACATTCAGCCACACTCAACTATCAACCTTTTGGGAGTTGATGCCGAGAAATATATGGGAGCCATTCCTGGACTGGTTAAAGTAACTACAGGAGGATGTATTTACCCCTCCTGACCCGAGGGTGGCTAGCGTCACAGTGCCATCGGGAGCTCAATCTGTGAGTCATTCGGACTAGTTTGCTTGCATCAGGTTGGCTAGTATGTCTTAAAACATGCAGTTCTTGTGGGTGGTGGGTGTGGAAGCGATACTAGCTGTAACTCCTGCTGTTAGCTGCTTTGGGGGTGATCCGGCCCGATGTCCCTTGTGTATGATGTGATGATGAGTGATGTATAGTAAGCCAGATACCTGCTTATCAAGATTGTAAATTGCTGTTTCCTTTTTGTATTTCATTTTATTTTAGTTTATGTTTGTTTACTCACGTGCTCATTCTTATGCAATTTCTATGATGTCCTATATCAATTACGTGAGATGATTGTATTTTATAAAGTGCTAATATACACATTAAAAAAAAGTCATGGTCACAGGAGAAGCAGGCAACATACCCATACATACACAGAGACAGGGGGGGCACTCCAACTCAGCTCCATGTTCTATGTCCTTCCCCCCCCCTGGTTGTTAAATGCACAGTTTATCATGGTCCTCCATAAAGCAATGTTTGTAGACATCCAAACAGGATTGGACTCTAAACGATGATACCGACCTAGTACAATTTAATTGGAACTGTCACACCTGCATGTCCATCGAATAAATAACTGCAATGTTCTTATCGTCAAAACAAACTGCTGTAAGAGATCTAAGGACACTATATGCAAACCATGTAATGCTGTTTGTTACTGTTACTGTTACTGTCGTAATAAATCGAACCCCTTTCTTTAGACAAGCCGAGTCTAAAGAAAGGGGCATGTCCGACATTAACCCTTTCGATGCGCATGACGGAGCAGTTCCGTCATGCACACCGGTTGCGCTGTGCGGATGACGGAACCGCTCCGTCATGGCCCCGCCCGCGCACGAACCCTTCAGCACAGCGCGGTAATCCGCGCCGCGCTGAAGGGGTTAAAGTGAATCCGCGGCATGGGGGCTTTGACAAAAAAAGCATCTCTGTGTCAAGTTGACAAACAAATGCTTTTTTTTGTAAAAGCGCTCCATGACGCGCTTTCACTTTAATAGCAGCCGCGCACCTTTCTTTAGAAGCGGTTTGTCTAAATAAAGGTGCGCTGCCTCCATTAATGTGAAAGTGCCGCATGGGTGCTAGTAAACAAAAACAAAAAAATAAATAAATAAGCGCAGCCGCTATACTTAAAACAGACTGCGCTGCTAAAATAAAGTCGTTATAGTTAAAGTGGACCGCTATTAGTAATTAAAATAAAAGCGGGTGGCGTGCTGTGACGTAGTGGGTGAAATAGGGGCAAATCATTGAACAAAATAGTGCTCACAGCGAAGATGAATGCAAAAACAACAGTTGATGGACAGAATGCAGACCAATGTCATACATTCACCCCAGTACAGAGATCTGGGCCTAAATCCATCGTTTTTTTGCTCACCATGCCATTCCAGTTTGAACCCAGCCATATGCAAATCAGTCTTGACCCAGTGCCTCATGGGAACATTCCAGCCCGAACAGCCAAGCCAGGACCGCCCTGGACTGGAAACAAGCATCCCAGGACCGGTTTCGGGGTTTCACCCCTCTTCAGCCAGGATAGCTTGATTCCAGTGGCATGGAGAGCACGGGACCCACGTCTGGGCATACCCGTCCCACTCGGGGTGACAAATGCAAAAACAACAGTTGATGGACTGAATGCAGAACAATGTCATACATTCATCCCAGTACAGAGATCTGGGCCTAAATCCATCGTTTTTTTGCTCACCGTGCCATTCCAGTTTGAACCCAGCCATATGCAAATCAGTCTTGACCCTGTGCCTCATGGGAACATTCCAGCCCGAACTGCCAAGCCAGGTCCGCCCTGGACTGGAAACAAGCATCCTAGGACCGGTTTCGGGGTTTCACCCCTCTTTAGCCAGGATAGCTTGATTCCAGTGGCATGGAGAGCACGGGACCCACGTCTGGGCACACCCGTCCCACTCGGGGTGACAAATGCAAAAACAACAGTTGATGGACTGAATGCAGAACAATGTCATACATTCATCCCAGTACAGAGATCTGGGCCTAAATCCATCGTTTTTTTGCTCACCGTGCCATTCCAGTTTGAACTCAGACATATGCAAATCAGTCTTGACCCTGTGCCTCATGGGAACAGTCCAGCACGAACTGCCAAGCCAGGTCAGCCCTGGACTGGAAACAAGCATCCTGATGATGGATTAAACCCAGATCAGTTGACTGGGGGTGAGTGCTTGCAATGTTCAACATTCCGAGAATCATCCCCTTTGGTTTTGCTTTGTTCGCCCTAAGTTGGCAGGGTATGCCCAGACGTGGGTCCCTTGCTCACTTTGCCACTCGATTCAAGCTAGCCTGGCTAATGACGGCTGATAAGCCAGAAACCGGACCCAGGATGCTTGTTTTCGGTCCAGGAAAGACATGACTTGGCAGTTCGGACTGGACTGTTCCCATGAGGCACAGGGTCAGACTGATTTGCATATGGCCATGTCTGAACTGGGGTGGCAGAGTGAGCTAAAGAATGATGATGGATTAAACCCAGATCAGTTGACTGGGGGTGAGTGCTTGCAATGTTCAACACTCCGTCCATCATCCCCTTTGGTTTTGCACAGCCAAGATAAAGCAGACCGTGTAACAAGACAAGTAAAAGGTCCAGTCGTTATGGGGGGTTACCAATGCAGACATGGCGGTACCAAGGAGGGACTAACACGCCTATTCAGGAATGAAAAACAACGATTTCACAAGGACGGTTGCAGGAGGCAATTGAAAAGTTGGGCGGGACATGAGCGGAGATTCAAGTCCCTACCTCAATACATTGCAGAGCAGCCCTTGCGCTGCCCAGGCTCAACCTAAAAAGCGTGCTGAGGATGGTGCCGATGTCCTGGGGTGTTTTTACACCCCTTAATGAACGTCGGCAGTTCAAAGCCTTGGAAATGGAGCTGGAAATCCACTATTTACAGTGGCTTTCAGCTCGTTTTCCTTGCCACTGTGTGATATTGGCTCCACACTGTGTGAACGTTAGGGGAGAGGATGTGGTCCATGGGTAGACTGCCGACTTTGATGCTGGAAACCAGGGTTCAAACCTTGGGGTCACGTCCACATCCTGTGATTCTGGGCAAATCACTCAATCTCCACGTGCCTGAATGTGTAACGTAACCAGTGCTCATGTAAAGCGCTCCAATACCTTCGGGTCCAGTTCGCGCTATATAAATTCTGCCAAAAAGAAAAAAGCATCGTGTGATGGGAGCCGATTTCTTGTGTCACACGGTGGCATCGTGTGAGTTGGCAGGTCTCCTCTGATGAATGTCCGTAATACGAAACCGGGTACGATCTGCACAGCCACCGCGCCGGATCTGCATTCAACTGTCTCCTAGATGATAACGCCCTCTGACGATTTTTTATGATCTTGCGATGTGTGAAAATGAGCAGGCTGACCTTTTCAAAAGTATCCCTTGAAACTAGGGAACCGCGGCGCACATGTGCAGGCAATCAGCAGGTTGGATAGATCGCCCCCGGGCTCGAGCTGCTTGTCATAAGATGTCTGCAGCTTGACGGCTGACGTTGCACATCTTGTCAGAGGGTTGCAGGCATTCCTCGCTTTTATTGTAGGCTCAGGAAAATACCCCCAAAGATCAGGATTGCTCCATTATTTGAGCTTATAGACCCACGTTTTATGACCCTTTTAAAGGCAAGATTGTTTTGTATTTTTCTTATGTTTAGGGATAGAGTTCTAAATTTGCTTTCTTGCATTGATAAGTGACGTCCTGTTCATGATTCTGAGAGCGTGTATTTTAAATGCACAGCACTGGAGCAGAGGCTCTGTTGACGGCAGTGAGTGTGTAGCTCTTGTTAAAGGACCTTTGGTCCCATTCCTTACATCCACTTCATGAGTTATGTACGGGCCCTTTAAGGTGCTCTGATGAGAAACTGGAGGTAACTGAGGTGTCAGGGGGCCTGGGACCATGTGATGGCATGGTTTTGGCATGCAAACTGGTAGAAATATTTTCACACCACAATCACACCACATTTCGTTATCTCTGGCATCGCACCCAGCTTTTCCCGCATAGGACAAACTACGGCCACACACTCTCCGGCCAAACATGCAGGCCCTGCTGTAATTGCTCCCGTCAGTCTACAGTGCTGCAATGCCACACACTCTCCAGCCAAACATGCAGGCCCTGCTGTAATTGCTCCCGTCAGTCTAAAGTGCTGCAATGCCACACACTCTCCGGCCAAACATGCAGGCCCTGCTGTAATTGCTCCCGTCAGTCTAAAGTGCTGCAATGCCACACACTCTCTGGCCAAACATGCAGGCCCTGCTGTAATTGCTCCCGTCAGTCTAAAGTGCTGCAATGCCACACACTCTCCGGCCAAACATGCAGGCCCTGCTGTAATTGCTCCCGTCAGTCTACAGTGCTGCAATGCCACACACTCTCCAGCCAAACATGCAGGCCCTGCTGTAATTGCTCCCGTCAGTCTACAGTGCTGCAATGCCACACACTCTCCAGCCAAACATGCAGGCCCTGCTGTAATTGCTCCCGTCAGTCTACAGTGCTGCAATGCCACACACTCTCCAGCCAAACATGCAGGCCCTGCTGTAATTGCTCCCGTCAGTCTAAAGTGCTGCAATGCCACACACTCTCCAGCCAAACATGCAGGCCCTGCTGTAATTGCTCCCGTGAGTCTAAAGTGCTGCAATGCCACACACTCTCCAGCCAAACATGCAGGCCCTGCTGTAATTGCTCCCGTCAGTTTAAAGTGCTGCAATGCCACACACTCTCCGGCCAAACATGCAGGCCCTGCTGTAATTGCTCCCGTCAGTCTAAAGTGCTGCAATGCCACACACTCTCCAGCCAAACATGCAGGCCCTGCTGTAATTGCTCCCGTCAGTCTACAGTGCTGCAATGCCACACACTCTCCAGCCAAACATGCAGGCCCTGCTGTAATTGCTCCCGTCAGTCTAAAGTGCTGCAATGCCACACACTCTCCAGCCAAACATGCAGGCCCTGCTGTAATTGCTCCCGTCAGTCTACAGTGCTGCAATGCCACACACTCTCCAGCCAAACATGCAGGCCCTGCTGTAATTGCTCCCGTCAGTCTAAAGTGCTGCAATGCCACACACTCTCCGGCCAAACATGCAGGCCCTGCTGTAATTGCTCCCGTCAGTCTACAGTGCTGCAATGCCACACACTCTCCAGCCAAACATGCAGGCCCTGCTGTAATTGCTCCCGTCAGTCTACAGTGCTGCAATGCCACACACTCTCCAGCCAAACATGCAGGCCCTGCTGTAATTGCTCCCGTCAGTCTACAGTGCTGCAATGCCACACACTCTCCAGCCAAACATGCAGGCCCTGCTGTAATTGCTCCCGTCAGTCTAAAGTGCTGCAATGCCACACACTCTCCAGCCAAACATGCAGGCCCTGCTGTAATTGCTCCCGTCAGTCTAAAGTGCTGCAATGCCACACACTCTCCAGCCAAACATGCAGGCCCTGCTGTAATTGCTCCCGTCAGTCTACAGTGCTGCAATGCCACACACTCTCCAGCCAAACATGCAGGCCCTGCTGTAATTGCTCCCGTCAGTCTAAAGTGCTGCAATGCCACACACTCTCCGGCCAAACATGCAGGCCCTGCTGTAATTGCTCCCGTCAGTCTAAAGTGCTGCAATGCCACACACTCTCCAGCCAAACATGCAGGCCCTGCTGTAATTGCTCCCGTCAGTCTAAAGTGCTGCAATGCCACACCAGTGAGAGCTGCATTGAAATGCGTTTTAGCATAATGCCAGTGGTGGACACCAGGCTCAGGTCTGGGACGGGGGTGCAGGAGGGCCTGCCTAAGGCACATTCACAAGTGGGAGAGAATCTGTGTTTTTCAGATGTTGGGTATGAGCCTACTGCCCATGCTCCCTGCCTATCACCCCACCGGTGTGAGAGCAGAGGCAACATTACGCTGTTGCTTGAAAGTATGCCATGCTTTCTTGAGTTGCTTATACAATGGAGAACTCTGAATGGCAGCGAGGAGCAGAGCTTTCTGTGTCCAGAGTTGCTCTGTACACTACTGATCAATAGAGTTGCCCAGGGGCCTAGCTTCCATTGGTGCAGCAGGTGCAGTGGCACCGGGCCCAGAGGCCTGAGGGGCTCACGGAAGCCTGATTATTGCTGTATTTCACAGTTCAAATAGTGACCATTTCCTTCCTTGCACTAGGGCCCATGACACCCTGGCTATGCCACTGGAGTTGCCACTTATTTCAGACAAGAATAACCTCCATTTCTTCCCAATAGGAGATTTTGGAAGGGCCAGAAGCTGGCGCCTTAATATAAATATGTGTGACATTTTCATTGTTGTTTTTCAACCTGGGCCTCTGTTTGGTTTAAAAATCCTACAGGAATAGTTTAGGCCACCCTTAAATATTTTGTTTGTAAATTCTCGCTACTTTAAATGTATATGGAAATGTGAAAAAATACATGCTTCTTAATTTTCCTAATTTGTTTAGTAGTCTTGATTCCAAAAATACAAGTCAGGCCGGTAAAATACTGTTGTTAGACGGCGACCTCAGAGGAGCCTGGAAGGGGTCCTGACTACCCTGAGACCCATCCTCGAGGTATCGTAGCCGGGCACTGGCGGGAGACTCCCCAGGGGGGGGAATCTCGTATCTAGGATCGTACTTCTGGCACCACACGACACAGAGTGACCACACCGGGTATTCTGAGAAAACAATCTTTATCAAGTAGGTTATCACTGCAAATATGTACAAGGTGAGCACGGGCTCAAGAGTCTCGGAAGGGGTAGGGGGTAGCGGGACAGTCTCTGGTAAAGGTTCAAAGCAGGGACGTATCCGGCGCACAGCTCACAATCCTCGAGCTGGGGGATACGATGTTGTAGTCGGGGTCCGGCGGGACCGTGAGAGTCTGTTGGAGCCGCGAGTCACTCAGCGGGCTCAGGTACAGGTTCCGAGGTCTTACGATCTTCAAGGAGCCGCGAGTCACTCAGCAGGCTCAGGCACAAGTTCGGAGGTCTTACGATCTTCAGGGAGCCGCGAGTCACTCAGCAGGCTCAGGTACAAGTTCGGAGGTCTTACGATCTTCAGGGAGCCGCGAGTCACTCAGCAGGCTCAGGTACAAGTTCGGAGGTCTTACGATCTTCAGGGAGCCGCGAGTCACTCAGCAGGGCTCAGGAGGGTCCAAGTTCCAGGAGCCGCGACCACGTCGGCAGGCTCTCGTTGTTCCAGCGTCGAATCTGCCGGACAGACCCAGAGCACCCCTTGTTATAGGTCGACCCCTCTTTGATGTCCGGAGTCTGTGCAGGCAGGGGTCTTGTCACCTGGGGGTCGCTTGTCGGGATTTCCTGCTATTGTCTTTTGATCCTTTCAGGGCCGGGTCGGGAGGAGTCCCAGACACCCAGCAGGCATGGAGCCAGCCCTCAGGGAGGCCGGAGGGCCGATCGAAACCCATCGTCCCGGGGGAGTTCAGAGGTGCGATAGAAACTGCTCCTCCCTCTCTCATCCCCTGGAAGCGTGATGTCCTCCAGCCGGAGTGGCGCCTCTAGGCCCGGGTCGCGCGGGGGCCGGGCGTCCATCTTGGTGCATGAAGTGGGCACGCGGGCCCGGGGTGGCCGAAAGGAGAGAGGCCATGGACGGGGATGTCCGGGTCGGTGCGTGTGTCCTGGTGGGGAGGTTCGGCTGGGCCGTGCGCTTGGGCTGCAGGTACCAGGTTTCGGTGGTGCGGGGGCACGGAGGGCCATTCTACGAGGCCGGGTCCAACACGCGTCCCCCCCAGCCGAAAGCCGGAGAGAACGGCCCATCAGCTTGGGGGGTTCTCTTCGCTGAGGCGTAAGAACCGGGAGAGGCCGTCAGCATTGGCGTGGTCCGTACCAGGGCGGTGTTCTACGGTGAAATCCATCCCCTGGAGGGAGATTGACCACCGCAGTAGCTTGGGGTTTTCTCCTCGCATCTGCATGAGCCATCGCAAGGGCCGATGGTCAGTTTGGACTCTGAAATGGGTGCCGAACAGGTAGGGTCGTAGCTTTTTGAGTGCCCAGACCACGGCAAAGGCTTCGCGCTCTATGGTGCTCCATCTCTGTTCTCGGGGCAACAGCCGCCGACTGAGGAAGGCGACGGGCTGGTCTAGGCCTTGGTCATTCACTTGGGACAGGACGGCCCCAATGCCATGCTTGGAGGCATCGGTCTGGACTATGAACTCCTTGGCGTAGTCGGGAGCCTGGAGGACGGGGGCAGTACACATGGCTTTTTTTAGGGCATCGAAAGCTTCCTGGCAGGCAGCCGTCCACTGCACTTTCTTTGGCTGTCTTTTAGACGTGAGTTCTGTGAGAGGGCCGACAAGGCTGCCATACCCCCGAATGAATCTTCGGTAGTAGCCCGTGAGTCCCAGAAAGGCTCGGACCTCCGTTTGGGTGATGGGTGGTTCCCAGGCCAGGATGGCGTCGATCTTTGGCTGTAGAGGGGCGACCTGGCCGCTCCCGACCTGGTGCCCCAGGTAGACCACGGATCCTTGCCCGATCTGGCACTTGCTGGCTTTTACTGTGAGGCCTGCCTGGCGCAGGGCGGTTAGCACCCTCCGGAGGTGCTGGAGGTGCTCACTCCACTCTGAACTGAAGACAGCGATGTCGTCCAGATATGCCGCGCTGAACTGTTCTAGCCCGGCCAGGACCCTATTCACCAGTCGCTGGAAAGTGGCCGGGGCATTTTTCATCCCGAAGGGCATTACGCGGAAGCGGTAGTGCCCATCGGGGGTGGAGAAAGCGGACCGCTCCTTGGCCCCTTCGGTGAGCGCAATCTGCCAGTATCCGCAGGTGAGGTCGAATGTGCTGAGGAACCGGGCTGCCCCTAGTCGGTCAATGAGTTCGTCGGCTCGTGGAATGGGGTGGGCATCGGCTCGGGTAACGTCATTGAGCCCCCGGTAGTCCACGCAGAATCGGAGCTCGGGGGCGACACCGGGGGCCGCTGCCTTCGGGACCAGGACCACGGGGCTGGCCCAGGGACTGTCAGAGGGCTCGATCACCCCCAGGGTCAACATCTTCGAGACTTCCGCTTGAATGCAGGACCGGACCCGGTCAGGAACCCGGTAGGCTCAGTGTCTCACCGGCGGGCTGTCCCCGGTGTCCATGTCATGAACACACCAGTTGGTGACCCGGGGGGTCAGGGAGAAGAGGTCGGAAAATTGTCTTAGGAGCTGGCGGCAGTCCGCTTGTTGCTGGACAGTGAGGGCTGGGGAGAGGTTCACTCCTTCCACGGAGCCATCCTGCTCCTTGACACACAGGAGGTCCGGGAGGGGATCCGACTCATCTTCGGCCCCGTCATCGGTGGCCAGCAGGAGGCTCAGTTCTGTCCGCTCGAAGTGAGGCTTGAGGCGGTTCACGTGCAGGACCCGGAGGGGATCCCGAGGCGACTGGACGTCCACCAAGTATGTGACTTCACTCTTCCACTCAACCACTTTGTAGGGCCCAGTCCATCGGTCCTGGAGGGCGCCAGGCTTCACGGGGGCCATGACCCACACCTGCTGGCCCGGCTGGAACTCGACCAGAGTGGCATTCTGGTCGTACCAGCGCTTCATCTCTTCTTGACTTGCCTCCAGGTTGGCCTCGGCCAGTTCTCGGAACTTCCTGGTCTGGTTCCGGAGGGCCAGGACGTATTGGAACACATCTCGGGGGGTGGTCTGGGGTGCTGCCTCCCACCCTTCCTTAACCAAACTGAGGGGACCTCGGACGGGGTGTCCATAGAGTAATTCAAACGGGCTGAACCCTAAGGACTTCTGGGGGACCTCCCGGTAAGCGAACAAGAGGCAGGGGAGCAGGACGTCCCACTTACGCCGGAGGGGCTCTTCTAGGCCAGCGATCATCCCTTTCAAAGTCCTATTAAACCTTTCTACTAGGCCGTTCCCTTGGGGATGGTACGGGGTGGTGAACTTATAGGACACCCCACATTGTTGCCACAGGGACGTCATATATTTTGAGATAAAATTAGTGCCGCGATCGCTCACGACCTCGCGGGGAAAACCCACCCTGGAAAAGATCCCCATCAGGGCCCGGCCCACCACGGGGGCCGTAATGGTGCGTAGGGGAATAGCCTCAGGATAGCGGGTGGCGTGGTCCACTAGGACCAAGATGAAACGGTGGCCTTGGGAGGTGGGGGGGTCCAGTGGTCCCACGATGTCGATTCCGACTCGTTCAAAAGGGGTACTGACGACCGGGAAGGGTTGGAGGGGAGCCTTGCACTTCCCCCCACTCTTCCCACTAGCCTGGCACGTGGGGCAGGACTTGCAGTGGGCTTCTACCGCTGCTCTCATTCTAGGCCAGTAAAAATGGGTCACGAGACGGCTGTAGGTCTTGTCCTGACCCAGGTGGCCGGCGAGGGGGATGTCGTGGGCTAAGCCCAGGAGGAAATCTCGGAAGCGGAGGGGTACCACCAGTACCCGTCCGGATCCCAGCTCCACCGACTTCTGCTCACTGTACAAGATGTCATTTTCCCAATAGATTCGGTGCGTCCCGGTCTGGTCACCTGCGGCTTGGCCCTCGGCCTGGCGCCGCAGCCCGACCAGGGAAGGACAAGTGGCTTGCTCCCGGCAAAATTCTTCCCGGGTGGGCCCGCCCTCGTGGCGCCAATGGGCCAACTCGGGTAGATCTCCCAACTCGGGGACCGGGGCGGGGTCGGATGGTGCGGGTTCGTCGCGGGCGACGGACCCTTCTGATGGGGGGACGGGAGGACCCTCGGCGGGGACTGTACTGGTCTCTTCGATCGGGGTGCTCCCGACTTCTCTCCGGGGAGTGAGTCGGGCTGACATAGATCGGGTGGTGGCGCACACCCACTCGGGGAGTCCCATCATTCCTAGGTGGGCCTTGCGCTCGACGTGCTTCCAGGGAGAGCTCTCCAGGTCGTTCCCTAAGAGGCAGTCGACCGGCTGGGAGGTTCTTACGGCGACCTTGAGTTTACCTATCACCCCTCCCCACTCAAACGGCACCAGGGCTACCTGACACATACTTTCTCTATTGTCTGCGGATATTACGGGGCAAAAGACGTTGGGGAGGATCTGCTCCTCGGGGACTAGGTGCCTGAGGACACCGGTGATACTGGCCCCGGTGTCCCGCAGGGCCTCTACTTGGTGGCCATTGATCTTGATGAGCTGCCCGTATTTCTGTGTGTTGGAGGGTAGGAGGCTACCAGGGATCATCTCCCTATCTCCCAGGGATACTAGGGCCATCGCTGCGGGTTCCCACTCCTCGGCTTCCTCAACCTCCTCCCCCAGGGCTACGTTGGCTATCTGTCTCGCAGGGGTGGTAGGGGAGACTTGGGTGGCCATGGGGCACTCTGGGTCATTGGCGTAGTGCCCGGGTTTCTGGCAACGGAAACATGTGACGGTCACCCGGTGTCCCCGTCTCCCAGGGGGCCCTGTTACCGGTGGGGGGGGCGCCGGGAAAGGTGGAGGTTGTGTCTTCGGGGGGCTAGGCTGGGACTCTCTCGGCCCTCCCTGGTTCCCTCCCCCTCTCTGGCGGGGTGGTCCCTGACTGGCTCGGGGGTACTCTCCTACCATGCCCCGGGAGACCCGGGTGTTGGTCCAGCGGTCGGCCTCCACAGCCAGCTTCCGGGGATCTGTGAGCTTGCTGTCAAGCAGATGCTGACGTAGTTCTATGAAGCAGTTCGCAGCCAGATGTTCCCACAACATGAGGTCAGTGAGTTCGGCAAGGGTGGTGACTTTGCTGCCCTTGATCCACCCATCGAAGGCCCGACTGAAAAAGTTTACATACTCCACCCAGGTGGTGCCCGGGATCTTTCTGCAGTCCCTGAATCGCTGACGGTACATTTCTGGGGTGAGGCCGTATCTTGTGAGTAGAGCCTCTTTCATGTGGCTGTAGGAGGTCTGCAGGGAGAGGGGTAGGTCGAGCAGGGTGTCCCTTCCTTCGCTCAGAAACCGCCCCCACAACCCCGCCCCCCAGTCCTTCTGCGGGATCCGATGGGAGGTCATGGCGACCTCGTAGGCCCTGAACCATTGCTGAATGTCATCGTTTTTATAATATTCCTTGACCACATCCTTGGGGATGTGGACCTTCTGTTCCGCTGGGGAGGCCGTCTCTCGGTTTCCCGGGGGCCTCCCTTCCTCGTTTCTGGCTTTGAGCTCGAGTTCCTTCAAGCTGCGTTCGTGCTCCAGTTGGAGCTTCCTTCCTTCGTGCTCCCGTTGGAGCTTCTTTTCTTCTAGTTCGCCTTGTACACGCATTTGTTCTACTGCTAGCTTTTTTTCCGCTAACTTCAATTCGCCCTCGATTTTGAGTTTGGCTAACTCGAGTTCATGATTGCGGCTTCTCTCTCTGTCCGCGAGCTCTTCCGGGGATAGGCCCCCGTCCGGTACGATGCTTCGCACCTGATTGCTACTGCTTTCACTTTGGGGGGGTTCGGCTTCGTCGGGGCGCTCCCCCGTGCCTTCCGGGCGGGAGGCCCCGGTCTCCACCCAAGTTTTCAGTGCTTTCTGCAAATCCTCTTTAGTGTTAAGACCAGTGGTAGCGATTTTAAGTTCTTTGCAAAATTGCTTTAGCTC
The DNA here is from genome assembly GCF_964204655.1 of Triturus cristatus. Classification (NCBI taxonomy): domain Eukaryota; kingdom Metazoa; phylum Chordata; class Amphibia; order Caudata; family Salamandridae; genus Triturus; species Triturus cristatus. Next base: position 812,670,098 of record NC_140585.1, on the reverse strand, counting down.
TTTGTGTGTGTATTCTTCTAGCTGCTCCACCTAGAACACCCTGTTGGCGTTGGTTTCTGCGGGGCTCACGGCGCTTCCTTCTGCCATCTTTGTCGGTAGTGCTTCCGTTGTTCACGGTACGATCTCTAGGTGATGGGCCCGAATCCCGTCGCTTGCCACCAATGTTAGACGGCGACCTCAGAGGAGCCTGGAAGGGGTCCTGACTACCCTGAGACCCACCCTCGAGGTATCGTAGCCGGGCACTGGCGGGAGACTCCCCAGGGGGGGGAATCTCGTATCTAGGATCGTACTTCTGGCACCACACGACACAGAGTGACCACACCGGGTATTCTGAGAAAACAATCTTTATCAAGTAGGTTATCACTGCAAATATGTACAAGGTGAGCACGGGCTCAAGAGTCTCGGAAGGGGTAGGGGGTAGCGGGACAGTCTCTGGTAAAGGTTCAAAGCAGGGACGTATCCGGCGCACAGCTCACAATCCTCGAGCTGGGGGATACGATGTTGTAGTCGGGGTCCGGCAGGACCGTGAGAGTCTGTTGGAGCCGCGAGTCACTCAGCGGGCTCAGGTACAGGTTCGGAGGTCTTACGATCTTCAAGGAGCCGCGAGTCACTCAGCAGGCTCAGGCACAAGTTCGGAGGTCTTACGATCTTCAGGGAGCCGCGAGTCACTCAGCAGGCTCAGGTACAAGTTCGGAGGTCTTACGATCTTCAGGGAGCCGCGAGTCACTCAGCAGGCTCAGGTACAAGTTCGGAGGTCTTACGATCTTCAGGGAGCCGCGAGTCACTCAGCAGGGCTCAGGAGGGTCCAAGTTCCAGGAGCCGCGACCACGTCGGCAGGCTCTCGTTGTTCCAGCGTCGAATCTGCCGGACAGACCCAGAGCACCCCTTGTTATAGGTCGACCCCTCTTTGATGTCCGGAGTCTGTGCAGGCAGGGGTCTTGTCACCTGGGGGTCGCTTGTCGGGATTTCCTGCTATTGTCTTTTGATCCTTTCAGGGCCGGGTCGGGAGGAGTCCCAGACACCCAGCAGGCACGGAGCCAGCCCTCAGGGAGGCCGGAGGGCCGATCGAAACCCATCGTCCCGGGGGAGTTCAGAGGTGCGATAGAAACTGCTCCTCCCTCTCTCATCCCCTGGAAGCGTGATGTCCTCCAGCCGGAGTGGCGCCTCTAGGCCCGGGTCGCGCTGGGGCCGGGCGGCCATCTTGGTGCATGAAGTGGGCACGCGGGCCCGGGGTGGCCGAAAGGAGAGAGGCCATGGACGGGGATGTCCGGGTCGGTGCGTGTGTCCTGGTGGGGAGGTTCGGCTGGGCCGTGTGCTTGGGCTGCAGGTACCAGGTTTCGGTGGTGCGGGGGCACGGAGGGCCATTCTACGAGGCCGGGTCCAACAACTGTCATGGTGGCAACCCTATCAGCTTTGTTTAGTGGTGAGGCAGGTGGTGTACTAAAGGGTGCTAGGGCTGCTTCGGAGCCAAATCACTTCAGGAAATGCTTCAGCTAGTTAGTTACCTTGCATCTCATCAAATCTGGCCAGTCCTTTCCGTTTTCATTGATACCAAACTATTTTACAATACCAGCATCAGAAGTGCACTTAAAAACCAATCTTGTTGTGCTTTTTCCTCGAACCCTAACCATGTTCTTTTTTCAAAGTAATCTTGTAGAAAAACTACAAGCCCATTTTGAAATTGATCTTAAATCTTATTGTATTAAGATACTTTGCTGGCCCTGTATGAACTATAACGCACCATTCACTAATTTCCCCCAAAATGTCTGAAGGGGAAATCTCTCTTCCGCATAACTATAAAGCAAAATGTAATTGATGAATTTTACTTGGCCACAATGTTTTAAAAACCATCTCAATTTCTAGGCCCCCAAGCTCCTTTAGAAGGTGATAAATCAGTAAGTTTGCTGTGTGACTTTATGAATTCTGAAGGAAAAACAGCTGTCAGTGATGTGTGAAAGGCAATCAGTCTTTCTGATGGGATGCAGCTTGTAGCCTCAAGAAGGAAAATACAACATTTGTGGAAACTTCTCTTGATACTTGTCATTACAGGCTTTGGCAGGCAGGCACAGACAAACAGGCAGGACTTACAAGGTCAGAGAGAAAGGAATGTGTTCCACTAGGCACAGAGATAGCACTGTTGTTCCCGGTGAGGTTCAGCTGTACAAAGAGTGTACATTTGTGAAAGTCAACTCTGCCTAGGCCTTTCTGTGGAACCTCAAGAGGTGCCACATTGAAAGATGTGCAGTGGTAGTGCTGTTTAAGGTTCTGAATTTGACGTTATATATGTTGCCCTCTAATGCGATACTGTCTAGATTATGTACAGTGGATGATGGGACAAATGTTTTTTTCAGTAGTTAGCTTATTGATGGGAGATTTTTCAGTTACATCTTTCCTCCCATCAGAGCTGAAGAATTCTGGTGCTTTGGACTTGCATGACGTCACAAGCAGTGGCAGTGCACAATCATGTGGCCTGGTGCATCTGACCTGGACCTTGGTTAATTACATCATATGGAGGGACTGGAAAATCTACAGCTGGTACAATTAAATACTCTATAAACAAACATATTTCTATTTAAATCCTATTGAAAATACTCATACATATGTTGTCGTTATCAGACAGTATTTTTAGATACAGAGTTTAGATATTGCAGAATTGGTAAAGCATTTTTTAATAGTGTACAACAATGGAACATATGCGAGGGGCGTGGCCAACAAAAAGGGCAAGTAGCTGCACTCTCCATGCACTCCGGCTGACTAATGTTGATCCAACCATAATCCTGTCTCACCAAGAGCCTTCCCCCGGGGTCCAAGAGAGTAATTGATCCCCATACGGGGTACCCCACCCAACGGCGAGTAACATGGGTGCCGGTGGGGTCAGCCACTTCTGAGTGACTGTGCCGGTCACAAGGGCCACGTAGTCGAGGCCGGGCCCTGTGGGTGCGGGCAGAGGAGTGTGTGGAGGAGGCATCCGGGCGCGTGACGGCGCCAGGGAGCCTGACCGCCATTGATGTTGCTCCACCCTGAGAGAAGCGCTCTAAGATCAGATGCCCTCGGCAGGTGGGGAGGCAGATTGGCAAGTTCAGGGACTATCCAGAACTGTGATTACGAGGGAGCCCTTGCTAAGACCTGGCACTGGGTGCAGGGGCTGTGGCGGACCCTGGCGGTGACTGGTGAGGGCTAATAGGGGTGGCCCCTGTTGCCTGAAGGGTTGTTGCACACTGTCCTGGGACTCCGGATGAGGAGCTGGCTGGTGTGACTGGTTGCAGACGTGGGAGGCGCTCAGGTCTGTTCCATACCCCGCTGCCTGCTGCTGTTTGGTGGGCGCTCCAGCCCTGGGAACTCCCCTCCAACTACCTACTTAGACTCTTCACATTGGGTGTCAACAAGTCAGCTCCCTACCATGGATACGATTGTGGAGTTACTAGGACCGTGGCAAAAGGCAAGGAGACCAGACAACCACGGCAGGGTAAAATGGACACTTATACTAAAATTGTGGCACCCCTGACAGACCTAGAGGAAGAATTGAATTCTGTACCTAACAATTCAACCTTACTATAGGCAATCCAGTCCGCAAGAGAGGTGTTGGAGAACAAGATAGAGAGATGTGCTCAGAAGTATCTCTCTTGCACCAAGACTTATACAATGTATCTAAGAAGGTGACAGTGGCAGAAACCAGGCTCTTGGAGGTGGAGGATGTGGTACACGACCTCAAGAAAGGGTTGGAGGAACTTTGCAAGATCAGTAACGATGTGATATGGTAGCTGGAGAATGCAGAAGATCGAGCACGCTGAAACAATCTCCGCTTTGTCGGATTTCCGGTGCGGGTTGAGGGCACCAATACAAATGGGTTCTTGATGGCCTGGCTGACAAACACTTTCCCCTCTGACGAATTCTCCATGTGCTTTGCAGTGGAATGGGCAAACAGAGCCCTGGGTGGTAGACCTCCCTCAGGAGCACCACTTCTGCCCATCATAGCAAAGTTTCTAAATTCGATCCTTCATGGGGTACGTCGCAAGGGGGTAGTGTGATACGATAACTCTAAAATGATGGTGTTCCCTGACTATACCCAAGAGTATCATCATCAACAGCAATACACTTTAAATATTCATAAAACTGTATTATTCCCTGGAAATGTTTCTTTGTACTGCTGATACATTACAATGCCCAGGCATTCTTTGGAATAATACAGCTCTCAATATTTTTAAATACAATAAAAAATAAAGTTGATTACAATTGAAAAAAAAACAAATCTTCAACACTGCCCATTTGACTCTGTGAAAACAAAGTTACAAACCCTCTAATTGCAATACATGCTAGTAAAGCTAAAGGTTCTTCATCAGGGAATGTCCTTCTTCTTTCAGATGCCAGAGGAGGCCTGAACCTGGCTGGAGGAACGACCCTGATTTCCTCCAGATACACAATCCAGGACGAAGACAGCCCAAGAAATGGGCACCAGGCCTATGGACAGTCAGCAGAGGTGATGGACAAGGGGCCACAAGTATACGCAAATCAATAGGCGAACCACATACTCGACAAAGGGGCCAGGACACAGAAGTTGATTGTCCTCGGACACGGAGGGGGACCACAGACAAATTCCAAAGAAAATCAGGGGTCTTATACTGTCAAAGACCCCTCCATTGGGATCTGGAGAGGAAGATCTATCCTCGGAATCAGAAAGCTTAAATTCCCTGAAGTGGAAATAGCTGCTCTAGAGCAAGATGCAACTGATGAGGGACAGCAGTCGCAGATCCAAGCCCTGGATCCAGGGCCAGAGGGCCCTCGAGGTGGCAACTAAAAGCCGTGGACTGGAGTAGTGGACAGATGGCAGTGGCGCACGGCACCCCTGGAAGAACACAGCTGAATTCAGAGTTTGTGCATTTATTTTTTCAAACAACTTTCTTCTCTCTTTTCTCCTTGACTTCTTTTTCCTTTTCCTTGTTAACTGAGCAATATGGTGTTTGGGGTTTAGGTGTTAATGGATTTTGGATGACAGACCTCTCCTTATCTCCTTGCACACAGTTGGTATACAATAAAGAGGTTCAGTGTTGCATGAATGCTGTGGGGGTTGGGAGGGGGCTGATTATGGGAGGATAGTTTCATACTTTTCTTCTTTAAGTTAATTATTTTTTTTTTAGTCCACATGCCAATACATGGGTAATATGAGGCAGCTAAATACTGACAGGCGAAAATACACAAGTCCACCATGACAGTGACTACCCCCCATGAAAACTCAGGTCTCTCAGTGTTAACATGAAATGTCAATGGGCTGTGAAATGAGATTAAGCTTGAGTTGGTGACACACTATATTAAGCGCATACAACCCAATGTAGTCATGCTACAAGAGACACACTTGCAGGGCACCCAGTGCTGTTTTCTAGGACGGGGAGCATATATGACTTTGGCCCAAGCAGGACACACTTCGGGATCCAGAGGGGTGGCAATACTGAACAATAAGTCTCCCACCTTTACGGTGGCTCACAGATGGAATGACGATGCGCGGGTAGATACATGGGTGTACAGGGCACATGGGGATGACAGGAGATTTCTTTAATCTGCATTTATGCCCCTCCCCAGTTGCAGGCCCCCACTCTGGCTGAGGTGGTTGACATCCTTTTGGAGATGCCCTCCTCCCTTCAAATCCTAGGTGGGGATTTTAGTGATGTAATACAAATACCACTGAGTCGCTCTTAGATGCACTAAATGCTCCCACAGACCATCCCATTTGCCCGGTTCGTTGACATTGGGGCTGTCAGACCTATGGAGACGTAAACACTTACGTGACCGACAATACTCCAATTTTACAAGGGCACATAAGGTCTACCCCAACTGGACTATGTATTCGTACCCGATGGAGAGGTGGGGAAGGTGACCCGAGCTAACTACCTGGCACGGGGCTTGTTGGATCACTCCCCTCTCATTGTTAAACTGGGAACAAAATCTAGGCCTCCAGCTGCGGGACGGAAACTAAATGCATGGGCCCTGCAGGATCAGGATGTAGACAGAGGGCTCACGGCAGATACTGAACTATTTTTGAGGAAAACAAGAACTCAGTTACCTTAAGAACTATGTTGTGGGATGCCTATAAAACCGTTCTGAGAGATAAGGCTCAAAACCTGATCTTCCAAAAAAGGTATTTTTATTTATTTATTTATTTAATGTTGAAGGTTTTATATAGCGCGGACAAGACCCTTGCGGGTATCAGAGCGCTGTACAACAAATAAGGAGATAGGGGAAATCAAAATATACATACAAAAAATTCTTGGTTATGATAGTCAAACAATTGTAACTGTTCCAACAAAAAAGCAAATATTTACATGCCTGCATCTATTGATCAAGCGAATTTAGTCAGGAGAATAGATTTCACTTCATTTTTAAAGAATGCCGCATGAGGGTTTTGTCTTGTTTTTGGGGGTAAGGCATTCCATATCCTAGGGGCCATGCCTGAGAAGGGGCGGTTATAAGTTTTCTTCTTGGTGAATCGTTGTGGTTTCAGTAAAAGGTTATCAGAACTCATGTTGGGTCTGTTCCCATCAGATGGTATTAATTTCTCTGCAAGGTATCGAGGTGTTTTTTGATGCAAAGCCTTGTGTGTCATACAGGCGATTTTCAAATGGATTCTGGCTTCAAAGGGTAGCCAGTTAAGGGCATGTAGGTCCGGGGAGATGTGACAGTTTCTTTTGGAGCCAGTGATTAGTCTGGCGGCTGTGTTGATTGATGCTCTTAGTGGGGCTGTAGTTGATTTGGGAAGGCCGCAGAGAGCGACACTCCCAAATTCCACTCTGGGGATTACTAGAGTTTGGACTGCCTGTTGAAAGTCATTTGCTGGTATGAAGGGCTTCAGTCTTCGTAGCGGAAATAGAGCACCTAGAACGGCAAATCCTCCATCTAGAGGATCAGTCCGTTGCCACACAAGACCCCTTGAGTCTTAGACGGCTGGAGGGGGAATCAGCCTTAACAACGTGGCCTTAAGCACGCGTGCAGTTTTCCCGCAAGCTGAACTACGCTTGCACCTAACCAAGCATATGCCATAACCACGCATATGTATGGTTAAGGCAGTCAACGTTCTAGCTGTCTCACCAGATGGGAGAGAAACTGGAAGGCATGCGCAGGAAGGACGGACCGGGGATGTGGCTGGGTAAGTTGGGCTGCGGCCATGGAGTGGTGGGGGGCTGCTTTGAGGGCTCAGAGAGGGGACTGGGGCCAGAGTAGTTTTTAGGTGGCTGAGTTTCAGGGCTCAGGGCAAGGGGCAGGAAAGAGACCGTTTTCAGGCCTAGGGGGCAGTTGGCATGGGGCTGGGGTTGGGTGGAGATAGGGCTAGGTTTTAGGAGGTGGGGGCTGGTTTTAGGGCTCGGGGGCTGAGGCTGGAAAAATTTTCGGGGGTTGGGTTTTAGGGGGCAGGGCAGGAAAGGGGCAGTTTTCAGGCCTATGGGGCAGTTGGCCATGGGAGGTGGGGGTAAGTTTTAGGAGATGGGGGTGTTTTAGGGCGTAGGGAGAGGGGCTGGGGTTGGAGTCGTTTTTAGGAGGTTGAGTTTTAGGGCTCAGGACAGGGGCCAGGAAAGGGGCAGTTTTCAGACCTAGGGGGCAGTTATTAGGGACTGGGTGGGTGGAAAAAGTGGGGTTTTCAGGGCTAGGGGGCAGTTTTAAGGGCTCAGGGTGGGGGTGCTGGGGTCAGAGTAGTTGTTTGGGGGGAGGGAGTCAGGTTTTAAGGCTCAGGATAAAGGGTCGGGCAGTTTATAGGGCTGGGGTGGATACCATACACCGCAGTAGGGCCGAGTTTTAGGGCTCAGGGCAGAGGAGTGATCTTTACCATACATGTCTCTTTATCAATCATGTATTTATCATGAAATTGCGTGGTAAAGGCATGTGTGGTAAAGACGCGGTCGTGGTTGAGACCGCGTGGTTCAGGTATGCATTGTTGAGGCATGCATTGTTCCATCACACAACCAGCTAGAGGCCCTTTGAACAGAGTACTGCGACTTGGCACAAGGCAATGTTAGAAAACAGAGGTTGTCAACGCTGCACTGGCTACATGAGGTGGGTGATAAGGCCGGGAAACTCCATGCTTGGATTAGCAAAAAAGAAATGGAAGCCAGGTGGGTACGTGGTATCAGGGACAACAAGGGAACAGTCCACACCATGGATGCCCAGGTCGTACAGTCATTTGCTAACTACTTCAGGTCGTTCTACAAGGCCCACCCCCTAAGTAATCCCATTACAATTATGTAATATTTGGCTGGCATTCCATCCCCAATACTGGGGGCAGAAGCTGTGGAAACAGTAGAAGAGGAGTTTATGCTTGCTGAGATACAGACAGCAGTCTCCAAAACTAAAGAAGGGCAAAACCATGGGGTTCAACGGTATCCCTGCTGAATGCTTTAAACATTACTTAGAGATCTTGGGATCCCATTTGTTAAACCTCTTTGAAGAAGTAAGTGAAACAAACACTCTCCCCTCAGATCTCTGGACAGCCACCATAACGGTTATACACAAAGAACGCATACCACAAGACAGGTGTGAATCATACCGCCCAATTTCACTATTAAATACAGAGGTTTAAATCCTGGCCACAATACTAGCAACAGGCCTACTGTAGGTCATTACGCCCCTCATTCACAATGACCAGTCGGGATTCATGGTAGGTAGTGCTACTTGGCTGAATCTACGTTGGACCCACAATTGGATGTCGGAAGTCAAAGACAAAATGTCCGCTCACATTTTCTGTCCCTAGTTGCGGAAAAAGTATTCAACGCGGTACACTGGCCATTTCTAGCCTGTACTCGAATTGATTTCGGATTTGGTCCTAAATTTAGGAACTGGATATCAATACTCTACTGTGTGCCACAAGCTGGAGTCCAAGTTAATGGGTTGCTGTCGTCAGAATTTCCTATTGGATGAGGGACCCGGCAGGGATGTCCCCTCTCCCACCTCCTCTTTGCCCTTACAGTGGAACCCCTGGCATGTCATATCCGAATGCACCCTTACATCTGAGTCTTCCGGACCAATGCCAATGAGGACATAGAGCAGAAGATTTCCCTCTACGTGGATGACATCCTTTTATATTTCTTGGAACCCTTTTAGACTATCTGCACCCTGTTCCACTCCCTGGCATTCAGGATACAAAATTAACTGGGACAAATCCAACATATACTCCCCAGGTCCTATACAGAATTGGCATTCCTTGCCTGGAAACCTGAAGGCAACCCCTGAGGGTTTTAAATGCAGAGTGGCCAAAGATTGGATGGGAAAATGATCATAACACCTTTGTGACTCTCTGACAGGCTCTATGAGAAACATGGCCTTCAGTTTTTACTCCATCCACAGATTCCATAAACAAACAGAGGTAGCACAATTCAAATTGTGCACCACACAAAAACCATCTGTTTCATGAAAAAAACTACAGAAACATAGCATCTGTAAAAAGGAAATACTTTTAGGGAATACAAGATGAACTGAAACACGTCAAGTGTGAAGAAGGACTGCATCTCTGACATGAGTTACCTCAAAGGTTATTATTACAGTCATTATCGAAAACTCAGCTGATCAGTGCTGTTGCTATTAAGTTAAGGATATCAAAATAGCGCCCCATAAGGCAGTAAACTCCCTGGTAGAAGGCACCAGGAACGTTATAACCATCGCACTGCACAGCACATTTATTTCACAGCCAGGCCTCTTACACTCCATGTGCAGCCCGATCTCTGATTATGATCCACCGCAGACATGTCTTTCGTGTGGGCGAAAGTGGCTGCTTAGATATTTGTTTTTCAAAGCAGTATGCTCCACAAACTAATGTCTAAAATAAGTTTCAACACAATTTTTATGTTTTTTTAATCATTTTCCTTCCATTCACTCTTGCTGTTGAACTGTGGGACTGGCCTGGGCTGTGAATCATTGAAATGTTAAGAATTTCCACAGTAACAAAATCCAAATTATTTAAGGTTATATTTCTCTATGTTCCTGTGAGCTTTCCAGCCCGGCCTATCTGCGTTTGCAATAGCAGTGCGGCAAGGACCTCCGGGACAGGATGTCAGGGTTCAGGGACACGGCTGCTGAGTCTGTTTGTGGCAGGGTCATACATCTTGCTCACTTCAACCTCATGTTGACACCGTCCATACCATGGGTGCTCACAAACATTCTCCCAGGGGCCACAAAGTGCCGTTTGTGGGTTTGTGGTGTGACCGAGGGCCACACTGATGCCAGCAGGGTGGCCGGAGGGGATCTGGGTGAGTCATGGATTGTGTAAGGAGGTTCAAAAACATGTCAAATAAACGGGCAAGCATTTATTTTCTTTTTTTTTTTTTTTTTGTTTTTTGAAACCGTTTATTGCAATCTCCAGTATATACAAGTATGGGCCTACAACCATCCGGCCGGCCGCTAGAGTGACAGGAGCACCTGACAAACTTACAAAAGGGCATTTGGCGTTGCAGAGCAGTAAATCAGGAGGCATCAACGACGTGGGCCACATGACTCCAAGCCCACAATACGGTTTCATTTTATACACACACTACAACATAGAAAAACCACACCCGCAAGGCAACCCGCGATCGAAGGTAACCACACGTGCTCCTGGAATGAGGGACCCCGACCATCCACAGGAATCTGAAGAGGGGGAAGGGAAACAAGTCCAGGACTGGGGGAACTCTGTGCCCGGGGCTGGGGGAGGGGGTCAACTAGGGGGACGGGGCCGGCGAGGCAGCAGGCAGCAGTGGTGGCTCGCAGATACCCCCGCGGTAGGCGTTCCAGGGGCCCCATACTTTCACCCACGCCCCAGGTTTGCCCCTCGCCACATACACCACCTTTTCTCGGAACGTGCACCAGTCCATATGCTCTTTCCAGGCCGACACCGCCGGGGGCCGCTGGGATCCCCACAATTGAGCGATGTCACGCTTAGCTATCATATATCCCAGAGTCACCCATCGCGTCTGCGGAACCGAGTAATCAGTCGGTTCCCACACATTCAGCAAGCATCTCCTCGCTTCAGGCATCAGTGCGACATGCGTAACCAGACGCAGGACCTCGTGCACACCACGCCAGAATCGCTCCACCTTCGGGCATTCCCACAAAATATGCAAAAAAGTCGCCAAAGCACCACACCCACGCTTACACAGCCCATCCTCAGCATAACCCATACGCAGAAGCCTTGGCCCCGTCATGTAAACCCGGTGGAGTATCTTAAGCTGGACGAAGCGAAGGCGAGCCCGTATGGCCACCTCCTTCGGAGAGGCCACCGCGGAAATCCAATCTTCGTCGTCCAACTCCAGCCCGTCGGCAACCCAAGCCTCACGGAGGCCGGTCAGCAGGCCCGAGCGGTCATTGATCAATTTTTTGTAAATGAGGGAGATCGTGCTATCCGGAACGTGGCCATCCAGCACTCTATCCTCCAGGGGGGAAGACTCCGGGATGGAGGCGACGTCTGGGAAGACGGAGCCCAGCGCATGACGGACCTGCAAGTACCGAAAGTATTCACTGCCTTGCAGCTGAAACTCCGTCTGCAGTGTCTCGAATGTTTTAAATCCCCCTCTCGTCCAGAGGTCCCCCACTTTACTGATGCCGATCGTGTCCCACTTCTCGAAGCCCTTCGAGGTCCACAGGGAACCCAACCGCTGAGGCGCATACAACGGCGACGCCCGGGTCAAACGGTCCTTCCACCTCATAGCTGCATTGGCCGCGTGCCACACCCGCACCATGACACGCGTGGGCCCCGTCAAGCGGGGATCCGGCGCGCCGGAGTAGAGTGCTCGATTGTAGTCGCCACCGGGCAGGAGCATCTTGTCCATTTCAAATGCCGGGTTCAAGGCGGGCCCATAAAGGCCGTGATTAATTGCAGCTAGCTGGGAGGCCCAGTAATACCGCTTAATGTCCGGGAGGGCAATCCCCCCGTCATACCACGGGAGCGTCAACTTCGCCAGGGCTATACGCGGCCGCCCGTCCCAGAACAGGCGGCGCTGTAGACTCTCCACCTCACGGAAGTAGCGCGCCGGGACTAGGTCCATAGTGTTCTGGAGAGCGTACAGGAAGCGCGGCAACGACATCCTCTTAAACAATGCCGCCCGGCCGAGCGGCGAAAGTGGCAGGCGCCGCCAGCGCGCGACGTCCTCCTTCAAGCGCTGGAGGGGGGGAAGCAAGTTTCGCTCGTAGCGGGCCTCCGGGTCCAGCGTGATATAGACACCCAGGTACCGAAACCCCTGCGAGGCAATCTGGATCGGACATCCCCGCGGGAGGACGGGAGCCTCCCCGGAAAGCACATAGACACATGATTTAGCCCAGTTGATGACAAGGCCTGAGTTACGGCCAAAGGAGCGCAGGACATCAACCAGGACAATCAGTGATTTGCGCGGGGAGGCTAGGTACAAAAGGATATCGTCAGCGTAGAGGGACACGCGGTCCTCGTACTCGGGGGTCCAACGGAGACCTCGGATGGAAGGGTGCCACCGCAGCCACTCCGCCAGGGGTTCCAAGGCCAATGCAAACAGGAGCGGCGACAAGGGGCAACCCTGTCGCGTGCCCCGTCCCAGCGCGAACGGGGCCGAGACTCGCCCATTCACTACCACCTGCGCTAACGGGCCCGAGTACAACAATTTGACCCAGCTGATGAATCCCGGTCCAAATCCAAATTTCGCCAGCATCGCCCAAATGTATGTCCATTCGAGCGTGTCGAACGCCATGGTGGCATCTAAGGACGCCAAGATGGCCGGCTCCCGCACAAACGGAACACGCGCGAGCACCCCGTGCAAGCGCCGCAGATTGAGGGCCGTGTTGCGGTGGGGGATAAAGCCAGACTGGTCTTGGTGGACCAAATCGCCCACCACGCCGACCAGCCGGTTGGCGAGCACCTTGGCAAGGATTTTGGGCTCCGCATTCAAGAGCGAGATAGGCCGATAGGAGGTAACCCGGTCTCGGGGTTTCCCCTCCTTGTGGATCACCACGATTGTAGCCAGACGTTGGTCCGGCGGGAGGGAGCCCCGCGAGTGGGCCGCCAGGAACATCGCGCGGAGGTGGGGTGCCAGTACGTCCGGTCGCAGCTTATACAACTCGATAGGGATGCCGTTCGGGCCCATGGCCTTGCCAGATGCGACCGAGCGTATAGCGAGGGCAATTTCGTCCGAGGTAGGAGCAGCATCCAACGACTCCCTGTCCTCCACCGAAAGGGAGGGCAGCGCGATATCTCGAAGCAGGGCATGAGAATCCGCCTCCGAGCAGGGAGAGACCGGGGAATACACCTCGCGGAAATAATCCGCGAAGCAAGAGACAATGTCTTCTGGCTCGGTGACACGTACACCATCCGTCCTCTCAATCAGCGGAACCACACGACTCGCTCTCTCCTTTTTATCCAACCACGCAATCAATTTACCAGCCTTATCACCCACATCATACAGTCGCCCCTGCTGCTCTCTACTGAGGCCCCTGGCTGCCTCCGTGACGAGGGCCCTATAGGCCGCTTGCTTAAGGTGTAGAACATGCAGTGCAGCATCCGTCACCCCACTCCCCAAATCCCCCTCTAGTTCAGTAATTTCGGCCTCCACTCGGGTCACCTCCTCCTGCTCGCGCCTCCGGGCATGGGATATGAAGGAGAGGGCCTCCCCCCTAATAACTGTCTTGAAGGCCTCCCAAAGGGAGGTAGCCGAAGGGACAGACCCCACATTCTCCTCAAAATACCGCTGCAAGGATTTAATCAGGTCAGCACGAATAGTGGGGTCGCGCAGGTACCAGGCATTGATTGGAGCTACCCTGCCCTCCCCCCTCGGGAAGACACCAAAATGCAACAGGAGCGGGGAGTGATCTGAAATACCCCGCGCCAGATGGCGCACCTCTCCCACCCTCCCAGCATAGGCCGCAGGGACAAGGATATGATCAAGCCGCGAGAGGCTACCATGGGCACCCGAATGGAAGGTGTATTGCAGCTGCGTGGGATGTTTTAAGCGCCAGCAGTCCACCAATCCCAATGTATCTAAGAGGCCGGACAGCCACGCCTGCGCCCGGGGGAGGTCCCTAGGGGGGTGACGATCCAGAGTCCCAGAAACCACCGCATTGAAATCCCCCCCAACCACCAGAAGCCCCCCCGGAAGGTCAAGGAGGAGGCGCCCCAGGTCCGCAAAAGTGGTAGACTGTAGCCCCGGTGGGACATACACTGAAACAAATACAACCACTTTGCCCTCCATTCTCCCCACCAAGGCAGTGTAGCGTCCCCTCTCATCATGGCGCACCTCATCTATTTCCAGCGGGAGCGAGTTCTTAACCATGATGCCCACCCCCCGCGAGCCAGACGTGAAGCCCGAGTGGGCCACCAAACGATAACCACGCCGATTCATGGCACAAAAGGAATTACCGATAAGGTGCGTCTCCTGCAGAAAGACCACATCTGGCGAAAGTCGTTTCAGATACTGCAGGACCACACCTCGCTTAATCCTATCCCCCAGTCCATTAACGTTCCAAGACAACAAAGACAAGTCCCTACCCCCCATCACATACAGAAGCCATCATTCGTCCCCCCGGGAGCACCTCAAAAACACCAATACAGTAAAGGGTTTGCCTTGCGGTAAAAACGAACAACACCCCACCCCAACCCACCCGTCCCAACAGAACTCCCCCCTCCCTGAACCCCTGCATGAGCCCAAACAGCCCCCCCAAAGTGCAGTGTGCCTGTCGCCCCAGAGATGAAAACACCAACTAGTCCCCCAGAGGAGGAGGGAAAGCCCCCAAGGGACCCCGTACGACCTCCACGGGAGGGGAACTTACACAATCAGTCAGTGATGACAATAATGTTGTCCAGAGCAAGGCCTACTGTTAGTCCCTCAGTCCTGATCCGGCAAGCCCTCCCCACCGACCGCGCCCCCCCACCCCCCGGCCCCGATCCCCGGGCAAAGTGTCCAACCAGTCCCCGGCCGCCTCGGGACGATCAAAAAAGTGCGTGCGGCCATCCACCTCTACCCTCAACTTCGCTGGAAAAAGCATCGCATACTTGAGGTTCAGGTCTCGTAGGCGACGTTTGACTCTGAGAAAACTCAGTCTCTGCTTCTGGACCGCCGGAGTAAAATCAGGATAAAAGTTTACGTCCATATTGTCGAGTCTGACCGGTCCTTGTTGCCTAGAAGTCTGCAGGATAGCGTCTCTGTCCCGAAAGTTGAAGATCCGGGCAATGAGAGGCCTCGGAGGGGCTTCGATCTTAGGTCTCCCTCCGGGGACCCTGTGGGCACGCTCCACTGCGAAGAGTTTACTCAGCCCCCGGGGCTGGAGACGGGTGAGGATCAGGTCCTCCACAAACAGATCCGCCGCCTCCTCCTCACGTCCCTCCGGCACCCCGACAATGCGAACATTGTTCCTCCGGGCCCGACCCTCGGAATCCTCCAGTCGACGATCCATCAGGGCGCTCGCCTGGCCCAGCCGGCGCACCTCCCTTTGGAGGGCCGCCACGTCCGTTGTGAGGCCCGAGGTGGTGTGGGCCAAAGAGTCGACCAGGTCATTCGTTTTGGACAGATCGGCCCTCACCAGGCCCACATCCACGAGGACCGAGTCAATCTTTTGCGCCAGAGTGTCAAAGCGCTGGTCCACTGAGGCCTTCATCTCGGCGATGGCGCCCATGACGTCCCGGAGGGTCAGGTCCGAAGCATTTATTTTCAGGTTAATAAATGCTTTCCCATTTATTTACCATCTTTTTCTAAGTATTACCTGGTGCTGCTGTTCACCAAGGGGGCCGCATTTGAAGGTCAGGAGGGGCGCAAGCGCCCCCGGGCTGTACCTTAAGTATCACTGGTCCATACTATCTCAAGAGAAAGTGGCACCCGTGCTGCAAATCATTAATTCCGAGCTTGGGTTGAAGGCAGCAGGCCCCGCGAGGCGCGCTCACCATCTGAAATTACACAGATGAAAAGAAAACAAAGACCCTCCGCTTCCGGTGTTGTACCTGACTCCACAAAATCGCTGCCCATGAAGCCATGATGCAACTACATATTTAAACCAAAGGGAAGGGTGACAGGCCTGCCAGCCAGTACAGGTGCATAATTCTTATTACTGTCCATATTTATTATATCTGTCAGAGACGGGGCAAGGCCAATAATTTTATTGGTGTTTACTGGCCTGACAAACGGGGTCGCAAACAAAGGGCCAAGGGTCGCAATGGGTTGGGTCGCAGTTGCGACCCCTGGCGACCCATAATTGACGTCCATGGTGACTTCCCTTCTTTGATATGTTCATGTTGGACAAATGTAGTTCATTTCTAAGGCCCTCTTCAAGAGTAGCACATTTAGATTCTGTTATGTGCTGTGACAGTTTTGCAGCAAGCAACGCAGCTCACATTTTCTCATGGTCAAACCTGCAGCAAATACCGGGATATGGCGATGTTGACGCTTTAAACACCAAGGGGGATATGTACAATGAAGTGGCGGAGCGTGTTGTTAGCCTCCTTGGCTTTAACGACACGCTCCACCACTACCGAAACACAAGGCTGCACCTTATTCACAAGAATGTGGTGCAGCCTGCGTTTTCCCTGCGAAGGCGCTATGTTTAACAACTTAGTGCCAACGCAGGCACCCTTGCACCAGAGTGCAAGAGTGTCTGCATGCAGGGGAGAATTGTTTATGTGTAGGAAGGAGTCCCTTCCGGCACATAAACACTCCTAGAAATGCCATTCTGTGACTTTGAAATTGACAGAATTACATTTTTTTAAAGGTTTGTTTATGTACAGGAAGGGACACCTTCCTGTACATAAACAAATCAAGGCATTTTGCTTTTTCCATGTGTGCTGCACAAGGTAGCACATATGGAAAAAGCAAAAACAAGAAGAAATAATGCATTTCTCCGCGTTTCGCAAACTTAAGACCAGGGTTTTCCTGGTCTTCATTTTGGCGCTGCCTCCTATGTACGCTACCCTTGCGCATAAGGGGCAACGTCAAATACAATGGGTGTTGCGGTGGAATGCCCACCACAACACCCACTGCATGCCCCTTTCACGCTAACTATAGCGTGAAAGGGGGGCCTTATCTACAAGGCAGCGTTAATCCACGTTAAGTGGCTTAATGCTGCCTTGTGCATAAGGCAAAGCCCTTGTCGCCATGGTTACACCACAAAAAGTGACGTTCCCGTGGCGATAGGGCTTGTACATATGCGCCGAAATTCCATATGTTATGACACCGGACACTCATAGTAATGCCCTAAATAGCAGACGTCCCAGCCCGTTCTTTTTTTTGCCTGCTTCCCACATGCATTGTTGTGTCAGCTCAGGCATCTTCATGGCTTTCCTAGATAATCCTGGAGCCAGGCCTGCTGGACACTAGCTCTAGGCCGGACAGCCTCACTTCATCCATTATGTAGCGTAGTGCTGGACCAATTCAGATTTTACGCATGCACGTGGTGTATTGCAGCATATCTTCACTACTGAAGAGTGCAAGCATTTCAATGTACTTAGCACACAACCAACGAGGTTGAGAGTTTAAGCATAAACCTAATAATTATTCTGCGGCAGCTGCAAATCATTAATTCCGAGCTTGGGTTGAAGGCAGCAGGCCCCGCGAGGCGCGCTCACCATCTGAAATTACACAGATGAAAAGAAAACAAAGACCCTCCGCTTCCGGTGTTGTACCTGACTCCACAAAATCGCTGCCCATGAAGCCATGATGCAACTACATATTTAAACCAAAGGGAAGGGTGACAGGCCTGCCAGCCAGTACAGGTGCATAATTCTTATTACTGTCCATATTTATTATATCTGTCAGAGACGGGGCAAGGCCAATAATTTTATTGGTGTTTACTGGCCTGACAAACGGGGTCGCAAACAAAGGGCCAAGGGTCGCAATGGGTTGGGTCGCAGTTGCGACCCCTGGCGACCCATAATTGACGTCCATGGTGACTTCCCTTCTTTGATATGTTCATGTTGGACAAATGTAGTTCATTTCTAAGGCCCTCTTCAAGAGTAGCACATTTAGATTCTGTTATGTGCTGTGACAGTTTTGCAGCAAGCAACGCAGCTCACATTTTCTCCTGGTCAAACCTGCAGCAAATACCGGGATATGGCGATGTTGACGCTTTAAACACCAAGGGAGATATGTACAATGAAGTGGCGGAGCGTGTTGTTAGCCTCCTTGGCTTTAACGACACGCTCCACCACTACCGAAACACAAGGCTGCACCTTATTCACAAGAATGTGGTGCAGCCTGCGTTTTCCCTGCGAAGGCGCTATGTTTAACAACTTAGTGCCAACGCAGGCACCCTTGCACCAGAGTGCAAGAGTGTCTGCATGCAGGGGAGAATTGTTTATGTGTAGGAAGGAGTCCCTTCCGGCACATAAACACTCCTAGAAATGCCATTCTGTGACTTTGATTTTGACAGAATTACATTTTTTTAAAGGTTTGTTTATGTACAGGAAGGGACACCTTCCTGTACATAAACAAATCAAGGCATTTTGCTTTTTCCATGTGTGCTGCACAAGGTAGCACATATGGAAAAAGCAAAAACAAGAAAAAATAATGCATTTCTCCGCGTTTCGCAAACTTAAGACCAGGGTTTTCCTGGTCTTAATTTTGGCGCTGCCTCCTATGTACGCTACCCTTGCGCATAATGGGCAATGTCAAATACAATGGGTGTTGCGGTGGAATGCCCACCACAACACACAACCAAGCACACAACCAATGAGGTTGAGAGTTTAAGCATAAACCTAATAATTATACTGCGGCAGCTGCTAAAGTTCTCTCTTGGAAATGAAATGGCTTCCACATTGTCAGAAGCAGATTAAATGCCAGTTTTTTCTTGATACCTTGTTTTTATGTACTGCCAATTACTGCAGTTTGCCACTTTTAAGCACTGTAAATAATCCATATATTGCAGAATGGCTCGCAGAAGGCCTGGCCTCTGCAAAACAACAAAACAATTAAAAACATCCATGTGAGTAACAAGTAGGAAAGAGGCAGAGGTTGTTGGCTCATCACAGAGAGATTTTTGCATCACACTCTTTAGAGGCAAAAATATGTTACAGGAAAGAAATTTTCTTTTCCCATTTTCGTTTTCAATAAATCAGTTGTTTGTGATGCTTTGTCATACAAGTTTCGAAATTATGAAAACATACAGATTATTTTCTTATGCAACTGTAGTTCAGATGTCAGTCCTAGACAGGGCGACTGCAATTACACGATTCAAAATTTATGAAACAAAGCTCGCCTCACGTGTTGTCAGGCTTGTAACAAAGAGGTGATTTTTTACCACACATTGCTCCTGTTTCCAACTGAGTAATTGTTTTTGCCTGCAGCATGAAAAAACATTCTTATGTAAAAATATAATTCAGACAGATTGGAACACCCCATACACTTCTTAAAGCCATAATTATTTCAAAAGAGCACAAAGAGGACAGAAAAAGCCCATTTAACTTGTATTTTCAAGATATGGTATAATGAATGTTATAGTGCCTCCTAGTAAGACACTGTTATAGGTAACATACTATAGTGATCTGCGGTGCTGTTCCATATAGAGGCCATATTGGAGACGCAGAGTAAGCTTAAAATTGAAGACTACTTTTGAAACGTAACTTGGACATGCAGAATGAAAGATGCACATCTTTTATTATTATACAAAGTATGACATCTTGTTACTGCAGCGCTATAAAAGAGCAGAGAAAGCAGTCGTCAGAACTTCAAAGACAACCGAATCCCTCAGGCATAATTCAAGCTGACTTCCCATTAGAGGAACTCTACAAGTT
Source organism: Triturus cristatus (assembly GCF_964204655.1). NCBI lineage: Eukaryota > Metazoa > Chordata > Amphibia > Caudata > Salamandridae > Triturus > Triturus cristatus. Next base: position 812,650,420 of record NC_140585.1, on the reverse strand, counting down.
TCTTGCAGAATTCCACAACCCACAGTGCTAAAACAACAAGCATTGGCATAGCCAATAGGTCTCGCCTTTGGGACCTTATAAGTGTTTAACCATGCAACAGTTAATGTTGTTGCACCAAGGACTTTGTGGTGCATAACTAAATACTTATAAGGTCCCAAAAGCGAGACCTATTGGCTATGCCAATGCTTTTTTTTATAGTGATTGGTAGGCGCTGGGAGATTAAGCCGCAGGTTGCGCCGCTGATGTGTCACAAAAAGTGACGCACCAGTGGCGCGAGGGGCTTGTAAATAAGGCTCCCAGTATATTGGTAGAACACTGTAACAATGCCCAGCCCTCCCCACAGGTGTTGAGCATTTACTCTTCAGAATAAAAGATTGATAAATGGTAGCAAATAGGTGGAGCAATTGTTTTGCATTATTTAACTAAACATTTGCTAAAGAAAAAAGCCAGAAGGTGTACAGGCAGTTGAAATAAATCTGATCTTACAAATTGGCGTGGCCAATCAAATTTCAAAATGTATGTGCCATTTTCTTTACTTCTATCTTTCACTTCCTTTCTTCTTCCCATCCTGCTATTATCAGTCATATTTTATCGCTGAGAAAGTACTTGAAAGTGCAGAAAATCTGAATCATATACAGATCTTGCAAATGATGTTCATTGAAATATTTAATTAAACACAAAAAATCGGTGAAACGTGAACTGCTTTGTCTGCCTGCTCTCACAAGAAATTCGTTCAGCACAACTTTCAAAATCTGCTTTCTAGGCAAACTAAAGAAAATGTTAAATTTTGCTGTCAAACTCAAAAAACCACCAATGTGCTTCCTGAGGGAATAAAAACAGTCATCGAAAAGGCTGGCTAACAAAGGCGATCGGATTTGCTGACAGCATCCAACATGAATGGTCCTAAAACAGGTTCCACTTTTGATTCTAAGCAATCTGAATGTCCATCAACCTGATTGTCAGCTCACAGCAATCAGAATCACTGCAGACCAGTGACTGCTGCAGGGCGGCCTGCTCATTCAATTTTATTTCATATGTGGCTAGTGAAAGGGGATCAGTGAAAAACGCAGCTTTGCATCCACTTCCAGCAGACTGAAAAGTAATTGACGCACACGCGTAGCCCTAAGACCACGGAGACGGACAGGACATCAGAGTTAACACTTGCAGAGACCTTGCAGGTTCAGAGAGTGGATGTTAACCATATCTTAAAGGCTCAAACTTCAGACATTCGTATTGCCAGTGTCAAATACAGCTGAACAAATATAGATGATGGACAGTGCAGCAATGTCTGTTGAGGAGAGCAAGCACTTCCAGCTCGTGACATGAGGGGGCACCTTACTTGGACTTAGTAGCCGGGTTCAGGTGGAACAATTTATTAGATACTGGGGGAAATATGGTCATGTAACCTTATGCTGTGAACCTGCCTCAGTGGTTAACACGTACCCCATTGGCTTGTAATGATGATCTCTGGGTGGGAGTGCCCTTGGTAGGGAGTTTCACTTCCTCAATGGATGAAATAATGTTTGGTAGAATGCCTGGTTTATGGTCACAAAACCTACCACTCTTTTGACTCCTCATCTTAACAAGCAGGAAGTGGGATAAGGTAGGGGTAGGGCACGTCGCGCGCACTAAGGGGAGAGAGGCACGCAGGCTGGCAAATGGTGACCACTTTTGCGGCCGCTTTGATGTTCTCAGTGGCCACGCAACTCACTGAGAACATCAAAGCGGCCGCGAAAGTGATCACACAGGCTGACAAATGGTGCGCGCGCCCGGCGCACATGCACTGTAGCTGGAGGCCTGAAAAGCCACTAATTTGCACTTCTAAATCCCGCTTACTAAAACTCTCGCCAGAGCAGCGCTAAAGCGCTAGCTCAGGCGAGACCTAAAAAGGCCATACAGTAGCCAGCCTTCTGCGAGAAAACCTCAATGGATCTGATCTCAAAAATTGAAAACACAGAAAGCTTACTTAAGAAAACAAGTATTTGCAATGCAATCGGTCTTGCATTTGTGAAAGTTAGAGCTATTAGAGCTGTAAATAATAATGTTTTTACTTATTTTTTTTCGTTTGCAGTGCACGCTATACCATATAGTAAAAAAAAGCAAGACCCATAAGCTTTCCGAAAACATTTTCAATAACATAGGATTGACATTTCCTTATATAAAACTCCATTGGGAAATCTAACCAGGGATTGAAGACCTTTACAATTGCTACATGTTAGGTTATGGCAATGCTGATGTAGGCCATTATGCAGAGTACACCAGATGTGAAAGGTAAGCTTTTAACTTGCTGAGCCATCTTGCTGCTTAACTCGCTGAGCCACACTACAGGTTAACTCACTGTCTAGGCTGCAGTTTTTCCCCACTTTAGAACATTAGTGCCTCGTGCACGAAGCTTGTTCTGCTGTTAAGGTCTATCAATTGCTACCTTCTACAAGGGGAAACAACCTTTACAACGCAGTCATTACATTGCACTACATTTACAAAGCAGTCATTACATCGCAGCATCCTTTACAACGCATGTCACTACAACGCAGCCATTACATTGCATGTCACTACAATGCATGACACTACAACGCATGTCACTACAGCGCAGGCATTACATTGCATGTCACTACAACACATGACACTACAACGCATGTCATTACAGCGCAGGCATTACATCACATGTCATTACAACACATACCATTACAACGCATAGTACCCCTAAACTATCCATCACTTACCCTACTGTTGCACCCCCTGGAGTTAGAATATTAATTTTTACCCCCACACTATCCAACACTTACCCTACTGTTTCACCCCCTGGAGTTAGAATAGTAATGTTTACCCCTACACTATCCAACACTTACCTTAAATGCAAAGTAATGGTATGCGTTGTAAAGGTATGCGTTGTAAAGGTATAATGCGATGGAATGGAATGCATTGTAAGAGTAGTTTTAAAAAATGTGTTGTAGTGGTATGCGATGTAAATGTATGCGTTGTAAAGGATGTTGCGATGTAAAAACTGCGTTGTAAAGGCATGCGTTGTAAATGTATGCGTTGTAACATCATACATTCTCCACAAGTAGCCTAGAGCGCCTTGAGCTGATACGTTTGTGCTATTTACAAAAAGTGTGCTTTCTTAGTAAGGTAGAAAACATTGACTGTTTGAGAAAATAAACATCATTTATTGAGACGTGGTTATTTTGCCCTCATAGAAGTACATTTCCCTGAGACAGATGAAAACGTGAAGAGAAACAAGAATATTTATAAAACAAATTGTACAGCTTTACAAAACAAGTAATATGGTGGGAGGGGTGAGGGACTGGGACGGGAGCACCAGGCACAAGGGGAAGTGGACGGGGCTGAATGTGTCGCAGCATACTGAGCTACCGACTTTGGGACTAGGGACCCGGGTTCAACTCGGCATCGGCTCTCCTCGATCGTAATAACTAAAATTAAAAAATGTTGTGCAACATACAGAGCTTTCATGGTTTCCAATCTCAACTATGCCAATAACCTAAATTGTGGCACCCCTGCACAATACCATGTAAAATGTAATACATCTAAAACTCTGAAACCAGACTTCTCCTCTGCGTTCACCCTAGGTAACACACGATGCCATTACTCCTGCTTTCCTGCAAACACTTCACTAGCTAGCTACACATTGAAACCACGTTTCATCATAACAGAGTCTGTCAAGGAAGAGGACCCCTGTAACTACTAATTAAATATAAATATACAAACAAAATAGGACACTGCGCTCCATACCAGCACCAAAGATTGTCAAACCCCTTACATTAACAGTTAGCCCCCTTTCAAATTACAAACCCAGTGGAGACTCTGCTTTCTTGGTGCAAGCTTCCAAACTCTGGAATTTAATGACTGCCAAGATTCAATGTATCCCGGAGAATTTAATGTTCAGAAGAGGGGCTAAAACATGTTTTTTTCCAAATTATTTACATCAACCACTGACCCTGGAATAGAAACCAGAAATATAATCCTTCTACCAATATCAGCATGGTCGAGAGTACACCATACCAAGAACACACACATTCAATCAACACAAATTGTGAAGCTCCACCACACACAACCTCATAGTGACCTGAAAATATGGATGGAATATAATAACCAAGACTCTGTAATTAATACTAGAAGTACTCCCTGCCACTGTGCACCTGAAATCCCACAACCTCCCTAATAACATGTGGGGAGCTTAACATAACCACCTCCCCTGATTTCACATGTGTAGTAAATTATGCCTACCCTTCATTGTACCTCTAGCCACAAGATGGAGGATAGTTCATCTAGTGTTTACGACAGTCCTTGCAGTATCAATTTGACATAATCCATGCCTCTATACCAGATGATATAGCACTTCATTACCTGATCCCTCATCATCAATGTGACAGGCATATAATACATGAAAGCCATATGGAACCTTGCTATCAACTGGATGGCACACATACAAGCTATACTAGCCCATATAAATAACTACTCAATACTAACCAGGCAGGCCTACGAGACCAAAGAGATCTGACACAAATTGCTGTTCAATAGAGGACTCCGACATATTCTACCCTCCAGCATTCTCATCCTTTATTGAAACAAGCATTTGCAATGCAATAGGTCTCGCATTACTGATAGTTTGAGGTATTGGCGTTGCAAATAATAATGCAACACCAATAGCTCATACTTTCAGTAATGCGAGACCAGGTGCATTGCAAATGCTTGCGTAGTGTGCAAGGCACCAGCACTGCATATCTAGGTGCAGCACCGCAAGCTGCTCCTAGAGGTCCCTAGTGAGCAAGGCACCAGCACTGCATGTATACAAAGTTGCAGTTATTGGCATTATAAATGGCAAATCTTTTTACCTAGCCATGTTACAGGGGGCAGTACCATATGTGGCCAAAAGGGGACCTATTTTGGTCACATATGTTACTGTACCACGTAAAAGATATGGGAAATGCATCCTTCCCATAATATATTGCATGCAAGACAGTACTACAAGTACATTCAAATGACGATGTCCATATATAAAATTAGTAGCTTTGAAATGTGACAAAAGAATTATTAAATTATTTTCGGATTAGGTTGTACTCTGTGTGGAGCTGATGAAGGGAAATTTATAGACGGTCTCATATAAATGTGAGATGTTCTAGTGGGTGAAGTAACCACTGCCAGCATAGTTTAGGACCAAGCATGTGTTCTGCCTGAAGCCTTTTAAGAAAATAGTGTCTTGAGGCTGTAATGAAAACCTAGGGAGTAACAACACATGTAACAGGCGGTATCCTCATGGGAGTTTACAAGAAAAGATAAGGCGGTACTAAGGAGGGACTACTAAGCCTATTTAACAATGAAAAGACACCATTTACAAAGGACAGAGACAGGAACCAATTAAAAAGATGGGCTTAAAGAGGGAGGCGCTTTATGCCCATATCCTGAATACAGCAAACACAAGGAGATGATGGACGGAGTGCTGAAACTTTTCAGACACTCACCCTCAGTCACAGATCTGGGTTGAATCCATCATCGTTCTTTAGCTCACTTTGCCACCTCAGTTCAGACCCAGCTATATGCATATCAGTCTTGACCCTGTGCCTCATGGGAACAGTCCAGCCTGAACTGCCAAGCCATGTCCTTCCTGAACCGGAAACAAGCATCATGGGACCGGTTTCAGGGTAACACCACTCATCAGCCAGGCTAGCTTGAATCCATTGGCAAGTGAGCAAGGGAGCCACGTCTGGGCATACCCTGCCAACCTTGGGGCGAACAAAGCAAACACAAGGAGATGATGGACAGAGTGCTGAAACATTTCAGACACTCACCTCCAGTCACAGATCTGGGTTGAATCCATCATCGTTCTTTAGCTCACTTCGCCACCTCAGTTCAGACACAGCTTTATGCAAATCAGTCTTGACCCTGTGCCTCATGGGAACTGTCCAGCCCGAACTGCCAAGCCAGGTCTTTCCTGAACCGGAAACAAGCATCCTGGGACCGTTTTCGGGGTAACACCCCTCATCAGCCAGGCTAGCTTGAATCCAGTGGCAAAATGAGCAAGGGACCCACGTGTGGGCATACCCTGCCAATTTAGGGCGCACAAAGCAAGCACAAGGAGATGATGGACGGAGTGCTGAAACTTTTCAGACACTCACCCCCAGTCACAGATCTGGGTTGACTCCATCATCGTTCTTTAGCTCACTTCGCCACCTCAGTTCAGACCCAGCTATATGCAAATCAGTCGGACCCTGTACCTCATGGGAACAGTCCGGCCCGAACTGCCAAGCCAGGTCTGAACCGGCAACAAGCATCCAGGGACCAGGTTTGGGGTAACACCTCTCATCAGCCAGGCTAGCTTGAACCCAGTGGCAAAGTGAGCAAGGGACCCACATCTGGGCATACCCTGCCAACTTAGGGCAAACAAAGCAGGGTCAAGACTGATTTGCATATGGCTGGGTTCAAACTGGAAAGGCATGGGGAGCAAAAAAACTATGGATTTAGGCCCAGATCTCTGTACTGGGGTGAATGTATGACATTGTTCTGCATTCTGTCCATCATTTGTCTTTTTGCAATATCCTGAATACAGCATGTCTCGAAGAGACAGCACAAGTGCTACCTAAGCGAGAAGTAAAAAGAGTGACACTAACGCAGTCTATCTTGATTTCTGATCTCCCCTTCCTTTTTAGGTCGAGCATTCGATACCTCTTGTATGTTTTTTAGTATATACTTATATGTGTAAGTACTTTGTATGCTCTGGAGATCAGCCCTAGGACTTGTCTGCTTCCGTTAAAGGACTTTTTTTATGTTCAGCTGCCTCTATTTAACTGTCTTGATAGAAAACGACCAGAAGAGGTCAGTAAAATAACAGAATTGCTTTCTGCTAGTTCAACTGCCTTTATTTAACTGTCTTGATAGAAAACAACCAGTAGAGGTCAGTAAAATACCAGATTTGCTTTCTGCTGAGGGACTTTCTTTTTTTAAACTTTTTCTGGCAACTGCCTCTATTTAATTTTCTTGATAGAAAATGACCAGCAGAGGTCAGTAAAATACCAGAATCACTTTAGCATTCTGTAGATTCCAGTCCATAGAAATTGTCTCCCACGAGCACCCGTAGACAATAATATTTTTTTCAAATCTTGTATTTTCAGTGATATTAAAAATTTATATTTTATATATAAAAACAGAGCTTTGGACTATACCATTTCCAGCTGAAAGGCAATATTTCTCTCCATGTGTTCCCATACCTGGCGAGTCACGCAGTTTGGTGCTTACTTTCCCTCCATGTTAAAGAACAGTAGATGTTTCAGCACCCAGGCTAATGTGCTGCATAGCTAAATACATATAAGGTCTCAAAGGCGAGACCGATTGCATTGCAAATGCTTGTTATCGATGCCTGCTGCCTCTTGCAGTTCCATAAGCTCAGAAGTGGATGACTTCCTACCAGAGCCAGCACAAGAAATCAGATAGAGAGCATGAAAGATAAACTTCTGCTAAAATAATGGTGCCTGCAGAGGTAGTCAGGGCTGCCAGCATAACACTTATTTAAAAAACGAGTGTCTCTTTGTCACATTGTCTCCTCCATCACATCACTAAGGACTGCATCCAATCACATGATAACTGCACCTCGGTAGTCATCACGCATTACGTGGAAACACTTGCCATATTGGCTCAAAGTTAAAGCAAAGACAGCGCCTTTTCAACCTCACACCTACATGGTGTAGTGTGCTACCCACGTGGACAAGAGCTTCAGTGCCCCATAAAGTTGTAGTAAGCACTGTACAAATACCATCACACAGTACACATGTAACATTATATGTGTTACACAAACATTTTACAGAGAAAGATAGAAGCGATAGAGTTAATACAGTGGTGTTATTGTGCTTCCATGCAAGAAAAAATCATCATTTGTTCATCCATAACTTTTTTGATCTGACCTACTGAAAGTTTATATTTTTGTTTCTTATTGACATTTGTATTTTGTATAGATCCAAGTCAAAGTGTTTTAAATTTACAAAATGTCGATATAAGACTGCCACAGAATGTGCCATACAATCCCTCCAAAGTTTTAGAACTGGCCCGGATATAAAGGCATATGAGTTTTTTCCCCATGGAATGTGGAATAACACAATGATCCAAAAATACTGCGTATGGTTCCTCCTAATGTCCCCATTCCAGAGAAAAGTTTACCACCTGCTTGCAGCAAATGCCTTAGGGCCGGCTTTAGGGCGGTGCGACCGGTGCCACCGCACCAGGAGTTGGCTTCCTGGGGGCACCGTGCTTTAAAGTTTATTATGCTTTTGAAGCACCTGCTGCAGCGTTTCTTTCCCCCGGCAATTACCAGGCCTCACATAAATGTCACAATAACTCCTGTGATTAATTATCGTCCTGGAGAGAGATCAGCATTTTGCATAGTTGAGGTTTTGACTTAGGTGAAGTTAGTGCAGAGGGCTAATATGCCTGCTGCAAAGAACGTGTACCAAGTAGATTACAGAGTGGGTGTGATGTAACCAGATCAGTAGGTTACTGCTTTCAAAAGAGACATCCTTTTGTTACTTGCAATTTATAACTTAAAGTCCTAATATAAATCAAATTTCAAATTTCAAAGCTTTATTCGACAGCATGTCATAAAAGCATTTTAACATCCTAACAATATAAATACTATTTTTAAAATACAATGTGCAAATTTTTAAAATTACATTAAACCGTAATGCTGGCGAATAGTTCCGATGAATTTAATAACATCAATTTATCTATTAAAAAAAATAAAACCTTCATGTTAAAAATAGATCAATAACCTTAGTGTCAGATACTCATTGTCCAGCTTCTAACATTTTTAGGGTACGAAGACGTATTATCCATGCCCACCCCAAAAATTTTGCTACAGCAATAACCAAGCAAGGGGTACAGTCAGATTCAAGTATCCTTAGGGCCTCCTTATATCTGCGTATTCCCAAATTTAAACATACTGGTTTAATCCACCTATGACGTGGAATGACATACAATGGACAGACAAACAATAGATGGCCAGCATCCTCAATCAAATCTCGACAGTGAGGACATTTATTGTCCTGATTAGGTGACCATTTGTGGGTGAATGCTTTTACAGGGAGAGACCCAATTCTAAACTGAAAATACAGTTTTCTATCAATGGGCCTCTCTATGAGATCCCAAAATGCCTCACAAGATGGAATACATTTAATGTCAAAATAACGACCTGTTAGATTGGAATTCTGGCCAGAGCTAAAAGCAGATGCTAAAGTCATGTCCCAGTACATTTTTTTAAATGCAGACTTAGATGGAAGATTTAAACCATTTACATCATTCCATAGATGCCCCATGTCTAACTTTATTAACAAATCTCTGATTTCTTTGAGCCATGTAATAGAGTGGAAATGATCAGCCCTAATGATATCTTTTAGGGCGGTGGCATAATGCGCAAGTTCCGGTGTGACCATGATCCGTCGCCAATAAAGGAGTGGGCGCAATCGTGCCAGATCCTCAACTCTTTTCCTGCCAAGATCATATGCTAATGGAATCATTGGGGTGCTTCGGGGAACTCCTGTTAGACAACGTAAAAACTTGTTTTCAGCTAATCTTAGTTGATTCAGGTTGCCAAAGCCCCATAATTCCGATCCATATAATACAGCACTAATAACTTTCATGTTATAAATTTCCAAGGCTGGAGTAATGGGTTTAGTCAAGGATAATTTATATTTGGAAACAATTGCTCCCGCTAACTGATGAAATTTTAGGAAGGCCATATCAATATGGTTTGTCCATTTCATATTGTTCTGGAGGGATATCCCTAGATATGTAAATGCCTCCACTTGCTCCAGCGGGGTGCCGTTGAATTTAATAACACCTCTAAAGTTTTGCCGCTGGTTTAAACACATGAACTTAGTTTTGGAGGTATTTATTTCAAGTCCACGTTCTCGACAAAAGTCACCAAATGCATTTAGCGCCTTCTGCAGGCCACTAGGTGTCCGTGAAAATATCAGCGTGTCGTCCGCGAACATGAGAACAGGCACGCGAGACCCAGCCAATACAGGAGCGTCTGTGGGTGAACGGCTCAGATATTCTACAATGCCGTTTATAAACAGGGAGAACAACGTGGGTGCCAAGACACATCCCTGCCGAACACCACGCTCTACAGGGAATGTGTCGGTCACCTCCCCCTGAGTTCCCCACCTAATTCGTGCATAATTGTTCTCATGCAAGCGGACAAGTAACGTTAGTAGTTCCGGTGCTATCCCTGCTTCGTCGAGAACCCTCCAAAGTTTGGTGCGGGGCACTAAATCAAATGCAGATTTTAAGTCTATGAAAACCGCATAAAGGGTCCCATTAGTTAGCTTCACATTCCTCCAATAAAGTGCTAAAAAATAAAATACCTGGTCAACCGAACTAGTACATGGTCTAAACCCAGCCTGGAATGGGGACAAGATATTGTTTTCTTCAATCCAGGTTTGTAATTTGTTTTGTACTAATCGACCTATCAGTTTCTGGGCAGAATCAATAAGACTGATAGGTCTATAGTTGCTGGGTAGTGATTTGTCCCCTTTTTTAAAAACTGGGATTATTTCAGCCCCTTTCCATGAGGGGGGAACGGGTGCACCCATAGCTATAGAATTTGCTAGCCATTGAAAGTACTGACACCAGGATGATCTATCAGTTAAAAATACATCCGCAGGTATCCCATCCATCCCGGGAGCGCGGCCCCTGGTTATACAGTCTAGTGCTAGATTAACATCCTTGATCGTGAACACCTGCGTGTGAAAATAAATAGCCGGGGGGAGTGGGTGCTCTCCTTCAGGCGAGACTGAGGCATATTGTGGTTTGAAGAAGTCAACCCACTGGTTTTTTGCCACGTTATTTTGGGGTGGTGGCGCAACCCCACCTCTATCCCACTTCACTATTGCCCAAAACTGCTTTTGATCCTTGGCTAGGCAAGCAGATTTCAAATCCTGCCAGTGATCCTCGTCCCATTCCTTCTTTGCCACTAGCTGTACGTGTTTATATAGCTTTCTGGCAGATCTCACATCTTCGATGTTTCTTGATCTAAGGGCCAAGCTTAGACTCTGGCGAGCTGCTCTACAAGATTTATTGAACCATCCCGCCACAGGTTGTTTGCCCTTATTAGCTTTCCCACCTTCAGGGGGTTTCGTGAAAAACTTTTGGAGATTTAAGAAAAAGGTAGTATGGACCTCATCCATAGATAAAGGAAAGTTATTACCAGTCGGTTGGGCGTTCAATTTAGCCACTTCATCAATTACCACTTTTTTGAGATCTTCTAATTTCTCAGGCTTTTCTATGAATCTACCCCATTTGACATGCCTCATGTTGTTTGATACAACAATGTCCAAGCTAATTTTTTCCCCATCAGGTTTAGGTTCTGTGGGCCCATTGGGGGTTTGTAATTCCAAGCACAGGGCGTTATGATCACTATCTTCTCGTGTGATTATAGTCATATCATTCAGTCTAGGCCAAATCCTTATATCCACCAGAAAATAATCTATGCGACTAGTGGATCTGCCATTGTCAAATGTACTAGCGCCCTGGCGGTCTAACCGGGTACGTCCATTGGCAGCTCTGAGCCCTCTCTCTAAACAGAGTGCTTTAAGTTGAATGGCCGCGGCGGTCCATCTCTTGACTGGGGGGAGAGCCAGCTGGGGAACACCCCACCTACTGTCCTCCTCTTCAGCGAGAAACTGGTCCTCAGGGCCAAGGGGCTCGAACGTCGTGTTAAAGTCGCCACCCACTACAATGAGCTTCTCCGATGGTAATGCAGAAAGGTGATGGTCTAGGGCGGATGTCACGTCGGATAAGGTGCCTCCGACCATCCCTCTAGCATAAATATTTGATATAACCATTCCCTGGTCATTAGGCCAGGTGATATTTAATGACAAAATGTCATTAGATTGGAGACTATGTTGGTTAATCTTGCAACGTAAGGATTGGCGGATCCAAATTATCAGGCCACCTGAGGGACGACCTTTAGTTTTTTTGGTAGCAGGTATGTAGAAATTAAGGAAACCCAGACAATAAACCGGGTCCATGGACCACGACTCTTGGAATAAAATTATGTCGAACTGGTCGACAAAAGTGTGCCATTCAGTACAATGTAGCTTGTTGCCAATTCCTGCAAGGTTCCAGGATAAAAAGGACAGGCGTGACTCAGGTTCGAAAGGGCATGGAAGCTCATTTAATGTTGATGGACTATGGGATTCACTATCAATCCTATTCACGTGTTCAACATTACTACATGGGATACCTAATGATTCATTTATTGATGCCTTTGATGCTATATCTCCAGATCCTAAATGGTTGGGTGATGTTAATCTATAAAGTTCCAATGCATTTGGCTGGGTAGTACTGGGGTTACTTATTGCAATATTGTCTTGGCAACTGGCTGAGGCTATAGGAGTAGATAAACTATCGTACGATATCAATACATTATCCTCGAGTCTAACCTTCCCAACAAGTCAATCGCAATCATTCAAATCTGACAAGACCCCAAACCTATTTTCTATACTGATGTTCCACATCCTGGCAGGGTCACTCCCACCCCCTATACTAGGCATTGGGGTCCACCTTTTCCTCACTGTCACTCGATTAGCTTCCCAATTCCTCCCACAATAAAACATTTTTAGTGTTAGAGGAATGATAGCGCCATGTCTCCGTTGAGGGGGAAATATGTTGTGCAGGACATTGGGGAGAACAGCTGGGTTAGAAAAGTTGAGAACCACACAGTCCCCAGCGTACTTTTTAGGATCATGGCCTAGCCATGAGACTCTTCTTGCCATGATAATTTCCCCAGCTAGTTGTCGCGCTCCCCAGGGGGACATCCTCATATTTTTTATCAACCAATGCAAAGATTTACTAATAAGAGAAGAAGTGGTTTCTATTTTGTCAGGTGACAAAATAGGAACATTGGCAAGAACCAATGTGGTGGGAAGGGCCTCAACAGTACATTGAAATTGATCATTCGCTAGGCGCGAGACAAACCGGTCAATGGGGAGAGCTGGTTTAAATGCCTTCTGGGGATTCTCATCAGTTCTAGATTGCAGAGGTGGGGGATTCACTATCTCTTTTTGCGCAGCCCTTCCCTCCCCTCTAGCAGGCAGTGCAATCGAGGTGAAACGACTTGGTACCGGGGACATAACTCTGGTCGCTTCTTCTGCAGGTCTATTTAGTAAAGCACTCAATCTGGCTACCTCTGCTGTTAATTTATCAATCCTGGCTACCAGAGGAGTAATGATACTCTCAATTTTAGTGTCAATCATATTTGCTATTTTCCTCGATAATTCATTCTCAGAATTTTTAGCAACTTGTGACTCTGGTGCCTCTGCCTTTCTCATACTTTTTGGTGCGGAGGTTGCCTTTTTTTTCCCTGGGCGGGATCCATTGCTTCTAACCTGAGTTTTCCTACAGGCTCTGATTTCCCTAGTTCTAGGGGGAGGAACGGGGGAATCAGGATCAACTAATTCAGTGTCCGTATGCAAGTCTACATCAGGGGTAGGTTGAGAATTAACAGTTGGGTGGCTGCTTAACTCAAGAATATCGCTATCTAGGACCTCTGTTTCAATTGGAGTGCTACTATTAACCAATGAAGGAGAAGCCAGCAGCGAATCAGACAGGGGGGTCGGTAAAGAAGAATTTGGAGAACAGTTTAACCCCAGTGAAACCCTCCTGTCATTATTGATTTTCCTAACAATCTGCACCAAGTAATTGTCCATAGTGTTTGCATTTACGGACTTTTTTGATTTCGACATGCTACCACAAAGCTATAACAGAGTATAATAGTAGTTCGTGATGAACCAGTGTCAGCTGTAGGTAGTTCAGTTCAGTCAACAATGGTGTCTAGCGGTCTAGAAATCAATGAAACACTCACTCAACCACAATCAGGAGAGAAGTGGCCCGTCCCGTCCTCTGTCGTCCTCGGACGGCCTCAGACGGCCCGCCCTTTGCCCGGGCTTAGCCCGGCGTCGCCCGCGCGCGTCCCGCGTCGCGGGGGAAGTCCGTGAAGATATACGCCCCCAGGCGTTGGCGGTGGTAGCGTTGGCGGGCTTCCGCCGCGAAGGAGCTTGGGGAGTGTAGTTTTAATCCCCCTTGCACACTGCGGCCGCTAGAAGGATTGACGGATGCGGCGGCGGCAGGGAGGAGTCACGTTCCCCCGGTTCTGCTCAGGTAGGGCTCCCTGGAAACGCTGTTAAGGCTGCCACGAACACCTAATATAGAATAGTGAACTATTAACGTTCATCCTGGAACTGCATACACACTGCAAAGTATACATTATTAGAACATTGATTAATGTTGCAAAAAGGCATAATTTGGCTAGAAATCGATTCTTATTATTAAAGAGAACTACCAACTATGCTGTTTCTTTTTCAACTCTGAGTTTGTGCTTCTCCACACCAAGCACTCTTAAACTATACTGCCTACTAGTATGGATGACATGTGACTCCTACACTTTTAGTCCTTTGGCTTATGTAACATTTCCTAGACACTTATTTACACAGGTATGATTGTCTGTATAATGTGTGTGTGATGCAAAGTGCTCGGACACCCTACACTGGTATGAGTGGCGCTATATAACTAATTCAATGCATCTAAGAGAGTGTGGTTATGGAGACTTCGTCACTGTTAAAGGGTGCTAGTGACAGAAACCGTGGTGGTGGTGGTCATTGGGGGGGGCGCCAACTAACATTGTCGCACAGGGCGCCACCAGCACTAAAGCCGGCCCTGCAATGCTGCAACTGTTTTGGGCTTGTGTTTCTCATTGCAGGTCAGTTTGTAGTTGAAGGGAGAACCAGGAGTTGAAAGGAGAGCTCGGGGGAGAGTTTGTCACTTCTCCCAGGCTGCAGGAGGGGGCGAGAAGAGGCTTTGTGCAGCAGCTGCCTGCACCAACTCCACCAGCACCTTGGTCAGGACCGGGTGTGGCCCAGGATTAGTAGATCCAGTATTTGTGGACACAGTGACAACAAAACACCTCTCCAGGCAACTCATAATGGGAAAACATTCCAGGTAAACACCACTAGTGTACCTAGGTGGAATACAGGTCAGTGAAACATTTGCATTTTGAAGCAAGAGCCCTCACCCACCAAGGGTGGCATGCGTCATCATCTGGCAGCTCCTCGTTGGGCCTTTGCTACAATGCCCTATGAGCCCCTGAAAGGGTCTCTTTGCCAGAGTTCTTTGACTTGTCTGGCCGATAATGAAGTTTAGATGAAGGCGAAAGTCTTTTTATGAATGTGTAAATTGGTGAGGAAAGTGGAAATAAAATTAACAAACTACCATAATTATTTATTATTTTGGAAGTCCTGGTTAATGAATGAAATCAAAGTGGATTATAAAGAAAGGTAGTGCTCCTTCTTATTCTCTATACCTGGTCAACATGTTTCTTGCCCTCCATTTAGTCAACTAATCTTCGGCAATTCTTCAGGACCGAATTTACAAATGAATGGGACTTAAACTCAAGATATTCTGCACCTAAAATATCCGACCTAGAAAATAAAAGTAATAGTATGAATAAACAAAAGTGTGAAAAGACATGTAAGAGCTTGAGAAAACCCTTATGTGCCAATGGACATTCCAGTCATTTTTTAGCTCAAATAATATCTCATCCATCCAGCACACAGAGCTCCCATTCATAAACAATGGCCCATTTGTGTTGCCGTAACTATCGGTGAAAGCCATTGCCTATAGTAAGACACCCATCCCACCAAACAAAAGTGAGCCAAGAATTAGAGTAGAATAGCAGGTTTAAGTAAAGTATTTCATCTTATCTAATCCGCTTTAGGATCAGGCCTCTCAGGATGCGAAGGATCATGAGAAGCCATACATTTATTGGTTTCTGAGTAGGGTGATAATAATATCAGTGTATCAAATAGCTTTGTTCATAACGTCGCCTTAACTGAAAGTGACTGGTAACTACTCACAAACACACTTATGGACACTGCCAGGAACCTGCCCCGTCTCCTGCGATCCTGGATATGACGGTGCATGCGAGCGCGCCGTATTCATACCCAGCAGTCGGTGCAGTACATTGACATGTCACAGGTGGGGTTGCATCACCATGATGGAGCAGGAAATCAGTCACATGGGGCTCTACCGCAGTGGCCCAAACCCAGGGTCCTCTTAGAAGGAGTTAGAAGAAGGTCGAATAACAGCTGAGAAGGCACCTCTCACAACCATATTGGAAGGAGTTTTCAGGTGAGTATGCAAATAAGCAAAATGAATCAAATGGAGAATAGATCAGTGTTAGAAAATAAATCGAGTGCACCCTTATACAGAAGATATTTAGGGAATACGTCATACTTCCTGTAATATTGTGTCACAACTAGTGAATTGGTGTAAAGAGCCTCAACAGGGTCCAGTCAACAGTCTAATTACTGGAAGGATGAGTTACGGTCACCGGTGTGACAGAACACTATCATGTTGGAGAAGTACACAGTTGGGCATACCAACGGGAAAAATAAACAAAATAAAGTAAAATCAAATAAAAGATGGAAGGGTGTCACAAATTAGGTAGAGTACGCCCTTCAATAGAACAAAATTGACATAATTCCAGAATTATTCTGTAACAACTATAGTGAATTGGTGAAGAGAGCAACAACAACCTCCAGTCAGAAGACAGAAGTTGAGGTCATTGGTAAGACAGTTCACTTCAAGGAATATCAACATTTAACCCAGTGATGAGGGTTTTCAAACGAAACACCCACCTCTGCTCACTTTGCAGAAGGGATGCTTTGTAAGTGTTTTCTCCAACCTCTAAGATGGTCCACTCCAATTCGTCAGGGGTATGATTCTTTTCCAAAAAGTGTATAATCATCTTTGTTTTGATTCTTTTATGTCCCATACCGCTCCAGTGTTTATTAATTCATTTCTTTGCTGCCCTAGTGGTCATCACACCATATCTTAATTTAAAGAGGCATGTAATCATGTAGATAACATTTTTTATATTACAGTTTGAATGCTTCTTAAGAGATCAAATTTTCGTATCATCTAGAATTATCTCTCTGAATTCTTTCGTTAGACTGCAAAAAAATTATTTTCCGCAAGGAAAATTTTCAGTAACGGGTGGCAAGCCCCACATCTGTTTTTTGATAGTATTGGGAGTGTGTAATGAAAATGAATGACAGCCAGATTTATAAAGTGAACGGCTACTCCGAGGAGTGTCCCGGCGCTAATACATTGATGCAGCATGATTTTAAAAATCATAATACAAAGCATGGTTATACACAGAAGACAAAAAGTTTTGAAGTACACGTTGCACATGTTAGACACAGAGACACATGATGCAGAGGCTAGTGTAGTAGAAGCACCATAAAAGCATGCTTTAAGACAGGAGCTAAAGAAAACACATTTATAAGACAACACTAATACATGTAAACGAGTTGTGATGATGAATTTTTAATACATATGTTGCTTATGATGCTAGGTGAAGTGGCCTGGTGTTTTTCATGCTCTTTGCTGAGAATCCATTAGTTAGAAAAGCCGGTGCAATAATGTGTAGCAATTAAGTACAAGCTTGATATTTTGTAATATGATATTAGAGACTGTATAGTTTACAAAATATTACTAACGAATTTTGTAGGATGAAATTAGAAAAATTTGTATTTAGATGAATATCATGCAATTTTGTGGTAGTAGAGCATTTCTAACGTTAGCCTTTTCCATGTAATAATATTTTGTGAAAATGTATACAAGCAACATTTTACTTTAATTTATAATAAAATAATTTACTATATTCCTGATGTGACCCTCCAAATGAGTCCTTTTGTTCAATGTATTTTATGGTTAAGTTCAAGGACCGGCATTTAAATGCAAGGAGAGAGGGTCTTTATTCAAACTTTCGAAGATCGACAGTTCTATAAGAGGCAATGACATCTGTGAAGCCGAGTAGTGGTTCAGTAGTTGGCTGGTCAGAATATATAAGAATATATTAGGTAAAAATATACTGTGTTGCTTTGCTGATTTTTTATATTATTCCTGTATGAATACATTTTATGTAACTAACCTTAGTTACATACGCCACAACTTTCATGACATTTCCATAGTTATGCTTCTTATGCCATGCCTAATAACTTTAAGGCCACAACACAGAATGCATATTGTTTTTTTATGCTTTAGACTAAAGGTGTCTAACATATGCCAAGGGGGGCCTAATCCATGCCATATTTTCAGGATAATTTATTATTTTAATTAGTCTCATTTACATTCATTGTTCGCAAATGTTTCTAATGAGGATATCCTGAATATCTGGGTAACATGCAGCTATCCTGGACTTATAATTTGGACCCCCGGTGTAGATTCACCTTGTTTTATCATCTGACTTACCGTACTGGTCATTAGATCTTCATATGCACACTTCATGGCTCAAGATGCAATACAATGCTGTGCCTACGAAATATGACGTGTGTAGGAGGAGTTTAGTTGCAGAGCCAAGAGGAAGAGGGACTACAGGATACCGGCCCAGGTAGAGGTCCATATCCCACTCATGTGCAAAGTGCATGTTCCATCCCCACCTATAAGCAAGTTAGGGATTTGAAAAGTTTGATGCCTTCCAAGGTGACAAGGATACTTGTATCTCCTTAGTAACCAGTGACAGGAGACGCTTGCCCTATTATGCTTGAGACGTGCACTCCTTCTTATACTTGAGATCAGCAGTGAGGCAAAATGTACCGGGTGTGATTTAGGAATGTTATTGATTACAATGGAATACATTTGGAAGGTTCGTGTTGGTTATTTTATGCTCGCACACATGCCAGTTTCATTTTGTTGTTGTGAATGCAAGCTACCAATGTTCATATTGCTCACTGCAGATATGCAGTCTCACCGGCTGGACAATAGGCAAATATTTACCACAGTTTAAAAAATAAAAATGTCAAAGAACTTATGGTAATAGCACCACAGAAATTGACAATGGAAGTAAAGCATACGGTGCAGTCATACTTTAACCATCACACAGAATATTTAAATGGGATTTATTGGGTCTAGTGTAGGTGGTGCTGGGAATGAATCCAACACCACTACAGTAGTGCGTACAGGAAATTGATTTGCACCCAGAGCAAGCACATCCCATTTTCTCTTTGTGGCACTGCTGCCTTATGGATGACTCAATGTCTCCAGCCTGCAGAGTTGGGCTCCCCTCCCCTAGTTTTTCTTCCATTGTCCGATTCCCGCCGAAAAGAGGTCAATTCGCGGACCTTGGGGAGAGCAGGTTTTTATTTTGGGCCAGTGCTATAAGATTGTCTCATAGAATGGGGAGTCACAGGGCTTATAAGCAATAACTGGCCATCTTTTTTCATTTTGCTTGTGTCCCTCGTCTGCTCTGAGCACTCTTTTCCAATCTACCTATCCTACATTGTAGTGGCTTCTAAGGGCATAGGTGGAAATGACTGAAAACCAATTATGATGAACGAACATATGACACCTTTTGTGGGTTACTAAAGGTACTTTGATGCAAGCTTGTGTCAGACTTGAGGTGCAGATGGCTGGGGTTCGCCATCTAGCTGTGCCCTTGGGTTACCCATATGTTTCTGTCTTCTTCTGCTGGGGGGTTTGTCCTATATAAATTCCTGGTTGAGATAGTGGAAGGAATTGAGATCAAAGGAAACATGATGTTGATAATGTGACAGTGCTGTTGTAAGTAACTGATATAGTAGAATACAATTAAAAAAACCAGACTGAACAGTTTACTAAAACTAAAATTAAAAAGTGATTTTTATTTATTTGTAAGGTTTTATTTAGCGCTGGCTAGACCCAGAGATATCCGAGCACTTTACAGGAGCAAGAGCAAGGCACATATCATAGGAAACAATAGTTACAAGCAAAAAATCGACAATCAGGAACATGCAAATCTCACCATTGACTCAGGAGAAAGGCAACAATCTGAGGATTCGAAGGTTATATACAGTTAAATAAAATAAAGGAGGTATCACCTCGGAGCACACAATAAAATATAAACAAGGAAACATTTGTAGTGGTAGGAGGGAGGGGGTAGCTGAAAAGAGGTCAAGAACAAATTAGCAAAAAAACTAAAATAACTGATGAGAACGCCAGAGAAACTTACAGCAAAGTAGTTAGAGCTGACAGAATACATGAGTGACCAAGGAGAAAAAAGGCAGGAGTAAACAATAAGAATAACATAGGGAAAGCGAAAGGTCATCAGGTTAGCAGAAAGATGACCGATGCAGGTGATCAAATGATAGCAGGATCTGAAAGAATTATGGACTCCAGAATTTATTGAGGAGATTAAGTTTTAGGCCTGTTTTGAAGCCAAGGTAGGAAGGGTTGCCGCGAAGGTCCCTCTGAGGGACATTCCAGATGCTAGGTGCATTTCCTGAGAAGGAGCGGGTCTGGGTGGATTTATTTTTTAGTAGCGGGGGAACGAGGAGAAGAGCATTGGAGCTTCTCATCAGTCTGGCGCTGCCCGCTTTTTTGAGTTTATTTTTTAAGTAAACCAGAGGTTGAGAGTGCTTTGTGGGTGATGCAGTCAGGCTTGTAGATGCATCTTCCTTCAATGGGAAGCCATTTAAGGGATTGAGGGCAGGCGTGATGTGATCAAACTATTTGCAGTCGATAATAAGCCTGCCCGCCATGTTGAGCACGGCTCTGAGGGGGGCCAGGTGAACTTTAGGGGCTCCAGTGAGAATAGCGTTGCCGTAATCAAGTTTAGAGAGGACTAGTGTTTGAACAACCCATTTGAAGTCGTCTTGAGGGTTGAAGGGTTGGATTTTTTTGAAGTGTTTAAAAGTGAAAAGTGCTCCTTTGGCCGTGCTATTTATATGGTTCTTTAGTGCCAATTTTTGTCCAGGATGAAACCTAGGGATTTTGCAGAGTTGGAAAGAGTGAGTGGACAGTTGAGGGCATTGAGGTCAGAGATCCAGTCTTGGATGGGGAGATGGTTGCTTTTAGGGGAGAATAGTATGATTTCTGTTTTGCTAGGGTTCAATTTAAGATGGTTGGAGTAAAACCAGGATTGAATCTTGCTCAGAGTGAAGTATAAATGAAGGACATCGCTGTGTGATATGATTTTGTAGTAGAGTTTGGTATCGTCAGCGTAAAGGTGATAATTGATCCCTGCTTGCTTCACAATGATAGTAAGGGGTTCCTTAAAGAGGTTGAAGAGAGAGGGAGAAAGAATTGAGCCCTCGGGGACACCCAGGGAGACAGGAGTAGGATTGGAGAGGCAGGATTTGATTTTTATTTGTTGTGTTCGGTGCTGGAGGTAGGAAGTGAAACAATTTAGGACAGTTCCTTTGAGGCCAGAGCGAGACTTGCGGGAATCCAGTAAGGAAGAATGATTGACTGTATCGACACTGCTGAAAGGTCAAGGAGGATAAAAAGGCAAGCATCTCCTTTCTCTAGAGAACGGTGAATGTCGTCGGCAATGTTCAGCATAGCGGTTTCAATACTACAGCCTTTCCTGAAACCAGAATGAAAGGAGTCAAGTAAGTTGTATTTGCCTATGTGGCTGTCGAGTTGAAGTGAAACACATTTCTCCATGGTTTTAGCTAGGAGTGGGAGGTTGGAGATGGAACTGAGGTTATTAGGATCATTAGGGTCTGCCTTTAGGTTTTTTAAGAACGGGAGTCATTTGCCCAAGTGAAAGCAGTCAGGGAAACACCCAGAGGCAAAAATGTGTTAAAAATGTTTGTCCAACATGGGGCAATGATTTGGTTAAGGTTAGGTACTAGCTTTGTCGGGAGTGAGTCTTTGGTGTGCGAGGTTGGCTTTAATTTTGCAATGATATTAAAGACTTCAAGCTCAGTCATAAGATTGAAATTAGTCCAGGAGCCGTTACTTTTCTGTTGTGTGTTGGAAAGGAAGTCTCCAGAACCAGTTGGAGTAGATTGGTGAATGAAAGGATTAGGAGGGAGGGTAGATGTGGAAAAAGGGGGGACATCTAGGGAAATCTGAGGGCTAGGCAAGGCCAATATTTGTGGGAAGGATTGAATAATTTTTGCCATTTTTTCAGTGAAGAAGTTGGCAATTTCCTCACATCTTTCGTTAGAGGCCATCAATTCAGGAGTGGCAGATGACGTTTGTCTTCTGATAATGTTAAAGAGTTCTCTGGGCTTATTTTTAGCACGATCCATTTGGGAACCAAAGAAAGATGCTTTTTCATTGAAAATGTGCTTCTTGTATGTTGATCTTGCTGATCTGAGGAGGGCTAAATGAGAAGGCGAGGGGTGTTGTCTCCATGTTCTTTATGCTAGTCTAAGTTGTCTTCTTTCATTATTGAGTTGAGGATTGAAACAAGATTTAGATTGGATTGCTCATTGTTGGTTTTAGTTTAAGTGGTGCGACTTGGTCCAGGACATCAGAAATAGCCTTGTTGAAATGTTCAGTGAGCTCATTTGCGATTTGGGAATGTGGGAGAAGTTGCAGTTGAGCTTGAATTTTAGACTTGAGTTCAATAGGGGGGACTTGGTTGAGGTTTCTGGTCTATGTCTTGGGTTTATTATTTACTGGTGGGGGATAAAAGGGGCTGGTTAAGATGTTGAACAGAATGAGATGGTGGTCTGACCAGTCAATGGAGATGATGTCGGTGAGGGAGACCAGCTCTGTGCTAGTGATGATTGTGTCAAGTGTCGCCCCTTTGATATGGGTTGGATTGTTGCATAGTTGCTTAAGGTCATTAATCTCAAGAAGGTTAACGAGGCGTCTAACAGTGGGATCAACGTCATTATTCCAATGGATGTTGAAATGTCCTAAAAACAGATTCTTTGAGGCAGAAAGGGAAAAATGAGTAAGAAGGTTGGATAATTCGTCAGCAAAGGGAAGAAGCTCACCCAGAGGGTGGTGATATTATGCAGTCTAAGAGGAGGAGTGCCTTTGACAGTGAGTTTTACGCCGAGGTATTCAAAGGCCAAGTATTCAGTGTTCTTCAGAAGGGATAGTTGTAACTCAGATTGTGGATTATGGCTAGGCCACCACCTTTTCTGTCATGTCTGTCCTGTCTGATGATGAAGTGGCTGGGAGGGGTGAGTAGGTCAAGGATGGCCATCGAGTGGTCATTGAGCCAGGTTTCAGTGAGGAAAGCAATATCAATAGCCTCACTGAGGATAGTTTCAGAAATATCTGTAGCATATAATGCTGCAGATCTGCAGTTAATAAGCATGCAAGAAAGAGGATTATGGTTATCCTTAGCTGATTTGAGGGTGTGGATGGTGGTGAGTTGCGTCAGAGGTCTAGGTTTGTTGAGAGTTGAAGGCACTCGGTTGACACCCACTATTACTGGGATGTTGGAGTAAGGGAGGTGATCAGTCACTTGAAACTTAGGGATATAGGATTTGCTCAGGGCATTAAGGTCAACAGTGGAGAGGGAGCAAACAGCGCAGTAAGGCCTTTGAGCCTGTCTACAAAGGGGGATAGTCGACCACCGGGCACGTTGATAGAAGTTGTGAGAACTAGTTGGAGAAGTATCAGAGATGTATGGGCATGCCCAGGAGTTAAGGATAGAGAGATCTCCTCTAAGAAGAGTTAATTCTGTAGCCAGAGAATTGAGTTTGAGTTCTATACTGTTCAGTATCTGTGCAGTAAAGTTTGAGGGGATTCCCGCAGTGAAGGAGGCGGGGGACGAAGTTAGGTCAGTGTTGACTGGGGAGGGAGATCCGAGGTTAGGGTGATCAGAGACGGAGTAGGGAGCCAAAACATTAGGCAGGTGGTAGCTGACATTCGGATAAGTATTTATTGGGCTCTGCGTGAGGTGCTTCGAGTCAGCCGTACGATATGGGGAGGAGTTGGTAGAGTGAAAGAAACAGGGAGTATTGAGGGAATATACCTCCTCGTATCACTTTGAATGTATTTCATTAGAAGTCAGGTCATTAGGCATGGAGGAGAGAGCAGTAGTAGACCCAAGAGAAGGCAATTGAATAGGAAGTGTGTTGGAGGGTGAAACTTGGAAGATGGTTGGGACAGGAGGAGATTGATCGTTGGTGAGAGTAAGTGAGAGATCGACTGATCTTGGGAGAGAGGAGGCAGGTGGTCCTACGCTGAGAAGTGAAGCCCCGTCAGAGGTTCTGGGGGAGACCAGGAAAGAAAGGGGAAGGTGAGACTGAATGGGGAGTGAAGTCACAAGGAAGCAAGGCAATAGGGGTGCTAGGGGTTTTTGACCCATTTGTAAGAGCAAATTGGCCATTGTCCTGAAATGGCTGTCAAAAATGTTAAGGTGATGGTCAGATGCCTGATGCATTTGATGCATTTCTTATGTTAACTAAAAGATAAAATGATTGCTGAAAAGAAATATGTTCTTTTAGCAATATAGTGTGAATGAAAGTGGTGTCAGGCACTTTGTAGATATTTATAATGCATGTTATTGTAATCGGCTAATAAAAAGCATTCAAAGCGATTACATACCTTATGTCAGTACAGGAAAGTTTATAATGAATTATTTGTCAGTTTGATTAATTTAGATGTACCATTCACAATTTAAAGACAAGTTACAATTGCCTGCAGTTTCTGAGAACTATCAGGTTGATGTGAAAATAAAAGAAGCTATGGCCGTTTTACTGGCCAATGGTGGTCCTGTCTTCTGTGTGACCCTGATACCCAAGTGCTCAGACCTGTTGTCTACCTGCTCCAACAACTGAGAGAAAGCGCACTGTGTTTTTTGTGCAGTTTTATAGAGCGCAAACTCAAGCTGCTTTACAAGAGCACCGGTTACATTAGACAAGGACACATTCATTAGGTCGTAGCCTACCTTTGCTAAAGACATCTTGGGGACTTTCAGAAAGTTGACCTAGGAATGCATTCCACCCATTGATTACCATTGGATTTGTGGTTTGTAATTCACATTTTCTGGCATCCTATTTGCTGACTTTATTTGCTTTAGGCTCTGCAGGTTTAGTTTATCCCTCCCATTGCCTAAACCATGCTTACTGTATCCTTCCACAAACTCCCTTTCTGTAAAGAGACCATTAAATCGTGTTCCTATCTTGTCGCATTTGCTGTGCATTCAAAGATTGAGGTCAAATGTCAGACTCTGCCTTCTGAGGGCGCTTGTTTACATTTCTTTCTCTGACTTAAAAGTGAGAGGATGTATGTGACAATCTTGCTGGATACTGGGGTAGGAAGAGGTTATTTCCAGCACACAACAACATTCAAATGAACTGTGTAAGTATTTCAGAATTTATCAGAATTAGGAACACAACTAAAGCACATTTTTTGTTTTGTTATTTTGAAGTGTGTTGGAAACAAATACTTTAATATGATCAAAATGTTATTTATTTATTATTTGCATTTATAAGGTGCGACAGCTACCCAAAAAGGGTTTCCCGGCGCCATGACAGACTAGGAGCAGAAACAAAGCGGCGGTGAGATGGAATTATTGGTTAAATAGCCAGGTCTTAAGAGCTCTGCGGAAGCGGGTGTAGAGAATTTCATTGCAGATAAAAAAGGGAAGAGCATTCCAGAGGAATGGGCCAAGATAGAAAAAAGATCTTCCGCCCATCCTGGTGTGTTTAAACCTGGGTACCGTGAAGTTACCAAGAGTTGCAGACCGCAAATGACAAGTCGGAACGTTGGGGCGTACAAGGGATTGCAGGTACTGAGGTTCCATGCCTGTTTTGATTTTGAACATGTAGCTCAGGGCTTTGAACTTGATACGGTTCTCCACCCTGAGCCAATGTAAGTCACTGAGGTAACCAGAGATGGGAGAAGCTCTGGGAACTCTACAAAGAAGTCTTGCTGCAGAGTTCTGTACCCGCTGCAGTCTACGGATCACTGCCTTGTTAGAGCCCAAGTACAGGATGTTTCCGTAGTCAAGCCGTGAGGTGATAAGGGCATGGACCACTGTTTTAACTAATGCCATTCTTTTCCATTCATGGTGTCTTATACAACTCACACATTCTGAAGCAAGAATAGATGGGCCTTTCGGAGTTTCCTAAATTAACTTTCTGGCTGTGTTTGTCCTAGTTTGACAGAGAGGGCATTCCACAACTTTGCAGTCAAAAAGGCAAAGGAATGACCACCCCACCTGGCTCTATTGACTTTGGGGATGATCAGCAGAGAAGAGCTGGCAGAGCGTAGTGATCTTCTTGGCACATAAGGGCACAGCAGTCTTTGGATCAGAAGGGTACGTATTCCCTGCATAGCTCGGTGGGTCATACATAGTGTCTTAAAATTGATCTTTTTTTTTTTTGGTATTGGGAGAGAGTGAATGACTGCCAACCCTGAGGCTGCTGGGTGGTATTTGGGAATCTTAACGAGTTAGCATGCTGTGGTGTTTTGAATGATCTACAAGAGTCTTAGGATATATTGATGACTTTCCAAAAAACAGGGAATAACCATAATCAAAATGAAAATTAATCAGCCCCTGTATGACTACCCTCCTGGATGAGGGAGGTAGCAGCTGCATAATTTTTCTGAGTGTGCCTAGTAGTCAAAAGCATGGTGCGGACCGTTTTTTGGGCTTGAATTTCCTTAGTGAGTTTACTGTCCAGCCAAAAGCCAAAGCTTTTTACTATCGCTGAGGGTACTGGCTGCACTCCGAGGCATTGAGGCCAAAACAGTTCTTTTCAGCAGGATGTATTGTTGCCAACAACCAGCAGAACTGTCTAAACAATGTTAAGTTTGAGGTTGCTGTCTGACATCCATTTAGTTACTCACTTAAGGCAAGAATTTAGGTCATCAGATGTCTGCTGGATTCAAAGCTAAGTGCAAGGATCAGCTGAGTATTGTCAGCATATGAGATGAGATCTAAGCTGTGTGCCTGCACAAGTCATGCCAGCAGGAGAGCATAGACATTAAAAAGGGTTGAGCTCAAAGCGGAGTCCTGTGGGAATCCAAATCCGATGAAATAGGTAGCTGAGAGAAAAGGTTCATTGCCAACCTGAAAACTTCTATTGTTTAGAAAATCCTTGAGCCATTCAAGAGCAGGACCTGTAATGCCAGCATTTTTCAGACTTTGGACCAGAATTCCATTAGAAACAGTGTTGAAAGCAGCATTGAGATCCCGCATGATCATGGGCATGATCATGGCCGCCGAACTGCCCGATCCAAAATGGTCCAGAGCTCCTCTTTAACCACTAGCAATGCAGCATTAGTGCTGTTTCCAGGCCAAAATCCAGTTTGGGTAGGATGAAGGATAGAATGGTTTTCTAGAAAATTGGAGAGTTGTCTATTAGCATGCTTATCTAAAATGGTACTAGCAATTGGTAGCAAAGAGATTGGTCTACAATTCTCAACCAGCAAAGGGTCTGCATGTGGCTTCTTAAGCGGAGGTTTAACTATAGCGTGATTCCATGCAGGAGGGATTTATATAGAACTTTCATTAGAGCTGGTAGAATAATGTTGCCAGCTTTTAATAGGACATCAGGTGGAGCTGGGTCTAAAGGAGAGCCATATTTTATGGACTTTAAAATAGTTCCAATATCCTCTATATTTAAGGGTGGAAAAAATGACAGTTGAGATGTCGTTATTGTTTCTTCAGGGCGAGTTGGATCAAGTGGCATGCTTTTTGGGAGAGAGTCTAGGATATTTTTTACTTTATTTATAAAAGCAATGGCAACCATGTGACATCGTTTAATGGAGGGTGGAGGAGCTGTTATACAAGTGGATGTTGTCATTAGGGTATTGACTACTTTGTATAGCTCCCTAGAGAAGTTACTGGTGTTTTACATTTTTGTGCTGAAGTAAGAGATTTTGGCCTGTCTTATTTCCTGCTAATATTTTTTTATAATTTGTCTATAGATTTTTTTTGTTGCCTAGGTCACACCATTTCCTGCAAATTTTTTCCATTTTCTTTAACTCTTTCTTAAACCCTGCCAGCTCCTGGGTGTACTATGGAGCCTGTCTGCAGCCCTACTTTGGAATTAGAGATTTTTAAGGGATAAGAGAGTCAAGTGACTCTGTTAGCCATTTATCAAATGTTGTGTACATAACAGTTGTGTTCTCCTCTGTGATCAGAGTGGATTCCTTTAAGGCATTTTGCCATTTGTTCATATCAAGTGTTTTCCGTGGCCTTCTGCTCCTGGTGGGGGAGATTCTTTTATCCCTATTGTGGGAAGACTGAAGGAAAAGAGAACTATGAAGTGATCTAACCATAGGACGGGAGACGCGCCTTCCGTATCTAACTGTGTGATGTTGGGGAAAAATGGGTCCAGGAAATGGCCCTGGCTATGGGTGGTAGATCTGGTGATTAGTTTTAGCTGCAATGCTGACAGGACCTGTGTGATTCTAGTAGCCATAATATCTTTGTTGTCCTCAAAATGCAGGTAAAGGTCACCTAGCAAGGTGAAGTTCGCCTTACTCAGAATATTTTCGGACACACTTTCATGCAGAGCTAATGCGAATTGTGTTGCTGGTCCTGGGGAACAGTAAATGATAATCCCTTAGAATGTATGGGTAGGTGATAGTTCAATAGAGAACATAAGGCATTCATTATCTCTAATATCAATGGGTGTACCGATGCATTTATAATTGGATAGGTGAATGTTACTGATGTTACAACCAAGGTAAAAACACTGCCACGTCACCTCCGACCTCTCTGCCTCTATAATTGTTTTTAAAGATGATGGCTACTCTGCCACCTCTTTTGTCATTACACTAGGTGATGCCATGTCCACACTTTGTTCTTTGTGTACTGTATAATGTTATTAGTAATACTGTATGTCTGTGCAAAAGTAAGGGTCATTTCAATTGAAAATGTGTAGTCTGTAATGGCAGTGCGCTACCATACCAGGCATAATCTGCATTATGCCACTCCACTCTACTTTGCACCACTCCACACCGCTGCACTCTGCACCACTCCAAGCTACAGCACTCTATGCCACTTCATGATATGCCTCTCCACTCTACCCTGTACCACTCTACTCTATGTCAATGCCCTCTCCGCTGCACTTTTCTACACCACTGCACTCTACGCCACTGCACTCTATACCACTCTCTACTCCACTCTGCGCCACTCCACTCTATGCCACTGCACTTTATGCCACTGTAATTTATTCACTGCACTCTACGCCAATGCACTCTACACAACTGCACTCTTTGCCACTGCACTCTACTCTGCCATTCTACTCTACACCACTGCACTCTGACACTCTACTCTGCAACACTGCTCTCTCCACCACTGTACTCTACACCACTCTAATCTGCACTATGCCACTCTACAGTACTCCACTCTACTCCACTGCACTTTATGCCACTAAACTTTACTCTGCACCCTTCTACGCTACTCTACTCTGCACCACTATGCGCCACTGCACTCTATGCCACTCAACTCTACTCTCTGCCACTGCCTTCTACTTCGCTCAACTCTACACCACTCAATTCTGCGCATCTCTACTCTACACCATTCTATGCCACTCTACTCTATGCCACTGTACTCTGCACTACTGCACTCTAAACCACTGTACTCTGTGTATTCTGCACCACTCGATGCTATTCTATTTTGCACCACTCTATGCCATTGCACTTCACGCCACTCGACTCTACTCTGCACTTTACGCCTCTCAACTCTACTCTGCGCCAATACCCTCTGCATCACTCAACTCTACGCCACTCCATCCTGCACCACTCTACGCCACTGCACTCTGCTATGTACCACTCTAATCAATGCCACTGCATTCTATAACGCTGAATTTAATGACTCTATGCCAATGTCCAGTCCACTCTACTCTTGCATAGACTAGACCTATTGGTTTTGCCAATGCTTGGTTTTTATAAGAGATTTGGCGATTTGCCCAGAATCACAGGATGTTGAGCCGACACCGAGACTTGAACGCGGTTCCCCAGTTCCACAGTCGGCAGCTCTGATGTTAGGACACATCCTCTCCTCTCACTTTCTTTAACCCATTTGTTTGAAAAACACACCTTTTCAAGAAACACTTTATCAGCGAGACACTTTACGAGATCTGGCATTTCCGCTTCAATAGCTTTCATACTTGCAAGACGAAAACTGGCAATGTTTACCTCCGAATGCACAGTCTTTCCACACTTGGATCCTTACAATCCGCGCGTGGTTCAGTGTAAATGGGCTCCGGAGACTTTTCCTGTGGACATGGACGCGCTGCTTTTCACGGATGGCTTAGTGAAAATTGTGTCAGCCACGTCAGGCATGTGCAAGACAAACACATCAACATCGTATGGAAGGCTCGTACCTCCCAAACTAGGCCAGCCTGTAACCAGCGCGCTCGCCGAACCCCACACGAGCTGCGCTATGAACAGAGACGCTTTCCACCGACACAGGCCCGTGGATGGCACCATCGACGCCACTCGCGAGATTTTCATGCATGCATTGAGGGCTTGGACTCAAGTGTGGCGGCACGCATCCCACATTAATAACAAGTTAATGTCAGGCCCAGCCGAAGCTTGCCCAAACCTCTCTTTACCACACTGTGTGATAACGTGAGAGGCCTAAAATGGGAGCAAATGGACTCAGACGGTACAAAATTAATTAACCCGCAACTCAGGGCGAGGCCCTCGGGCGGGCTATTAGCCTGCTTAGATGTTATTTTACAGCTTCAAATCTCTGCAGTTTAATGACCCGCGAGACAATGCTAAAAAAGAAATGATTTTTATATGGTTATGGATTGCTATTGTCAATTCAACCAAAGTATAGTAAATACTGAGCACTGCTGACATAGATTTTGTGTAATTTAATCACAAAAAAGTGACCACTAGAGATTAAAGTCGAACACAATCCAGCAGATCACAATAAAGTGACCACTAGCCCATTAAGTTCGAAAGTCGAATGTAATTGAACAACTGCAGAAGCCCTCCAGCCTGCTGCTGCTTGGAGCGCTGCTGCTTGGAGCGCTGCTGCTGCGTGGTGTTGCGGGGGCCGCCTGCGCTGGTGAGGACCCCCTGGTGTTCGCGCCGCTGCTGCAATGATGGACACAACACCAGGTTCTCGTGTCGGCGCGTGACTGAGTGTCAGGCCGCGCCCCTTTATTATTTATACTCGGGCGTACGCCACGAACGTGGCGTACGCATTGCGTAATCACCTGGCGCGCTCTAGCGTTAAACGCTAGAGCGCTAATTGTAACATCCCTCCCCAACTTGGACAACAAAATAAACTAAAGTCCATAATAGTCACTCACTTGCGTGGCAGGCAAAGTCTTTAAGGCGGCTGCTGGGTGTAGGATTCGCTCTCAGACCATACCTGGCAGTGGCACGAGTGCTGGAACTGGGTGGGTGGTTGTTCGGGGCCTCACCTCCCGTGGGGGTATGATGGTTCTGCTCTGGGGCGCTGCAGGCCCCACTGGACGTCAGTCCTGGTCCCAACTCTGGGGTTGAGATCTCTTCCTCCGCTCCGTCCAGTCCCCTCGGGTCGTGGTCGGTGGCCTCCGGAATGCGTTTGAACCACGAGATGTTCCTTGTGGTCGACTCCGCCCCTCTTTCCGCTGTGACCATTGTACCCTGCCTCTGTGCCACAGTCCAACTGCCTGGTTCATACCGGGGTCTGAATTTTCCTCCTGGCCTTCTGTCCTTCACGAGGACGTTGTCTCCTGGTCTGATGTCGCGGTCTTGACTGCCTCTGGCTCGGCTCACTTGTCGGTTGCGGTGTGTTCGTCGTTGGAAAACCTCCTCCGTTTCGAACGGTGGGGGCGCCCACCCTGGGGCTGTGGGTAGCCCATCGCGGCGGGGCCCATTGAGCATGAGAGACCACGGGGCTTGTTTGGTAGAGCAGTGGGGCGTGCTCCGATATTCTCCCAGGAATCGCTGGATTTCCCTCTCGGGGTCTAGTTGCTCTACTCCGGCTATTCGGATGACTTTATTCAGGGTCCTCATGAAACGCTCTACTTCTCCGTTGGCCTGTGGCCACTGGGGAGTGATTCGCCGATGTTGTACTCCTTGATGCTGAAGGAACTCCCGGAACTCATGACCCTGGAAGGGTGGCCCATTGTCACTCTTCACCTCCGAGGGCCGCCCGAACATGGCAAATATTTTCTCCAGCGCTGGTCCCACGAACATGAAGGCTGTAGACGGCAGAACTTCCACCAGGGGATACTTCGAGAAATTGTCCATGACCACCAGCGACACTTTTCCGTTTGGGAGGCTCCCGAAGTCTATACTGATCTTGTCCCACGGGTATTTTCCTGGTTCCTCTGTCACGATGGGGGCCGGAGGTTCCGGGCCGCTCGTCACCTGACACGCGGCACAGCTTCTTACCACTTCGTCCACCATGCCGTCTAGCCCCGGGAACCATATCTTCGCCCTCATCCGCGTCTTCATTTTCTCCGTCCCTTGGTGGCCTTCGTGAGCAATTGCCGTGGCCTGACGACGTAGTGCGGCGGGCATGACGATCCTAGACCCTCGCAGGACGACACCATCACGGGTCATGCTTAGTTCATTCCGCACTCGCCACATCTGCTGCAGGTCCTTCTTGTCCTCCTCTGCCCACGAGTTGGCTGTGTGCAGGAAATCAACCCAGGACCCTTTCTGAAGAGCTCCCCGTGTCCTTGCCAGCACGGCGTCGTGCTCTCCGGCACGTATGATTTCTTGGATTGTCAGGATCCGCGGGCACGTTAGAGCAGCTAGGAGGTCGATGTGTGCCTCGGTCTCTTCTTCTTCTTCCTTCCCGCCCGAAGATGTCACCTCCTTCTCCGGGTGTCGTGACAGAAAGTCTGCCGGGTTCTTCGCGCCTGGCCGGTATGTCACCTCCATCTGGTATTGCTGTAGGCCAATGGCCCACCTCTCGATCCTCGGGGGGGGGGTGGGGCGCTGTCCCTTTGAATAGGGGCACCAAAGGCTGGTGGTCTGTCACCACAGTAAATGGGTGTCCGCAGACATATAGGTGGAAATGCCGGCAACCCCATCGGATGGCTAGTGCCTCGCGTTCAATCTGAGAATACCGCTGTTCAGTCGGGGTGAGCGCCTTGCTGGCGTATGCCAGGGTGGCCCACGTTCCTGGCTCTTGCTCTTGCGTCAGGACCGCGCCCAGTCCCACCGGGCTGGCGTCGACAAGCAGTTCTGTTTTCCTGGTCGGATCAAAGTATACCAGGGTGGCCTGGTCCAGGAGCGTGGTCTTGATCGCACTGAAGGCGTCTTCTTCCTCTTGCCCCCAGCGCCATAGGGCCTCTGCTTTCGTGAGGCGTCGGAGAGGTTCCGCCGTGGTGGCCAGGTTCGGGATGAACCGCCCACAGTACGTGGCCATCCCGAGAAAGCTGCGGACCTCCGACGCCGAAGTTGGTGGTGGGGCGTTCTTGATGGCATGGGATTTTCTTGGATCTACTTGAATGCCATGGTTGGTAAACGTGTATCCGAAGAACTCGATGCTTTGTTGAAAGAACTGACACTTCTCCTTGTGCAACGTGACTCCAAACTCCCTCAGCCTCTTCAATGTGGACCGGACTCGTCGGTAGTGTTCATCCACGGTTGTGGCGTGTATCAGTATGTCATCACTGACGTTTAGCACTCCCGGTAGCCCCTGCAAGATGTCTCTAATGGTGTTCTGGAATATTTCGGCTGCTGAAGAAATGCCAAAGTTGAGGCGTCGGTATCTGCGTAGCCCCAGGTGCGTGCTGAATGTGGTAATATACCTGCTCTCTTCGTCCAGCGTTAGTTGGTGGTACCCCGCGTTGAGGTCTAGTTTGGAGAACCACCGTGCTCCGTTAAGGTCTGCAATTATGTCATCCATCGTGGGTGTGATGTGCCTCTCCCTTTTGATGGCCTTGTTGGGCAGCCTCATGTCGATGCACACTCGAATCTTGCCTGGTTGCCGGGGCTTTTCCGCTATCACCATGGGTGATACCCAGGGGGTGGGTCCGGTTACTGTCTCTATGACCCCTTGCTCTTCCAGCCTCTTCAGCTCTTCCTCTACCAACGGGCGTAGGTGGAAGGGAATCCTCCTGTGTTTCAGCGCTGTGGGGGTGACCGACCGGTCAATGTGGAGCTTGACTGGTGGTCGTCGGATGCTCCCCAGACCAGTGAACAGCTCTGGAAACTGGTCCAACAGGGTAGTTGTCTGGGATTCTTGTACCTTCCGGAGGAATGCGATCAGCCCCAGGTCTTCTGCTGCGTGCCCGCTGAGGAGGGTGTCGGCCTCTTGGTTGATTACATGTATGTCAATCGTTATCTCTGCGTCATCTGACTTCACCGGCACCGTCATCTTTCCTGCCAACGGCAGGGGTGTGTCGCTCCCGTAGGCATAAATTTGAGCTTTTGATCGTCGGAGTTCCGGCTTGGGTCGGAGGCGATTGTATTGTTGCACTCCCATTACGGTGACTGACGCCCCTGTGTCGATTACTGCGTTTATCCGGGACCCGGCGACTAGGATGTCGCACCTCGGTTGTGGCCTCCTCGAACTCTTGAGGGCCCTGGTGAATGAGATCAGGTATGTCTCCCCTTCGTCATCATCGGACTCCGTTGCGTTTTCCTGCAGGGCCTGTGCTTGCTTGCCCCTTGGGTTGGTGGGAGAGGACAGCGACAGCTGGGATAGTTGTCTTACCATGGCCTTCTCCGGCCTCTTTCCTCTCCGGTCGCGTTGCGTGGCGCGTTTGCGACAAACAGACGCAAAGTGGTTCATCACGCCGCAGTTGTCACACACCTTTCCTTTCGCGGGGCACGGTCTGCCTCCGTGCTCATCATACCCGCAGTACCCGCACGGGGCTGCCGGCTTCTTTGCCGCCGGCCGGCGGGAAGCTCCACGCGACTGTATTGCGTCGGCCCGCTCTGTCTTGACTGTCACTCCTGATCCGGCGCTTCTTGTGAGCGCCATCTCCATCTCCTCCGCGCGGGCGTCGGATAGGTCATGGGACCGTGCCAGCACCAGAATGTCGGCCATCGGGATGTTCGGTTGGCGGAGGATGAGTGTCCGCAGCTTTTTGCTGCGTATTCCGCATATTATCTGGGCCCTGATCTCCTCCTTGGCTCTATCACCCACGAGGTGTGTATCTGCCAGCACCCTCAGTCGAGCGTGGAATGCGTCCACCGACTCCCCTTCCTTTTGTCTCGCTTGGCGCAATTTGAAATGTTCAAAGTCTGGGTTCAGCTGGGGGTCGAAATGCGCATTGAGGGCTCTCACTGCCGCATCATAGTCGTCCGCGTTCCCTGTGTTGGGGAGGTGCTTGAAAAGGAGATAGACTTCTTCCCCTGCGTAGTGAAGTAGTAGGGATCTTTTCACGGTGCCATCCGTTTCTCTGGTGCCCGCAAAGTAGTTGTCGAGCCGGCCAATCCACGTTTGCCAGCGTGGGGCGGCTGTGGCAGGGTCAGCAGCTTCACTAAACGGCGGCAGAACGCCGGACGCGGGGTGCAGGGGCACTGCCTGGGCGGGGCGCTCATCATCCCCCATGGCTCTCTGGGGCACAGCACAGCAGGCGGGACGGCAGTAGGCAGAGGAGTCTGCAGTGGCAGGAGATGCCCACTCTTGGTGGTGATGGAGGGCGGCAGGGTTCAGCCCGGGTGCAGCAGGCAGCTGGGGCAGAGGGCTTCAAGGCCCAGCCAGGACGCAGCAGGGACACAGAGGGCTACAGTTCAATGGCAGGGATGTTCATCTGCCAGGATGGGCTGTGTTTGGTGCATACGTGCACTCACCGGTGATTAAATAGGCCCAGCTGCACTCTGCCTGCCTGAGATCGAGCTTGAGCTGTCTGGTCGGCCTTTCAGGAGCACGTGCGCGCGCGCGGAACTGCCGCGGAGCGCGTCGATCAGCTGGGGCACACGTGGTGTACCATCCCATCCTCGTCGCCAGTGTTGCGGGGGCCGCCTGCGCTGGTGAGGACCCCCTGGTGTTCGCGCCGCTGCTGCAATGATGGACACAACACCAGGTTCTCGTGTCGGCGCGTGACTGAGTGTCAGGCCGCGTCCCTTTATTATTTATACTCGGGCGTACGCCACGAACGTGGCGTACGCATTGCGTAATCACCTGGCGCGCTCTAGCGTTAAACGCTAGAGCGCTAATTGTAACACGTGGCAGGCAATCGCTCTCTCCCGAGTTGTTGTCGGACAGTATCATTTATTATTTTACAACATCTCCTGGAAGGCACAGATAAAGGAGACCATATCGCATAAAGTGAGCCCTGGGAGCGTTAAGTTAAGACACAATCTTTGCTAGGGTTCTGGGCTGACTGGTGGCTCAACTGCTTGCAAAGCTGGGGCAGTTCCTTTCCCATTTTAGACAGAGTTAAATGGACGATTCACAGGAACTTCCAAGGTATGTGCTGCTTCTGAAAATGCTGCAACATTTGTTGACTTATCTAAAGTAAACAACTGAACACTACAGACAAACATAGCCAAAGCAATAAAACATAACAGAGTACACCACAACAAAACAGTAAAACCAGCGCAGCACAACAGCAGCATTAAAACACATCAAATTCATATTACACAAATGAAACCCTGATGCATAAAAATAATAGGACTCATCACTACCACAATAAAAATTCTACACACAAAAATGTGTACAAATGTTCTAGTCACACATTATCACTATAAGAATCCTATTTTCATAACACAGTGTATAAGCAGTATGGAGCCAGCACTACCTTAATTGAGCTCCGTCTGTCCCCTGATAAGGCCGAATTCTTGCCTACCTGGTTATCTCCAAGAATCCTCACAGGTCGCCAGGATCTTTTTATTTGCCAGATAGCGTGGAGGGGATGAACACAATTATCAAAATATATCTACCACAATTAGACTTCATTTGGAAAGGACCACTGACTCCGAATCTAAAATTTGTAAGATTTTATTACAACCAAAAACAACTGAACATACAAACACCTTAATACAAGGTGCAAAAGGTAAATGGGCACTAATACAAATGTTAGCCTACGCAAAATTCTCATCCGACTCAGAATGAAAAGAATTACAGATTCCAAAATCATCAAAAAAGCTATGGTTAATCCGATGTCTAAATTAGGAATCATAAGTCAAGAGAGAAAACATTAATCTATCCCTACTCTACCTCTAAGGTGGCATCCCTACTTAGCATTCCTATCCCAGGCAAGAGAATCAAGAAAAAGGTGTCAGAAGTGAAGACTCCTTTAAGAAGTACCTTCACTTAGTCAGAGCTCGTTCTAAGATGCTCTTTCTAGCTTCTCGTCTAAACCTCATCTGCTCAACCCACGGGGCACTGTCCCTAATAGAAAAAAAAACAAAAATCATAGAACACGCCCTTCGGCACACCTCTTCGGTCAGGTCTTCTCTCTGTAGTTTTCCACAAAGTTGTCTTGCATCCAACGACGGTTAGCTTGACCTTGGGTCCCAGGCACCTTGCGCAGCAAAAGTATCTATCGCACATTCCAATGCACTCCCCTGTTGGCTTTTCACAGCATCCTAACTCCTAAAACAAAGATCTATTCTCTCTAACGAGCTAAATGTCCTTGCACCTGCAACAGAAACATGGGAACGAGAAAAGCCATTTCACATCTTTAAGATTTTACATTTCCCCGCAATCCAAAGCCTTTACCAAGGGAATCATTTTCGGCCTACAACATTAGCTAACATAAGGAATGACCAGGCCTTCTCTTTGACATATATGTGGTCAAGTCTTTACAAAAATGAAACACACTATTAAACCACACTCTAAGCATTAGTTCATTATTTTCATGTACGTGAATAAGCAACCTACGCGTAAAACTTTAAAATGGGACACGTTTAGCCTAATACATTGCATTGTACGAAAACTAATGATTATTCGTTTTATTGAATACATTCACAATAACTTGCAACATCGATCCTCACAAAAACATTATTACATTTCTAATCACCTCTAAGTTATACGATTACATCAATACATTTCTATGACACTTCTAAACATACATTGATTAATATGCGGGTGCTGGCTAACGGTGAATATGATGCACCCCTACACATTTCAGAATCTTGTGACGCTCTATCAGTTCCCGCCTTTGATGACAAATGTCATCACACCATCACAACCACATTCCCTTGGAGAAAGAACCGACCTAAACAGTGCTTGTTGCCATTCTACTCTGTCGGAACCTCTCCATTCTCTTAAGATTCTGGTATTGACTGTCCTGCAGTCTAGCCATTCGCCTCTCACTCGCTCTAAGAGTTCTTTCAACTGTGTTTCCTCTGTACCACTTACAGGCTCTAATGAGACCTCACAAGCAGATCACACAAACCACAATAATAATAAGAGGCTTCAACACAAATCCAAGGAATCCTTTTCCCAAGCTCGCAAACCAACTTCCCACACGACCGAATCCTTTACCAATCTTCTCCCACACACCCTCTTCAGTCAAATCCGCAATCTCTTGGTGAATCGTGGTAATGTTGTCAATATATTTCTCCAGATCCTTGCTGTTATCTGGAATATACGTGCAACATTCCTGAACTTTCAACAATTTACAGACTTCACCCTCTTTTGACAATAACACGTCTAAAGGAAGACGATTTTGCAAAACCATAGTTCTTCTCGACAACATCTCTCCATCTACGAACAACAAAGACCTCGCGGTATTCATTGACAACTCATCAACCACAGTCGCCAACTTTCTTATCTTCACATCATTCAAAACCACACCCAAACTTGGTATCATTGCTCCAAAGATATCACCAATCACTGCTCCTGCACTTGCAGCTCTCCGCACTTTAGAATGATGTCCAGTCTCCAAAAGATTTAAGTCTTCTGTATGATAAATCTTCGGAAAAATAATAGGCAAGTAACATGTACCATACCAATTCGCAGGCAACCTCACATAGGCATTCCTTCCACACACAAAATACACAGTTGGAATCACTTGCACCGGACATTGCAAAAAGTTCTTAACAGAGTCCTCCATGGTAAAGGTATG
The DNA here is from genome assembly GCF_964204655.1 of Triturus cristatus. Lineage (NCBI taxonomy): Eukaryota > Metazoa > Chordata > Amphibia > Caudata > Salamandridae > Triturus > Triturus cristatus. The sequence goes on along the minus strand of NC_140585.1, from coordinate 812,611,736 downwards.
ATCGCACGTACTCTGTCCTACCGAGACTTTTTCATAATAAGTCTGAGGACGTCTCACACACAACTTCCCCTTCTGAGTCTGATCTAACGCTATGGGTCCATAACTCTCCTTAGATCTATGCAATCTCTCCTCATCAGTCCAATCTACTGGACTCTCTCCTGTATTCCGTGTCTGGGTTAGTTTTCTATATCTATCCTCTATCTGGCCAATAAACTTCTTTTCTGTTTCCGACAATAAACACGTTAGATTATGTCGGTGGGCATAAACCGTATCCAAACTCAAAGTCGGTATGAAATACTTCAGAAGTCTGTCCTCTGACTTATAATAGTCGTACTTATTCAAATGCTTATATGCCGGTACTTCAGGAAGTATTGCATCATAATTGGAAAAGAAATACTCAAATTGTCTTCTCTCATAAAAGATGCTAAGCAATAAGCTGCAAGAAATCCCATAGGTTAATGGAAGATGATGGTATCTAATACCCTCATCCACGGAAGAAGGTAGCTGCATGCACACATAGCAATCTTTCGCATCCATTGCATCAACATACTCATACAACAGCTTTGCATAAGCATTAAGCTTAAAGTCACTTGTAGACAGATCTATATGAAACCTACGACTCTCTTCAAGTACCATAGCTCTTTGAGCTCCTATAGTAACCTCTTTCTGGCTAGAGGTGGTAGGTGTAGGTGTCCCCTGTACCTCCCCCTCCTGCTCATGGGAAACAATATATGAGGCTACCACTATCACAACTATAGCAGCTATCACTACCCTTAAAAGTGTACCTATCGTTAATTTACCTCTACGATGGGTTTTTCCAGCATCTGCCATCCTTGCAACGGTCTCAGATTTCAGTTCAACAGCAACGTAAAAGTCTCTTTCTCATCCGAGTATTGCTTGTCAAACCAGTTCATACAACGCCTTGAAGCTGGAAGTCCCCTAGTAATTTTCAGTTCCTTATTTACACAGTCCACAAAAAGACTTCCTTAGCCCTCTTTCAATGTCCTGACGGAAAGTCCCTAACTTTATTCTTCTTCCACTCGGGCCTAGGTTATCTTCTTCTTTTGGACCTTTATGTACAACAAAGGGTTTTACTTTTAATCCAGAATGATATTTGCTCCCAACAGCTCTAAAACTCCTTGCAGAATCTCAAGACGAAGGATCACCAACTCCTGATGTGGTGGTATAAAAGCAAAAGTCGGAAAGACCAGTGTCTCCAGAATCAACTCTCGAAATTTACTCAGAAGCGGTGGATTCGGAATATTGAGGGTCAGTATTCCTTCGATTTCCAATCCCGGAACTCTCAGCAACACTTCTATCTTCATGTTCGGAGAATTGCTGATCAACATCAGGGATCTCAGCCTCCCTGTGCTTGGTATGCCTGGCATCAGTCACAGCGTACGTCCACTCTAGTGATGCATACCTTTGACATGGCACTCTTGCTCTCCTTGACCTTCTCAGATTAACTCGAGCTTGCTCTTGGTCACTTTGCTCAGATTCAGACATTTCAGAAACTGGGGCAAGATCTCTTCCAGGTGCCAATCTCAAGTTTACCCGTCTCTGGTTCACGGGCCAAACTCTCTCTGCTTCAGTGGCACTTCTGCTCTCCCTTCGAGTACCCTGTGCACTACTTCCTTCTTCAGCAGAATTTGACTCTACTCCACCCACAGCAACACTTTCTCCATCTGAGTCAAATCCGGGACTTCGATTTGCACAACTCCTTTCAGCTCGGTCTAGTGCACAACAAACTGCATCGGCAACCCTCACAGCTTGGCTTGCCCTCTCAGATGGCTCTGCCACCTCAGCTGGATTTTCATTCATGAGAGGGGCTGTATCTTCCAAGGGTGCTGTAACTCTGCGGGTATGGGAGGCATGCACCCAGTTCGGCAGTCCCCCACACTTCACTGCCGTGTTCGTAACCAGTATTACCTGGTACGGACCACGCCAACGAGCATCCAGGCAACTCTTCCTCACGTGTTTACGCACAAGTACCCAATCCCCTGGGCATAGGTCGTGGCACAGGTCACTCGCGGCTGGAACAACTGCTGCTTGCACCTGCTGAGACACAGAACGGACTACGTCAGCCAGGCCCTTACAGTAGTCGAGAATCAAGTCATCAGTGATGTTAATCAAAGCAGTAGCAGGTATTGCTGGTAATCGCATCGCTCTCTCCATGAGTATCTCATGAGGTGACAACCCAGTCCTCCTATCGGGAATGCTACGGAGGCTCATGAGAACTAAGGGTAGTGCGTCAGGCCATTTCAGTGATGTCGAAGAACACACTTTTGCCATCCGTGCTTTCAAAGTCCCATTAACTTGTTCCACAATCCCAGAAGCCTCTGGACGATAACTGCAATGCAATCTCTGATCCACATTTAAGGCAGCACAAAGCAATTTCATGATCTCACTATGGAAATGTGTCCCTCTGTCTGACTCCAAAGAGGTCGGAAAACCGAACCTCGGGATAAGCTCTCTCAGTAACAGTTTAGCTGCAGTGAGTGTGTCACATCTACGTGTTGGGTGAGCCTCCACCCATCTTGAAAAGACACATACCACAACTAAGATGTACCTCAACCCATTGCACTTTGGCATCTCAATGAAATCCAACTGCATCCTATTGAAAGGCCCTCCTGACCTCCCAATGTGGCCCAAAGTCACAGCAGTTCTCTTTCCTACATTCATCTGCTGACATGTAACACACCTCTGACACACAGCTACAGCTACTGCACGAAACTTGGGATTGTACCAGGTCTGTCGAAACACTCGCATCATCGCGTCTCTACCAAGATGTACAGCACCATGTATCAGTCGTGCCATTGGGTTCAACAAACATTCCGGCAACACAGCTCGTCCATCATTCGAAATCCATACATCCACATCTCCCTTTTCACATCCAGCTCGTATCCAACTGTCTCGCTCCTGATCAGTAACTTCATCCTGCACCCGTTTTAGCTCCTCCCATGTATCAGCCATGGTTAACATCATGCTGAGATCGGTTCTTTCTTGGCTCTTTTCTACATGGCCTTCAGTAAATATGCATTCATATTCTGCACAAAACTGGGCAACTTCATCCGCGTAGCTATTACCCCGCGACACAAAATCGTTCCCCTTGCTGTGCGCAGAACATTTGACAACTGCGATTTCCTCTGGACATTGCAATGCTTCCAACAACTGTCTCACATATTCCCCATTTCTGATGGGCGAACCAGAAGATGTCATGAACCATGTGACCATAACTGCCCAAAATCATGAACGACACCAAACCCATACTGACTATCGGTGTAGATTGTTACCCGATTCTGGTCAGCAGCCAAACAGGCACGGGTCAAAACAATAAGTTCAGCCCACCTGTGCGGAGTGTACTCCTTCTAGACAAGCGGCTTCAACCACTCCTGTGATGGTACATACAGCAAACGCTGCTCTCAGTCGACCAGCACGGTCTCTTAAACATGAACCGTCCACAAAGAAAATTTCATCAGGGTCTGTGAGCGGCTCATCAACAATGTCTGATCTCGGTTTGGTGCACAATTCAGTCACATCGAGACAATCATGGTCCTCACAATCTTCATCATCTACGTTTGGAATAGGCAATAACGTGGCAGGATTTAAAACAGAACACCTCTTCAAAGTCACATTCTCCGCAGCAAGTATAACTTGCTCATAGCGAGTCAATCGATTGTTTGTGAGGTGCTGTGTTTTAGTCCTTGTCATCAACAGTTCAACAGAATGTGGTACATAAACTGTAAGCGGATGACCCATTACAATGCTCTCACATCTTTCAATACTGACACCTGTTGCAGCAACGGATTTGAGACATCCGGGCAATGCAGAAGCTACTGGATCTAAAGTAGCTGAGAAGTAGGCAACTGGTCTACGGACACCTCCATGACACTGAGTCAAGACTGCCAGTGCGCAACCTTCCCTTTCACAGCAGAATAAGGCAAATGCCTTATTGTAATCAGGCATCCCCAAAGCTGGGGCACAGCACAAGGCTTCTCTCAGCCTCAAAAATGATCTCAAACAGTCTTCGTCCCATGGTACCGGATCACTCACATCCTTACGCGTCAGCCGTTGTAAAGGCTTCGCTTCGAAGGAGAAATTGGGAATCCATTGGCGACAGTAGCCAACCATCCCCAAGAACATTCTGACCTCTCTCTGAGTGGTAGGCACAGGCATATTCATAATAGCCTCAATAGGGTCTGGTGACACCTTTCTCCTGCCTTTCTCAATTCTGTGGCCCAAATACTGCACTTCACTCAGGCAGTACTGTAGTTTGCTTGGAGACACCTTGTGCCCATTCTCTGCCAGATAATTCAGTAGGGCAATTGTATCGATCCTGCAAGCGTCTTCAGTCTCCGACGCAACGAGCAGATTGTCGATGTATTGCACCAGAACAGAGTTCTGTGGCAACACAAGACCTTCAAGATTCTTCTTCAAGATCTGATTGAAGATAGACGGGCTCTCCGTATACCCCTGTGGGATACGACACCATGTTAACACACGATTCTCCAGCCGAAAAGCAAAAAGAAATTGGCCTTTCCTCATGTAGAGGAACCGAGAAGAAGGCTTGACACAAATCAATCACTGTGAACCATTCAGCTTCATATGGGATCTGAAACAGGATCACAGACGGATTCGGTACCACTGGACAACATGGAACGACTATCTCGTTAATCTTTCGCAGATCTTGAACAATCCTGAAATTCCCACTTGGTTTCTGCAGTCCCATGATAAGTGAATTGCATGGGCTACCCATGATCTCCTTTAGAATTCCCTGCTTGATCATCGACTCAATTACAGGTTTGATCCCTGCAATAGTTTCAGGTGACAAATTATATTGGGGCGTCCTAGGGAACTCTACATTTGGCTTAACCTGGATTTTCACTGTTTCTAAACCCTTGACCAATCCGATCTCTTCTCCACTGATGTCCCAAACATCAATTGACATGGAATCCCTCAAGTCTAGTGGGAGTTCTTCCACTGTCAATGCTGGATACATCTCTATGCACACACGCTGATTCGCAACCTTGAAGGTCGCATCATCATCCCTCGTCTGTACTTCTACTCCCTTTGGGGTACAATAAATGGTGAATTCAGCTTGCACAACAGGTCTCTACCTAACAAGCAAACTGGACTGGAATCGCACACCACAAACTGGTGCCGATCTCTGAAATTTCCTATCTTCACTGGAATTGGCTCGGTCAATGGGCTAGTCATTTTCTTATTTGCTACACCAACAACTTGGATTGATTGTCCCGAGAGGGGTAGGTCAGGGACTACTGCAGATCGTACAGTAGACCGAGTAGCACCGGTGTCAACCAAAAAGGTTGTAGGGTGACCATCAATGTCTGCTTCCACAAATGGTCCCCTCTGATCTACTTCCAAGACTGCTCCAAGCGCACAGTCCTCTTCCCCTCTCAAGCACGGTCGTGCCAACGGATCTGGGCTGTATTCCTCACTCCCTTCAAACATGAGCATCTGTAGGTAAGTTTGGACTCCCTGTTGCGTATTCGGTATCATAGGTGGTTGAGGAACCTGCATCTGCGGAACACCAGACCCCCCTTTGACCATCTTCGGTCGAGTCACTGTAGGGACCATATCCGCCACAGGAACCTGAACTACCTCTCCTTCTTGCTGTATCTGATTTAACGTGTTCAAAGGACACTCGCGTTTCCAGTGTCCGATCTGGTGACAAAGATGACACGCAGTGGTCTTTTTCAATGTCGCCACATCCATTCCTGTCTTAGGATCAATTGACTTGGGTCTTCCTTGACCTTGAGCATTCTGGTTTCCTCCTTGATTATTTCCCTGTTTTCTTCCTAGAGTCCCTCCATTAGGCTGTCCCTGAGCTGTTTGCATCTGGACAAGCATCAATTTGTCTTTCAACTTCCTGTGCTTCGATTCTATCTCATCACTACAGTACCTAGCATATCGTAAAATCTCATCCACTGGCTTATTCTGTCAAAAAATCAAATGCTGCTGTATCATGAGACTAACTTCTGGCCTCAATCCCAGCACAAATTTCGAAACAAACTGTCCCATGTCCTTCGTGTCTAGCACGTCTAATGCACTGTACTGTTTAAACGCCTGCAAAAGTATCTCATAAAACTCATGCACCGTCTCTTTTGGCTCTTGCACTGTCCGATCTATCTTCACCCAATCAATGTCCTGAGATGAGATTTTCGACTTCAACCATGTGATCACCTGCTCGAATTTTTTCATTACTATGGGCGACGGCCCATTCGAGATTGGGTCCCTGTCAGGCTCTGAGGCTGGCCGCTCAACAGCAATTTTACATGCTAACCATAAATCACTCGGAACCACAATGTCAAATAATGTGTTCAAATCAACCCACAACACCTTTGAGATTTTGACAAACCGATCAACTTGCTTGTACCATTCCACGGGCTTTTCCCTTAACCGGGGAACATCATTTGTAAATGCAGCCAAATCACCACTACTCCACGGTACATGCACATATCCTCCATTCTGTACCTCTCGTAACAGGAAATTCCCTATCTCAGTCATCCCTCCACCTGGGGGTGGCGTCTCTCCTATCGTTCTCCTCGAACTTTTCTTCTTGGACCATCTTTCTTCCCACTTATCAAGCATGATCCATGCACGCATTGCTATGATCAGACCCTTGATATGAGTTCTCAAACCCATGATTCTCTTTTCTTCCAATTCCTGATCACTATACTGCAATCTATGACTTCCTTGCAATGATTTCGTTTTGGACAAGTCCACATCATACTTTTTGGCCAATTCTGATAACTTCTCATGTGCAGTTCGTGCCTTGCGAGTCACATCCTTCGCTACAAAGAGTAACTCATCTTGTTCGTATATGCATGTTCTCGAAAGAGGCAAGTTCCCACTTATGATCTCATCTACCTCTGCCTTTAGCCTCACAACATCTAACATTTTCCCCTTCAGGGCTCCCTTCAGGCCTTCCCTACAAGCTGCACCATCCTTTTCATCATAATCACATTCCCGTTCCTGTGATCTACTCTCTTCTGACATACTCATAGGAACTGAACGATTCACTATTGTGCCTCGTTCACTTTCTGCTGTTCTCACACTCTGATTCTGATTCCTCACTGGTGGTGCCCACATCCGCAAATCTGATCTTGACTCGGCCAAAGACCTTGGCCTCACTGGTCTCGCCTCTGACTGTCCCCTAGAGGAGTCTGCTGTAGCTGGCAATGGCGTACTCCATTCTATAGGCTTTGGAGGTTGCTCCATTCCGCTCACTGATTCATTTCTTTCAGTCACACTCCTCGTTCCTACAACTGACTGCACTGAGCTTCCAACTTTCTCTTGATCTGGGTCATAAACAGAAACGATGGGTCTAATGGTGACCGGTACCTTTAGAGCATCCGGTAACCGTGCACCTCTCCCAACCTCTGTGCTGGCTACAGGCTGGTTTCTAGTACTCTCAGCTCCTGTTGAGATCTTCCCTTCTATTCTCACTTCCGACTGAGTCGGTACTCCACTATTCCCTTCTGACTGAGCCGATTTTGCTTCCCAAAGATCGGGATTGTACGGAGGCGGTCTCTCAGACAACTGCCTCTCTAGTAGACTATCGCCTGTGTCACTATAATCATCATCCTCTATTCTCTTTATCCTCGAGCCATCTCTTCTGCATCCCATCTCGCATTCTGAAATGCCTTAATCGACTTTTTCACCGTCTCCTGACTACGATCTCTTTTCCTATCATGCGCTGCTCTAATCCATGCATGCAACTCTTCAAACTGGGTTGGTCTTGGCAAGGGTCGTAATGCCGCCATCACAGATTTCAACTGGTACAACACTTCCAATCTAAATGAGCCATATCGCGGGAAAGCTAACTCTGCTTCATTCTGGGTCATCTTATGCCAATTTTCAAGCCAAATTATAGTATGCAACCCTACATTTCTTGCCATGTAATGCGCTGGAGTATCTTCGGGAGGGGCCTCTTCTCCCCCACGAGTAACCACATGTTTGTCACCTCTGCACAATTCTCGAAAAACTTTAAAACACTTCATGATGAACAAATTTCAATCGCACACAATGTTTTCGTTTGCTTCCTGATGTCAAAACCCACCAATAACAGCGCGGCTCACACCAACCAACCTATCGCAGCGCGGCACCTTCTGACGTCGCCCGTCCTCCGCTTGCAGCAGTTCCCCTCCTTCACAGCTCACGTTTCACCCTTGCATTCATCCCATTTATACGCTGAAATAACCGTTTGTCCCAAACAAGTTACTTCTCTGACTGTCCGTCCACAGTCTCTCGAAGTTGTCGACCTCGGTTGGCAACTGTCTGTCCACGTCCGGCCAGACAATCACCTCTGATAGGTTACAAATACTCAAATTCCACGTAAAACAGCCCACGGCCAGCGTCGGTTTCTCACGCATTCACACATTCGCTCCCCCTATCTCGGTCCAGGTGATCCATGACGTCTCACGATCCCCTTTCAGTGGTCAACAAAATCTACCTCGGGTGTCTTCTACACCACAATCGCTTAAGCTACTCGTCGAGCCTAAGACTTTCCCGGGCTGCGCGCGCTCACAGCCTGATCTCACAATCACTCAACACTCACTCCAACTCCGCAAGACATCACACAACAAATCAACCCCGCAATCTACAAACATCTCACCCTATTCATACTCACTCCGCCACGAACTGCTGCTTTCCGCCGCACCGCTACTCTCCGTCAATCTCCATCAACCACTGTCGTCCGCTGCTCGCCATCCGATGAGTAACCATCACTTGACTTCTATGGGCCTCAAGGATCTCTTATCCTAATCTAGATCTCCCCTCGCTATCGGAAATAAACCATCCTACTCTGCTACCAACTGATAAGGCCGGATTCTTGCCTACCTGGTTATCTCCAAGAATCCTCACAGGTCGCCAGGATCTTTTTATTTGCCAGATAGCGTGGAGGGGATGAACACAATTATCAAAATATATCTACCACAATTAGACTTCATTTGGAAAGGACCACTGAATCTAAAATTTGTAAGATTTTATTACAACCAAAAACAACTGTACATACAAACACCTTAATACAAGGTGCAAAAGGTAAATGGGCACTAATACAAATGGGAGGCTACGCAAAATTCTCATCCGACTCAGAACGAAAAGAATTACAGATTCCAAAATCATCAAAAAAGCTATGGTTAATCCGATGTCTAAATTAGGAGTCAAGAGAGAAAACATTAATCTATCCCTACTCTACCTCTAAGGTGGCATCCCTACTTAGCATTCCCATCCCAGGCAAGAGAATCAAGGAAAAGGTGTCAGAAGTGAAGACTCCTTTAAGAAGTACCTTCACTTAGTCAGAGCTCGTTCTAAGATGCTCCTTCTAGCTTCTCGTCTAAACCTCATCTGCTCAACCCACGGGGCACTGCCCCTAATACAAAACCCCAAAATCATAGAACACACCCTTCGGCACACCTCTTCGGCCAGGTCTTCTCTCGGTAGTTTTCCACAAAGTTGTCTTGCATCCAACGATGGTTAGCTTGACCTTGGGTCCCAGGCACCTTGCGCAGCAAAAGTATCTATCTCACATTCCAATGCACTCCCCTGTTAGCTTCTCACAGCATCCTAACTCCTAAAACAAAGATCTATTCTCTCTAACGAGCTAAATGTCCTTGCACCTGCAACAGAAACATGGGAACGAGAAAAGCCATTTCACATCTTTTTGATTTTACATTTCCCTGCAACCCAAAGCCTTTACCAAGGGAATCATTTTCGGCCTACAACATTAGCTAACATAAGGAATGAACAGGCCTTCACTTTGACATATATGTGGTCAAGTCTTTACAAAAATTAAACACACTATTAAACCACACTCTAAGCATTAGTTCATTATTTTCATGTACATGAATAAGCAACCTACGCGTAAAACTTTAACATGGCACACGTTTAGCCTAATACATTGCATTGTACGACAACTAATGATTATTCATTTTATTGAATACATTCACAATAACTTGCAACATCGATCCTCACAAAAACATTATTACATTTCTAAACACCTCTAAGTTATACGATTACATCAATACATTTCTATGACACTTCTAAACATACATTGATTAATATGCGGGTGCTGGCTAACGGTGAATATGATGCACCCCTACAAATTTCAGAATCTTGTGACGCTCTATCACCCCCAAACGTGACTCACGAGTTATTCAAGGACCAAGAATAATGTGGTCCATGCTGAAGCAGCTCAGGATGGGGTTTGCACCATGCAAAACGTTGGTGCAAATCAGTTCACCAACAGTACATCAATGACGGTGGAGCGCATCAGGATCCATTATAATGGCAGAGAGAAGTAGATTTGCAAAGCATCAAGGTTTATTAGCAGATTAACAAAGTCACAAACCCAAATCAATTAGATTAGCCATAAATCAATAATCACCTTGCAAAGCGTAGTTTGGTATAATCCAAAACGAGTCAAAATATCAAATGCAAAAGCAAGTTATTGAAAGATTGCAAGATGCATCTCGAACAAGATTCTGTTTTCCTGAAGAGAAACCCCCTAATGCTAAGGTAAAGATTCAAATGAGGTTGGGTGAAGTTAAGCAGCAGGTGTCAGCAACTAAAGCCTCTAAAGGCAAAAGCAAATGAAGGTTCAATCAGACAAAGAAGAATAGATTTGCTCGAGTCTTTGAATCTATGAGTGGGGCAAAAGAAGCATGGGGTCTCAAGAGAGTGGAAAGGGCATCTATTCTTATAAGAGTAGATAGGAGCATCTGAAACTAGCTGACTCAGCAAAGCACAATTAAACATGCAGCTTCTGCAGTGAAGCACAACTACCTACAATTTCTAAGCGGTGGGGACCAATCAAAATCCAGCCTTTCCCGATAAGGTGGCTGTGACCTCCTTCCCACACATCGTACAAAGGTGGCTCACAATCTCATGGCCCTTAGGAAATATTTCATATAGGGTGATACATTGTTGTCATCCTGTCCCCAGCATAGGTACAAGGAATTCATTATTCAGCATTCGGTGACACTCAAAATGATAACAGTACTCACAGATTAAACATTTGAAACAATATTATTAATTTAAGCTACTACAGTTCAGCTCCTGAAGTAAGAGAAATAGTGAGATAACGCACAGCAGGCAAAATGCATTTTAAATGTTAACACGAGCCATTTTACTGAGGCCTAAATTAACTATGGCTAGATTAACATGCACTCACTTTAACTATGGTCCACTATAATGTGGAATTCACTCTTTGAGTATGGGTATACACAATGTGCAGATCACTACATGTAAGCAAAATGAGAAATAATGACACAGAGCATCACCAGTTTCACCCTCTGATGGCTCAAAGAGCCATCACACAAAACATTCATAAATCCCTCATGACAGATTTTCAAATACCTGTTGTTGACGTCTCCTGCTTACATCTAGACTGCTTTAAGTCTTTGAGCTTATGATAAATATGACACTGCAGCTCGTCCAGCTCTACTTTGTCTTTCTCTTTCTCCCATTTCCCTTTGTCACCGATTTTCTTCCACTATTCTTTGAACCACACTTTCCAGTCAGCCCTCTAATCCACGTCACACACAAAAATGAGAAAATAGCTACGACAGCAAGAATTAATATGGGGATCAAATGAGTCCCCAATATCCTTCTCCCTATACCTCTAAGCCAACCACCTATTGCAGAAAACCCTTTCCCAGTTGCCTCCAAGGCACCTGTAGCTTCCAGCTCATTCAAAACTTCAGTAAAAAATTTACAAACTTGTTATTCACTTTGGTCTCATGAGGCATGTACGTGCAGCACTGCTGAATGCGTAACACACGACACTCAGCCCTCTTTTGCCGGTAAAATATCTAAAGCAAGCCTGTAGAACTATTGCCCTAATAGCGCAGGTTCTAAGTTAATAGGAGGCAGGTCTCCTGCAGTATTGGATGCAAGACTTTTAAAACTACTCCTGCAGACGGAATCAGAGCACCACTCCAGGAATGACAGGATCCCTTCTACCAAACACATGCTCTCCCAAACTTCAAATCTCTGCAGGCATTTACTCCAACCCATCATCTGAGAATTCCTACCATCATGTGAGGATGCCTAATCTTTTCCTTACTTCTCATAAAACACTGTTGTCCTTGCGTTTGCCAATCCAAACTCACCTTTGGGTGTATCCCATCATCCTTTAGTTTTTCTTCCTCGTCACCCCATTCACCCTGAGATCCTCTCTTTGCCTTCTACTCAAGTCCTTGCCTTATGTCCTCCAATTGTTCAATAAACTGTTGCTGAGGATTATTCATTTTACATGTCAACCCTACCTTCTGTAGACAAGAAACATCAATCTTTGTCAGAGACCTAGAGAAAATGTCATACTGTATTCATGTATCTAGAGTTATAAATGAGGAATCAAATGTTTATACATAAGAACCTATTCAAGGACCAGGCCAAAATTTGAGAAATAATATTTAAACAAACCCATAATGAGGCATATGTGACAGGTAAGTGATGGTAGGTCACTCCCTCTGCAGTAGTTGCAATCAAGTAAGCACAGATATAACAATCATGTGCATACATGACTGTAGAATATTCATGCAACAGGTTAAAGAAGACATTGTTGGTATAGTTCCCATGGCAACCATCTCCATATAAACTCATCTTATTAAATCTATATTGTTCATCTGTGTAGAATTGGGTTTAGGTGTGGTGGTAGCATGCTCAACAAGAGAATATAAGCCCATTAAGAGGCAGCTCATTAAAAAGACTAAGATGCCTGCAAATATAGTAAACTTTACTCTGCATTTGCTTGGTAAATTGGGTACCATGGTTTCTTCTGAGTCACTTCAAGGAACACAAAATCAGAAGCAAAGCAAACTCTACTTTTCGTCTTCTACTTGTGCAAATCTGCAAAATGTTGGTTTGTTCTCAATTAGACGTAGCACTTAGAAAATGATGTTTGTATTTCCAAAAATCTCCCATTTCTATCACTATTTCATGACTAGGCCTCAAACTTATTCTTAATCTTTACCGTCCCCTTAATAATAATAAATGGTTTTCTTTCATGATGACTTTAGCGGTATAATTGAACAGCAAAACATAACATTTTTGTGAAATTTCCTGTTTTCTGCAAATTGTATTTCTTTTCACTTCACACCATATGATTCCGTCGTATTTAGATAGTTTTCTCTGCCACATGCTTATAATAAACAAACATTAAACGAAAGAAAAATGCTTGCTATAGTTCTGTTTTCCATGATCTAGGCAGGACATGCCAGATATTAATGTTTCATTTCATAGAAAATCCCATTGTTACCCAATGTGACACTGAACAGTTGACAGTGTAGGCTTGCTAAAGGTTCTCATGAGAACATTCCTAGATTTATTGTTTGTAACATTTTGTTGCCGCCTATCAAACAACATGCTGAGAAGGACGTGGGAATCGAGGAAGAAGGCAACAGACCATTGGAAGATCCTCTCCCATTGGTTGGGGATGCTCCAACAGTTTGGCAGTTCGAGTTTGCAACATGGTTTGTGCTTTTCTATATAGTACGCGTTCCTAGCTAGAGATACACCGCATTCTATGCACACCTTCCCTGCCATGCCTCTTAGCACTTTACTGTGCTAATCTTGCCCACGATTTCTATGAGATACTGCTAAGTGTGATTTCCATATTTCCCTTACCTTTTGTGAAGAGACCTTCTGCCTTTATGCTGTTCATAGCTACTGCAGTGATTGCTTCCTTCTACCTATTTTAACGGTTGTTATGGGAGCTATTTGGGAACTCGGCTGAGTTTCCAGAACTACTCTATATGAGGAGTTTGACCTTCCATAGTTATTAGCCATTTACTAAAATGTGCTTGCTCTTTAGCAAAAGAACTCTTTATGGGTATCTCATTAGGGAAAATAAGGTCCCTTAGATTAAGAAAGGGACTAATTTCCTCTCTGCACCACGTTGTTATTTTAAATACTATTTCTAATATAAAATTATTTTATATTTCTGTATACAGACTTATATGCCTAACCTGAACAAAGATAGACCACAAAATACAAACTAATGTCTTTAATGAGAAATAAAGCTTTAAAAACTTAATCAAACCTCTCATCATTGACTGAACATTAAATGCTGTAAGTTGAATATTATTTTAGCAATGTATACAGGTTGTCCTCCATTCTAAAACGGTGGCAAAGATTTGTCAGCCAAGAGAAGAAATATGCGTGGAAATTGAAATTCCACTTAGTAAGTCTTAAAGTGGAGCTGATTATAAAGAGATTTCCACGTTCACAATAGCAAAGTGTGGAAGGAGAAAGGGAATAGGAGACATGGAGTTGGCGTTGTGGTCGGAGAGGAAACGGAGGTAGACATAGGGGACAATGAGGAGGCTATACCAAAGTGAGTGAAGAAATAAGGGTGTGGTATGGCTTGTGATGTCCCTGGTGCAAAGGGCATCTGGTCGGAGGAGGTGACCTGGCAGGGCAAAAGCAACAAGGATGGTAGATACGGCAAATAAAATGCCATTGAAGTCAGGGACAGTTCTGGGTACAGGCAGAAGAGTGAGCTTGTTGAGGGCAGGAAACTGATTACTGCTGCAAGGACGCCACAGGTGGCCCTATCATATGAGGAAGGAGGAGATAGTAACTGTCCCGAGTTGAGTGTGATGGGTGATGGGAGTGTTTGGAGAGAAAACAAGTGGTGGGATGGTCAGGAAAGTTATTGGGTTACTAAGACTCATGGGAAGGGGGTGGATGAGAAAAAGGAGTTCATGAAAGTAAGGGAGGTCAAAGCTGAAGACAGTGATGAGCCTAAGAGGGCACACATGAAAAGACCAAAGATGACAGGTTTGAAGGTGAACAAGTGAAGAAAGTGAAATTCTGCATGTGGACAAAAATGAGAATGTGGTGGGGCGGCTAAGCACAGAGTTAAGTAAGACAGTGTAGTAGGGGAGTGGAAGAGAAGTGGTGAATGGTGGCAAAATCAAAGATGAGCAGCAAACACAACAAGATGATGGACGGAGTGCTGAAACTTTTCAAACACTCACCCCCAGTCAAGAGATCTGTGTTTAATCAATTGTTCTTTTTCTCACTATGCCACCCCAGTGAGTCAGCATCAAGCATGGCCAACATTGTTTGGAAAGGTTTACAGAAAGAATTAGAGGAAGGTAGACTATTGAGGAATGCCAAGTAGAGAACCTCAAACCTCATAGTTTCATATTTGAGTGTGGTCCCTAATAGGGCTGAGGGAGAGTTAAGAATAGTTCATCATTTGTCCTGACAGGAGCAGCAGTCAGTATGTGATTTAATTACAGAGGAAAACAATATGCAGACGGTTCTATTCACACAGGAATTGGTACAGGCCCAAACCATGGGTGACCTAATATGTGATGTTGACAGTGATGTGATGAATGTGTCAACGGTGATACCGTGTACAGTGTGTGCGTTGGGGTGAGTTATGGTTGCGTTGAAAACCCATAACTGGCTAATTTCAGTGTTTTTTAGCACAAAACCTGTAACCATAACATCCACTCAACTGATGATTGCTGCGAAAAATTCTGTTTTTTTTTTTGCCAATCTTTTTATTTTGTTGGAGTTCTTAGCCATAACTTTTCTTAAATTTTTTAAGGTAATTTGGTTTTTGTTCCCGAATACAGAACTACTTCGTGACTTGTCATATTCCTATGTGAAGTACTGGTTGCTGTGAAGGGCTATCAAGTTTCTTTCATGATTGCCAGTAGAAGGAGTGATTCCTCCCAGTGGCCACAGTGCCGTCCTGCACTTATTATAGATGTGAAAGATGTCAAGTTTCTCCTTCAGCAGGTCCTACTTAGAGGGAAAAATCCTCAAAGGTCAGAAAAAATCTCCCTCCCAATTTTGGTATTTCATGATTGAAGATGATGAGTAAATGCAGGTGCAAATAAGCAAGGTCGCCCTGAAGCAGGGTTGAGAAAGAGCCCGGCACAAAGGTTCCAGAATTAAAAATTCAGCTACAATATAGAGCAAATATCAGGAACTAAAAAGAAAGCAAAAAGGTGATGAGAATGATGAAAGTAAAGCATAAAAAATGCATTGTGACATAATCTTCACCTATCAATTCCTCCTCATATATGGTATATTCAGTGAAATGACATCATAGGGAAAAGGTTCAAACCTGGATTGGGAATATTGGACTACAATCACTTTAAACGCCACCATATTCGGAATTGGCATATAGCTATGCCGACATCTTTCGAAACATGGTGTCTTTTAGATATGAGCAGAAGAACCCCACATTTGACATACTTGTTTTCCTGCGAGTTTCCAAGCCCCACCCATCACCCTCCTTGTACGCTGCGGAACACCCCTCCAGGTGACTGTGATTGCGGTAACGCCAACACGGTCTTGGCTGAGAAGACTAAGATGCTTTCCTGTGGGCTCAGCATGGAGATCAGAGCATGTGCTGCCTTCTCATTACTGCCCACCGCTGCCTGGCACAAAAGTAACACTTTATCATATACAATAGCGGTACTAGTACTACCAGCCAGTTTCTGTAACACTAGGTCAATCACAGGACACAGATTCTTAATAAATGTGCTTATCACTAAACAAAATCTCTGAATTCTGGCTTACAGAGGATTGTGGTCCTTTTGTAGAAGGCTTAGTTCCAGCTGGATATAAAATTTAGGCAAAAGTAGTGATGGAATATGCAGTCATCTTTGATGAAACATTAGTATATTGACGCTTCCGCGTAAACAATTCCTGTGGGCGGAAGCTTTACATCTGGAGCTAAGTTAAAACATTCAGAATGTATTTTGATCTATTGTCCTCCTTCACTTTCTACACAGAGATGTTTTAAGGCATAGGCAAAGTGGGCTCTGGCCCAGGGCCCCAGCTTTTTAGGGGGGTCCTGATAGATCCAGCTCTGTTCTGCAGAGAGTCTTGCCCTGATGACCTTGAACAATTCTTGAACAGATCAGGGTCAGCTTCTCCACTGAGACAGGAGGAGTGTCGCCCCACTGCTCTTTAAGCAGAAAAAACAAAAATGATAGTAACGTAGTTATTATAATTTTATTTCTACGTTACTATCATTTTATTTTTCGCATGTTCAGGGCCGGGGTAGGGTGGGGCTGGAGGCACAGTGGGAGGAGTGGTTAGCTCACTCCAAGTGAACATGACTGCTTGGCTGGCTGTCTTGACCCGGCCAAACAGTCATGCACACTTTGCATGTTTCCCACCAGGTTGCATTACACAGCCTGGTGGGGAAGATGCCCAGGCCCCCGGTCCCATCTGAGTGCCGATCCACGGTGCTCAGACCAATCACAAAGCTGCATTGCAGCATTGTGATTGGCTATGGGGAGCCTGGGTCCTTCCTGGTTCCGGGTCTCGCCTGAGAAGCAGAGGGGAGACCAGGCTGGCAGAAGAGGTAAGTAGTATTTTTATTATTTTGCGTCACCCTGCACTAATTCCCGGCCAGCCTCTACTGGAACAGATGGTTTAAATACCATTTTCCTTTAATGTACTTTTAATGTGGTCGATGTGTGAGAATCTATTTAAAGACATTTTGCAGAAAAAGGAATTTATGTTTCATGCAACATCCTTAAAAAAAAATTTAAGATCACAACAGGACCTCACATATGAGAAATGGGAGGGTGTCACAGATTTTATTTGCCGTAATATTAGGCAGCTGCTGCTGTGTTACAATATTGCAAACACACTTCACTATCCCTGAATATTAGATGTAAACTCATTAAGAATTTGGCCAAGTGTGTCTCTGCGCTATCAGTGACCTAGCCAAAGAGTACATGAAAGATCTGAAACTGTATCATAAATTCAAAGCTTTTCTGAACAGGGGCCACGAAAATACGTTTGGCACAGGGCCCCCAAAATCCTTAAGATGCCTCTATTTCTTTATCCATTTATTTTAGATATTTTTATAGCAGGGTCCTAGCTTTAAGAGCAGCAGAACGCCTTACAGAGAACAAGTTTGAGATACAAATAATATGAAGAAGTTAACAAGACGATGCAGGGCCTTGAGAGACAGGTGGTCAGCTGATCTGATCTGGGTGCTTTGGTCGACGAGGAATGGCTGGAGGCTAAGATGGTGACCAGAACTCCGGTAATATCTCCTGGGCAGTGGCTAGTTCAATTTAAATACTTCTACCGGGTTATTTATACCCCAGAACGGTAAACACCCAAAATATCGATTCCAAAATATCGACTGCCCAGAATATTGAAGTTAAAATATAGAGTGGACAAAATATCGACTCATCAAAATATAGATAGGTCAGAATATCGAAATTGGGGTACAAAATATCGATTACCAAAATATAGACCTTAAAAATATCGAATACCATAATATCGAATTTTAAAATATAGATTACCATAATATCGATTTTTTTTGTGTGTTATGTATGGTAGTATATGTGTTAAAATGATGTATTATTGTTGTAATGTATGTTCAATTTATTTAAACAAATGAATGTTATGTAATTTAATTATTGCGTAATTTAATTCCGAAGCGGGTTGTGGGTTTATAGGGTGGGAAGTAATTTAATTATGGTTAATTAAATGTTAATTATATTTATATGTTTTGATAATTAATTAATTGATAATTAATTATTAATTGGTAATTTATTTTTATTAATTGGTAATTTATTTATATTAATTGATTAATTGATAATTAAGGTAATTGTATTTGTTATTAATAGGAGCGGGTTGTGGGTTTGTAGGGGAATTGGGTGGGAAGTAAATTAATTGTAATAAAGTAAATAATTATTTTTTTATTTATGTGTATTGATAATTAATTGATAATTAATTAATAATTGGTAATACATTTGTATTAATGGGTAAATAATTTGTATGAATTGCTAAATAATTTTTATTATTTGCAAAAATATTTTTATTAATTGATTAATTGATAATAATGTGAATTGTATTTTTTATTATTGGGAGTGGGTTGTGGGTTTGTAGGGGAATTGGGTGGGAAGTAAATTAATTGTAATAAAGTAAATATTAATTTTTTTATTTATGTGTATTGATAATTGATAATTAATTTGTAATTGGTAATTAACTATTATTAATTGGTAATACATTTTTATCAATTGATAATTAATATTTTTAAATGGTAATTAATTGTTATTAATTGGTAATTATTTTTAATTAACTTTTTATCAGTATTGATAATTAATGTCATCTTATATTTAATTTAAATCATTACTTTCCCTACTTTTGCACTCTCTGGAGTGGGAATAGTAATTTTTACCCCTACGCTATCCAACGTTTTCCCTACTGTTGCACTGTTTGGAGTTGGAATAGTAATTTTTACCCCTACGCTATCCAACGTTTTCCCTACTGTTGCACTCAGTGGAGTGGGAATAGTAATTTTTACCCCTACGCTATCCAACGCTTTCCCTACTGTTGCACTCTCTGGAGTGGGAATAGTAATTTTGACCCCTACGCTATCCAACCCTTTCCCTGCTGTTGCACTCTCTGCAGTGGGAATAGTAATTGTTACCCTCCCGCTATCCAACACTTTCCCTACTGTTGCACTCTCTGGAGTGGGAATAGTAATTGTTACCCTCCCACTATCCAACGCTTTCCCTACTGTTGCACTCACTGGAGTGGGAATAGTAATTATTACCCCTGCGCTATCCAACGCTTTCCCTAGTGTTGCACTCTCTGGAGTGGGAATAGTAATTGTTACCCTCCCGCTATCCAACGCTTTCCCTACTGTTGCACTCTCTGGAGTGGGAATAGTAATTTTTACCTCTACGCTATCCAACGCTTTCCCTACTGTTGCACTGTTTGGAGTTGGAATAGTAATTTTTACCCCTACGCTATCCAACGTTTTCCCTACTGTTGCACTCACAGGAGTGGGAATAGTAATTTTTACCCCTATGCTATCCAACACTTTCCCTACTGTTGCACTCACTGGAGTGGGAATAGTAATTTTTACGCTCTCAGTATCCAACGCTTTCCCTACTGTTGCACTCACTGGAGTGGGAATAGTAAATTTTACCCCTGCGCTATCCAACGCTTTCCCTAGTGTTGCACTCTCTGTCAGGCCCAGCTTCGCAGGATCCGGTTGCAGCAGAATAATGGTCCACCTCCAGATATGACCCACACCCAACCACTATAGGGAACTGGGTGTGCGAAAGATCAGGCGGGGGAAAGGAAGGGAAGGGACAGCAGTGGAGTAAAAGGATCTGAAACAACAAAACAGACAGGAATAACGTACATACAAATCACTACTCTCAATATAGTCTCACTAGTAAACCAGACTTGACCAAAGGTCACAATCCCTGTAGCCAGCCGGCTAACAACGCCCTCTGGGGCCTATTAACCCAAAGAAGAAAAACCGAAAACACGCACTTCCAACAACAGTGCTGACTTAATGATAGCAAGTTTACTCCCTATCCCCAAATAGTCCCGCTCCAAAGTCATGAACAGAAGATCCACTGGAGATGATGCTCTCCCTCGCTGTAACCCCTATAGTCTTTCCCTATGTTCTTGCGCCCCGGGTCGGTCCTGTCCAGCCAGTACCGGTGACTCCGCTCCTGGCACACTGTTCCCCGCGAGCTAATGTCTCGTGAATGGCCCTCCTGGTTAACTCACCGAGGAACTATCCACTTACGGCTCTTGCTCCGGTTTTTTCGGAGTAGAAGGCGCCCCGCCGCGGTTTCCTCACCTGTCGGCCGACGCCTCTGCTGAAACGCTCTGTCCTCCGATAGTGCGTGCCACGCTATGAAACTCCCGTGACCTGTACGGGCACGTCTCAGGGGCTGCTCGCACCAACGGCTTGCTCGTCTTCAAGGGCGGTTCGCGTCCTCCGCTCACACCCTCTTCTCTCCGTCCTGCGCAGCGCCGTATCTCAAACGGCGATCCGCGTCCTCTCTCCTCCGCTCGCCGCCGAGGAAGAGTGAAGTTCTGTGTCCCCAGAATTACGCGCAGCTTCCTGTGCGCCCGCGCTTCCTTTATCCGGTGAGCTCCCCGAGGCTCATGGGTAATGTAGTTCTTGGGTGGCGCGGCTCGGTCGGATCCTGACAGTTGGTCCCCCTCCCCTAGCGCCTACCAGGCCTGGGTTTAAGAGGGAATCGGCGGTGAAAGGAGCGTATGGCTCGGGGCGCGTGTACATTGTTCCACGGTTCCCATGAGTCATCTTCTGCAGGATATCCTTTCCAGGAGATGAGGTACCACAACTCTCCTCTTTTTAGCTTGGAATCTTTTATGCTCCGAACCTCGTATTCCAGGCCTTCATCCTGTAGTACCGGAGGTGGAGCTTGTTGGCGGGCCCCTCGTGCCGGCTTTAGAAGGCTGCAATGGAATACCGGGTGAATGCGTAGCGTACCCGGTAACTTTAATTTATACGTCACTGGATTGATTTGACGGAGTACCTGGTAGGGCCCTATGTAGCGGGGATGAAAGATGCTTCGCATCTTAAATCGGATGTTCTTTGTTGACAACCAGACTCGATCTCCGATCTGGTACTGCGGTCCCTCTCTTCTGTGCCTGTCTTCCCATCTTTTATAGGTTGCCTTAGCGTGTATTAGGTGTTTTCTCACCTGTCGATGTACTGAAAGAAGTTTCTTGGTTTGTGACAGTACCAAGGGTTGATTTCGTACTTCTTCGGGAATGGAGATGGGCAGAACCTTTGCTTCGAATCCGAACGTGGCATGGAACGGAGAAAGGCCAATGGAACTGTGCCACGCATTATTATATGCCAGTTCCGCCATCCAAAGCATGTCGATCCATGAATCCTGAGCCTCTCGGGCGTAACATCGAAGGTACTTTTTTAGGGTCTGGATCAACCTCTCCGTTTGCCCATCTGTTTGTGGGTGGAAACTGGTTGATAGAGAAGATTCGATGTGCAGGGCCTTACACCATCCTTTCCAAAACCTCGCTACGAATTGCGGGCCTCTGTCCAAAATGATGACTTCGGGTAGGCCGTGCAACCGGACCACATGGTGTAAGAGGAGTTGTGCCGTGGCACTGGCGGTGGGGAGATTAACACAAGGGATGAAATGCCCCATTTTCGTGAGCCCATCCACCACCACCATGATGGCGTTGTTTCCTTTCTCCTGAGGTAAGCCTGTGACAAAATCCATACTAATGTTTTGCCAGGGGCGACGTGGAGTGGGTAAAGGCATGAGTCTTCCTTGTCTTCCCCTTGTGTCCGTCTTCGCTCTCGCGCACACTTCACATTGCGCCACCCAGGTGGTGATGTCCTTGGGGAGAGAGGTCCACCAGAAGTGGCGTTGTACTATTTGCATGGTCTTTTTTCTTCCGGGATGACCTATTAACGGGGAGACGTGACACCATTCGAATGCCTTTTTCTGTAGTTCTTAGGACGGCAGGAATATTTTGTTTTTATAAAACGGTAACCCGTCTTTCACTGACCGATCGACCTTACCTTGCGCCCAGTTCTCCCAATCCACCCGTGGGTTCTGTTTTCTTATTTCCGACAGAAAATTTTCCGCTCGTATCACGCATAACACCTTCGAGGGATGGATTATGGGTTCCAGCTTATTTTCTGGAGGAACTTGGTCGGAGGTCTTCTGTCTGGACAAGGAGTCCGCTTTCTTGTTATCCGCTCCTGGACGATAGGTCACTATGAAATCGTACCCAGCGAAGAACAGCATCCACCTCATTTGTCTTTGGGAAAGGTGTCTCGCAGATTTCATGTATTGGAGGTTTCGGTGGTCTGAATATACTGTGACGGGATGTTGGGCTCCCCAGAGATAATGCCTCCATTCCTGAAAGGCCTTCTTAATAGCTAAGAGTTCTTTTTCGGCCACAGTATAATTCCTCTCAGCGGGATTTAGTTTTCGGGACATGTACGCCACGGGGTGTAGGTGACCGGTGTCTTGATTTCTTTGCGAGAGAATGGCCCCAATTGCCTCGTCCGAGGCATCAGCCTCCACCACGAAGGGGTGTTCTGGTCTTGGGTGCGCTAGCACAGGTGCAGTCGTGAAAGCGTTTTTTAGATATGCGAAAGCCGCTTCCGCTTCGTCAGTCCATTGAAATGGCACTCCCTTTTTCAGCAATCTCGTGATAGGTACTGCTACTTGCGAGAAGTGTTGGATAAATCGGCGATAGTAATTCGCAAAGCCCAAGAAACTTTGGACCTCACGTACGTTCTTGGGAGTGGGCCATTCTTGGACTGCCACCACCTTTCTTTCTGCCATGCGCAACCCAGTCGGACTAAGCATGACCCCTAGGAACTCAACCTGAGTCACTCCAAATTCGCACTTACTTAATTTGCAATAAAGTGCATGTGATCGTAGGGTGTTCAAGACTCGACGTACTTGATGAACGTGTTCTTCTGTGGTGTCCGAATATATAAGGATGTCGTCAATATAGACCACGACACAGACATCCACATATTCCTTCAACACATCGTTCAGAAAATACTGGAATGCCGCCGGGGCGTTGCACAACCCGAACGGCATTACAGTATATTCGAACAACCCGTATCTGGTTTTAAACGCCGTTTTCCACTCATCCCCAGCCCGTACGCGTACCAGATGGTACGCTCCACGTAAGTCCAAACGTGTATATATTTTGGCTTCTTTTACTTGGTCCAACAGGACCGGGATGAGTGGTAACGGGTAACGATTGCGAACGGTGTTTTTATTGAGAACGCGATAGTCCACACACGCTCTCAAGTCACCGTTCGCCTTTGGAATAAAAAACAGGGGCGAAGCTGCCGGGGACCGGGATGGTCTTATAAACCCTATGGCGAGGTAATGGTCCAAATATTCTCTCAGGTGTTTCGTTTCTGGCCCTGAAAGGGCATATACCCTACAAGCCGGGAGGGTGGCCCCCTCCACTAGGTCTATACGACAATCGTATTCCCTGTGTGGAGGCAGTTGCTCGGCTTCTTTTTCGCTGAATACATCCTGATATTGTGAGTATTCGGCAGGCAACGATACGTCCCTTTCGGCTGCAGTGGCTAAATAGTGAGGATGGGCAAGAGACTCGCTCTGTGGGCGGCAAGTGAGGGGAACGAGATGGTCCCGACAAACGTCGGAAACGAACCGCACCGTCTTGTCTTTCCAATCTATCGTGGGATTGTGCTGTCTTAGCCAAGGCATGCCTAGAATCACCTCATATTGAGGGGCATCGATTATATTGAAAGAGATCCTTTCCTGGTGTTTCTCCTCCCCTACTCCCACACTCATGAGTAGCTCCTCGGTTTGTTCCACAATCAGCCCTGATTTAAGCGGTTTTCCATCCACCGCGTATACTTCCTCCGCGGTTCCCCGCGGTACTCGGAACAATCTTAGGTTCGTGACCAACCCACTATCAATAAAGTTCCCGGTGGCTCCCGAATCCACCATGGCCTTAACCGGATGACAGGAATCCCCCTGCGTGAGAGAACTGAGGAGCACGATATGGGCTTCAGTATCTGGAGCTTCTGTGTTTGCCAGAGAAGGCAGAAGCCATCCGGATTCCTTATCCTGTTCTCTCCCTATCTTGGTTTCGGCATTACCCATAGGGGCCAAGGTGGATACCGCTACCTTCTTGGGTCTGGTCCACATGTCGTTGGGCTTCGGCTTATTAGGGCATTCCCTGACGTAATGTCCTTTTTTGCCGCAATACATACATAAGCCCTGTACCCTACGACACTCTCTCTCTTCTCGGGTTAGTGGGCTCTTTACTACCCCTATCTCCATTGGTTCAGAGGAGGTGTCAGGGCTTACTTCCGGCTTACGTACCGGTCTCTCTCCTCTGTACACTCCCTTGTCCCACCTTTTCTTTTCTCCTCGAGCCATCATCCTCCCATCCAACCGCAAGGTCAAATTAATCATGTCCGTGCAAGTGCGGGGCTGTGGATCTATCTGTGCTAGCACGTCCTTCATTTCCTCACGTAGGCCTTGATAATATAGGGACATACGTTTCTCCTCTGGCCAGGCGGTTTCTGCCACCAACCGCTGGAAGGTGGTTAGATAGGTGATTAAGTCGCCTCTCCCTTGTTTTAGTTCTAGTAAGTCCCTGTCGGCACTAAGCGTGGTAGCTCTCCTGTCGAACACCTTTTCGAACTCACTTCGAAACTCCTCCCAATCTGATAATACCTCGTCATTGTTTCTGACAAGAGGGACCGCCCAATTAGCGGCATCCCCCACTAAGTACGAAATGGCGAATGCCACTCGGGAATGGTTAGTGGGGAACGACGCCGGTTTGCAGGAAAAATGAAGCATAATTTGTGCCAAAAAGACTTGCACCTTCAGGGGGTCCCCCGCATATCTCTCGGGACTTGCCAGGGGGATGGGCGGAGGCACAGTGACCTGAATCTGCGACGCCGCCGACGCGGCGTCAAAAGGATTTCTTGACATTCTCTCTACTCGGTCTCTCAAAGCTGCAGTTTCCGCTTTAGAAGCGACCAATTCCTACTGAACTGCCAGCAGCGCCTGAAGAACCTCATCCATGGTGGCCATGGCCTACTGCAACCGAGCCGGGCGAAGCTATATTCGTGGGCGCGTAATTCTGTCAGGCCCAGCTTCGCAGGATCCGGTTGCAGCAGAATAATGGTCCACCTCCAGATATGACCCACACCCAACCACTATAGGGAACTGGGTGTGCGAAAGATCAGGCGGGGGAAAGGAAGGGAAGGGACAGCAGTGGAGTAAAAGGAGCTGAAACAACAAAACAGACAGGAATAACGTACATACAAATCACTACTCTCAATATAGTCTCACTAGTACACCAGACTTGACCAAAAGTCACAATCCCTGTAGCCAGCCGGCTAACAACGCCCTCTGGGGCCTATTAACCCAAAGAAGAAAAACCGAAAACACGCACTTCCAACAACAGTGCTGACTTAATGATAGCAAGTTTACTCCCTATCCCCAAATAGTCCCGCTCCAAAGTCATGAACAGAAGATCCACTGGAGATGATGCTCTCCCTCGCTGTAACCCCTATAGTCTTTCCCTATGTTCTTGCGCCCCGGGTCGGTCCTGTCCAGCCAGTACCGGTGACTCCGCTCCTGGCACACTGTTCCCCGCGAGCTAATGTCTCGTGAATGGCCCTCCTGGTTAACTCACCGAGGAACTATCCACTTACGGCTCTTGCTCCGGTTTTTTCGGAGTGGAAGGCGCCCCGCCGCGGTTTCCTCACCTGTCGGCCGACGCCTCTGCTGAAACGCTCTGTCCTCCGATAGTGCGTGCCACGCTATGAAACTCCCGTGACCTGTACGGGCACGTCTCAGGGGCTGCTCGCACCAACGGCTTGCTCGTCTTCAAGGGCGGTTCGCGTCCTCCGCTCACACCCTCTTCTCTCCGTCCTGCGCAGCGCCGTATCTCAAACGGCGATCCGCGTCCTCTCTCCTCCGCTCGCCGCCGAGGAAGAGTGAAGTTCTGTGTCCCCAGAATTACGCGCAGCTTCCTGTGCGCCCGCGCTTCCTTTATCCGGTGAGCTCCCCGAGGCTCATGGGTAATGTAGTTCTTGGGTGGCGCGGCTCGGTCGGATCCTGACACTCTCTGGAGTGGGAATAGTCATTGTTACCCTCCCGCTATCCAACGCTTTCCCTACTGTTGCACTCTCTGGAGTGGGAATAGTAATTTTTACCTCTACGCTATCCAACGCTTTCACTACTGTTGCACTGTTTGGAGTTGGAATAGTAATTTTTACCCCTACGCTATCCAACGTTTTCCCTATTGTTGCACTCACTGGAGTGGGAATAGTAATTTTTACCCCTACGCTATCCAACGCTTTCCCTACTGTTGCACTCACTGGAGTGGGAATAGTAATTTTTACGCTCTCAGTATCCAACAAAATCTCGACTTTTTAAAATTACTTATATTATGTTTACATTTTAAGCTATTTTATATTATATTATGTATGTTTTATTTAATTGTTTTTAATATTTAATACATTTTATATTATTTTTAATACATTTAAAAAAATCGATATTTTGGCTAACTATATTTTGACAGTCTATATTTTGGAATCGATATTTTAGTATTTACCTGTTTGTAGATAGGGAGTCGATATTCTGTCCCTCGATATTTTAGTGTCAATTTTTTGTATAGTCGATATTTTGTCCCTCGATATTTAGTCACTGAACCCCCCAGAACATTTGTATACAATGAGAAGATGCCTCGCTGAAGTATGTACGGTGCCAAGGGGATACGAGTATGCTGCTACACAGAATTTAGGGTTCCCACTCATTCAGACATACTGGTCTTGAGCACATGCTGTTCTGCACAAAGTAATTGGTGTCCTATTTCTATCAGATCGTAAATGTGTTTTTCTAGGCATAATTTAAGGGTAGGATGGGTTGAATGTGGACAAGTAGTTGTTACATATCAGTCACCTCTTGGCTAAAAGGTACATCTCTAGTATTGGCGCGCCCCAGGTCCCCTGGCGAATGGTGAGTGACTCCGGAGCAAGGACCAGTGTGTCTTGGCAGAAGAATCTGGTGCCGATCACGATCCGGTAAAAACCGGGTACGAACCGTCGGACGGAGCAAAATCTCCGTCCGACGCGTACCCGGTCGTCAAAATTTACAAACAAGGAATTACGATTCGCACGGAACACCATTTCCGTACGATTCGTAAAAAAGCCCGACCGAACAAAATAAACCTACCAATGCGATCCGGGAAAGGGCCGACCTGACGTCGGGACGCTTGCAGCCTGCCATTCACGAACCAGGAATCACGATTCGCACCGACGTCATCCCGCACGGTGAATATTTTCCGGCTGCCAAAAACTGCCGGGAAATCAGGACGACGCGAACAAGGACCACCAGTACGCGACGGACAGTCAGGACGACGCGAACAAGGAGGACCAGTACGCGACAGGACGACGCGAACAAGGACCACCAGTACGCGACGGACAGACAGGACCCCGCGATCAAGGAGGACACGTATGCGACGGACAGACATGGACCCGAACCTACGTGTCATCCCGGCCCTCATAGCAGTCCACCTCCTCTACAGGTTCCGACGCAGACGCCGCAGAAGGTCAGAACAACTAAGGGAGGGGGGAAAGGGGGGGGTGGCAGGACCAGGGCAGGCCACAAAACCCCCACCAAAGTCACACACCACACATGCCCAGGACATACCTGACACCCATGCCCTGGTCACTACGAGGGGGTGGGGGCGTGTCCAGCTAAGCCAGCGACCGCCACAACGGAAGTCCGTCACCACGCGAACCGGCAACACAACCAGACCGGTACGTCCCGTACCCACGCCTCAAGAGCGTGGGTACGAGACGTACCACGCCCACACCCACGTCACCCCAACAATGGCGGGACGGATCGTACCCACGTGGCAAAGGCCTGGGTACGGCCCGCACAAGCATCACATAGCGTGGGGATAGAGATGTACGGACCCTACCCCCACCCCCCCTATGCATGGAACGTACACCCACCCCACCAGTGTAAGTACGACCCATACCCTCACCCTCGTATGCATGGAGCGTACCCCCACCCCAACAGTGTAAGTACGACCCGTACCCTCACCCACGTATGCATGGAGCGTACCCCCACCCCAACCGCGTATGTACGTACCGTACCCCCACCCCAACAGTGTAAGTACGACCCGTACCCTCACCCTCGTATGCATGGAGCGTACCCCCACCCCAACAGTGTAAGTACGACCCGTACCCTCACCCGCGTATGCATGGAGCGTACCCCCACCCCAACCGCGTATGTACGTACCGTACCCCCACCCCAACAGTGAAAGTACGACCCGTACCCTCACCCTCGTATGCATGGAGCGTACCCCCACCCCAACAGTGTAAGTACGACCCGTACCCTCACCCTCGTATGCATGGAGCGTACCCCCACCCCAACAGTGTAAGTACGACCCGTACCCTCACCCGCGTATGCATGGAGCGTACCCCCACCCCAACCACGTATGTACGTACCGTACCCCCACCCCAACAGTGTAAGTACGACCCGTACCCTCACCCTCGTATGCATGGAGCGTACCCCCACCCCAACAGTGTAAGTACGACCCGTACCCTCACCCGCGTATGCATGGAGCGTACCCCCACCCCAACCGCGTATGTACGTACCGTACCCCCACCCCAACAGTGTAAGTATGACCCGTACCCTCACCCGCGTATGCATGGAGCGTACCCCCACCCCAACAGTGTAAGTACGACTCGTACCCTCACCCGCGCATGCATGGAGCGTACTCCCACCCCAACCACGTATGTACGTACCGTACCCCCACCCCAACAGTGTAAGTACGACCCGTACCCTCACCCGCATATGCATGGAGCGTACCCCCACCCCAACCGCGTATGTACGTACCGTACCCCCACCCCAACAGTGTAAGTACGACCCGTACCCTCACCCGCGTATGCATGGAGCGTACCTCCACCCCAACAGTGTAAGTACGACTCGTACCCTCACCCGCGCATGCATGGAGCGTATCCCCCACCCCAACATTGTAAGTACGACCCGTACCCTCACCCCAACAGTGTAAGTACGACCCGTACCCTCACCCGCGTATGCATGGAGCGTACCCCCACCCCAACAGTGTAAGTACGACTCGTACCCTCACCCGCGCATGCATGGAGCGTACCCCCACCCCAACAGTGTAAGTACGACCCGTACCCTCACCCCAACAGTGTAAGTACGACTCGTACCCTCACCCGCGTATGCATGGAGCGTACCCCCACCCCAACAGTGTAAGTACGACTCGTACCCTCACCCGCGCATGCATGGAGCGTACCCCCACCCCAACAGTGTAAGTACGACCCGTACCCTCACCCGTGTATGCATGGAGCGTACCCCCACCCCAACCGCGTATGTACGTACCGTACCCCCACCCCAACAGTGTAAGTACGACCCGTACCCTCACCCGCGCATGCATGGAGCGTACCCCCACCCCAACAGTGTAAGTACGACCCGTACCCTCACCCGCGTATGCATGGAGCGTACCCCCACCCCAACAGTGTAAGTACGACCCGTACCCTCACCCTCGTATGCATGGAGCGTACCCCCACCGTGTATGTTCCAAGCGTACATATCCAGAAATAGGAGGTGTGTGTGCAGAGTCCTCCCAGCAGTGCCCTGAGACAGGAGGGGTGGGTGTGGAGTCCTCCCAGCAGTGCCCTGAGACAGAAGGGGTGTGTGCCCATCACTCCCAGCAGTGCCCTGAGACAGGAGGGGTGGGTGCAGAGTCCTCCCAGCAGTGCCCTGAGACAGGAGGGGTGGGTGCCTAACACTCCCAGCAGTGCCCTGAGACAGGAGGGGTGTGTGCCTAACACTCCCAGCAGTGCCCTGAGACAGGAGGGGTGGGTGCCTATCACTCCCAGCAGTGCCCTGAGACAGGAGGGGTGGGTGCCTAACACTCCCAGCAGTGCCCTGAGACAGGAGGGGTGTGTGCCTAACACTCCCAGCAGTGCCCTGAGACAGGAGGGGTGGGTGCAGAGTCCTCCCAGCAGTGCCCTGAGACAGGAGGGGTGGGTGCCTAACACTCCCAGCAGTGCCCTGAGACAGGAGGGGTGTGTGCCTAACACTCCCAGCAGTGCCCTGAGACAGGAGGGGTGGGTGTGGAGTCCTCCCAGCAGTGCCCTGAGACAGAAGAGGTGTGTGCCCATCACTCCCAGCAGTGCCCTGAGACAGGAGGGGTGGGTGCAGAGTCCTCCCAGCAGTGCCCTGAGACAGGAGGGGTGGGTGCCTAACACTCCCAGCAGTGCCCTGAGACAGGAGGGGTGCAACACATGTGTGTGAGGCTGGAAGTACCCACATGCATACTGCCTACAAGGGAACATGTCCCCATGAACTCATGTCAACAGACTCCACACACAAGTACAGTGATCACCAAGGATGCCACGAATGTTGCAGGTGGAGACATGGCCCTGCATGCATGGCCAAAGTAGAAGGGCTCCGTCACACACACAGCTCATGTAGACACAGCTCTGCGCTGAAGATTGGGAACACCCTGCAGGGAAGAGATCAGGGTACACAGAGGGAGGAATTCACCCTAGGACAATAGCACCATGCAGCAACTGCTTACATGAACAAAGAAAGTTAGCTAACACCTTGTGATGGCACACAGATCCCAGGGTCCCCCCAATGAGCAGCCCACTACTACATTTCCCACACACCCAACACATAAACACCACCCAAAACCATGTAGCAGCGCCACCAACACCAATACCAGCATAGCAGTAGTGTCAGAATGAAAAAATAAATAAAGCTTTATTCAGCATGATCACAGTGTCCGTGGATTGCAGGTAGTTAAATATTCACAAAGCCCATAGGGCAGTCAATAAGTCTCAGCTGGATGGGGGACACAGTGGGATGCGTGTCCCCTAGCTTGCCTGCACAGTTACATGCCGTCGTCTTCCACAGGGGTGAGGCCATCAGGGGGGGGGGAAGCACCAGGCACCGCAGGGACATCAGGGCAAAGGGGAGGCGTTGTGGGTGCAGGGATGGAGGACTCCACCACAGGGGGTGGGGCAGGGCCAAAGGCGGAGGCCAGGATGGCACTACACACCTTTGCAAGGTCCTCCAGGGAGTCCCCTGCACCCGAAGGATCCACAGGCCCCAAGGAGGGGGGGGGGGTCAGAGGGATGGGTCGAAGCGCCACTGGGGGAGGGCGTAGACAGGGGGGGAGAATCAACCACCGTGACCGAGGACTTCCTTGACCGCTTGCGGGGTGGTGTCACTGTGGGGCTCAGGGACAGAGCGGCCATGAAGGAGTCCTTGGGGGAGATGTGGCCAGGAGAGCTGAGGGGAGGGGATTTGGAGGGAGTGGACTGGGTGGAATGCGGACTCCCACTATGGCTGCGTGTCACACGTTTGCCCCCCGACCCAGTGGGTGTGCCTACCTCACCCTGTGTGTGCGTGTCAGGAGGAGTGCGGTGGACCTTCCCTGCTGGTGTGGTGCCTGTGTCTGTTGATGTGGGTGCATGCCGACGTCTGGGTCTACGTGGGACAGGCATGAGAGTGGGAAGTGTGGATGGGGCAGGGGTAGGTGGGGGTAGGTCGCGCTGCAGGAGACCCACTGCTGCAGTCAGTGTGGAGTCTATGGACCTCAGCAAGTTGCGTTGGTCAGCCTGCGATGAATGAATGCCCTCCAAGTATGCCTCCATGTTGTTGAGGGTTTGCCCGTGGGCATGGAGGACATTAAGGATCGCAGCCTGACCAACCTGCAGTTGCCGCTGGATGTCCACAGACTCAGCATTGGCGGCAGCAGTGGAGACAGGGGCAGGGGGTGCGGTGCCTGGCATGAAGGAGACATGCTGTGACCGGGCACGCTGGGAAGGGACACGAGCAAGTGGGAGGCGGCTGATGGGAACGGAGGGGGCGGTGCGAGGTGTTGTTCCGCTGTCAGCTGCTGGTGCAGCCTCCGCCCACTCGGAGACATCCTCCTCGGACCTGTCAGCTTCGTATTCTGATGTGCCAGTCGACAGGTCCTCGGCCACACTCTCCTCCGCCTCTGTCCCACTCGATGTGCCAGCCCCGATGTCACGGCTGGCACTGGTGCTCGGTCCCTCCGCCTGGTCTGTGTCCATGTCTCCCTCTGTGTCCCCCGACGATGCTGTGGGCAGGGTGGAGAGACAGAAATTAATCAGACACCTGTACACATCTGTCACATGAGTCCAATCTACATAGGTAACATTGCATAGCCTGAAAAGGAAGATCCCTAACATCTACTAAACAAGGTACCGATGTAGGGCATGAAACACACAGTTGGTTGAGCCACCATGCCACTGAAATACCATGGAGAGCATGAGACAATAGCTAAAGACAGGAAACGGAGTCTGACATAGCACCCAGGCCCTGGGGACAATCCAGCACTGCATCTGCACCACACAGCGTTGGCGAAAATACCGATGACCAGGGACCACATCCATGAACTTGAGACACATGCTGCATAGGTAATGCTGAAAACATGCACAACATGACTCGGTCACTGCACCTTGCGTGTGTGTCCAGACAAACATCACACACTGCCCAGACCCAGCAAGTAGAAATCTGGATTTGACATATAGGCTTTGCCCGCCCCAACCACCCCCTACACGAGGCAAATAGTTGAGACACAGGTGGCACCAACATCTCATAGTCTGGGTGATAAACACAGGGGCAGGCAAAATGCAAGATTGGACGCCAAACAGCCAAGGTGCGCCTGTACAAATAATGAGGTACCAGTGCCCATCCTCAGATGAGTATAACAAGACACACAGGCACTAGCAACTGTGAGTATGAAGAAGGACATTCAGGTCAGGCTGCACAGTGGACACCTGTACAAAATAGCACGTCTATATACATGGTGCCAGGGGACAATGGCACAGAGCACAACCTACGCTGTAGACACTGAGAGTGTCCACGTTTATGATGACACATACAACACCGATGAAAAGGTGCCCCAGGGGACTGTAGTGGCCACGCAACTCCATGCTCCTGAATGGTAATGACTGCAACCCACGCCACCATCCCTGCACTATGCGTATCGCACACTCATGCACATCATGTCACAGGCCACTACATAGGACATGCGCGCTGTAAGGCATGACACATGAGAGACCAACTCCCATGTCTGGAGTCAGCATCAGTGCCAACTGACATGGAACCCACATGCAGTGAACTTGACAGGGCACAGCCAAGGTCCCAAAACCTGTTACACACCACCCCCACACATGATGCTACAGGCATAGTTCTCGTGGACAAAGCGCCAGCCTACATTACCTTGTGAAGGAGTGACTACACACAGACCAGGGAACACATTGCAAGGAGGGGAAGGGTGGCAGGGGCGCAGCGCTATACTGGGGCAAAATGGATCTGCACAGCACCTTTAAACCCTGGCAGTGAATTCATGCTACTGTGCCCTTACAAATGCCGGTGACACACAACAAACACACATGTACCTACCCCCTTCCGGCTGCTGCTTCGCCTGTAAGCGCCTATCCAAGTCTGGAAAGACCACCGGCAGCACACGCCTGTGGAGGTGGCTCAGACGGCGGCGCCCGCGGTTCTTGTGGCTCTCAGGTGAGTCCTCCAGCAGGACCCATGCAATCCTCCGCGTCCAGCACCGGATATCCTGCCAGCGTTTCCTCACCTGGGACAGGCTCCGCCTCCGACCATCCACACCCCTCACGGCACTGACGGCGGTCAGCCAGATCTGCTCCTTGGCAGTGGCGCCTACCTGTGAGGAAGAACAAGTGACACCACATCAATACACCAGCCACATGTCACAGAGAGACATTTGATAACAAATTAGCTGGTAACAACAAGGCATGTCATGCAGCCAACACATTGCACCTTTGTCATAGGGACATGATCCTCTGGTGAGGGAAAAAGCAGTACGTGCCATAGTGGGTACACAGGTGGAATGATGGCAATGTCACAATCAATGATCAAGGCTCACACTGTGCATCACACCCACCCCTCCTGTCTCAGGGCACTGCTGTTAGTGATAGGCACACACCCCTCCTGTCTCAGGGCACTGCTGGGAGCACACTGTACCCACCCCTCCTGTCTCAGGGCACTGCTGGGAGCACACTGTACCCACCCCTCCTGTCTCAGGGCACTGCTGGGAGCACTCTGTACCCACCCCTCCTGTCTCAGGGCACTGCTGGGAGCACTCTGTACCCACCCCTCCTGTCTCAGGGCACTGCTGTTAGTGATAGGCACACCCCCCTCCTGTCTCAGGGCACTGCTGTTAGTGATAGGCACACACCCCTCCTGTCTCAGGGCACTGCTTGGAGCACTCTGTACCCACCCCTCCTGTCTCAGGGCACTGCTGGGAGCACTCTGTACCCACCCCTCCTGTCTCAGGGCACTGCTGTTAGTGATAGGCACACACCCCTCCTGTCTCAGGGCACTGCTGGGAGCACTCTGTACCCACCCCTCCTGTCTCAGGGCACTGCTGGGAGCACTCTGTACCCACCCCTCCTGTCTCAGGGCACTGCTGGGAGCACTCTGTACCCACCCCTCCTGTCTCAGGGCACTGCTGGGAGACATCAGGCATCCCCCCCCCCTGGGACCCCCCCAACAGTACATGGCATGTGTGTCACACCAGGACACAATGGCAGAAGTCACAGTCACAACATAGGGACAGTCTGTGCCAGTGGCCTATGCACTCACCTGATACCCTGGTCGCCCATACAGCATGGGGTACTGTGGGAGGATCACATCCAGCAATGCCATGTTCTCCTCCAGGGTGAATGGCTGTGACCTCTCCACAGCCCTTGACATGGTTCCAGGGAATCAGTAGCAGCAGCTGGGTCGACGAATTCAAAGATGTGCAGGCAAGTACTCCCTCATGGGACCTGGCTGCCTTATATGTGCCTTTCTGCCCAGTCTCATGCACAGGAGTACAGAGTGATTGGTCACTCACATTTGCATCCTATGTTTCCACCAATCCCTTCAAACCTAGCAGTCTGTGTGTACTCTATCGGTTTCATTCTCCTGCATGATATCAGCTCCACAAACACATTGCAACAAAGTATTTTTATTCCAACTGACTTCTGCTGTTCACCTTCCAGAAGAAATTCGAATTTTGAACTTGGTCTCCATGACAACCAGCATGCATGTAGGCCTTAATACTTGTCCCTCATGTGTCCCCTATGTAATTTTGAGCTCCACACACAGGTACGGTGCGTTCCGGGGCCCTAGGGCACCCCAAATGCATTGCAACGGCCCGTACACGCGTGACTACGTTCACTATCAGTATGTGTGGCCTCGCGTATGCGTACTCGTAGTGGTACGGGCCGTACACACGCCTGTACGCTCCCTATCACTACGAGTACGCATACGCGAGGCCACACATACTGATAGGGAGCGTACAGGCGTGTGTACGGCCTGTACCACTACGAGTACGCATACGCGAGGCCACACATACTGATAGGGAGCGTACAGGCGTGTGTACGGCCCGTACCACTACGAGTACGCATACGCGAGGCCACACATACTGATAGGGAGCGTACAGGCGTGTGTACGGCCCGTACCACTACGAGTACGCATACGCGAGGCCACACATACTGATAGGGAGCGTACAGGCGTGTGTACGGCCCGTACCACTATGAGTACGCATACGCGAGGCCACACATACTGATAGGGAGCGTACACACGCCTGTACGCTCCCTATCAGTATGTGTGGCCTCGCGTATGCGTACTCGTAGTGGTACGGGCCGTACACATGCCTGTACGCTCGCCATCACGATGGGTACACATACGGCAGCACTCCCATAGTGATATGGGAACGTACACAGGCCCTCTTTGCAGCAGTACAGCGGTATTCACACATCACAGTGGTGACAGGCGGCACACAGGTAGGGATAGGGCGGACATACTTCTCCATGGATGGACATACTTGTCCATTAATTGACATCGAGGCATCGTCTGTGCATCACTACATGTGTGGGGCACAGGTGTGAAAGGCCTGTGATGTGGAACATTACTCCTGAGTCGCGAAGGCACCAGATGTATGATGAGATGTGTACAGATGTACTGTGTGATGGTGCGATGTGTGCCAGGCATGCCCTTGACTCCTTTGACATGTGTGCATGTCGTACTGTGCACTTGGGGTGAGCGTCACTGGCATGGCACGGACACCAACACACGGAAGTGTCCCCTGATGCCCGGTACAGGGGTCATGACACCTGACTTGTCACTACCCACGGTGCACAATGTGACTATGTCATGTATGTGTGGGGGCTTCCCATCCAGTTGATGTTGAGGCACCCTCAAAAGCTGCAGCCGTTGCAGCAACCAACATGTGTCTGTGTGTAGATTGTCATTGCACACTGTTCCGCACACCATGCCACATGTGGTATCGGATGTGAGGTGCACATGTATGCATGGGACACGGAGTAGTGTGACAAGGACATGTCAGCATCCTCACAAGGTATGTGTGGTGAGTCATGACATGTGCACCTTCATGGCAAGGTGTGTGGGCTGGCCTAGTGTAATGTCATGTGACCTGTGGCTCTAGTGTTCCGCTACCAATCTCTGCAATCGGCATCCTACTGCTGCTGATGTGTGGGCGTATGTCACTCCTGTCTTGCGTCTGGCTGTTCACTTGCACTGGGACACAGCTATTCCCATGGCGTGGCATGGGGAGGTTCTCAATCTCCGTGTGTAGCTGGGTCTTTGAAGGAGTGTCACCTTGCATCCATACGTGTCCTGGCCATGTAGCACATACCTGACTCCCTATGTAGCATGTGTGTATTGCCAGATTAACATGTGCTCAGTACACATGAGTTGTTGTCGTAGTGCACTCACTCTTCGTTGTCACTTCCAAATTATTGCAGAGCGCCGCCTCTTGCCCGAAGAATTCCAGACTTGGCTGCCATGCAGGATAATGACAGCATCCGGCTCTACCGCTACACCCAACCGTTGATTCTGGAGTTGACGGCGAGACTGGCACCACACCTGCAACCGCAGCACAGGTATCCCACGGCACTGACACCCCAGCTGAAGGTAATGGCTGCCCTACATTTTCTTGCCACGGGTACCTTTCAAAATACCATAGCTCATGTTGGTGGCATGTCCCAGAGCACGTTCAGTGGTGTGCTGCATGATTTCTTAGAGGCCATGTTGATTCACCTGGATGACTTCATCAAGTTCCCAACCCCTGAACAGATGACTGAGGTCAAGCGTGGATTCTATGCCCTGGGAGGGATGCCCCATGTCATTGGGTCCATAGATGGGACACATGTAGCTTTGGTACCACCACACGCATGGGAGGTGGCGTACCGCAATCGGAAGCACTACCACTCCATCAATGCCCTTGTGGTGTGTCTGTCCAACATGGTGATTTCACATGTCTGTGCTCGTTTTCCAGGATCAGCACACGATGCCTACATCATGAGGCGTAGCGGGATGCCTGATATGATGATGCAGCTGCGCAACGAACGGGCATGTGTTGTTGGTGGGTACAGTCTGTCTGTCCTGTATTCTGTATAGCCTACCAGCACGACCGCTTCACCACTTCTAACGATGACCATGTGCTTTCCATGTAGGGGACGCTGGCTATCCCAACATGCCTTGGCTGCTCACACCTCTCCGCAACCCCATCACGCCGGCCCAGCTCCGCTACAACACCGCCCATGGCCGGACAAGGCGAGTGATAGAGAGGACGTTTGGCATGCTGAAGAGCCGATTCAGGTGCCTCCACAAGACCGGCGGCGCACTCCCATATGCCCCTGCGAAGGTCTGCAAGATCTTCATGGTCTGCTGCATGCTGCACAACATGGCAGTTGAAAGAGCAGTGCCACTCATCCTGAATCAACATGACGAGGACCATCCACCCGTGGAGGACGAAGGGCTTGGCAATGGGGCTAGTGATGTGGAGGATGTGGAGCCGCAAGAGGACATCCGGACTCAGCTCATACGCGACTTCTTTGCATAGTGGTGAGTACCAGTGTCTGAGTGTGCACGCATTGGTCCCCGTGTGGCATGCGTTGTGATGTGTGTCTCCACCTGCATGTATGGCACGTGAGTCAGAGGTGTGTGTGGGTGTGTCACTGGAGTGATGGTGCCAGTGATGGGTGTACTTCCTCAGTCATAATTGTGACCTAGCATGTTGTCATCCATACATGTGTCGAGTAAATGCACATGCAAGTGGCTGTGCTTTTTGTGGCTGACTTCTTGTGTGTTTCTCTTCCCCAGGTACCTGCGCATGCCGTCTGCTGGTTGCATTGTTGTGGCACTGCTATTCCTCATGGACATGACATCGTGGGCTGACTCAGCGTTACAGGCACGGAAACGTTTGGAAGTCTCCATGGGGTAAGGGATGCATCTGGGGTGTATTGGGTGTGGCAGTTGTTCACGATGTGTGCACACTGCCCCTGTCGGTGTTTGGTTCCTCTGCAGCCATGTCGCATCCCCATGGGACACGACATGCAGCTGTGTACACCTGAATAGATGGTCTGCCTGGTTGACAGTCATCAGTGATGGGATAGGGGATTGTGATGATGGCATCAATGTGTGTGACACTGCCCTCGGACACATTCGGTTAGCATTGGCTTGACATGGTGTGGGACTTCGACATCCGCGGATCTTTGGTGTATGGCAGGCTCTCCGTGTGCAGCTGTGGGTATTTAGCTGTTAGCCGACGCTTGTGTGCCAGTTCCATGGCGAACACGCATGTGTGCTGCTGAAGGGGGGTGCCAGTGTTGGACCCACATGTTACTCCACATGATGTGTTCATGTGTACTTCGAGTTGCCTCTGCAATCCCGAATACATGACTAATAAAGGTGTCCCTATGCCTCCAAGGTGCCTCTTCTCAGTCAATGCTGATGTGTTGCCACGGTGCATCCTGCTTGTCTGGCATGGTATTCCCTGATTGTGGCTATGTGTCAATGTGTCGAGTGGCAAGATGCAAGCTGTGTGTGTGGGCTGAGACTGTGTATTGGGCATGATGTCCATGACTGTGTGGGTAGTGTGACATGTGCCATCCCCATGCATCCAACGTTGGCCAGGCCCCCATTCTCTGCATCCACCGGACTCAAGCTTGCAGGACATGTTTCTGCCACCTGTCTACACATACCTGGGTGCCCCCCAGGACACTGGACTGGATCCCTGACCTCTGCGCATGACTGTTGCTGTACTCAATGTGTGTGTCAGCACGGTTGTTCGGTAACCCCCTCAGCTTGTTGGGCCCATCATGGGTGTGTATGGTGCTCCATGTCTGTCTTGCCTAATACACTGTGACCCATGTGTCCTGTGCCAGACTCAGGCCCCAGGGTGTGGGTGGTTGAAGACAAAAGATGACTCAGGCATGTTTTGACTTTACAAGACACATGTTAGGTAATAATGCTACCAGCAGGCATCTACTCTTCATAGTGTGATTTATTATTGGGGGGGGGGGGGGGAAACAAAGTGAGTGTCTTTCCGGGAATTTTGAATCCAAAGTTCAGTAGGGGAGTTGGTGTCCTTGCCATTGGATGTCCTCAGAGTCCATGCCACAGTCTTTGTCAACATTGGTCAGCCAGTGACCAGCAGGGCCATGTGGCAGAGAATGTCTCTTGATGCTGTGATGCTGTTGCTCCAGTGGGCCAGGTGCCAGGCCAGGTGTCCTGGGAGATGGTGATGTAGCGCCGACCCTCACGGTCCTTTCCGTGGACGACCCGGCCTCCTGCGGGGAACCTCACCAGCAGGCCGTGACGACATCTGGGATGCTCCGTCGGATGTTTCCTCCTCCTCCTCCTCCTGATCCCTCCCTGTGGGTGGTGATGTTCTCTGCCTTCTGGCACAGGGAGGGTCGGCCATGTTGTCGGCCATCCGACGGAGTGTAGCGTGAATCCCCTGGAATGCCATCACTTGCTCAGCCTGTCTGTCCTCCATCCTCCGTTGGTGTACCAGTAGACAGGCATGTAGCTCCGCATGTTGCTGGGCCTGCTGGGTCTTTATCTCATCGAGGCTCCCCTTGATCTCATTGAGGGTGGACACAACCTGGGCCATGCCCGTGGTGTCCTGCCGGTATGAGTCCAGGATGTTACGGACATGGGAAAATACCGGATCCCCAGCCAACTGGTCAGGCTCGTGCCTCCGCCGTCCTCCACTCCCACCACCCCTGCCCACTTGCGCCTGGCCTGCCCTTGTGGGCACATCGGGTATCCGGGACCCCTGAGGGGTGGCATTGGCGTTGTCGCCTGCCTCCTCCTGGGTGCCCGGGACACCGTGTCCCTCCTGGCCAGCCTGGCTGCATTGTGGTGTTGGGGCAGGGATCCTGGGTGTCTCCTGGGATGTGGCGGGAGTGGGGGTGGTGGTTGGCACAGTTGTACCTGACGCAGGTGCTGCAGGCGGTAGGACACCAGAGGGGCCAGGTCGGTCGGGGTCGTCCACAGAGTGGTGAGAGTGGTCGCTGCCGGTGGGATCGGGCTCCTGCAGATCCGGGTCCTGTGAGTGTTCCCCCCCAGTGTTGGGGGGTGCACCACGACGTTGACCTGTGTGTGAGAGAGACAATGTTAATTTTGGTCCATGCAACATCCATGTTTCATCATTTCCTAAGTTGGCACATTTCCTCTTGGAATTAGGATCTGTCTTGCATTCCACTCACAGTGCACTTGTGCATGGGTGTGTCCCCTGGGCACCACTTTGGCACCTTTCACTATGTGTGGCACAGTCTTACCTGCTGCGTCAAGTGTGACTGCAGTCAGCCGTGGAGTGGGCAGGTGTTGCGAGCCATGCATTGGCGCCTTCCGTGTAGCACTGTACA
Source organism: Triturus cristatus (assembly GCF_964204655.1). NCBI lineage: Eukaryota > Metazoa > Chordata > Amphibia > Caudata > Salamandridae > Triturus > Triturus cristatus. The sequence goes on along the minus strand of NC_140585.1, from coordinate 812,570,665 downwards.
TGTGCACATGGATTTGTTCCACACACTTATGTGATGCAGGTAGCTGTCATTGTGCTCGTGCACAGGTTGTGACATGGCCCTGTGTTTTGCCATGGAGAAGAGGGGGGGTTCTGGCACGGGCCACCCTTGGCTACATGCACGCAGTCTACCTGCTGACGAGCAGACATTCCCACACACCACACGGCTGATTTGCTCTCCCTGTGTCTCCCTCCCTCTCTGTCCCCCTCTCCCTCCCTCTCTGTCACCCTCTCCCTCCCTCTGTGTGTCAGCCTCCTCCCTCTGTCCGTCTCCCTGTGTCTCCCTCCCTCTCTGTCCCCCTCTCCCTCCCTCTCTGTCCCCCTCTCCCTCCCTCTGTGTGTCAGCCTCCTCCCTCTGTCCGTCTCCCTGTGTCTCCCTCCCTCTCTGTCCCCCTCTCCCTCCCTCTCTGTCCCCCTCTCCCTCCCTCTCTGTCCCCCTCTCCCTCCCTCTCTGTCACCCTCTCCCTCCCTCTGTGTGTCAGCCTCCTCCCTCTGTCCGTCTCCCTGTGTCTCCCTCCCTCTCTGTCCCCCTCTCCCTCCCTCTCTGTCCCCCTCTCCCTCCCTCTCTGTCCCCCTCTCCCTCCCTCTGTGTGTCACCCTCTGTCACCTCAGCCCAGCTTCCTGGGCACACACTGTTAGCAGATCTTTGAGTGGCCCTTGGCTTGTTGATGTGAGTTTGTTTCTGATCTCCAGGCACCCATTGGGTGTGATGTGTGTCTGTGCGCTGCTGCTGTGGTGGTGTGTGCTGCCACTCTTTCACAATGTTGGCTGTTCATTAGCTGCTGTCATGTGCAAAACAGTGCCTTCACCCCCATGTGTTGATGCAAGGCGTCCGCCATTTGCTGGCAAGTCATTCCTGTGTTGGGACACACTGTTTGTCTGGCTGTGACCTAGGCCATATGGGCAGAGTGCATTGTTGTCTGCTTCGGAGTCGCACTATGTGATTTTTGGGGCCCAGCCTCCCGCCATCCGGGTTACCGTGTCATGTGTTGTTGTCTTCTGTGACTTGCCATTGTCCAGCTGGGTGCATGGGGCATGGTGGCAGCAGTGGCATGTGCGTGCTCATGGAGTGTGGTTGAGTAATGCGATGGCTTGTGGTGGTTGCGTGCCTGTTAGTGATTTTGGTTGTGGATGCCGTTCCCCCCATGTGAGGTGCGTTGTTTGTGTACTCACCGGGTCTCGGAGTCCTTCTAATCCTTCGACTGCCTCCACCGGCAGTATGGCCATCACCCTCTCCTCCCAGGGATGATACTGTACGGGTCTGCGGGAGGGCCCTCCTCCGGTGGCGTTGGCCTGGTCGTGTTCCTCCTGCCTCTTGGCTCTGACCCTCCTCCGCAGATCGTACCACCTGTTCTGGCATTCCTGCCTGGTCCTCCTGGTGTCCGCAACAGCATTCACAGCATCGACGATGGTCTGCCACATGGCTGTTTTTGCTGCCAGGCTGGTGTTTCTGACCAATGTTCCAAAGATCTGTGGCTCGACTCTGAGGATTTGATCAACAAGGACCTCCAACTCTCGGTTACTGAACTTTGGATTCTTGGTAGTGGGCATGGTGAGGGGTGTGGGTGGGGATGGTGGGGGGGGTGTGTGGATGTTGGGGGGGTGTGTGGATGGTTGTGTGTGTGTGTGTGTGTGAATGTGATGAGGGTGTGTTTGTGAGGGTGGTTGTGTGAAGGTGTGCAAGTGTAAGGTGTGGTGTAGCTTGTTGTATGGTTCTGTGGTGTCTGGCAGCAGTGAGTCTGTTGCAAAGGCTCATGGTTTGTGTGTGTGGGCCCTTTTTATTGGTCCATGGGTGGGTGTGGCAGTGTTTGAATTTTGGGTGGGTGTGTTATAAGTAGTGGTGGTGTTTTGGCCCTCTGTTTGTCTTTGGCAGTTGCAGGTCAGTGAAGGTGTATTTGTATTGTTTGTTGGCCATGTTTAGTGGCTTTGTGCCATTCGAATAGTGTCTTCTTGTGTTGTTTTGTTTTGTCCTGGTTGTGTACGTGCGTTTTGAGCGTGTGTACGGTGTGTAGATGGGCCATTTGGTTGTACGGTGCTGTCCTTGTGTGTGGGTTGGTACGACTCGTACATGCGGTTGTGATGTTGGGGCTTGGGGTGCGCTCCGTACTTAAGAGGTTGTGTTGGGGGTAGGACCGTAACGTACTGGGGTGTACATAGACGGTGGTGCGACACGTACAGGGGTGGGGGTACGACTGGAACGTACTGGGGTGTAGGTACACGGGGGTATGACACGTACTGGGGTGGGGGTACGACTGGAACGTACTGGGGTGTAGGTACATGGTGGTGCGACACGTACTGGGGTGGGGGTACGACTGGAACGTACTGGGGTGTACATAGAGGGTGGTACGACCCGTACTGGGGTGGGGGTACGACTGGAACGTACTGGGGTGTACATAGAGGGTGGTACGACACGTACAGGGGTGGGGGTGGGGCTCGAACGTACTGGGGTGTACATAGACGGTGGTACGACACGTACTGGGGTGGGGGTACGACTGGAACGTACTGGGGTGTAGGTACACGGTGGTGCGACACGTACTGGGGTGGGGGTACGACTGGAACGTACTGGGGTGTAGGTACACGGTGGTGCGACACGTACAGGGGTGGGGCTCGAACGTACTGGGGTGTACATAGACGGTGGTACGACACGTACTGGGGTGGGGGTACGACTGGAACGTACTGGGGTGTAGGTACACGGTGGTGCGACACGTACTGGGGTGGGGGTACGACTGGAACGTACTGGGGTGTAGGTACACGGTGGTGCGACACGTACTGGGGTGGGGGTACGACTGGAACGTACTGGGGTGTAGGTACACGGTGGTGCGACACGTACTGGGGTGGGGGTCCGACTGGAACGTACTGGGGTGTAGGTACACGGTGGTGCGACACGTACAGGGGTGGGGGTACGACTGGAACGTACTGGGGTGTAGGTACATGGTGGTGCGACACGTACAGGGGTGGGGGTGGGGCTCGAACGTACTGGGGTGTAGGTACACAGGGGTATGACACGTACTGGGGTGGGGGTACGACTGGAACGTACTGGGGTGTACATAGAGGGTGGTACGACCCGTACTGGGGTGGGGGTACGACTGGAACGTACTGGGGTGTACATAGAGGGTGGTACGACACGTACAGGGGTGGGGGTGGGGCTCGAACGTACTGGGGTGTACATAGACGGTGGTACGACACGTACTGGGGTGGGGGTACGACTGGAACGTACTGGGGTGTAGGTACACGGTGGTGCGACACGTACTGGGGTGGGGGTACGACTAGAACGTACTGGGGTGTAGGTACACGGTGGTGCGACACGTACAGGGGTGGGGGTGGGGCTCGAACGTACTGGGGTGTACATAGACGGTGGTACGACACGTACTGGGGTGGGGGTACGACTGGAACGTACTGGGGTGTAGGTACACGGTGGTGCGACACGTACTGGGGTGGGGGTACGACTGGAACGTACTGGGGTGTAGGTACACGGTGGTGTGACACGTACTGGGGTGGGGGTACGACTGGAGCGTACTGGGGTGTAGGTACACGGTGGTGCGACACGTACAGGGGTGGGGGTGGGGCTCGAACGTACTGGGGTGTACATAGACGGTGGTACGACACGTACTGGGGTGGGGGTACGAATTGAACGTACTGGGGTGTACCTAGACGGGTGGGGGTATACATACACGGGGGGTACGTGTCGGACGTACGGGGGCTGGGGGGAGTGTTGGGCGCGTATGCGGGCACATGTCTCCATGGTTGCTATAGGAGTTCGGTGCGGACGGTGTTTTTTCCATACGGTTGTAAGCTCGGACGCACGGGATGGATCGTGATTCCTCGGTCGGGCTTGGCTTTTCACGTTTGTAAGGTAAATCGTCCGAGGACGTGTCGGACACATTTTCCGACCCGAGGACGTGTGGGGAATTATTCCCAGTGCGGTTCGTATGGACTTTTTACCATGCGAATCGTGATTGCCAGTTCGTACGGCTATTGTACGATTCGTACGGTAAAAAGACCCGATACGAGTCGTACGGGGACATTTTTTACCGGATCGTGATCGGCACCTCTATCTGCAAAGCCTGGGGCTGCCCTGGAAAGTGCAAGAACATTTGGGGCAAATGACTGGAACATTCCATGATTTTGTACGTCTCCCATTCAGCACGTTGTATATCACGATGTGACTTGTTTCAAATTCTCAGAATTGCCCTTAGAAATGATGTGCTATTATGTTATTTATAAGGTTGTGGTGAGGTCTGTGCTGATGTCTAAGTTTGCTGTATGTTGTTTACTATAAAGAAATGCAATAAAAAGTTTTTTTAAAGAGGTTAACATGAGAATAGGGAAATGAAGTGGATCATAGGAACAAAACAGAGCATGACGGAAACACTTCATCCTAAGAGACTTAGGTGCCGATTACGATCCGGTAAAAAATTTCCGCGTACGACTCGTATCCGGTCTTTTTACCGTACGAATCGTACAAGTGCCGTACAAACTGGCAATCACGATTCGCATGGTAAAAAGTCCATACGAACCGCATTCGGAATATTTCCCCACACGTCCTCGGGTCGGAAAATGTGTCCGACACGTCCTCGGACGATTTACCGTACAAATGTGAAAAGTGAAGTCCGACCGAGGAATCACGATCCAACCCGTGCGTCCGATCTCACAACCGTATGGTAAAAACACCGTCCGCACCGAACTCCCATTGCAACCATGGAGACATGTGCCCGCATACGCGCCCAACACTCCCCCCAGCACCCATACGTTCGAGTCGTACTCCCCGTGAATGTACACCCCCCCTTGTATGTACACCCGTGTACGTGTCAAACCCCCACCCGTGTATGTACACCCCTGTACGTTCGAGTCGTACCCCCACCCCTGTACGTGTCCTACCCCCGTGTATGTACACCCCTGTACGTTTGAGTCCTACCCCCACCCGTGTACGTGTCCTACCCCCGTGTATGTACACCCCTGTACGTTCGAGTCGTACCCCCACCCGTGTACGTGTCCTACCCCCGTGTATGTACACCCCTGTATGTTCGAGTCCTACCCCCACCCCTGTACGTGTCGTACCCCCGTGTATGTACACCCCTGTACATTCGAGTCGTACCCCTACCCCTGTACGTGTCGTACCCCCGTGTATGTACACCCCTGTACGTTCGAGTCGTACCCCCACCCCTGTACGTGTCCGACCCCCGTGTATGTACACCCCAGTACGTTCGAGTCCTACCCCACCCCTGTACGTGTCGTACCCCATGTATGTACACCCCTGTACGTTCGAGTCGTACCCCCACCCCTGTACGTGTCCTACCCCCGTGTATGTACACCCCTGTACGTTCGAGTCCTACCCCCACCCGTGTACGTGTCCTACACCTGTGTATGTACACCCCTGTACGTTCGAGTCGTACCCCCACCCGTGTACGTGTCCTACCCCCGTGTATGTACAACCCTGTACGTTCGAGTCCTACCCCCAACCCTGTACGTGTCGTACCCCCGTGTATGTACACCCCTGTACGTTCGAGTCGTACCCCCACCCCTGTACGTGTCGTACCCCCGTGTATGTACACCCCTGTACGTTCGAGTCGTACCCCCACCCCTGTACGTGTCCTACCCCCGTGTATGTACACCCCTGTACGTTCGAGTCCTACCCCCACCCCTGTATGTGTCGTACCCCCGCGTATGTACACCCCTGTACGTTCGAGTCGTACCCCCACCCCTGTACGTGTCCTACCCCCGTGTATGTACACCCCTGTACGTTCGAGTCCTACCCCACCCCTGTACGTGTCGTACCCCCGTGTATGTACACCCCTGTACGTTCGAGTCATACCCCCACCCCTGTACGTGTCGTACCCCCGTGTATGTACACCCCTGTACGTTCGAGTCGTACCCCCACCCCTGTACGTGTCCTACCCCCGTGTATGTACACCCCTGTACGTTCGAGTCATACCCCCACCCCTGTACGTGTCGTACCCCCGTGTATGTACACCCCTGTGCGTTCGAGTCATACCCCCACCCCTGTACGTGTCGTACCCCCGTGTATGTACACCCCTGTACGTTCGAGTCGTACCCCCACCCCTGTACGTGTCCTACCCCCGTGTATGTACACCCCTGTACGTTCGAGTCCTACCCCCACCCGTGTACGTGTCGTAACCCCGTGTATGTACACCCCTGTACGTTCGAGTCGTACCCCCACCCCTATACGTGTCGTACCCCCGTGTATGTACACCCCTGTACGTTCGAGTCGTACCCCCACCCCTGTACGTGTCCTACCCCCGTGTATGTACACCCCTGTACGTTCGAGTCCTACCCCCACCCGTGTACGTGTCCTACCCCCGTGTATGTACACCCCTGTACGTTCGAGTCGTACCCCCACCCCTGTACGTGTCGTACCCCCCTGTATGTACACCCGTGTACGTCAGAGTCGCACCCCCACCACAACCTCCTAAGTACGGAGCGCACCCCAGGCCCCAACATCACAACCGCATGTACGAGTCGTACCAAGCCACACACAAGGACAGCACCGTACAACCAAATGGCCCATGTACACACTGTACACACGCTAAAAATGCACGTACACAACCAGGACAAACCAAAACAACACAAGAATACACCATTCGAATGGCACAAAGCCACAAAACATGTCCAACAACCACTAAAAAAACACATTCACTGACCTGCAACTGCCAAAAACAAACAGAGGCCCAAAACACCACCACTCCTTATAACACACCCACCCAAACTTCAAACACAGCCACACCCACCAATGGACCAATAAAAAGGGCCCACACACACAAACCATGAGCCTTTGCAACAGACTCACTGCTGCCAGACACCACAGACAACCTACAGCACCATACTACAAGCTTCACCACACCTTACACTTGCACACCTTCACACAACCACCTTCACAAACACCCCCTCATCACATTCACACACACACACACCTGCACAACCACACCCACACACCCACAACCATCCACACACCCCCCCACCATCCACACCCACACCCCTCTCCATGCCCACTAACAAGAATCCAAAGTTCAGTAACCGAGAGTTGGAGGTCCTTGTCGATGAAATCCTCAGAGTCGAGCCACAGCTCTTTGGAACATTGGTCAGACAGACCAGCATGGCAGCAAAAACAGCCATGTGGCAGACCATCGTCGATGCTGTGAATGCTGTTGCGGACACCAGAAGGACCAGGCATGAATGCCAAGCCAGGTGGTACGATCTGCGGAGGAGGGTCCGAGCCCAGATGCTGGAGGAACACAACCAGGCCAACGCCACTGGAGGAGGGCCGTCCCGCAGACCCGTACCCTACCAGCCCTGGGAGGAGAGGGTGATGGCCATACAGCCGGTGGAGGCAGTCGAAGGATTAGGGGGACTCCGAGACCCGGGTGAGTACACAAACAACGCACCTCACATGGGGGGAACGTCATCCACAACCAAAATCACTAACAGGCACGCAACCACCCCAAGCTATCGCATGACTCAACCACACTCCATGAACACGCACATGCCACTGCCGCCACCATGCCCCATGCACCCAGCTGGACAATGTCAAGTCACAGGCCACAGAAGACACCAACACATGACACGGTAACCCGGATGGCGGGAGGGTGGGCCCCAAAATTCACATAGTGCAACTCAGAAGCAGACAACAATGCCCTCTGCCCATATGGCCTAGGTCACAGGCAGACAAACACTGTGTCCCCACACAGGAAAGACTCGCCAGCAAATGGCGGACGCCTTGCATCAACACATGGGGGTGAAGGCACTGTTTTGCACATGACAGCAGCTAATGAACAGACAACATTGTGAAAGAGTGGCAGCACACACCACCACAGCAGCAGCGCCGAGAAACACACTACACCCAATGGGTGCCTGGAGATCAGAAACAAACTCACATCAACAAGCCAAGGGCCATTCAAAGATCTGCTAACAGTGTGTGCCCAGGAAGCTGGGCTGAGGTGACAGAGGGTGACACACAGAGGGAGGGAGAGGGGGACAGAGAGGGAGGGAGAGGGGGACAGAGAGGGAGGGAGACACAGGGAGACGGACAGAGGGAGGAGGCTGACACACAGAAGGAGGGAGAGGGGGACAGAGAGGGAGGGAGACACAGGGACACAGACAGAGGGAGGAGGCTGACACACAGAGGGAGGGAGAGGGGGACAGAGAGGGAGGGAGACACAGGGACACGGACAGAGGGAGGAGGCTGACACACGGAGGGAGGGAGAGGGGGACAGAGGGAGGGAGACACAGGGACACGGACAGAGGGAGGAGGCTGACACATGGAGGGAGGGAGAGGGGGACAGAGAGGGAGGGAGACACAGGGACACGGACAGAGGGAGGAGGCTGACACACAGAGGGAGGGAGAGGGGGACAGAGAGGGAGGGAGACACAGGGACACGGACAGAGGGAGGAGGCTGACACACGGAGGGAGGGAGAGGGGGACAGAGAGGGAGGGAGACACAGGGACACGGACAGAGGGAGGAGGCTGACACACAGAGGGAGGGAGAGGGGGACAGAGAGGGAGGGAGACACAGGGACACGGACAGAGGGAGGAGGCTGACACACAGAAGGAGGGAGAGGGGGACAGAGAGGGAGGGAGACACAGGGAGAGCAAATCAGCCGTGTGGTGTGTGGGAATGTCTGCTCGTCAGCAGGTAGACTGCGTGCATGTAGCCAAGGGTGGCCAGTGCCAGAACCCCCCCTCTTCTCCATGGCAAAACACAGGGCCATGTCACAACCTGTTCACGAGCACAACGACAGCTACCTGCATTATATAAGTGTGTGGATCCACTCCATGTGCACATGTACAGTGCTACACGGAAGGCGCCAATGCATGGCTCGCCACACCTGCCCACTCCACTGCTGACTGCAGTCACACTTGACGCAGCAAGTAAGACTGTGCCACACATAGTTAAAGGGGCCAAAGTGGTGCCCAAGGGACACACCCATGCACAAGTGCACTGTGAGTGGAATGCAAGACAGATCCTAATTCCAAGAGGAAATGTGCCAACTTTGAAACTGATGAAACATGGATGTTGCATGGACCAAAATTAACATTGTCTCTCTCACACACAGGTCAACCTCGTGGTTCACCCCCCAACACTGGGGGGGAAGACTCACAGGACCCGGATCTGTGGGAGCCCGATCCCACCGGCAGCGACGACTCTCACCACTCTGTGGACGACCCCGACCAACCTGGCCCCTCTGGTGTCCAACCACCTGCAGCACCTGCGTCAGGTACAACGGGGCCAACCACCACCTCCACTCCTGCCACATCCCAGGAGACACCCAGGATCCCTGCCCCACCACCACAAAGCAGCCAGGCTGGCCAGGAGGGACACGGTGTCCCGGGCACCCAGGAGGAGGCAGGCGACAACGCCAATGCCACCCCTCAGGGGTCCCGGAGACCCGATGTGCCCACAAGGGCAGGCCAGGTGCAAGTGGGCAGGGGTGGTGGGAGTGGAGGACGGCGGAGGCGCCAGCCTGACCAGTTCGCTGGGGAACCGGTATATTCCCATGTCCGTAACATCCTGGACACATACCGGCAGGACACCACGGGCATGGCCCAGGTTGTGTCCACCCTCAATGAGATCAAGGGGACCCTCAATGAGATAAAGACCCAGCAGGCCCAGCAACATGCCTGGCTACTGCAACACCAACGGAGGATGGAGGACAGACAGGCTGAGCAAGTGACGGTGTTCCAGGGGATTCACAATACACTCCGTCGGATGGCCGACAACATGGGCAACCCTCCCTGTGCCAGAAGGCGTAGAACATCACCACCCACAGGGAGGGATCAGGAGGAGGAGGAAACATCCGATGGAGCATCCCAAACATCGTCACGGCCTGCTTCTGAGGGTCCCCGCAGGAGGCCAGGTCATCCACGGAAAGGACCGTGAGGGTCGGCGCTACATCACCATCTCCCAGGACACCTGGCCTGGCACCTGGCCCACTGGAGCAACAGCATCACAGCATCAAGAGACATTCTCTGCCACATGGCCTTGCTGGTCACTGTCTGACCAATGTTGACAAAGACTGTGGCATGGACTCAGAGGATTTCCAATGGCAAGGACACCAACTTCCCTACTGAACTTTGGATTCCAAACTCCCGGAAAGCCCCTCACGTCATACCCCCCCCCCCACAAAAATCTAAAATCACACCATGAAGAGAAGATGCCTGCTGGTTGCATTATTACCTTACATGTGTCTTGTAAAGTCTAAACATGCCTGAGTTTGAGTTATCTTTTGACTTCAACCATCCACACCCTGGGGCCTGAGCCTGGCACAGGACACACGGGTCACAGTGTATTAGGCAAGACAGACATGGAGCACCATACACACCCGTGATGGGCCCAACCAGCTGAGAGGGTGGCCGCACAACCGTGCTGACAGACACATTGAGTACAGCAACAGTCATGCGCAGAGGTCAGGGATCCAGTCCAGTGTCCTGGGGGGCACCCAGGTATGTGTAGACAGGTGGCAGAACCATGTCCTGCAAGCTTGAGTCCGGTGGATGCAGAGAATGGGGGCCTGGCCAACGTTGGATGCATGGGGATGGCACATGTCACAATACCCACACAGTCATGGACATCATGCACAATACACAGTCTCAGCCCACACACACAGCTTGCATCTTGCTACTCGACACATAGACACATAGCCACTATCCGGGAAAACCATGCCAGACATGCTGGATGCACAGTGGCAACACACCAGCATTGACTGAGAAGAGGCACCTTGGAGGCATAGGGACACCTTTATTAGTCATGTTTTCGGGATTGCAGAGGCAACTTGAAGTACACATGAACACTTCATGTGGAGTAACATGTGGGTCCAACACTGGCACCCCCCTTCTGCAGCACAAATGCGTGATAGCCATGGAACTGGCACACAATTGTCGGGCACCAGCTAAACACCCACAGCTGCTCATGGAGAGACTGCCATACACCATTGATCCGCTGATGTAGAAGTCCCACACCATGTCAAGCCAATGCAAACCGTATGTGTCCGAGGGCAGTGTTACACACATTGATGCCATCATCACAATCCACTATCCCATCACTGATGACTGTCAACCAGTCAGACCATCTATTCAGGTGTACACGGCTGCATGTCGTGTCCCATGGTGATGCTACATGGCTGCAGAGGAACCAAACATCGACAGGGGCAGTGTGCATACTTCGTGAACAACTGCCACACCCAATACACCCCTGATGCATCCCTTACCCTAAGGAGACTTCCAAACTTGTCCGTGCGTGTAACGCTGAGTCAGCACACGATGACGTGTCCATGAGGAATAGCAGTGCCACAACAATGCAACCAGCAGACGGCATGCGCAAGTACCTGGGGATGAGAGACACACAAGAAGTCAGCCACAAAAAGCACAGCCACTTGCATGTGCATGTACTCGACACCTGTATGGATGACAACATGCTAGTTCACAATTATGACTGGGGAAATACAACCATCACTGCCACCATCACTCCAGTGACACACCCACACACACCTCTGACTCACGTGCCATACATGCAGGTGGAGACACACATCACAACACATGCCACACGTGGAGCAATGTGTGCACACTCAGACACTGGTACTCACCACTAAGCAAAGAAGTTGCGTATGAGCCGAGTCCGGATGTCCTCTTGCGGCTCCACATCCTCCACATCACTAGCCCCATTGCCAAGCCCTTCGTCCTCCACGGGTGGATGGTCCTCGTCATCTTGATCCAGGATGAGTGGCACAGCTTTCTCAACTGCCATGTTGTGCAGCATGCAGCAGACCATGAAGATTTTGCAGACCTTCGCAGGGGCATATGGGAGCGCGCCGCCGGTCTTGTGGAGGCACCTAAATCGGCTCTTCAGCAGGCCAAACGTCCTCTCTATCACTCGCCTTGTCCGGCCATGGGCGGTGTTGTAGCGGAGCTGGGCCGGCCTGATGGGGTTGCGGAGAGGTGTGAGCAGCCATGGCATGTTGGGATAGCCAGCTTCCCCTACATGGGAAGCACATGGACATCGTTAGAACTGGTGAAGCGGTCGTGCTGGTAGGCTATGCAAAATACAGGACAGACAGACTGTACCCACCAACAACACATGCTCGTTCGTTGCGCAGCTGCATCATCATTTCAGGCACCCTGCTACGCCTCATGATGTAGGCATTGTGTGCTGATCCTGGAAAACGAGCACAGACATGTGAAATCACCATGTTGGACAGACACACCACAAGGGCATTGATGGAGTGGTAGTGCTTCCGATTGCGGTACGCTACCTCCCGTGCGTGTGGTGGTACCAAAGCTACATGTGTCCCATCTATGGACCCAATGACATGGGGCATCCCTCCCAGGGCATAGAATCCACGCTTGACCCCAGTCAACTGTTCAGGGGTTGGGAACTTGATGAAGTCATTCAGGTGAATCAACATGGCCTCTAAGAAATCATGCAGCACACGGCAGAACATGCTCTGGGACATGCCACCAACATGAGCTATGGTATTTTGAAAGGTACCCGTGGCTAGAAAATGTAGGGCTGCCATTACCTTCAGCTTGGGTGTCAGTGCCGTAGGATACCTGTGCAGCGGTTGCAGGTGTGGTGCCAGTCTCGCCGTCAACTCCAGAATCAACCGTTGGGGGAAGCGGTAGCACCGGATACGATCATTCTCCCGCATGGCAGCCAAGTCCGGAATTGCTTGGGGAAGAGGCGGCGCTCTGCAGGAATTTGGAAGTGACACGGAAGAGTGAGTGCCCCACAACAACAAATAATTTGTACTGAGCACATGTTAATCTGTCTATACACATATGCTACATACGGAGTCAGGTATGTGCCACATGCCCTGGACACGTATGGCTGGCAGCTGACACTCCTACCAAGACCCAGCTACACACGGAGATTGAGAACCTCCACATGCCATGCCATGGGATTAGCTGTGTCCCAGTGCAAGTGAACAGCCAGACGCAAGACAGGAGTGACATACACCCACACATCAGCAGAAGTAGGATGCAGATTGCAGAGACTGGTAGCGGAACACTAGAGCCACAGGTCACATGACATTACACTAGGACAGCCCACACACCTTGCCATGAAGGTGCACATGTCATGACTCACCACACATTCATTGAGAGGATGCAGACATGTCCTTGTCACGCTACTCCGTGTCCCATGCATACATACGCACCTCACATCCGATACCACATGTGGCATGGTGTGCGGAACAGTGTCCAATGTCAATCTACACACATACACATGTTGGTTGCTGCAACAGCTGCAGCTTTTGAGGGTGCTCCAACATCAACATAATGGGAAGCCCCCACACATACATGACATAGTCACATCGTGCACCGTGGGTAGTGACAAGTCAGGTGTGGTAACCCCTGTACCGGGCATCAGGGGACACTTCCGTGTGTTGGTGTCCGTGCCATGCCAGTGACGCTCATCCCAAGTGTGCAGTACGACATGCACACATGTCAAAGGAGTCAAGGGCATGCCTGGCACACATTGCACCGTCACACATTACATCTGTACACATCTCATCATACATCTGGTGCCTTCTCGACTCAGGAGTAATGTTCCACATCACAGCCTGTCACACTAATGAAAAAATGAAAAAATTTATCAAAATGAACAAATAAATGAAATAATTTTGTTTTGTACACCGTGGTCTGTGGTTGTTGTTAAAAATTGTGGACATATTGCCCTTTTGAAAGATAAGCGTAGGAAGTTTTGCGTTTCGTGTAGTATACTTATCCCTGTAATCTTCCACGCTCATGAACTTTATCAGGGTCCCTCTTCCGTAGTTCCTTCAGTTTTCCCAGCACTGTGCTGTGAGGGTTTGTTTTATCCTTCTGGTGGTTGGAGCCCATATTGCTTTATTTCTATTCTTTATTTTTCTTTTTATCATAGATTATCCTTTTCTCTGCACTTCACTTTGGTGGCTGTTTGTAACTAAACCCGCTGCAAATCGTATGTCTGGACATCTTTGTGGCAATTTACTGATCCTAACAGACACTGTTGACTCCTATTGAAAGTCTTACCCTATTCCATTCTCATTATGGATAAAATTAAAACCTTTGGGTTTACAGATGAGGACTTTTCTAAACTATTAGGTGCTGGTCCGGTTGCTGACAGACAATTTACTATTGGTAACAACATTAACGATGATTGGTTGAAATTACTTAATCTTAAAAAGAAAACCAGAAGGACTGAGTCCCATGCCGAATTCATGTTAGAGTATCTACGAGCAGGAGTCATCCCAAATGGACTCCGGGTTAAAAATATACCAGGCTTATTTGTAGAGATGAAAATTTTTTTAGAGAAGTGGTCACTCATAGCCAATAGATGCTCCAGAGATCTTATGATACTCATCATTGAAACAGCAAGAGAAGTGGTTGAAAACCTATTTAAAGAAATAGCTGAAATGGAAGAACAACTAAAGAAAAATAATCCAGTGGAAGAAGCCAAAAAGAAACTGGAAGAAATCAATGGTGAGATGAACTCCTTCTGTGAATACCTTATAAAGAAAAAAACGGAGAAACTAAAGAAGGACATTAGATACTTTAGTGAGGAAAGAGTCTATCCTTATTTAACTCCTGGCTATTATAAAAACGAAGTTGACCAATTTTATTCTAATGACCGACAACATTGGTCCAAAAAAAGAGTGATTACATTCTCGGACACCTCAGGGTCAGACACTGATAGTGGCCCCAACACCTTTGGCAACTATGGACAAAGAAGGGCCAATTATCAAGGTCCCAGAAGAAATGCCCATTTTTTAGGCAACAGAGGTGGCCGAATGAGAACGCGCTACCGAAATACAGAAAGAGATACCTACCAACAATCAGAGAGTACTCCACAATTCCTTCAAACCCGAAGGAATCAGTACTGGAGGGAATAGCCAGCGTCTCTGAGAACAGAACCACTCCCGAGTTTACATGCAGTATTTCCCTAGCTCCCAGTACATCCAAGGAAAGTCCACAGATGGAGAATAAAGATGTCCTTATTAATGAAACTTTTAAGGATACTCAAATAATACCGGTCTTTAATCTCTCTAAAACTAACTTGGATGAGCCTGCCAAAGAACTTTTATCTCGAGGCCTTACCTTTGTCCCCACCACTTATCTTGACTGTTTCAAAATGATGACTGACATCCAATCATTTTTTCGCAAGATCCGCCTTAAAAGATTTTTTGAGGAAAGTCCTGCCCAAGTCAATGACAACGGAACCGGACTTAGACCTAAATCTACCTTTACACCCACCTTGGATCAAGTCGGTGCAGAAGTAGAGGTGTTTGAGAAAGTAGTGAGTTCCAAAATTCAAAAACTCCTCTCCTTTGTCCCTAAACCCAAGTACAACTTGAACTACTCTGAATATCAAGCTCTGAAACAACTGGCCAACAACCCTGAGCTAACCATTAAACCTGCCGATAAGGGAGGAGGTATAGTGGTACTAGATAGTTCGGCCTATGTACACCAAATTGAGTCAATGCTTAATGTCCCTGAACATTATGCAAAACTTAGGTCATATCCGGAAGAAAGAATCAAAACTGATATTCTGGATATCACCCAAAGGGCACTTGATAGGGATACTCTGTGCATTCAAGAATTCAACTATCTCAATACAGAACACCATCGAATACCCATTCTCTATGGGGTTCCCAAAATACACAAGAACCCTTTGTCTCCTCCCTTTAGACCAATAGTTTCTACTATTGGGTCTTTGACTGAGCCGTTGTCCAAATATGTGGACACTTTCCTTCAACCTTTGGCTTCCAATCTTCGGGGTTACATAAAAGATACAGGACACCTCATTAGTGAAATAGAGGGTACTCCATTTAACAGCCACACTGAATTTCTTGTATCTATGGATATCGAAGCGTTGTATACCAACATCCCGCAACTAGGAGCCCTAGAAGCAGTTAAACATTGTCTGGAGAATAATGAGAACCATGTAGATCGGTTATTTCTACTTGAATGTTTAGCCATAGTACTGAAGGAAAATTACTTTGAATTTAATGGACAAATTTTCAAGCAAATACTTGGAGTAAGCATGGGTGCTGCCTGTGCACCCAATGTAGCTAACATCTACATGGGAGAGTTTGAGAATAAGTTCATCTTTAATGAAATAGCTCCATTTAGCGAAAACATCACCAACTGGCATCGTTTCATCGATGACATCTTTTTCATCTGGAGGGGACCGGAAGAACAGCTCCATGAGTTTATGTTGTGGATTAATCTTTGCGATATCCACCTTAAATTTAGCCCAAACATAAGTAAATCCAAAATTGAATTCCTGGATATCTGGATACAAATCATGGATGAGAAAATAGAGGTTAGCCTCTATACCAAACCCACGGCCAAGAACACCTTACTCCAATATTCTAGTTACCACCCCCGCAGTCAGAAAGATAACATCCCCTTCAGCCAATTCCTACGGCTCCGTAGGAATTGTACCACCATATCAAACTACAATATACATGCTGAAGAGCTGAAATCCAAGTTTGCAAATAGAGGCTATCCCCCAAAACTAATAAAGGATGCCTATAAAAGAGCAAAATACTATGACAGAACAGTATTATTGCAGACAAAGGAAACGAAAATTGAGGAGAAATTGGTCTGTGTAACCACCCATTCCAACATTGACAATAAGATCAGACAGGTCATTAACAAAGAGTGGCATATTTTGAATTCAGATAGCTCCAAAAAAACTATACCTAAGCCCATCTTTGCGTTCAGACGCAATAAAAACCTAAGGAATTCTTTGGTCAAGTCTAAGATATCCTCTGTGAACACTTATGTACAGAAATCTATTACTGGAGCTAGACCCATAAGTGGAACACACAAATGTGGCAACTGCCATGCCTGCCAGTTTGCTATTGTTACTAGTGAATTGATTTGGAATAAACGTACTTTTTCATTTAAAGAAATGACCAACTGCCGCACTCGTAATATAGTCTACCTTATCCTTTGTCCTTGCAACAAAGGATATGTAGGCGAAACCAGCAGAGAATTTCGTGTACGTTTTAGTGAACACAAGTCAGCCATACACAATAAGCGAGAGGGGGCCCCCTTGGTGGCCCACTGGATTGGCCAGCAACACACTATCTCTGACCTCAGGTGGCTAATCTTGGAACATATCCACCCATCGAATAAAATCAATGTGG
This sequence comes from Triturus cristatus, assembly GCF_964204655.1. Lineage (NCBI taxonomy): Eukaryota > Metazoa > Chordata > Amphibia > Caudata > Salamandridae > Triturus > Triturus cristatus. The sequence continues at coordinate 812,553,503 of NC_140585.1, read as the reverse complement.
ATGCTACTAGACGTAAAAGAGAGGTCTTTTGGATTTATATTCTCCAAACTCAAGAAAAAGGCCTGAACGAATATCTGCCATGGGAAAATGTGATTATATGAGTCTCCTATTTCTGATCTCCTGCTGTTGCTTTTTGGTAGACCCATGTATGCAGTGTGTACCTTTTGATACATTTCGAGTTATTCATCTGTTATGAAGAAGCAGGGCTAGTAGACGGATATTCGCAGATTTTTCCTATTATTGTAGCAGTTGTCGCATGTTTCTATTTTTTCCACCAGTGAGGACATTCGATTCTGCAGTTTTGTCCATACATGCACCTTCCGTTGCACTTTCCAATCGGGTTTTCTCTATTTATGAGAATGAGTGGTTATATATCTCTCTACATTATTTACCGATCAACGCCCTTCATGGAATTCTTGTCGATACTTTTGGGTCTATCTGTCAACTATATATAGACTCTCCATTAAACCGATTCTTAGTCCTGCGTCTATTTCCTTGTTCTCAATCGGCAGACTCCGTATATTAGTCCTTTGTTCATTATGCTGTCCCTCTACTTCCGGGTTGCCATATAAGGAAGACGCCAGAACACTCCGTGTTCTAGGCAGGCTATCGGGAGAAACAGGATCCTTCTTGCGCTTATCCGGGTAAGCATTACACTGACACCATCGGATTACTATGGTACCCATTTTTCGAGTTAAACCCCCGGTATCACTCTTTACGCTTTATAGACCTTGGGTGTATTTATCTTTACAGATTGGATGTGAACTTCGTTCACCCATACCGTATCCCACCCGCTATCTATCACGCTCCTTAGGACTATAGCCTGCCAAAGTATTTTACGGAAACTTGTAAGGTATTTATACATCTTTTCTATCTAACCTCCTTAACTCGTGGAACTATACCTAGTTCTCCCTTGCTCCCCCTTAAACTCAGTGTTTATACACTTCTAGGTCCTGAGTAACTTGGAGGTCGCGCTGATGTTACTCATACCATACTCCTGGCGAAATTGAATGACTAACTGGAAATTTCTCTGATCTACTTTTTATATATATCCAGGCTTGGATATTATTTATGTGGATGACGATCTACGCTGTAGGTAAGCTGCCCAGTATAGTACCTACAATATCTACCTTACCCTGATAGAGTATTACTTCCATCGGTATTTCTTGGTTTAGTTTATATATTTCTACCTTTTCAGGTTACTTTTGAATGTGACCATTTCAATTTTACCTATCCAATCAACCCCGGATTTAATAGATGGCATTGTTGAAAGCATCGACCCAAACTGCCTTGTAAATTCTTGCTACCTCGGCAGAGTAAGTAAGTTAGTTAGTGCCGCTTTAGCGCCTCCAGTATCATACGCTCGCTGTCACACCTTGCGCAAAGAAATACCAGTAGGCCATTGTCTCTCACACTACTAGATTGTAGAGATATATTTGCATTGACATGTCCTCTTAATTTTCACGCGCTGCTTGAGATATTGTTTGCTTCCATCCCCAATAGGTCCATCTAGGATATAGAGTTTTTATACCTAGCACTACCTGTATTATTTCCGCTCTCTTAGTTTAAAAATTCTCCTTACCTGTACATATTAGTATTTACCAATCTTTCGAGAAGAGTTAACATGTGTCTGTCCTTTATGCCATTTCCCCAGTTCCCATGTATTAATTCAACACAAAGAACGAAATTAATTCAACACAAAGAACGAAGTTGCTGTCTTCCTTGTACCCTCTTACTATAAGAGAGCCGATGCAAGACAAGTATGTGCATATATTCTATGTTTATATCCTCTTATGTCTAATATTCAGGTGATGGGTTTTTGGAATCTTACTTCCCTCACTATTTTCTTCCATCTAAGGTGATTGGCTTTCATCACGGGCACACATGAGCCCTTAACGTTTCTATTTTCTTTAAAAGCTCCTCCCACCTTCTCAAAGAAATTAGCTAACTTAAAATCATGACAATATATTCATATAAGTTCTTTTTACCCACAGACCAACGGCTGTTATCATTGATTGTGTGACTATACCTTGCTAGGTTGGACACCTAACTAGGCCCAGAGGCCTTTTGTTGTTTGAAAGACCACCAAAGTACGCCCTGAAGAAGGAGCCCTCTAAAGCAACCCGTGTGCTCCGAAACGCGCGTAGGCGCTGGTCTCATGTGTATAATGCACAACTCATGGTTTTAACTGCTATTATATTGTCGTCTGTGTTAAAAGCGTCTGTTTGTGTTTTTAAAAAAAAAAAAAAAAAAGATAATGAAAAAATGAAAAAATTTATCAAAATGAACAAATAAATGAAATAATTTTGTTTTGTACACCGTGGTCTGTGGTTGTTGTTAAAAATTGTGGACATATTGCCCTTTTGAAAGATAAGCGTAGGAAGTTTTGCGTTTCGTACAGGACACACGGGTCACAGTGTATTAGGCAAGACAGACATGGAGCACCATACACACCCGTGATGGGCCCAACCAGCTGAGGGGGTGGCCGCACAACCGTGCTGACAGACACATTGAGTACAGCAACAGTCATGCGCAGAGGTCAGGGATCCAGTCCAGTGTCCTGGGGGGCACCCAGGTATGTGTAGACAGGTGGCAGAACCATGTCCTGCAAGCTTGAGTCCGGTGGATGCAGAGAATGGGGGCCTGGCCAACGTTGGATGCATGGGGATGGCACATGTCACAATACCCACACAGTCATGGACATCATGCACAATACACAGTCTCAGCCCACACACACAGCTTGCATCTTGCTACTCGACACATAGATACATAGCCACTATCCGGGAAAACCATGCCAGACATGCTGGATGCACAGTGGCAACACACCAGCATTGACTGAGAAGAGGCACCTTGGAGGCATAGGGACACCTTTATTAGTCATGTTTTCGGGATTGCAGAGGCAACTTGAAGTACACATGAACACTTCATGTGGAGTAACATGTGGGTCCAACACTGGCACCCCCCTTCTGCAGCACAAATGCGTGATAGCCATGGAACTGGCACACAATTGTCGGGCACCAGCTAAACACCCACAGCTGCTCATGGAGAGACTGCCATACACCATTGATCCGCTGATGTAGAAGTCCCACACCATGTCAAGCCAATGCAAACCGTATGTGTCCGAGGGCAGTGTTACACACATTGATGCCATCATCACAATCCACTATCCCATCACTGATGACTGTCAACCAGTCAGACCATCTATTCAGGTGTACACGGCTGCATGTCGTGTCCCATGGTGATGCTACATGGCTGCAGAGGAACCAAACATCGACAGGGGCAGTGTGCATACTTCGTGAACAACTGCCACACCCAATACACCCCTGATGCATCCCTTACCCTAAGGAGACTTCCAAACTTGTCCGTGCGTGTAACGCTGAGTCAGCACACGATGACGTGTCCATGAGGAATAGCAGTGCCACAACAATGCAACCAGCAGACGGCATGCGCAAGTACCTGGGGATGAGAGACACACAAGAAGTCAGCCACAAAAAGCACAGCCACTTGCATGTGCATGTACTCGACACCTGTATGGATGACAACATGCTAGTTCACAATTATGACTGGGGAAATACAACCATCACTGCCACCATCACTCCAGTGACACACCCACACACACCTCTGACTCACGTGCCATACATGCAGGTGGAGACACACATCACAACACATGCCACACGTGGAGCAATGTGTGCACACTCAGACACTGGTACTCACCACTAAGCAAAGAAGTTGCGTATGAGCCGAGTCCGGATGTCCTCTTGCGGCTCCACATCCTCCACATCACTAGCCCCATTGCCAAGCCCTTCGTCCTCCACGGGTGGATGGTCCTCGTCATCTTGATCCAGGATGAGTGGCACAGCTTTCTCAACTGCCATGTTGTGCAGCATGCAGCAGACCATGAAGATTTTGCAGACCTTCGCAGGGGCATATGGGAGCGCGCCGCCGGTCTTGTGGAGGCACCTAAATCGGCTCTTCAGCAGGCCAAACGTCCTCTCTATCACTCGCCTTGTCCGGCCATGGGCGGTGTTGTAGCGGAGCTGGGCCGGCCTGATGGGGTTGCGGAGAGGTGTGAGCAGCCATGGCATGTTGGGATAGCCAGCTTCCCCTACATGGGAAGCACATGGACATCGTTAGAACTGGTGAAGCGGTCGTGCTGGTAGGCTATGCAAAATACAGGACAGACAGACTGTACCCACCAACAACACATGCTCGTTCGTTGCGCAGCTGCATCATCATTTCAGGCACCCTGCTACGCCTCATGATGTAGGCATTGTGTGCTGATCCTGGAAAACGAGCACAGACATGTGAAATCACCATGTTGGACAGACACACCACAAGGGCATTGATGGAGTGGTAGTGCTTCCGATTGCGGTACGCTACCTCCCGTGCGTGTGGTGGTACCAAAGCTACATGTGTCCCATCTATGGACCCAATGACATGGGGCATCCCTCCCAGGGCATAGAATCCACGCTTGACCCCAGTCAACTGTTCAGGGGTTGGGAACTTGATGAAGTCATTCAGGTGAATCAACATGGCCTCTAAGAAATCATGTAGCACACGGCAGAACATGCTCTGGGACATGCCACCAACATGAGCTATGGTATTTTGAAAGGTACCCGTGGCTAGAAAATGTAGGGCTGCCATTACCTTCAGCTTGGGTGTCAGTGCCGTAGGATACCTGTGCAGCGGTTGCAGGTGTGGTGCCAGTCTCGCCGTCAACTCCAGAATCAACCGTTGGGGGAAGCGGTAGCACCGGATACGATCATTCTCCCGCATGGCAGCCAAGTCCGGAATTGCTTGGGGAAGAGGCGGCGCTCTGCAGGAATTTGGAAGCGACACGGAAGAGTGAGTGCCCCACAACAACAAATAATTTGTACTGAGCACATGTTAATCTGTCTATACACATATGCTACATACGGAGTCAGGTATGTGCCACATGCCCTGGACACGTATGGCTGGCAGCTGACACTCCTACCAAGACCCAGCTACACACGGAGATTGAGAACCTCCACATGCCATGCCATGGGATTAGCTGTGTCCCAGTGCAAGTGAACAGCCAGACGCAAGACAGGAGTGACATACACCCACACATCAGCAGAAGTAGGATGCAGATTGCAGAGACTGGTAGCGGAACACTAGAGCCACAGGTCACATGACATTACACTAGGACAGCCCACACACCTTGCCATGAAGGTGCACATGTCATGACTCACCACACATTCATTGAGAGGATGCAGACATGTCCTTGTCACGCTACTCCGTGTCCCATGCATACATACGCACCTCACATCCGATACCACATGTGGCATGGTGTGCGGAACAGTGTCCAATGTCAATCTACACACATACACATGTTGGTTGCTGCAACAGCTGCCGCTTTTGAGGGTGCTCCAACATCAACCTAATGGGAAGCCCCCACACATACATGACATAGTCACATCGTGCACCGTGGGTAGTGACAAGTCAGGTGTGGTAACCCCTGTACCGGGCATCAGGGGACACTTCCGTGTGTTGGTGTCCGTGCCATGCCAGTGACGCTCATCCCAAGTGTGCAGTACGACATGCACACATGTCAAAGGAGTCAAGGGCATGCCTGGCACACATTGCACCGTCACACATTACATCTGTACACATCTCATCATACATCTGGTGCCTTCTCGACTCAGGAGTAATGTTCCACATCACAGCCTGTCACACCTGTGCCCCACACATGTAGTAATGCACAGACAATGCCTTGATGTCCATCCATGGACAAGTGTGTCCGCCCTATTCCTTCCTGTGTGCTGCCTGTCACCACTGTGATGTGTGAAAACCGCCGTACTGCTGCTAAGAGGGCCTGTGTACGTTCCAATATCACTATGGGAGTGCTGCCGTATGTGTACCCATCGTGATGGTGAGCGTACAGGCATGTTTACGGTCCGTACCACTACGAGTACGCATACGCAAGAACACCCATAGTGATATGGAGCGTACAGGCGCGTGTATGGCCCTACCACTATGCGTGTTCTTGCGTATGCGTACTCGTGGTGGTACGGACCGTACACACGCCTGTACACTTCATATCACTCTGGGTGTCCTCGCGTATGCGTACTCGTAGTGGTACGGGCCGTACACGCGCCTGTACGCTCCCTATCACTACGTGTACGCATACGCGAGAACACCCATAGTGAGATGGAGCGTACAGGCGCGTGTACGGCCCTACCACTATGGGTGTTCTTGCGTATGCGTACTCGTGGTGGTACGGACCGTACACACTTCTGTACGCTCCATATCACTCTGGGTGTCCTCGCGTATGCGTACTCGTAGTGGTACGGGCCGTACACGCGCCTGTACGCTCCCTATCACTACGTGTACGCATACGCGAGAACACCCATAGTGAGATGGAGCGTACAGGCGCGTGTACGGTCCTACCACTATGGGTGTTCTTGCGTATGCGTACTCGTAGTGGTACGGACCGTACACACGCCTGTACGCTCCATATCACTCTGGGTGTCCTCGCGTATGCGTACTCGTAGTGGTACGGATCGTACACACGCCTGTACGCCTGTACGCTCCATATCACTATGAGTGTTCTCGCGTATGCGTACACGTAGTGATAGGGAGCGTACAGGCGCGTGTACGGCCCATACCACTACGAGTACGCATACGCGAGGACACCCAGAGTGATAGTGAACGTAGGCACGCGTGTACGGGCCGTTGCTATGCATTTGGGGTGCCCTAGGGCCCCGGAACGCACCGTACCTGTGTGTGAAACTCCAAATTCCATAGGGGACACATGAGGGACAAGTATTAAGGCCTACATGCATGCTGGTTGTCATGGAGACCAAGTTCAAATTTTGAATTTGTTCAGGAAGCTGCACGGCAGAAGTCAGTTGGAATGAATCTACTTTGTTGCAATGTGTTTGTGGGGCTGACATCATGCAGGAGAAAAAAACAGATTGAGAACACACAGACTGCTAGGTTTGAAGGGATTGGAGGAAATATAGGATGCAAATGTGAGTGACCAATCACTCTGTACTCCTGTGCATGAGATGGGCCAGCAAGGCAGATATAAGGCAGCCAGGTCCCATGAGGGAGCACTTGCCTGCACATCTCTGTATTCCACGACCCAGCTGCTGCTACTGATTCCCTGGAACCATGTCAAGGGCTGTGGAGAGGTCACAGCCATTCACCCTGGAGGAGAACATGGCTTTGGTGGATGTGATCCTCCCACGGTACCCCATGCTGTATGGGCGACCAGGTTATCAGGTGAGTGCAGTGTCCACTGGCACAGACTGTGTCCCTTTTTAGTGACTGTGACTTCTGCCATTGTGTCTAGGTGTGAGACACATGCTATGTACTGTAGGGGGGGTACCAGGGGGGGAATCCCAGCAGTGCCCAGAGACAGGAGGGGTGGGTGCCTATCACTCCCAGCAGTGCCCTGCGACAGGAGGGGTGTGTGCAGAGTCCTCCCAGCAGTGCCCTCAGACAGGAGGGGTGGGGGCCTATCACTCCCAGCAGTGCCCTGAGACAGGAGGGGTGTGTGCAGAGTCCTCCCAGCAGTGCCCTGAGACAGGAGGGGTGTGTGCAGAGTCCTCCCAGCAGTGCCCAGAGACAGGAGGGGTGGGTGCCTATCACTCCCAGCAGTGCCCTGCGACAGGAGGGGTGTGTGCAGAGTCCTCCCAGCAGTGCCCTCAGACAGGAGGGGTGGGGGCCTATCACTCCCAGCAGTGCCCTGAGACAGGAGGGGTGTGTGCAGAGTCCTCCCAGCAGTGCCCTGAGACAGGAGGGGTGTGTGCAGAGTCCTCCCAGCAGTGCCCTGAGACAGGAGGGGTGGGGGCCTATCACTCCCAGCAGTGCCCTGAGACAGGAGGGGTGGGTGCAGAGTCCTCCCAGCAGTGCCCTGAGACAGGAGGGGTGGGGGCCTATCACTCCCAGCAGTGCCCTGAGACAGGAGGGGTGTGTGCAGAGTCCTCCCAGCAGTGCCCTGAGACAGGAGGGGTGGGGGCCTATCACTCCCAGCAGTGCCCTGAGACAGGAGGGGTGGGGGCCTATCACTCCCAGCAGTGCCCTGAGACAGGAGGGGTGGGGGCCTATCACTCCCAGCAGTGCCCTGAGACAGGAGGGGTGTGTGCAGAGTCCTCCCAGCAGTGCCCTGAGACAGGAGGGGTGTGTGCAGAGTCCTCCCAGCAGTGCCCTGAGACAGGAGGGGTGGGGGCCTATCACTCCCAGCAGTGCCCTGAGACAGGAGGGGTGGGTGCAGAGTCCTCCCAGCAGTGCCCTGAGACAGGAGGGGTGGGGGCCTATCACTCCCAGCAGTGCCCTGAGACAGGAGGGGTGGGTGCAGAGTCCTCCCAGCAGTGCCCTGAGACAGGAGGGGTGTGTGCAGAGTCCTCCCAGCAGTGCCCTGAGACAGGAGGGGTGGGGGCCTATCACTCCCAGCAGTGCCCTGAGACAGGAGGGGTGTGTGCAGAGTCCTCCCAGCAGTGCCCTGAGACAGGAGGGGTGTGTGCAGAGTCCTCCCAGCAGTGCCCTGAGACAGGAGGGGTGGGGGCATATCACTCCCAGCAGTGCCCTGAGACAGGAGGGGTAGGTGCAGAGTCCTCCCAGCAGTGCCCTGAGACAGGAGGGGTGGGGGCCTATCACTCCCAGCAGTGCCCTGAGACAGGAGGGGTGGGTGCAGAGTCCTCCCAGCAGTGCCCTGAGACAGGAGGGGTGTGTGCAGAGTCCTCCCAGCAGTGCCCTGAGACAGGAGGGGTGGGGGCCTATCACTCCCAGCAGTGCCCTGAGACAGGAGGGGTGGGTGCAGAGTCCTCCCAGCAGTGCCCTGAGACAGGAGGGGTGTGTGCAGAGTCCTCCCAGCAGTGCCCTGAGACAGGAGGGGTGGGGGCCTATCACTCCCAGCAGTGCCCTGAGACAGGAGGGGTGGGTGCAGAGTCCTCCCAGCAGTGCCCTGAGACAGGAGGGGTGGGGGCCTATCACTCCCAGCAGTGCCCTGAGACAGGAGGGGTGTGTGCAGAGTCCTCCCAGCAGTGCCCTGAGACAGGAGGGGTGGGGGCCTATCACTCCCAGCAGTGCCCTGAGACAGGAGGGGTGTGTGCAGAGTCCTCCCAGCAGTGCTCTGAGACAGGAGGGGTGGGGGCCTATCACTCCCAGCAGTGCCCTGAGACAGGAGGGGTGTGTGCAGAGTCCGTGGGGGCCTATCACTCCCAGCAGTGCCCTGAGACAGGAGGGGTGGGTGTGATGCACAGTGTGAGCCTGGATCATTGATTGTGTAGTTGCCCTCATTCCACCTGTGTCCTTTCAATGGCACGTACTGCTTTTGGCCTTCCCCCAGAGGATCATGTCCCTATGACAAAGGTGCAATGCGTTGGATGCATACTATGCCTTGTTGTAAACAGCAAATGTGTTCTAATCTGTGTCCCTGTGACATGTGCCAGGTGTATTGATGTAGTGTCACTTGTCCATCCTCACAGGTAGACGCCTCTGCCAAGGAGAAGATATGGCTGGACGCCGTCAGCGCCGTGAGGAGTGCGGATGGTCGGAATCGGCGCCTGTCCCAGGTGAGGAAACGCTGGCAGGATATCCGGTGCTGGACGCGGAGGATCGCACGGGTCCTGCTGGGGGACTCACCTGAGAGCCATAAGAACCGCGGGCGCCGCCGTCTCTCCCACATCCAGAAACGTGTGCTGGCGGTGGTCTTTCCTGACTTGGACAGGCGCCTACAGGAGATGCAGCAGCCGGAAGGGGGTAGGTACATGTGTGTGTTTGTTGTGTTTCACCAGCATTTGTAAGTGCACTGTTCCATGGATACACTTCCAGGGTTTATGGTGCTGTGCAGATCCTGTTACCCACAGTGTTGCAGGGCTCTCCTGCCTCCCTTCCCCACCTTGCAATGTGTTCCCTGGTCTCTGTGTAGTCACTCCATCACAAAGTTATGTAGCCTGACACCTTCTCCAAGTGTACAATGCCTGCAGCATAATGTGTGGGGGTGGTGTGTAACAGGTTTAGTGACCTTGCCTGTGCCCTGTCCAGTTCTGGACTTGTGGGTTCCATGTCAGTTGGCACTAATGCTGATTCCAGACATGGGAGTTAATCTCTCGAGTGCGAGGCCTTCCAGCAGGCATGTCCCATGTGGTGGCCTGTGACATGATGTGCATGATTGTGCGTTACGCATAGTGCAGGGATGTTAGCGTGTGTTGCAGTCATTCCCATTCAGGAGCATGGAGTTGTGTGGCCACTACTGTCCCCAGGGGCATCTTTTCCTAGGTATCATGTGTGTAATCCGAGAATGTCGACAATCTCTGTGTCTACAGCATAGGTTGTGCTCTGTGCCATTGTCCCCTGGCACCATGTATATTGACGTGAGATGTATTACAAGTGTCCACTGTACAGCCTGACCTGATTTTCCTATTACATACTCACGGTGGCCATTGCCTTTGTGTCTTGTTGCAATCATCTGATGATGCCCATTTGTACATGATAATTTGGACAGCCGCACCTTGGGTAGTTTGTGTGCAATATTGAAGTTTTGCATCCCATGTGTATTTCACCCTGACTAAGAGATGTAAGTGCTTCCTGTGTCTCCACAGATTTGTCTCATGTAGGGGGTGGGTGGTGCGGGCATGGCCTACATGTCAAGACCTGTCATCTCCTTGTTAGGACTGGCCAGTGTGTGATGTTTGTGTGGACATACACTCAAGGTGCATTGTGCCAGTCAGGGTGGGCATGTTATCAGTATTACCTATGCTGCATGTGCCTCTAGTTCCTGGATGTGGTCCCTGCTCATCCCTATTGCCTGCCACGCTGTGTGGTGCAGATGCAGTGCTGGATTGTCCCCAGGGCCTTGCTCCTCAGTCAAAATTCCATGTCATCTCATTTGCTATTGTGTCATGCTCTCCATAGTTTTTCCATGGCATGGTGGGTCACACAACTGTGTCTTGCAGGGCCTACATATGTACCTTGTTTTGTAGTTGTAACTCTTTCTTTGTTTCAGGCTATGCACTGTGACCTAAGTAGATTTGACTCATGTGACATATGTATACAGGTGTATGATTAATTTCTGTCTCTTCACCCTGCCCACAGCATCGTCGGGGGACACGGAGGGAGACATGGACACAGACGGCGCGGAGGGACCGAGCACCAGTGCCAGCGGTGGCATCGTGCCTGGCACTTCGAGTGGGACAGAGGCGGAGGAGAGTGAACCCGGGGACCTGTCGACTGGCACAACAGAGTATGAAGCTGACGGGTCCGAGGATGATCTCTCCGAGTGGGCGGTGGCTGCACCACCATCTGACAGCAGCCCTACATCTCGCACCGCCCCCTCCATTGGCATCAGCCGCCTCCCACTTGCTCGTGTCCCTTCCCAACGTGCCCGGTCACCACATGTCTCCTTCCTGCCGGGCACCGCACCCCCTGCCCCTGTCTCCACTGCTGCCGCCAATGCTGAGTCTGTGGACATCCAGCGGCAGTTGCAGATTGGTCAGACTGCGATCCTTAATGTCCTCCATGGCCACAGCCAGGTCCTCAACAACATGGAGGCATACTTGGAGGGCATTCATTCATCGCAGGCTGACCAACGCAACTTGCTGAGGTCCATAGACTCCACACTGACTGCAGCAGTGGGTCTCCTGCAGCGCTACGTCCCACCCCCTACCCCTGCTCCTTCCACACTTCCCACTCCCATGCCTGTCCCACATACACACAGACGTAAGCATGCATCCACCACAACAGACACAGGCACCACACCAGCAGGGAAGGTCCGCCGCACACCTCCTGACACGCACACACAGGGTGAAGTAGGCACACCCACTGGGTCGGGGGGCAAACGTGTGACACGCAGCCAGAGTGGGAGTCCGCATTCCACCCAATCCACTCCCTCCAAATCCCCTCCCCTCAGTTCTCCTGGCCACATCTCCCCCAAAGACTCCTTCATGGCCGCTCTGTCCCTGAGCCCCACAGTGACACCACCCCGCAAGCGGTCAAGGAAGTCCACGGTCAGGGTGCTTGAGTCCCCCCCCCTGTCCACACCCTCCCCCAGTGGCGCTGCGACCCATCCCTCTGACCCCCCCCCCCCTCCTTGGGGCCTGTGGTTCCTTCGGGTGCAGGGGAGTCCCTGGAGGACCTTGCCGAGGTGTGCAGCGCGCTCCTAGAATCCACCTTTGGCCCTGCCCCACCCCCTGTGGTGGAGTCCTCCATCCCTGCACCCACGTCGCCTACCCTTCGCCCTCTTGTCCCTGCGGTGCCTGTTCATTCCCCCCCACTTGATGCCCTCACCCCTGTGGAAGACAACGGCTTGTAACTGTGCAGGCAAGCTAGGGGACACGCATCCCACTGTGTCCCCCATCCAGCTGTGACTCCTGGACTGCCCTATGGGCTTTGTAAATATTGAACTTACTACATACCAGTTTTTGGATCATGCTGAATAAAGCTATTTATTTTTTGCCCTTGGAACACTCCTGCTTTGCTGGCATTGCTGTCGGTGGGGCTGCTACATGGTTGTGGGTGGTGTTCATGTGTTGGGTGTGTGGGAAATGTAGTAGTGTGCTGCTCATAGGGGGGACCATGGGATCTGTGTGCCATCACACGGTGTTAGCTAGCTTTCTCAATTCATGTAAGCAGTTGCTGCATGTTGCAATTGTCCCAAGGTGTTTTCCTTCCTCTGTGTACCCTGACTTCTTCCCTGCAGGGTGTTCACAATATTTACCGCCGAGCTGTGTGTACATTAGCTGGGTGTGTGACGGACTCCTTCAACTTTGCACATGCATGCTGAGCCATTCTCCACCTGCATCATTCGTGGCATCCTTGGTAGTCATTGTACTTGTGTATGTGGACTATTGACATGACTTCATGTGTACATGTTTTCTTTTTGGCCCTATGCATGCGTATACTCCCAGCCTCGCACACATGTGGTACATGTACTGCAGGGTCTTTGTGCACCTGACTGACATTTGTGGGCATGGTATCTGTGGCTACTCCACCCTTTGCGTTCCATGGGCACTGCTGGGAGTGATAGGCACCCACCCCTCCTGTCTTAGGGCACTGCTGGGAGGACTCTGCACCCACCCCTCCTGTCTCTGGGCACTGCTGGGAGTGATAGGCCCCCACCCCTCCTGTCTCAGGGCACTGCTGGGAGTGATAGGCACCCACCCCTCCTGTGTCAGGGCACTGCTGGGAGGACTCTGCACACACCCCTCCTGTCTCAGGGCACTGCTGGGAGTGATAGGCACCCACCCCTCCTGTGTCAGGGCACTGCTGGGAGGACTCTGCACACACCCCTCCTGTCTCTGGGCACTGCTGGGAGTGATAGGCACCCACCCCTCCTGTGTCAGGGCACTGCTGGGAGGACTCTGCACACACCCCTCCTGTCTCAGGGCACTGCTGGGAGGACTCTGCACACACCCCTCCTGTCTCAGGGCACTGCTGGGAGTGATAGACACCCACCCCTCCTGTGTCAGGGCACTGCTGGGAGGACTCTGCACACACCCCTCCTGTGTCAGGGCACTGCTGGGAGGACTCTGCACACACCCCTCCTGTCTCAGGGCACTGCTGGGAGGACTCTGCACCCACCCCTCCTGTCTCAGGGCACTGCTGGGAGGACTCTGCACCCACCCCTCCTGTCTCTGGGCACTGCTGGGAGTGATAGGCCCCCACCCCTCCTGTCTCAGGGCACTGCTGGGTGGACTCTGCACCCACCCCTCCTGTCTCTGGGCACTGCTGGGAGTGATAGGCCCCCACCCCTCCTGTCTCAGGGCACTGCTGGGAGTGATAGGCCCCCGCCCCTCCTGTCTCAGGGCACTGCTGGGAGTGATAGGCACCCACCCCTCCTGTCTCAGGGCACTGCTGGGAGTGATAGGCACCCACCCCTCCTGTGTCAGGGCACTGCTGGGAGGACTCTGCACACACCCCTCCTGTCTCAGGGCACTGCTGGGAGGACTCTGCACACACCCCTCCTGTCTCAGGGCACTGCTGGGAGGACTCTGCACCCACCCCTCCTGTCTCAGGGCACTGCTGGGAGTGATAGGCACCCACCCCTCCTGTGTCAGGGCACTGCTGGGAGGACTCTGCACCCACCCCTCCTGTCTCAGGGCACTGCTGGGAGTGATAGGCACCCACCCCTCCTGTGTCAGGGCACTGCTGGGAGGACTCTGCACACACCCCTCCTGTCTCAGGGCACTGCTGGGAGGACTCTGCACACACCCCTCCTGTCTCAGGGCACTGCTGGGAGTGATAGGCACCCACCCCTCCTGTGTCTGGGCACTGCTGGGAGGACTCTGCACACACCCCTCCTGTCTCAGGGCACTGCTGGGAGGACTCTGCACACACCCCTCCTGTCTCAGGGCACTGCTGGGAGTGATAGGCACCCACCCCTCCTGTGTCAGGGCACTGCTGGGAGGACTCTGCACACACCCCTCCTGTGTCAGGGCACTGCTGGGAGGACTCTGCACACACCCCTCCTGTCTCAGGGCACTGCTGGGAGGACTCTGCACCCACCCCTCCTGTCTCTGGGCACTGCTGGGAGTGATAGGCCCCCACCCCTCCTGTCTCAGGGCACTGCTGGGAGGACTCTGCGCCCACCCCTCCTGTCTCTGGGCACTGCTGGGAGTGATAGGCCCCCACCCCTCCTGTCTCAGGGCACTGCTGGGAGTGATAGGCACCCACCCCTCCTGTGTCAGGGCACTGCTGGGAGGACTCTGCACACACCCCCCTGTCTCAGGGCACTGCTGGGAGTGATAGGCCCCCACCCCTCCTGTCTCAGGGCACTGCTGGGAGGACTCTGCACACACCCCTCCTATTTCACAATATGTATGCTCATGACATACACGGATGTGGGTACGCTCCATGCATTCGAGGTGGGGGTACGTGTCGTATTTACACTGTTGGGGTGGGGGGTACGCTCCATACGTCCGCGGGTGAGGGTACGTGTCGTACGTACAATGTTTGCATGGGGGGTACGCTCCATGCATTCGAGGTGAGGGTACGGGTCGTACTTACACTCTTGGGGTGGGGGTACACTCCATGCATTCGAGGTGAGGGTACGGATTGTACTTACACTGTTGGGGTGGGGGTACGCTCCATACGTACGCGGGTGGGGGTACGGGTCGTACTTACACTGTTGGGGTGGGGGTATGCTCCATATGAACGCGGGTGGGGGTACGGGTCGTACTTACACTGTTGGCGTGGGGGTACGCTCCATGCATTTGAGGTGAGGGTACGGATCGTACTTACACTGTTGGGGTGGGGGTATGCTCCATACGAACGCGGGTGGGGGTACGGGTCGTACTTACACTGTTGGCGTGGGGGTACGCTCCATGCATTCGAGGTGAGGGTACGGATCGTACTTACACTGTTGGGGTGGGGGTATGCTCCATACGAACGCGGGTGGGGGTACGGGTCGTACTTACACTGTTGGCATGGGGGATACGCTCCTTGCATACGCGGGTGGGGGTACGGGTCGTACTTACACTGTTGGGGTGGGGGGTACGCTCCTTGCATACGCGGGTGAGGGTACGGGTCGTACTTACACTGTTGGGGTGGGGGTACGCTCCATGCATACGGGGTGGGGGTACGGGTCGTACTTACACTGTTGGCATGGGGGGTACGCTCCTTGCATACGCGGGTGGGGGTACGGGTCGTACTTACACTGTTGGGGTGGGGGGTACGCTCCTTGCATACGCGGGTGAGGGTACGGGTCGTACTTACACTGTTGGGGTGGGGGTACGCTCCATGCATACGGGGTGGGGGTACGGTCCGTACATATCCGTCCCCACGCTATGTGATGCTTGTGCGGCCCGTACCCAGGCCTTTGCCACGTGGGTACGAGCCGTCCCGCCATTGTTGGGGTGACGTAGGTGTGTGCGTGGTACGACTCGTACCCACGCTCTTAAGGCGTGGGTACGGGACGTACCTGTCTGGTTGTGTTGCCGGTTCGCGTCGTCAAGAACTTCCGTTGTGGCGGTCGCTGGCTTAGCTGGACACGCCCCCACCCCCTCGTAGTAACCAGGGCCTGGGAGTCAGGTATGTCCAGGGCATGTGTGCTGTGTGACTTTGGTGGGGGGTTTGTGGCCTGCCCTGGTCCTGCCACCCCCCCCCACTTTCCCCCCTCCCTTAGTTGTTCTGACCTTCTGCGGCATCTGCGTCGTAACCTGTAGAGGAGGTTGACTGCTATGAGGGCCGGGATGACACGTAGGTTCGGGTCCATGTCTGTCCGTCGCGTAAGGGTACTCCTTGTTCGCGTCGTCCTGTCTGTCCGTCGCGTACTGGTACTCCTTGTTCGCGTCGTCCTGATTTCCCGGCAGTTTTTGGCTGCCGGATAATATTCACCGTGCGGGATGACGTCGGTGCGAATCGTAATTCCTGGTTCGTGAATGGCAGGCTGCGAGCGTCCCGACGTCAGGTCGGCGCTTTCCCGGATCGCATTTGTAGGTTTATTTTCGTCGGTCGGGGTTTTGTACGATTCGTACGGAAATGGTGTTTCCGTGCGAATCGTAATTCCATGTTGGTAGATTTTGACGACCGGGTACGCGTCGGACGGAGAATTTGCTTCGTCCGACGGTTTGTACCCGGTTTTTACAGGATCGTGATCGGCGCCTTAATATTAGGCAGAAAAATGCTTTTTAAACGGAAGAAATTGGATGAGAGGCAATATGATGGTACAAATAGTTTCAATACAACACAGAACAGATCAAGAAAAAGAGATGTATTATATCTTCCGTCTTTTATTGTTCTTGTTGCACTTCGCACAAAACAGTCAGCCAACGCGTTTCGCCCAAACACGGGCTTCTTCAGGGCTGAAATGGCATACAATACAAAAACCTTCTTAAAAAACAGACAAAATATTCAAAGACAGACAATAATTCTAAAATGTCAAATGTCCATAAATGATAAGCTAAAGAGGAAAAAGCGAAAGAACCACCATCTTATCCACGTGATTCAGGAAACAGGACACATTCCAAGAAAATGTGTATGTGTAAGACAAAGGAGAAAGAGACCCTATCACACCCGTGAAAAGAAAATACTTAAAAAATAAGTGACCCTTGTTCCACGCAATTCCAAAGATAACGTGGATACTTCAAAAATAAGGAAAAAAATAAGGAAAAAAAAAAAAAAAAAAGGAGGAAAAAAATAAGACAAATAAATATCTGTAGCCTAAAGTAAGCATGGCTACATCACCAATGCGTTATATATTGAAGCTTACCAAAATTATTAAGAGCGTAGGATATTTCTTTGATGATCGGCAACAAGAAAAACGTCAAATCCGTCAAGCTATATTAAATAGAAAAGCCTTTCCTTAGTGAGTGACTAATATTAAGATGCCAAAAAAATAACAACTTATGAAACCAAAATAAGCAAAAAGAGAACATACCCAATGTATGGCGACAATGAGACACAACGACCTCAGAGACCCAAGGGTAAACGATCTTTGTCTGAGGTCTTAATTCTGTAAGACAAGAATATCGACTCAATGGTTGCACTCTCATAAATCATGAAAGCAATTAGCAACTGCAAATAATGCATTCCACCCTTCATATTAATCCAATTAAAACATCCTAAATTGTATATCAAGCACTCCATTCGAATATCCTAAGCCCATGGTTACGCACAAACGCATTGAATTCCACGGAAAATACGGTTGAAACATAAAACAAAAGAGGAAAGAAAAAAGGAGGAACAAAAACTGCCCGCAACTGAGGTCGGGCTTCACCAACGACGACGCTGGTCTCGAAGAACTGCTAAACATGTTTGAAACTGATCAAGAAACCAGGCACATGCATATTCAGAACGGACATTATCATACTACGGTGACTAATTCACCAATTGAACAAACATTGAGCGACACAAACATAAAGTTAAAAAACCGCATCAAGCAACAAACCACTAAGTGGTACCCGTCTACTGTGTTGGCATCCATGCCACACAAACGTTATGCACCAAACACGGGGAATGTGTATACTTATACACACAAAAAAAGACCCATCAGTGAAGAACCGATCATTAAAGGCTACAAAATATACACAACTCTACACCCCGTTCATAATAGACCCAAAGGGTGTCAGAACCTAAGTTCAGTATGAACAACCTGCAATATAAACTCACCGTATAGTGGTATTAGCCACGTCCGAAATAGGTTATCCAGCGCAGTCTCCGTACTTCACGTCCCGTACCAAGACTGACAAGTAGTGAAGAAAGCACTTTGCCACACAAGTGCTTTTAAAACCTCGATCATCACCAAACCGTCAAACAGGAAGCAATTGCACTAAAGCACTTCCGGGACAAATTTGACTATGATAGAAAAAAACAACTACACCGAGAATCCAAGGCAATCATGAATCCATACTTCCGGTTTCACGCCCATAGTGCTTCCGGGACAAACTGTTTGAAAAAGGAGAAGAAAAACTAGAACGGGAATCCAGATTGCTCAGGTATCCACACTTCCGGTTTCACGCCCGTAGCGAACATTAATCAGCTAACACTAATTCAGTATTGGTTTTAGTTTTAGAACGCCAAGATCACAGAACACCATGCTGTAGGCTAACGCCATACTCATGATGCGAATATTGGCCCCCACCTATCAGTCAGCATTAAAGTAGCGGGTACACGAAATTACGTATTAACTAAGTGATGCACAATTTTTGACTACACAAAGCTTTATTAAAACGACGCGCACAGAAGTCATCTAACATATAGACGACATAGGTTCATTAGTAAAAGCAATTAAGCTAATATTGAGAGCATAAAAACGGCGTAATACCAAAAAATAATAAATCCCACCAATTCTTGATTGGAAAAATAAGCGTCTTCCTGTAAATATTTCGATATATTACATTGCATGTGATATTGGTTTAAAAAAAGAGTGTCGAACAAGAACCAATAACAAAGGACTCTATAAAGAGAGACATTGTTATAAAAAAGGGGGTGAGTATTTACACTATACTCTTGACGTGGCAAAATACCACATCCACACACATTCCCCTATCTTCACTTTGTTTAAAGCTGCACAAAAAAACGTCTTATTGTGAGGAAAACAGTCAAACAGAAGCAGAGCAAAAGCCACCCTCCACCTAAAAATAGAAATAGGGTGACCAGGCTTAATAAGGTGTACGTGAAATGAGAGGAGACACAGAGAATATCGACAAGTATGTCACATTTTCAACATTGTCAATAATGGTCTATTTAACTTTCAAATTTGAGTAGATTGATTAAGAGCAGGAACAACTCATATCCAAAGAATATTCTCAAAAAAAAAACATTGGGTACAACATAATCCAATGCATGTGTACTTGGAACAATCCTTAGCACAGGAACACAATACAGACTAATCACATTCAGAAGAACATACATGGACCTTTGAGTAATTGTCACACACAGATCAACGTGTATGTGTACAGGACCAGAGAAAGGAGACCAGACGTTATATTATTTAAGGCCATGCATTAATTAAAGAAAATAATGTAGTTCCCTGTCAGCATTCAGGCCCTCAATAGACGAACGCAGAGTACAAATCCATCTGGCCTCCAATTGCCTCAGCCTGAGAGCCCTATCTCCACCCCTGCTGATATTTGTAACAGTGTCAATTCCATGGAATTGGAACCGAGCCCGGTCCACACCCACTATACATTCATGCGAGACTAGGGCATAAGAAAGGTCTCCATTTAGGACAGCTCTTCGATGTTCCTGAATTCTCAACTTAAGTTGTCTAGTAGTGCTACCCACATAAACCTTACCACAACCACAAATAATGACATAAACAACATAAGTGGTGAGACAATTAATGAAATGTACAATCCTGTGTTTAGTCTTGCTGTTATAGCTAAATGTTAGTGTTTTGTTGCATCCCAAATGGCAGATGTTACATGTGCTGCATACATAAAAACCCTACATAGGAAAGAAACAGCGGTCAATAGCATTTTGCATTTTACTAGTTCGCATCCCCCTTCAACAAAGAAAGCCATCCCATATGGAGAATTTTTGCGGATTCGCAGAAATTGTAGTGAAGATGGCAAATTTGTTGAACAGTCTAGAAAAACTATAGACAGACTGAAAAGGAGAGGATATCATGCACAATTACTAAAGACCGCTGTTAGTAAAGTGCAGAACATCAAGAGAGAGTCTATGCTAAATTGCTATAAGAAGAAGACTGACCACAATTCACAGAGATTGTCATTTATCACTACCTACTCAACCTTGAACCATGAGGTGTTCAAATCTCTGGGTAAACATTGGGCGCTTCTTAAGGGGACACCAGGAATTGGTAACATGCTCACTGAAAAACCATCTATGACATTTAGACGTAGTAGAACCATTAGAGATGTATTATGCCCCAGTTACACTCTACAGAGGGTCATCAAACCACAATCATGGTTGAGCAAGCCTATTGGTTTTTATGTATAGTGGGTGTGGACCGGGCTCGGTTCCAATTCCATGGAATTGACACTGTTACAAATATCAGCAGGGGTGGAGATAGGGCTCTCAGGCTGAGGCAATTGGAGGCCAGATGGATTTGTACTCTGCGTTCGTCTATTGAGGGCCTGAATGCTGACAGGGAACTACATTATTTTCTTTAATTAATGCATGGCCTTAAATAATATAACGTCTGGTCTCCTTTCTCTGGTCCTGTACACATACACGTTGATCTGTGTGTGACAATTACTCAAAGGTCCATGTATGTTCTTCTGAATGTGATTAGTCTGTATTGTGTTCCTGTGCTAAGGATTGTTCCAAGTACACATGCATTGGATTATGTTGTACCCAATGTTTTTTTTTTGAGAATATTCTTTGGATATGAGTTGTTCCTGCTCTTAATCAATCTACTCAAATTTGAAAGTTAAATAGACCATTATTGACAATGTTGAAAATGTGACATACTTGTCGATATTCTCTGTGTCTCCTCTCATTTCACGTACACCTTATTAAGCCTGGTCACCCTATTTCTATTTTTAGGTGGAGGGTGGCTTTTGCTCTGCTTCTGTTTGACTGTTTTCCTCACAATAAGACGTTTTTTTGTGCAGCTTTAAACAAAGTGAAGATAGGGGAATGTGTGTGGATGTGGTATTTTGCCACGTCAAGAGTATAGTGTAAATACTCACCCCCTTTTTTATAACAATGTCTCTCTTTATAGAGTCCTTTGTTATTGGTTCTTGTCCGACACTCTTTTTTTAAACCAATATCACATGCAATGTAATATATCGAAATATTTACAGGAAGACGCTTATTTTTCCAATCAAGAATTGGTGGGATTTATTATTTTTTGGTATTACGCCGTTTTTATGCTCTCAATATTAGCTTAATTGCTTTTACTAATGAACCTATGTCGTCTATATGTTAGATGACTTCTGTGCGCGTCGTTTTAATAAAGCTTTGTGTAGTCAAAAATTGTGCATCACTTAGTTAATACGTAATTTCGTGTACCCGCTACTTTAATGCTGACTGATAGGTGGGGGCCAATATTCGCATCATGAGTATGGCGTTAGCCTACAGCATGGTGTTTTGTGATCTTGGCGTTCTAAAACTAAAACCAATACTGAATTAGTGTTAGCTGATTAATGTTCGCTACGGGCGTGAAACCGGAAGTGTGGATACCTGAGCGATCTGGATTCCCGTTCTAGTTTTTCTTCTCCTTTTTCAAACAGTTTGTCCCGGAAGCACTATGGGCGTGAAACCGGAAGTATGGATTCATGATTGCCTTGGATTCTCGGTGTAGTTGTTTTTTTCTATCATAGTCAAATTTGTCCCGGAAGTGCTTTAGTGCAATTGCTTCCTGTTTGACGGTTTGGTGATGATCGAGGTTTTAAAAGCACTTGTGTGGCAAAGTGCTTTCTTCACTACTTGTCAGTCTTGGTACGGGACGTGAAGTACGGAGACTGCGCTGGATAACCTATTTCGGACGTGGCTAATACCACTATACGGTGAGTTTATATTGCAGGTTGTTCATACTGAACTTAGGTTCTGACACCCTTTGGGTCTATTATGAACGGGGTGTAGAGTTGTGTATATTTTGTAGCCTTTAATGATCGGTTCTTCACTGATGGGTCTTTTTTTGTGTGTATAAGTATACACATTCCCCGTGTTTGGTGCATAACGTCTGTGTGGCATGGATGCCAACACAGTAGACGGGTACCACTTAGTGGTTTGTTGCTTGATGCGGTTTTTTAACTTTATGTTTGTGTCGCTCAATGTTTGTTCAATTGGTGAATTAGTCACCGTAGTATGATAATGTCCGTTCTGAATATGCATGTGCCTGGTTTCTTGATCAGTTTCAAACATGTTTAGCAGTTCTTCGAGACCAGCGTCGTCGTTGGTGAAGCCCGACCTCAGTTGCGGGCAGTTTTTGTTCCTCCTTTTTTCTTTCCTCTTTTGTTTTATGTTTCAACCGTATTTTCCGTGGAATTCAATGCGTTTGTGCGTAACCATGGGCTTAGGATATTCGAATGGAGTGCTTGATATACAATTTAGGATGTTTTAATTGGATTAATATGAAGGGTGGAATGCATTATTTGCAGTTGCTAATTGCTTTCATGATTTATGAGAGTGCAACCATTGAGTCGATATTCTTGTCTTACAGAATTAAGACCTCAGACAAAGATCGTTTACCCTTGGGTCTCTGAGGTCGTTGTGTCTCATTGTCGCCATACATTGGGTATGTTCTCTTTTTGCTTATTTTGGTTTCATAAGTTGTTATTTTTTTGGCATCTTAATATTAGTCACTCACTAAGGAAAGGCTTTTCTATTTAATATAGCTTGACGGATTTGACGTTTTTCTTGTTGCCGATCATCAAAGAAATATCCTACGCTCTTAATAATTTTGGTAAGCTTCAATATATAACGCATTGGTGATGTAGCCATGCTTACTTTAGGCTACAGATATTTATTTGTCTTATTTTTTTCCTCCTTTTTTTTTATTTGTTTTCCTTATTTTTTTCCTTATTTTTGAAGTATCCACGTTATCTTTGGAATTGCGTGGAACAAGGGTCACTTATTTTTTAAGTATTTTCTTTTCACGGGTGTGATAGGGTCTCTTTCTCCTTTGTCTTACACATACACATTTTCTTGGAATGTGTCCTGTTTCCTGAATCACGTGGATAAGATGGTGGTTCTTTCGCTTTTTCCTCTTTAGCTTATCATTTATGGACATTTGACATTTTAGAATTATTGTCTGTCTTTGATTATTTTGTCTGTTTTTTAAGAAGGTTTTTGTATTGTATGCCATTTCAGCCCTGAAGAAGCCCGTGTTTGGGCGAAACGCGTTGGCTGACTGTTTTGTGCGAAGTGCAACAAGAACAATAAAAGACGGAAGATATAATACATCTCTTTTTCTTGATCTGTTCTGTGTTGTATTGAAACTATTTGTACCATCATATTGCCTCTCATCCAATTTATTCTCAAGTATTTATTTACGTTCTACAGGCAGCAGAGCGTTTGAGGTGGGCAATATTCTACGTTACTGGTGACTGATTCTGGTGGTGCAGTCTTCTGTGACCCGGCTGCTTCTCCTTTCCATGTATATGCTTTTTAAACGGATGAGTCTTGCGGTATTAGACATGGCGACCAGGACCGAGAAGGCTTGGTTGACGGTTTTTCTTTTCCTTGAATTAGGGATTTTGAAAAGGAGGCTTGCTTTTCCTCTTGCACATCTTCAGCTGCCACTAGTGTGGAATTTGTCGTTGAAGTAAGACGGAACACCAGCGTGGATGACCTTGTGGATAATGCAGGTGATTTTCATGTTAATATATGCATCTAGAGGCAGCCATTGCAGTTGCTTACAGGTAGGGTTGATATGGTCTCACTTTTTTAACATTACACATGAGTCAGCCTGCTGCATGTAGAGGTGCTTCGAAACGTGTAGTTGATGATTTTGGTAATTCAGCAAGAAGAGCGTTGCCTCCATCGATGTATGGATTGAACACCGGTACGGAAAACTGCAAGGGGAAAACAGGATCAGATATTTCTTCGGAGGTATAGTTGGTATGTTGCTGAATTGGGGAACCTATTGATGTGTTTAGTTCGGTTGATGTTGGAATCAATGATGAAGCCAAGGGATCACTTTACCTGGTTAGAAGAACTGCTCTTGCAAGACTGTTCTCCATACTCCCATATGACACTCTTGCCCAAAAGGTAGAACAGTCTATGAAACTGATGAACCTCTCAAAATATGTAGTTGGACCTACCCACAAAGCAGGCAACTCGTTAGACCTGATCTTTTCAACTAATAATCTAGTGAGATATAATCATTCCTCTGAGATGATGTGGACTGAGCATCAGCAGTGTAATGGAAACTCATGCTCCCCCTCCCCCTCCCCTGCAGAACATGTTGAGGGGCTCCCAAGTTCCCATATCTCACAGATATTCATTGGTCTTGGGAGGAGTGGGGCCCGTAGTGAAGGATTGTGGGCCCCTGAAGGGTTGGTGGCCCTCAACGCCGGCAGCGGTTATGGGGGCCTGCGTTACATCCCTTCTGAACATTATTGCATTTTTTATGATCTTCTCAAAGACTGTAAAAAAGGCTACATCTAAAGAAAAAAGGTAGGACAATCCCTTTATTAACAACACTATTTCTTTATTGGCCCTTAGATTAATTAGAGAACACCCAGGCTTCCTTGTATCACAAAATAGCGTGCAAGATCCTTGTGACAAAGTGAGCACTTTCTACCACAACATGAACAGCATCTTAGATGAAACGTCCAATAAGAATGACACACAACATGAAACTTATGGCATAGAAATCGTTCACACCCAGAAAAAACTGCACTGAAGAAATTGGAATCCCATTGTAGAAAATCCTGTAACTCCAGAGATAGGTCAGAATATGTGTCACAACTCTGTAAATACTGCTTCTTACTCAGATCAGCATAGAGATCAGTTTGCTTAAAAATGATAATGACGTCCCAGAACGTGATTAACCCCCTAACTAATTCTCAAGCTGTGAAAAATCAGGTGGCTCCTCCCAAGAATTAGTGGGAAAACCTTCACTTGTTTTTCTCCGAAAAATAAACAAATCTGAGGGAAATTTACATCAACTTTGTCTTCAGTGGATGATGATATGATCTACCCATCTCCTTCTCCTCAAATCACAGCCTTCAATCCATTAACTACTGAAGACCGCATTATTCTGAATTCGAGGAGTAGACAATCTGGGTCCCCCTTACAATCCTATTCTTGAATTTGTTTGGAAAGCACTCAATGAACAAATATTCCCTGCCTGTTAAAGAAAGTAAGTGCATCACTTAACACCAGAATCTTACCTAAGAGCTTAAAAACATGTTCATGTGGGCAGACAGCACTCTCTTACCTGTAAGAAGATGCAATTCACAATCTATGATAAGACGTGCATGAAGAAACAGTTGATGCAGCATTTTGGGCCTACCCTCTTACCATTCGTCCTCTGGTGGACCTTTTTATCCGACTGAGTGGTGAGGAGAGTTAACATAACATGAATGAATTTCAATTAACAGTGTAGCCCATTTGGCTACCCAATAAGGACCATGAATCAGTGACTGAGGCTAAGGTTTATTACAAATTAGCAATCAAGTTAAGGTACATGAATCTCAGTACCATGCTATAAATATACAGAACAACAACTGGGCAACCTAACTTCCTAAAAGAAGTTTAGGCATACAAGTATTAAGCAAACAAGAAGTTCAGTCACAGCAATCAAAAGATTAACTTTAATATCTGATGTTCAGAGAACAGTTTTCAGTCCTCTCTTCAATACATGAGTAAATCTAGAATCATCTAAGTTAAAGTCCAAACTCAGAAGATGGTTCATGAGTCTAAGGAATCCCAAAACTCAGTGAACTGCAGAAAAATAGAGAAATCTAGGGAAATAAGGAAGATGTCAGCATTGTAGAAGCTCGGTCAAAAGTATTCTTGGGTCAGGGGAATTTCGAGTGTCTAGCCTAAGCCACACTCAGCAAGAATCAAAGGGGATAACCATAGAGGTCTAAACCTCTCAAAGTTTAACGAAAAGTGTTCCAGCATCAGACAGGTGTAGACTCCAGTTATTCACACAAAAATAATTCTGTTCGTATCATCAGGGGTTCAATTGTCGTCCTTAATTGTCAAGTTATAAACTGAAACATCAGCAAACAATCCCACACTAAAAATGGAAATAACATTGTCCTTGCTCTACCAAACCCATGTGATAACACTGCTGAATAGAACTCTTTAGATACGCTCTAATTCTCCATGTTCTTTCGTCAAGGTCTACTTCTTAGGCTCTCCATCTAATGCTAATGTAGTGTTGTATCTATTCTCAAACTAACAATGTGTGTAAATACCTACAAGGGAAAGTCATGTCAGCAGAAATGGAAAACAGTATGAAGAATGAAAAGAGACCTAGTAAGGGCAAGTTAAACTATTACATCAATAGTGCACATTTAATATGCAAGTGCACCTTTAAACACAAATGAATATAACTTGTCAGTTACATTAGATCCATATCACTTGGTATTTTGGCAACTCTTTCTTAATCATCATGTGTAAGTATGGCAAAGAACTACATTTTATATGAAATATATGTGTACATTAATGCACACATTACATAAATCCATTATATTTTCTAGGGTAATCACATTCTAAATATGTGAGGATAGTTTCAATTCAATCACCTAAACAGTAAATCTCGTTTAATGAGTTAAGGGGCACAAGTATGATTTTTCTAATTCTACAGTGAATGCACTCCAATAACGATGTCAAGAGCAACATTTCATTTAATTGTCTTTAGGTCACACAGGAAACGTGCTAAGTGGACATTTAGGTTATGCATTTGTGATGTGTATAGGTGGGGTTAAAATCACGCTGTACCACAATCATATGTACTACAAAGAAAGGCCACTAAATAACTATATAAAAAACATGTTTGTTTGCAACCTCTCCTAAATGGACTCTTACCAGACCCAATCTAGCCTTGAAAGTATGTGATGGTTTCATTATTACGTATGTCTATTTTCACATGTCTATTTTGAATTAGAAAAAGTTACCTATTTAAGCCTTATCAGTAAGGTAAAGCTTGATTCATATGGCACATAGTGCCTGGGCCCCTTATTTGGGCATACCTGTCAAACTGGCACTGCATTGAGGAAAACAAGCATTTGATGGGTAGAATGCTTGAATTGATCTCAGCCACTTGTAATTACTCGTGGCTGCGTTCCAGTCCATTTTTGCCCACCTTGATCACTTTGTTGTTTGTTGCAGAAGAGGCAGTAAAGT